>NC_060149.1:734113810-734738810 GCF_021461385.2 Schistocerca piceifrons | reverse complement strand
TCGAAACATTTGCCGGATGCCGCTTTATTAATATATTTCGTTTTGATGAAACAAAAAAATGGTTCAAATGGCTCTGAGCACTGTGGAACTTAACTGCTGAGGTCATCAGTCCACTAGAACTTAGAACTAGTTAAACCTAACTAACCTAAGGACATCACACACATCCATGCCCGAGAGAGGATTCGAACCTGCGACCGTGGCAGTCGCACGGTTCCAGACTTTAGTGCCGAGAACCGCTCGGCCACTCCGGCCGGCTTGATGGAACACTAGTGATTTACAAACATTTACTTGCCGTTCGTGTAACAGGCCTTTAACAGCATCCCTTCCTTAGTCATTGATTTGGGACTCTGCCAAGCCATGTAAATTTATCCAATTAAGTAATGGTCATTATACTTCTGAACAGCTGAAGTAGCAATGTAGCCAACTGATTGTTTACCTAGATGCAACATGTAGAACCTGCATAAAGGACGATAATATTAGTATGTGCTTAGCTGCAGAATTATTGTAATCAAAACAATGAACTATGTTGTCATTTTTGTATCATTACCTGCTCATGAACTAAGGACGACATTCGTTAAGTCAGATTATTGAAACTGTTGTCTAATACAACCGACGTCGTTTTCAGGTTGATCTTGAGGTGTGGTAATCAAACAGAGGTGCATGCTTAAACTGCAAAGAGAGCACTGTTTAACCTCCCATATGGAATTTTTTTAAAAAGTATTTACGAAAGGAGGTGCATCAAAAAGTACTGCACATGCAAAAATGATACTACACCAGGCGCGGTGCAGTGTGCAAAAAAGCTGTGTTGAGTGGCATTACGTACAGTAATTACTTACGTCATGAAAATTGCAGTTATGACCAGTATGGATTTGATCATACTGCAGAGTAGATAGGTATTACAGCCGCAGAGGACAAATTTGATTTTCTTTTGTACCACTGCGCCATTGCAAAGGTATGATTAACTTTGATAAAGAGAAAATAGCACACAAGGTTCTGTGTCTCACAGAGGTCACATGTACATCCTTAATTTTCTGTTTGTCAGCCTGTAAAATCTGTAGAATGTCTTGTTATTGTCAAATACGTACTTACCATGAGTCAGATGACACCGCTAATCACTTAAGTCATTTTTTCAGAAGGTAAATGCAGCTCAGCGCTACAGACAAAATTTATCTTCACTTCTGTAGACTGAAGCTTGGATTTGCCTATTCACCAAAACAGTGCACACATTGCATTAACAGTCTCATATTAATCATTAAATGGCAATGGGGCGGAAATGATTAAATGAGGTGTTGGTTATAACTTCCGAAACTTATTCGCAGATAGAAAATTCGTTTGACGCCAGCTGTGCTAACTGTAGAAAAGCAATCTAATGGTGACATGAAAAAGTGTGCCGGAGGGCGACTCGAACCTAGGCAGGCTAAAGATGACGATAATAAAATTGGTCTTTCATTGTTTTGGCAATCATATAAGGTAAATACGTTAGAGGATGTGGACATTGTGGCATATGAAGGTGTGGCTGAGTTCAGGGAGCATGCATGGATAGCCTAAGTGATTAAGGTGACCACTCGTCGTAAGTGGGAAATCTGGGTTCGGTTTCCGGTCTGGCACAAATATTCATGTATCACTAACGGATTGTATATGTATGCCTAGTACATCTGACGTGAAATGGATCCGTAATCTGGGGATAAGTTCAGTAATATTTCATACAGCTATGGATCGTCAGCAAAGCCTGTTGCTTCTAACTTGCAAAAGAAAATAACTACAACTTTCATTCGACATTACACTGTACTCATTAATTGTAAAATACACTGAAGAGCCAAAGAAACTCGTACGTCTGCCAAATATCGTGTAGGGCCCCAGCGAGCAAGCAGAAGTGCTGCAACACGACGTGGCATGAACTCGACCATGTCTGAAAGTAGTGATGGAGGGAATAGACACCACGAATCCTGCAGGGCTGTCAGTAAATTCGTGAGAGCACGAGGGGGTGGAGCTCTCTTCTGAACAGCACGTTGCAAGGCATCCCAGATATGCTCAACAATGTTCATGTCTGTCGAGTTTGGTGGCCAGCGGAAGTGTTTAAACTCAGAAGAGTGTTCCTGGAGCCACTATGTAGCAATTCTGGACGTGTGGGCTGTCGCATTGTCCTGCTGGAATTGCCCAAGTTCGTCGAAATGCACAATGGACATAAATGGATGTAGGTGATCAGACAGAATGCTTACTTACGTGTCACGTTTCAGAGTCGTTCTAGACGTGTCAGGGATCTCATGTCATACAAACTGCACATGACCCACACCATTACAGAGCCTCCACTAGCCTGAACAGTCCTCTACTGACATGCAGGTTCCATGGATTCATGAGATTGTCTCCATATCCGTACATGTCCATTCGCTCGATAGAATTTGAAATGAGACTCGTCCGACCAGGCAACATGTTTCCAGTCACCAGTCCAATGTCGGTGTTGACTGGCCAAGGAGGGGTGCAGAGCTTTATGTCGTGCAGTCATCAAGGGTAAACGAGTGGGCTTTCGGCTCCGAAAGTCCATAACGATGATGTTTCGTTAAATGATTCGCACGCTGACACTTGTTGATGGCTCAGGATTGAAATCTGCAGCAATTTGCGGAAGGGTTGCCCTTCTGTCACGAGGAACGATTCTCTTCAGTCGTCGTTTTTCCCGTTCTTGCAGTATCTTTTTCCGTCCGCAGCGATGTTGAAGATTTGATGTTTTACCTAATTCCTAATATTCAAGGTACACTCGTGAAATGGTCGTACGGGAAAATCCCCTCTTCATCGTAACCTCGGAGATGCTGTGTCCCATCGCTCGTGCGCCGACTATAACACCACGTTCAAACTCACTCAAATCTTGATAACCTGCCATTGTGGCAGCAGTAACCGATCTAACAACTGCACCAGACACTTGTATTCTTATATAGGCGTTGCAGACACCAGCGCCGTATTCTGCATGTTTACATATCTCTGTACTCCAATATGCATGCCTCTATCAGTTTATCTGCCGTTTCAGTGTAAAAAGACCAATGACATCTTTCGAATACGATTACGTGAAGGCTTGGTCCAACACGAACGTCATTCAAAACACTTAGACAGCAGAAGACCACCTCATTCAATGAGGACCCATAACGTCCTGATCATACAGTGGTATCTTTTAATCGTAATGATTACAGTATGATTGTTGGTGATACTCTTTGAAATCTAGGCGCTTCAGTCTGGAACCACGCGACCGCTACGGTCGCAGGTTCGAATCCTGCCTCGTGCATGGACGTGTGTGATGTCCTTAGGTTAGTTAGGTTTAAGTAGTTCTACGTTCTAGGGGACTGATGACCTCCGCTGTTAAGTCCCATAGTGTTCAGAGCCATTTGAACCATTTTTGAACTCTTTCACAAACAGTGCAAAGCGCTGGAAGTACGAGATTTTTCTATTTGCAGTACACTGTAGATATAGAGAATCCATAATAACAATGAGATATTAATCAAACTGAGAGAAAGGAAGAGTCTTCTCTCGCTTCTTTGTATTCTTGAAGTTTGATCTCAATTGAGTTCCTGATAGTTTCACACTAACCAATATTTTCACGATCAGAATATTTATATGGGAATTATCCAACTGTAGCTTCTAGAACACTACTACCATAAGTAGTACTCCATTTTCCTTGAATATGACTCGGAAATAAATGTTAATTTGACCTTCAGTCCATCTTCTGACGACTTACTGAAGGGTTTATAAACTGCTCTGACTGATGTGTTGCCTGCCTCATGCATTCTGTGAAGTGTTACGACAGCTGGCAGTCCGTGCTAAAAGCAGATATGTGCAAGCAACTTTCCTGTTGTTGGACGCAACTCTCCTTTGCTGCGTGTTGCAGTAAAGTAATTACTAAAACAATATAAGATACATTTGACTGAAGAACTATGTGTCACCAAGTCGTTATAAAAGAATCTGTTAAGGGTAGAAATACTAAATAGAAACAGACTGATTCGTAGAAGCGTGGAGAACGTCAACGTTTCTGATACGGAAACAGTGACACAAACTGTTGTGTGTTAATTTCCGAGGAATTGCGAATAAGTTTTCCACGACACATTTACAATGGAGTACTGGGAGACACTGAAGCCATATTAGTTCTGTGCAACTGCAGCAAGAATTTATCCAACAGTTCAGTCAACAACATACTCTCAGTTCCTAGCTGTAATTTGTCATTAAATAAGTAGATTCTGTAAGTATTACTACCCAACACAGCTTGCTTCACACTTTATTTTGCAAGTGTGCAACTTAATGCACCTCCTTGCTAAATTATAATTTTACATATTGTATGAAAGGAAAAACAATGATCAATTTGTAGTTAAATGCTGCACCACTGTTTGTAAAACACACATCAAGATCAATTAGAAAACAAAGTTTGGCTCCGATTGGAATAATATGACCTAATGAACATGGTTAGTCCTCAGTTCGTGACCAGGTAATGGTACAAAAATTAAAACAAAGAAATTACGCTACTTCTGCAGATATCTTTGTAACGAATATTAACGTTTGCAATGAAACTGATATAACAGTAGTGTGTGTTTAAAGCGGGGACCTAGAAACGACGGAGAGGCTTCGTCCCGCCGTCGCCCTCAGTGGTTCACTACACCACAACAGGCCACAGCAGTCCACCCACCCCACCCCCGACCCACACTGAACCCAGGATTATTGTGCAGTTCGGCCCCAGAAAGAAATTAGCATAAACGCATCATAAGTCGTCACCGCTAACAATATTGTATAGGTATGGTCAGGATTGATTTGATGACGTTCAAGAAAACATGTACAGCTTTGGTTTTTCTTGCTTGGAATGAAAGCATGCAGTACTCCTGCCCCCAACTTCTTAACCAGTCCTATTGCTTGCAAATGTCTCAGTTTATAATGTATGTCAGCTATCAATGCTTCCTGATTGTCGAATGTCATCCATGCTAGTTCGATCTTTCTCGAGACCTGAAAGTTCTTATCTGACGCTATTTGTTCGATAGCAGTCGCCCGACATACGATACAAATGTTTCTAAATCCCTCTACTACTTGACCCCTCCATTAAATTCAAAGTGAATAATATGGCACAAGTGTTAGACAATTGTGCACTTGTGACTATCTGTGACGAATAAACAACTTTCATAAGATTCTGGTATACAAAATCTAATAGTAGCTGCTAGACAAATACGAGAACCTGAAATAAGACAATGCTACTTGATAAAAACAGTCATAGCAACCTACACGTTTTGTGCTACTGCATAGTGTTCACTCAGTTCATCAAAGTTATTTCGCAATTTAAATGAAGTTAAAATACGAAACAGCTGTATGCTTACCAATGTTAGATCAGATATGTGCCTATTGTGACAGCCATAAAGAACATCAAACTATCAAACACACTGTAACAAGCTTTAGCAGAAAAGCTTATCCTTGAAATCACGAAGATTTCTTTGAAGTGACAGGGGCAGTCCTTAAATGGATAAAAATGTTACGTATTTATTAGTAGACTTAATATTTTAGGTCTGTTTATTATGTAAAATTATTCAAAAAATGGTTCAAATGGGTCTGAGCACTATGGGACTTAACATCCGAGGTCATCAGTCCCCTAGAACTTAGAACTACCGAAACCCAACTAACCTAAGAACATCACAAACATCCATGCCCGAGGCAGCACTCGAACCAACGACTGTAGCGGTCGCGCGGTTCAAAATTATTCAATTCATGTATGTTACCCGTACATCAGTTTATATTGTTATACCATCAATAGATGTATATTTGGTCAGTCGGCGGACGGCGACAACTGACCAGTGGTCAGTGGCAGTCGCCGGTGACTGCTCTAGAGCGAGGGAACCCTAGAGCACAAACCATTCTGATATTGACGCAGCGACAAGTTTTTCACGGAAAGTTTCACTATTAGTGGTGGAAGTTTAACAAACTCGAACTAACGGCGTTGTTCTACACTGTGCGTTGTTTAACGCTAGACTACGAGCAGCTGCAGTACTGCAACACATCAAGCGGACTTTCGTAACCTACCGTGTTGTGAGATAGTCCAGAAGGCTGGTTGTAGAATTATGAGGGGCGGCCAGTTTAATTCACGCCTTAATCCTTTGAGCCCCAGTGACTTCTGGCGCAACTTCCCATTTTATTCATTTTGTTATGAACTACCAGAGGCTTTAGCATGAGATCACCGATGCTATTCGTAGCATCAACGGATTCGTACTAAAGCCACTGGCACTTCAAAATAAAATGAATAAAATGGTGGGTTGGGGCAGAAGCCACTGGGGTTCAAAAGGTTAAGTGAACGGCTCGGACATCGCCCTTGCGGTTGCCGGCTTTTTGTAATACTGTCAAGCGCAGTTCTATTTTTGGAGAATCGTCGTGAGGATGAAGTGAAATACAGCCAATCAGTTGCAGAAAAAGATGGTTTATTCAAACCCCTTGACTTAGGTTTCCATTTCTTTACCAACGCTATCTTCAGTAGGATCAATGGTTTCATCTACAGTAGCTAACATTCTACAAAGATTAAAATATAGGTACACTGTGAAAAAAACTCAAGACATTACAACGAATTGTTTACACTTACTATTTACATAATGTTGCGGAGGTCGTTAAGTGTGTAGCCATAAGGCATCTTTAAAGTCCATAATACTAAAAATATAGAGATCATGCTGATCGTCTTTACACAGTATTTCAGAAATGTAGCTAGTGAACTGACGTCGCGCCGGTGTCGCTTAAGGTTAAGGAAAGGTTCACTCATACACGGTATACGCAACAGTCAGCGTAAATAATAGCATTAAAATAGCTTAAAATGGTTAAAAACATTACAACATTTACGTGGAAACAAGGGTTTTAGTGAGCATATACGAAGAGCCAGCCTATGGTATTTTATTAGGTTATCGCCCAATACTTTTTTTGTTTGAACCTACACTACGTGATCAAAAGTATCTGAACACCTAGCTGAAAATGACTTCCAAGTTCGTGGCGCCCTCCATCGGTAATGCTGGAATTCAATATGGTGTTCGCCCACCCTTAGCCTTGATGACAGTTTCCACTCTCGCAGGCATAGGTTCAATCAGGTGCTGGAAGGTTTCTTGGGGAAGGGCAGCCCATTCTTCACGGAGTGATGCACTGAGGAGAGGTATCGATGTCAGTCGGTGAGGCCTGGCACAAAGTTGGCGTTACAAAACATCCCAAAGGTGTTCTATAGGATTCAGGTCAGGACTCTGTGCAGGCCAGTCCATTACATGGATGTTTTTGTCGTAAAACCACTCCGCCATAGGCCGTGCAATATGAACAGGTGCTCGATCGTAGTGAAAGATGCAACCGTCATCCTCGAATTGCTCTTCTAGAACGGGAAGCAATAAGGGGCTTAAAACATTAGTGTAGGCCTCTGCTGTGATAGTGCCACACAAAACAACAAGGAGTGCAAGTCCTCTCCATGAAAAACAAGACCACACCGTAACACCACCGCCTCCGAATTTTACTGTTGCCACTACACACGCTGATAGATGACGTTCATATGGCATTCGCCATAGCCACACCCTGCCACCGGATCGCCACATTGTGTACTGTTATTCGTCACTCCACAGAACGTTTTTCCTCTGTTGAATCGTCCAATGTTTACGCTCCTTACACCAAGCGAGGCGTCGTTTGGCATTTACCGGCGTGATGTGTGACTTACGAGCAGCCGCTCGACTATGAAATCAAAGTTTTCTCACCTCTCGCCTAACTGTCATAGTACTTTCAGTGGATCCTGATGGAGTTCGGTATTCCTGTGTGATGGTCTGGGTAGATGTCTGCCTATTACACATTACGACCCTCTTCAACTGTCGGTTGTCTCTGTTAGTCAACAGACGAGGTTGGCCTGTACGCTTTTGTGTTGTACGTATCTCTTCACATTTCCACTTCACTATCACATCGGAAACAGTGGACCTAGGGATGTTTAGGAGTGTGGAAATTTCGCGTACAAACGTATGACACAAGTGACAACTAATCACCTGACCACGTTCAAATCCCGTGAGTTCCGCATAGCGCTCCATTCTGCTCTCTCACGATGTCTAATGACTACTGAGGTCGCAGATATGGAGTACCTGGCAGTAGGTGGCAGCAAAATGCAACTAATATGAAAAATGTTTGTTTTTGGGGGTGTCCAGGTACTTTTGATCACATAGTGTATGTATTGAATAAACTGTAAAACAACTTTTAATACATAATTCGTGAGTGAAAGAAAGTGGGAAGGCGGTAGGAGTAAGTAAAATATTAGGAACTATTATTCTAAACATACATTAAAAATGTGTGAGTAAAAATTATACATAATGTGCTATCAAAACCGAAGACTGAAAGTTAATCTTACACACAGAAAGAATCAGTAAACGTCTAAACTGAACCATTTGCATTACCAACGTGTTACTGGAGGCAGTAATAATACCACGAAAGTAGATAAAGAGGAAACCGACAGCTTCATTATCGCCTTATGACTAAAATCCCAGTTGTTGCGCTGTTAAAAAAAGGCCCTGAAACTATCTAGGAAATATTAGTTTTAAGGTTGCACCTATTCATTTAAAATACAGGCATCTTGAAATACTTAAAAATTCTGATTCTTCCAACAAATGTTGTTTGTATCCTGTAACTTCCTTATGCAAGAGCATAAAGTCTTCCAGTTTCCGCGGTGCGTGTTGGAGAAGAAGCAAAATCTGAGTTTTACACATTTCCATCTCCCTTATCTACCAGAAGCTCTTTGTATATTATTTTAAAAGATCTCCCTGGTTGCCCAATATTAAAATTAGGACAGCCGTTGCACATGATTTTATGTGCACCTGAACTGGGGAACTGATATATTTGTGCATCAGTTGTGTAGATTCATTTTCGTTTTCAGCTGTTATTAACACAGAACGTGACTCTGCAGCCACATTTTTTGTTCAAGAGTCTACTAATTCTGTACGATACCTTAACCACAAACAGTATTGAAAGAAACTTCTGGTTCTTTTTGTCAAACTTCATCGTACTGTTATCTAAAATTAAACGTTTAGAAGTAGTTTTTCCTTCTTTAAAATGCTGTCAACTAAACAGGATCGTAACCATTATTAATTGTGATCGATTAGATTACATTTGTTTCTTTTTGAAACTACGCTCGGCTAAAGGCATGCACACTGCACTGTGTATTGCCGAGTTGAATATTGCGAGTTTATGGCCTTCCGGGTGATAAACGTCTGTCGGAGTTATTTCGAAGGGGGGTTTACGGAAGATATATAAATTAATTTTATAATTCGGTAAAATTAGTTTCAAACCTAAGATATTTAGTTTCTTGACTTTATTTTGTAATTCTTTTGTAAATTCGATTTCAGTAATAATAACAATTTTGTGGTAAGGTCTTATGGGACCAAATCGCTGAAGTCATCGGTCCCTAAGGCTACACACTTCTTACTCTAACTTAAACTCACTTCAGCCTATGGACAAAACACACACACACACACACACACACACACACACACACACAATGTCTGCAGCTCGTGGTCTCGCGGTCGCATTCTCGCTTCCCAAGAGCGGGGTTTCGGGTTCGATTTCCGGCGGGTCAGAGATTTTCACCTGCCTCGAGATGACTGGGTGTTTGTATTGTCATCATCATTTCATCATCATTCATGAAAGTGGCGAGATTGGGCCAAGCAAAGGTTGAGAATTTATCACGCGGTTACCCCGCCCGGCAATATTCGATTTTGTTTTGGAGTTTGTTAAGTACTTCAGACATTTGCTACAAATCATGGTCGCTACCCTCGAACACTATATCGTCTCCATTGCAGCCATAAAAAAGAATCGTACTCTTCGAGTCAGTTATTTTTGAAAACTTTATCTTCCTGTGCATTCACGAATGTACCTCCTAAAATTCCATATAACGGGCATCGCATTGCTAAGCCAAAAGATTGTTCATACGTTTTACTCTTAAACTGGAAGTAATTGTACTTTCACACTACCTGCAATAAATTCACCAGATCAGATACTTGTAGTTCTGTTAATTTTTTATAACCTAGAAGACTAATTACGAACTTCTTAAGAGCTACGTATTCAGGGTCATTTCTATACAGACTTGTAATTTTGTTTGATGTAACATATGGTCACTAAATCCCTTGTTTCTCGGCTACAATTGTAAGGTTTTAAATTGTTTTAAGTTATTTTAGTTCTATTATTTTGACTCACTCTTACGCACTCATAAAAGTACTGTCCTCTCTCTTTCAAAACATTCCTTAATCCAAGAGACATCAGAGCAACGTCAGTTCTCTAGTTACATTTTTGAAGTACTGTCTAATGAGGATCAGCATGATTTATATGGTTTTGCTACTATGGAGGTGAATTTTAACTATCATTGGTGCTTTATGACTACAATTCTAACGTATGAAACTTCCTGGGAGATTAAAACTGTGTGCCCGACCGAGACTCGAACTCGGGAACTTTGCCTTTCGCGGGCAAGTGCTCTACCATCTGAGCTACCGAAGCACGACTCACGCCCGGTACTCACAGCTTTACTTCTCCCAGTACCTCGTCTCCTACCTTCCAAACTTTACAGAAGCTCTCCTGCGAACCTTGCAGAACTAGCACTCCTGAAAGAAAGGATATTGCGGAGACATGGCTTAGCCACAGCCTGGGGGATGTTTCCAGAATGAGATTTTCACTCTGCAGCGGAGTGTGCGCTGATACGAAACTTCCTGGCAGATTAAAACTGTGTGCCCGACCGAGACTCGAACTCGGGACCTTTGCCTTTCGCGGGCAAGTGCTCTACCAAAATCTAATTCTGGAAAATTCCCCTAGGCTGTGGCTAAGACGTATCTCCGCAATATCCTGTCTTTCAGGAGTGCTAGTTCTGCAAGGTTCGCAGAAGAGCTTCTGTAAAGTTTGGAAGGTAGGAGACGAGATACTGGCAGAAGTAAAGCTGTGGGTACCGGACGTGAGTCGTGCTTCGGTAGCTCAGTTGGTAGAGCACTTGCCCGCGAAAGGCAAAGGTCCCGAGTTCGAGTCTCGGTCGGGCACACAGTTTTAATCTGCCAGGAAGTTTCATATCAGCGCACACTCCGCTGCAGAGTGAAATCTCATTCTGGAAACATCCCCCAGGCTGTGGCTAAGCCATGTCTCCGCTATATCCTTTCTTTCAGGAGTGCTAGTTCTGCATGGTTCGCAGAAGAGCTTCTGTAAAGTTTGGAAGGTAGGAGGCGAGATACTGGCAGAAGTAAAGCTGTGGGTACCGGGCGTGAGTCGTGCTTCGGTAGCTCAGTGGTAGAGCACTTGCCCGCGAAAGGCAAAGGTCCCGAGTTCGAGTCTCGGTCGGGCACACAGTTTTAATCTGCCAGGAAGTTTCATATCAGCGCACACTCCGCTGCAGAGTGAAAATCTCATTCTGGAATTCTAACGTACCTCCACAACATCACGCAACAAGTAAATGTAAATAACTCGTTGTATAGTATTGAGTTATTTTTCACTTTTTCTGTGTACCTACATTTTAACAGATATATAATAACTATTGAAGGTGTACCCACTGATACTTCTGAAGATCAGGTCTTGAAAGACGTCGAAATCTAGATCAAATGATTTGAATAAATCTTTCATTTCTGCAACTTATTGGCAGTGTTTCACTTTACACTCACAGTTGCCGCATCCAGCCATGTTCGAGATTTTTTATATAGTCGTATTAACCTATCGAACTTATTGGAAAATGCAGGACGCGTGTTGGAGTGTAATATGATTAACGATTTCGTGTTTATTCTGGGCCCACTTTTCTACGTCCCGCGCAGGCTGCGGTAATTAGATTCAGGCCTGCTCTAAAGATACACAATTTTTCAGAACGCCATTTTATCTGTACGTCTATAAACTGATACGTTTCACGGGTTAAAATTTATGTTATGAAGGATTTTCGGGATTCACTGTGCAAGATTCCTAAATAAAACTTGATATTAACAATTTTCAGTGTAAAATTAAAACCGAGTTGAGTCATACATACTTAAATGCACTCTTTAGGGCAAATTATGAAAATAGGAATAATTCAGAAAATATAAAAGAAATGAAAGTTGAGTATGGCGAAGGCGATGGTGCTTCAGTCTATTGCCAGACGCAAACCAGCGACGGTATAACGTTTTAGTATAACCTGTACAAATCAAAGATGATTAGTGTCTTGTGGTATGATTCGTGAGTTCGTTACGTGGCTGACAGAAGAGAGCAAATACTGTACGATCAGTCACACGTCGAGTTCGGTCAACGCTGTCGATTGCGAGCAAATGGTCGTAACGCTTTGCGAACCAACCCCCAACCGGAATCTAAAGACAAGTCTGTTGAGAGTTCGACAACAACAGACCGATTATTAACCAAGAGAAATACAGAAACACAACTAGGTCGAAGGAGTAAGACTGTATACAGCGCGTCACTAAAGCCATCAGATAGAGGGAACTTTATGTGCTTGCTTCACCGTTGTCGCTTACGGTGCGCAGTGCGCTAGAGGCTACGTGTGCAGAATGCGCACTCTGCCAGCGCCAGGTGTACGAGCAACAGGTAGCTCGAGCGACGTTCCTTAGTTACATGAATGGCTGGTGTCTGTTCTTTCGGACATGTTCGAAAGAACAGACACCACGCAGAATTCGGAGGTGTGAAACACTGTCTGTAAATTGAAGGGGATCACTGCTGTCAGCTGCAGCCAGACATTACCAACACCGACTCAAAGGAAGGCCTCGGCGCTTGTTTGTGACGTCACGTCAGCTAGGCACGGCGTACGCCAGGTCTGTTGCAGGCATAAACGCCAGGGCGTGCTTATCACTATAAATCTCCTATTTTTGGACAAAATGTTTGGTATTGTTTTGGATTCCGCAGTTTTATTTAGATGAAAGATTTTCTTACTATCGTAACGCTACAAATGAAGATCATAGTTCTGTATTACTGGATCCTGTCCAAACAAACGTACATCAATATGAGAAGACGCTTTGCCCCATTGTAAGCTTCGGAAATTTTGCATTCAAGTAACTATATTTACTTGATCCATTTTGTTATCTAAACTTACCCCAACCCCCATACAATGAACTCGTTTCTTTCATTTAATTATTTATTTTCTTTGACATCGTCACAGGAAATGTAATTAATTTCCATGTGTAAATGTCCAACTGCAGTCATTAGATTACAGTTGTTTTCAACGAAAGGAATTCTAAACAGGAAACAAAATAGCTTCATACATCGAAAATACTGCTGAGCTTAAACTTTTTTAAACATGCACATTAGAAAATATAAATATTCCCCTCTTGCAACTGAAAGGAGAAACTTCATAAGATAAAAAAATTTTATTTGATAAAACAAGTATCTCTCTTTTGCTCCTCTTCTGTCCCCCACCCCCTGCCCCAACGTGTACAATCGCAAGATATTTCATTAACATTCAGTGCTCCTCAACCCATAGTCAACCACGATACCTAAAGAAGAGCACCAATATGTTCACAGTTTCTTGTAAAAGCAACGCAGTACAAACGTAACTTACTCAGATTTACAAATAAGGTAAAGAAGCACGAATTCTGTTGCTGCTGGACCATGAAGTTGTTTTTGTATGTCAATCCTTAAAACAGGTGGAAATTTAAGTTCAGGAGTACACTATTTGTTAAAAAGTGTAATGAATTGCACAATTAATTGATTGCAGAAATCTCTCAGAACAATGTGTGTTGGCCAACTACTGCCAATAGTTCCACATTTTCCTGTGTCAGAGAGGGAGACATCACCATTATGAGTATGCCTGCAACAGACCTGGCGTTCGCCGTGCCTAGCTGACGTGACGTCACGAACAAGCGCCGACGCCTTCCTTTGAGCCGGTGTTGACATTACGCGGAATCAGCGTCGACGGGTGAAAATGTGTACCGGACCGGGGTCCGAGCCCTGCTTACTAGGCAGGTGCTTTAACCATTGCGACTTCCGTGACAAAGCGTTCTGCTATTGAGCGTACTATCTAGGTTCACCTCCCGGCCGATCCACATCCCTACCTAGCGCCACCTGTCCGCAGTCTCTGTCCATTGACTCCACGTTCGCTGCTCTGAGATTCCCACAGGAGATCTGACGTATTTGTGCATCCGCACTGAAGAAGGTGGGGTCATTGCCCAGCTAGGCGTATCAGTTACATGAACGCGTGCTGTCTCTTCTTTCGGAAATGTCCGAAAGAAGAGACACCACGCATTCGGACGTGTCCGAAAGAACAGACAATACACTTTCGTATAATTGATACGCAAGTTGGGCAATGGGTCCACGTTTTTCAGTGTGGATGCACAAATACATCAGATCTCCTGCGGGTTATTAGAGTAACGAACATGGAGTCAATAAGACAGTGTGAGGCGTAGCGCCGTATACCGATCCTGCCCTGGAGGCGGTTAAGTGGGAGATGTATCTCAGAGCTGGATAGTGACAGATGGTGACGCGAGACTGGACGCGTACGTAGTTTATGTATCAGCCGATAGAGGACAATATTGGATAGGGGGACTGTGATTTTAGTTTCGATTGTGCCCACTAGAGTGCACTAAAGTAGTAAAACGTTTTTCATAAACTGTTCTAGTATTTTCATAAAGCGTTATTATGTCTTTTTGTGTATGTAAAATGTTATAAATGTGTTTTAGCAGTATGAATGATGCGTGAGTGTGGTTTAAGGTTAATATGAAGATAATTGTTTAACCAGTTACGTAGTAGGATTTAGTGTGGGAACGTTTCGAAGAACTGTGGATATGGACAAAGGGGATTTTTGTAGAATAGATTTGTAAAGTAAGTAAATGGTAGAGGGAAAGTTAATTCAGGTGTTAATAACAATAGTAAATAACTTTATGCATAAACAAAACCTCAGCATATTAGATAATTACGTCGGTAAAAAGTGCAGTCGTTAGGTTTACTATTTTGCGATTGGATCTTGATAAAAAGCGCGGACTGACGCGGGAGAGTGTTGTTTCGCTATTGGCTGTTGAGAAAAATCTGACCAATGGTAAAGCAATATTCTTCACGCGCCTTTCTCTGCTGATAGAGAAGACTTAGTATTATCTAGAAGGGTCGGAGCCTAGGCATGAAACAGATCAGACGTGTGTGGTAGTAGTTCCGATGGAAATGATAAGTTGCTGGATCTAGCAGTGTTTCATACATCAAAAGTGATGGAAAGTGACGGCATAATTATTCCGGTGTGCGTGTAGAAATTTCGGAATTTTTAAGTGAATTGTGTTACGAGAAAAGACATATATTTCGGGTGCCGTATTGAGCAGGTCGGTGGCTAAAAACTTTGACTGCATTTGGTACCCGATAGACTTAATATTTGGCGAGCATTCTCAATCAAAAACAATCAGTATTTTTGTAGCTATTACGTTTTCGGGAAATGCAACACCATAAACTTGCTAACGTGAGTGAAAGGGATTGTGACTTTGTTAAGACTAACACGGGCTTGGCAGTGATACTTGTTCCCGGGTTCGATTCCCGGCGGGGTCAGGGATTTTCTCTGCCTCGTGATGACTGGGTGTTGTGTGATGTCCTTAGGTTGGTTAGGTTTAAGTAGTTCTAAGTTCTAGGGGACTGATGACCATAGATGTTAAGTCCCATAATGCTCAGAGCCATTTGACTTTTTTTTTTTTTCAGCCTGGTTCACGTCTAAGTGCAGTAGGTTTCACTCGGCTTCCATACTGATGATATGCTGAGACAATGTTCACAGGTAGGTGCAGGTTCGTCGTAAAGGGACGGAAAGAACCGCGCCGCCCCAAGTGACTGCGAACAGGTGAGGCTCTTTGGGAATGCGGATCTGCCTTGAGGCGTGCCGAGATAGTACGCGCAGCTGCGATAATGCCGTCTCCCGGATGGCGAAGTGGCTAACGCATCTGTTTAATAAGTAGGAAATCCCAGGTTCAAATCCCAGACCGGTACACATTTTCACTCGTCGTCACTGATGCCGTGTAATGCCCCACTGCAGCTGACAGCAGCAATACCCTTCAATTTTCATGTGACGTCCATTAAACTGAACACAGGTCGAGATTCGTAGAGCAAGCTTCTTCGTTATGCAAAGCACCTTTCTTGTAGCCTTGCCCACGTAGGTTCCTTTTAATATTTCCGTGGCTCTATGAGACTAACTGATCACATCCCCAACGATTCTAATTGAACGTTGTCTCTTTCTTTCGCTAATTCAGATATGTCAAGATTAAAAACAAAATCGAGTATTCACTGTTTTATTACCCGCTGCTGTAGCGGATGAAATACAAAATGGTTCAAATGGCTCTAGGTACTATGGAACTTAACAGCTAACGTCATCAATACCCTAGACTTAGAACCACTTAAACCTAACTAACCTAAGGACATCACACACATCCATGCCAAAGGCAGGATTCGAACCTTCAACCGTAGTAGCCGCGTGGTTCCGGACTGAAGCGCCTAGAACGGCTCAGCCACATCTGCCGTCGATGAAATACACAATGGCTGTAGGACATTTACATTCCGCAGAAATAGGTTTATATGGTCATTCCTCCTAAAATCGCGTTAAATGGGTACTTACAACTATTTGAAGTTTGGGACTTACCCAGTGGTTCGTCAAACAATAGCGGGTAACTTCGTAGAATTACATTACAGTTGCCTCTGTGCTGCAGCTGCCAGTCTGTGGACTGACGTTTGCATGTAACTCCAAGTGTTATAATCAAGAAACATTTCTCTTTATAACTATGTCATCGGGTGAATAGCCTCAGGAAACTACCGATGTTCACGTAAAGGAAATAGGAAATTTGTGGTAAGTTCTATGGGACCAGACTGCTGAGGTCATCGGTCCCTAGGCTTACACACTACTTAATGTAACTTAAACTAACTTACACTAAGGACAACATACACACCCATGCTCAATGGAGGACTCGAACCTCCAACGGGGGAAGCCGTGCGAACCGTGGCGAAGCGCCCTAGACCGCACGGCTACCCCGCGCGGCTTCACATCCAATTCAATAGTCAAGGTTGTATCACATTTCTTCAAATACTCTACTGCCTTTTGGCTCGTTTACTCAGTAAAGATACGCAAATTTTACTGAAAACGTTAGAAAAAGTTCTTACAAAACGAACCGAAGTTAATTGATGTGTACTGAAAATTGAGGTCTTGGACGGTAGCTGAAGGGCATATAATAGAGACCAGTAGGCGAAACGAAGTTTATTGCTGGGCGTTTCCACTGTCATGGAATACTTTATACCGTCTCTAACATATTGAAATAAACTCCCCAGGCAAAAAATTAATAACCCCAGTGCGGAAGCACAGATGAATCGTTAAGCCTTTGCAGATTGCGCAGCGTTCGAGTCACATGCTCAATAGCGCCTCTAAAAGAGCGTAAGACAGTAGCGAGCAGTGAGACATCTATGTGTGTAAGTGAAGTTAATTATAACTAAAAAGTGACATACGGTGAACTTCCCTGTAGTTGCAGAAGTTAATGATCAGAGCTATGTAAATTGCCCTAAACAAATGTAGGTACAATGCTACAACTACCTAAGTAAATAAATGTTGGGTGAAGCCCAAATAGTCATGAAAGACAAGTAGTAGGCTTTTTCTGTTTTCTGCTCTCTCTCTCTCTCTCTCTCTCTCTCTCTCTCTCTCTCTCACACACACACACACACACACACACACACACACACACTCACACACACACACACACACGCACAACTAGTACAGTGATTGGGCGGCCATTTTTCTGGCTTGGTATATCAGCATATATATTATGGAAATACAAAGTCTGCGATGATAGGGCTCTAATATATTGTCAGTGTCTCAAAGCTATTCCCTGTGGAAGGATGAAACACTTATGGAACAGATACTGTTTATTGATAACGCTTTCGTAGATCTTGTAGATGCCTTAACCCAAGATTATGCGTCTACATGAGAAATGCAGAACAGACCAACTTCTGGTTGTTAACTCCTAACGTTAAAAATAATTAATGAATCACACGATGGCTATCCGACCTCCTCATACTTACCTTGTAAGGTTCAAGTAACTCCTCAGCAAGGCACCACACACATTCGCCACACACAGTGGCATAGTGTGGTTAAGCAAATGTCGTATCTTGCCCACCGTGAATGAACACAGCATCTCTTTCTTCCAGTGTTTATCCCGTCGTATGGAGTACGCTGTTTACGTGATTGGAAAGTTCATTTTTTCAACTTTCTGGCTCGATGCCCTATGCGTTGGCACGGTCGTCATTTAACATAATGCAGGAATGTTATGTACGCTGTTTTGTGTGTTATCGTATTTTAACTGATTGTGTATCGTATTCTCTGCGGCGGTGATTAGCTTCAAACTAAGTTATATAACCACGTAAAACTCTTACTCAGGCAGGTCGGTGTACCAGACGATGGTCGTTAATCCTTCACTCGGATTCGATCCAGGGATGTCTCACCTCCCTGTATTGAAAGCTAGCGTGTTGAACGTTTTGAATGTTTAGCTATACGTGGAGGTCCAGTGCTGGCAAATACAACGAGGTGGCAAAAGTCATGGGACGGGGATATAGACACACACAGATGGCGGTAGTATCGCGTGCACAAGATATAAAATGACAGTGCATTGCCAGAACAGTCAGTTGTACTCAGATGATTCATATGAAAAAAGTTTTCTAAGTGATTATGGCCGCACGGCTGGAATTAACAAACTCTGAATGTGGAATGGTGGTTGGATCTAGAAACATGGGACATTTCTTTTTGGAAATCATTAGCGAATTCAATATTTTGAGATCCACAGTGTCAAGAGTGTGCCGATAATACCGTATTTCAGGCATTACTTCTAACCACTGACAACGCAGTGGTCAACGGCCTACACCTAACGACCGCGACCACCGGCGTTTTCGTAGACTTGTCAGTGCTAACAGACAAGCACGATAGCGTGAAATAGCCGCAGTGGGGCGTAGGATGAACATATCCACTGTCGTTAATCGGCTATGGCAGTAGATGACCGACGCGAGTGCCTTTGCTAACAGCATGACATCGCCTGCAGCATCTCTCCTGGGCTCGTGACCATATCGGTTCAACCCTAGACGACTAGAAAACTAGATGAGTCACGATTTCAGGTGGTACGAGCTGATGGTAGGGTTTGAGTGTGGCGCAGACTTCACGAAGCCATGGACCCAAGTTCTCAACCAGGCACTGTGGATCCTGGTGTTGGATCCACAATGGTGCAGGCTGTGTTTACCTGAAATAGGTTGGCTCCTCTCGTCCAACTCAACCAATCATAGACCGCAAATGGCTATGTTCGGCCATTTCGAGACCTTTTGCAGCCATAGTGGAGTTCATATTCCCAGGCAATAATGCGTCGTGTCACAGGGCCACAATTGCTCTCAACTGGTTTGAAGAACGTTCTGAACAGTTCAAGAAAATGATTTGGTCGCCCAACAGGAATCCCAAAAAACATTTATGGGCCTAACCGAGAAGCTCGTTTGTGCCCAAAATCCTGCACAGGCAAAACATTCGCATTTACGGACAGATACAAAGGCAGCATGGCTTAATATTTCTATAGGGGACTTCCAACACCTTGTTGAGCTAATGCCAAGTCGAATTGATGCACTACGCTGGGTAAAAGGAGATGTGACACAATATTGGGAGGTATCTCATGATTTTTGTCACCTCACTGTAATGTTGCCATAGCTTCAGTCTGGAACCGCGTGACCGCTACGGTCGCAGGTTCGAATCCTGCCTGGGACGTGGATGTGTGTGATGTCCTTAGGTTAGTTAGGTTTAAGTGGTTCTAAGTTCTAGGGGACTGATGAACTCAGAAGTTAAGTCTCATAGTGCTCAGAGCCATTTGAACCATTTTGAACTCAGGCGGGGTATTAGTGTAGCATTCTTGTCTTTCCGAAGTGCGTGAAGTGAATGCGGCAACATTAACTTTTGTGACATTATTACCAAAAGCGTCCAAACAGTACCAAGTTTCTCTTACTCTTTTTCTTGGCTACTGAAGGAAAAACACCGATAGACCTCCTTCGGATAATGAACAATGTGTGTAGGGCAACATTACAGTCGAAAACGACCGTTGCGAAAAGTGCTGATGGTGATTTATGATAACACACGTCACCAAATCGCAACCGTCGTAACGCATAATTTAAGCCAACTCAAATGGGAAATACTCCAGCACCCGTCCTATACACTTGATCTCTCTGCATGTGATTATCCCGCCTTCGGTACCTTGAAAAGGGCTTTGAAGAGTCGACGATCTTCGTCGGGCGAGGCTGTGAAGCAGGCAGTTACAGACTTCTCCACGCAGCAGGACACAGTGTTTTACCAAACGGTATCTTCAACCTGGTGCTTCGATGGGGAGATTGCCACAATGCTCGAGGTGATTTTACCTGATTAGCATACCGATTCTGGACTGCACGCCCTTCGAACGGAAACTTTTCGATCGCTCCTTATACACTCCTGGAAATGGAAAAAAGAACACATTGACACCGGTGTGTCAGACCCACCATACTTGCTCCGGACACTGCGAGAGGGCTGTACAAGCAATGATCACACGCACGGCACAGCGGACACACCAGGAACCGCGGTGTTGGCCGTCGAATGGCGCTATCTGCGCAGCATGTGTGCACCGCCGCCGTCAGTGTCAGCCAGTTTGCCGTGGCATACGGAGCTCCATCGCAGTCTTTAACACTGGTAGCATGCCGCGACAGCGTGGACGTGAACCGTATGTGCAGTTGACGGACTTTGAGCGAGGGCGTATAGTGGGCATGCGGGAGGCCGGGTGGACGTACCGCCGAATTGCTCAACACGTGGGGCGAGAGGTCTCCACAGTACATCGATGTTGTCGCCAGTGGTCGGCGGAAGGTGCACGTGCCCGTCGACCTGGGACCGGACCGCAGCGACGCACGGATGCACGCCAAGACCGTAGGATCCTACACAGTGCCGTAGGGGACCGCACCGCCACTTCCCAGCAAATTAGGGACACTGTTGCTCCTGGGGTATCGGCGAGGACCATTCGCAACCGTCTCCATGAAGCTGGGCTACGGTCCCGCACACCGTTAGGCCGTCTTCCGCTCACGCCCCAACATCGTGCAGCCCGCCTCCAGTGGTGTCGCGACAGGCGTGAATGGAGGGACGAATGGAGACGTGTCGTCTTCAGCGATGAGAGTCGCTTCTGCCTTGGTGCCAATGATGGTCGTATGCGTGTTTGGCGCCGTGCAGGTGAGCGCCACAATCAGGACTGCATACGACCGAGGCACACAGGGCCAACACCCGGCATCATGGTGTGGGGAGCGATCTCCTACACTGGCCGTACACCACTGGTGATCGTCGAGGGGACACTGAATAGTGCACGGTACATCCAAACCGTCATCGAACCCATCGTTCTGCCATTCCTAGACCGGCAAGGGAACTTGCTGTTCCAACAGGACAATGCACGTCCGCATGTATCCCGTGCCACCCAACGTGCTCTAGAAGGTGTAAGTCAACTACCCTGGCCAGCAAGATCTCCGGATCTGTCCCCCATTGAGCATGTTTGGGACTGGATGAAGCGTCGTCTCACGCGGTCTGCACGTCCAGCACGAACGCTAGTCCAACTGAGGCGCCAGGTGGAAATGGCATGGCAAGCCGTTCCACAGGACTACATCCAGCATCTCTACGATCGTCTCCATGGGAGAATAGCAGCCTGCATTGCTGCAAAAGGTGGATATACACTGTACTAGTGCCGACATTGTGCACGCTCTGTTGCCTGTGTCTATGTGCCTGTGGTTCTGTCAGTGTGATCATGTGATGTATCTGACCCCAGGAATGTGTCAATAAAGTTTCCCCTTCCTGGGACAATGAATTCACGGTGTTCTTATTTCAATTTCCAGGAGTGTATATTCATAACTAGACACTAATATTTGCCATGTATGAATAACAGACGTTTTGTTTTATTTACAGGTAAGCAACTCAACACCCTAGAGACCGCTGCCACATGTGGAGCATACACGTATGTACGTGAATTTGCAACTGTGTAAAATATTCTCAGGATATTCTCTCCTGGATAGCGAGTAAATTTGAATGTTGAGTTACCTTCTACAATTCACTTCGTTTCACCATTGGCACGCAGTTGAAATTTGGTCTTACGGCTGTTCACTACTTGCCTCAGAAGGGCATAAAGTGCATTATAATAACACAGATCCGTTATCGCGATATGAATAAGATTAATGGACACCTACCAAATGATTCCAGAATGAGATTTTCACTTTGCAGCGAAGTGTGCACTGATATGAAACTTCCAGGCAGATTGAAACTGTGTGCAGGACCGAGACTCGAACTCGGGACCTTCGCCTTACGCGGGAAAATGCTCTACCATCTCTTTTTTTTAAATTAATCTCCAAAAAGTAACAGAAACTAAATAAAATCAACTCCTACGTCGCACCGCCACTTTAACTCTGCCGTAAAAAAGAAATGAACTAATTCTCTTCAGGCATTGGCCCTAACTATTCCTTCAACCTTTTTCTTCTTTTATGCATTTATTTATTTATTTATATTTACATGTTTACATTTAGGAAACGTGTACAAATGAGAATTCTAGTAACTAAGTGCCGGCCGGTGTGGCCGAGCGGTTCTAGGTGATTCAGTCTGGAGCCGCGCGACCTCTACGGTCACAGGTTCGAATCCTGTCTCGGGAATGGATGTATGTGATGTCCTTAGGTTAGTTAGGTTTAAGTAGCTCTAAGTTCTAGGCGACTGATGACCTCAGATGTTAAGTCCCCTAGTGCTCAGAGCCATTTGAACCATCTTTTTAAGTAACTAAGTGTTACAACAACGAAGGTGGCATTCAAAGAGTAAACAAAAAATAAAAAATGTAAATCACTGACGATATCTCCAATAGCGCCTTTGAAGGGTATCTGAAACGGAGGCATTCTGCTTCGCTAGTGCCTCAAGGAAAACAGCATCCTTGCAGTAGCCTGTCTCTTCCTTCTCTCATGGCTGACAGGGCAGGACGTCCAGCCGTTAGTGTGATACGGCAGAGAACATGAACCGCAGCTTGGCACTCCCCAGCTGAATGGAAGGTTAACGAAAACACTGCGTAAATAATTTGCGAAGAGCGTATGGTGATTCGGTGTGCGTTCTAGGGCATTGTGAGCATTTTGTAGGAACTACTACTAATCAAGCTGCTCTTTCTCTCCGTCGCTAAAGATATAGGCGGCGATAATTCCTTTGAACCATGTAAGCGCATGATATTTTGCGGCGGGGAAGCACGATTCATCTGGACAGAGTAGGGTCTGAGGGCCAATCATATCTGACGTGACCAGGAGGTAACAAACCAATATCTTCTGTGTTAGTCGCCTAATTCCGGACGATGATGCGCATGTAAAACGATGTTCATCGGTATCCAAGAGGTGACAATCTGGGCACTAAGGTGAGTCTGTCAGTCCAATAGCGTGAAGTCGCTGTCGTGTGGCATATTTTTTGTTGGCGACCTGATACCACTTCGAACGCAACGGGGATGACAGAAAGCTGTGGTGTATCGTTTTCCACACTCTTGGCCAGTGAACCGTAGGGTACTTGGTTTCCACCACGTTATGGGTAACAGCCCGCAGAAAGTTGGTATAAAAATCTTTCGCCTTTGGTGGACGTGTGGCAGTGAGGTTCGAGCTGACATAGCTGTAATCGAGAATGAAGGTCGACACATGGGAGAGCTGTGGTGCGACGTGCGCAACCGACACCGGCGGGACTCTAGAGACTGGCATCAGAACCTGTAGTAAACGACCCGTGAGAGAGGTATGTTGACTTTTCCATCGTTTCCTCTCGTTGCTCATGTAAATGGCACCTGCTCTCGCCATGAAGTTGACCAATCCCAGCCCCCCTTTGTGCGCTGGGAGGGTCAGAGTGTCGTATTGTACTTTAAATATATGACCTGCGGAAACGTAGTAACTGAAGGCCGCCTGAAGCCGGCGACCTATCTTCAGCGGTAGTGGGAGGACTTGTGCCACATGGTTGAGTTTTGACGCCACGTAGAGGTTCAAGTATTCAACACGTTGTAGCTGATTCAAGTCCCGGAGCAGGTTCTGTCGCACCAATGCGCGTATGATCTGTAATAACCGTCGGTAGTTTGCTCCAGCTGTTTTACGTACATCTTTCTTGAACGTGATTCCCAAATATCGCAGATCAGAAACTGGTCGGAGGGGAGTGAGGGCTTCCGGTCCGAGACCACGCCCAATATCCAAAGCCGCCGACTTGTTGATGTTCGGAAGACTGCCTGCGGTCTGTCCGTATATCTCGATCCAGGTTAGTACGCTTTGAACTTCGTCATTGGAACGAGCCAGCAGTAGCAGGTCGTCAGCGTATGTCCTATAGCGAAAGGTGACGTCCCGCAGCGTGATGCCAGATAGGCGGTGGTCAAGGCCCCCTAGGAGTGGATTGCATAAAAGTAGCTAGAAAGGGGACAACCCTGTCGTAGAGACGTCTTAATGGGTACTGGTCCTACTGTCCTTCCATTGACCTGGACGTGTGAGCTGGCTGCGGTCCAGAGACGCCGTTGGGTTTCGATGAGGCCCGGGGGGAATCCCATACGGTCCATCACACGTAGGAGGAAGTTGTGGTGCATTCTATCAAAGGCGCGGTTGAAATCGATGGAGACGATCGCCGCTCTCAGACGGCACGCAAAGGCGATCGCTATTAAGTCCCTGCAGTCACCAGTGGCCATGTGTATGTTGGATTCTCCCCCGTGCGACGTCTGTTCTGGAGCAAGAATCATCGGCAAAGTCGTCCTAATACGGCCCGCCATAAGCCTGGCGAAAATCTTGTAATCGGCGTTCAGCATTGTAAGCGGCCGATAGTTGTTAATCGATCGCCCTCCACCTGGCTTGTGTACCGGTATGAGAAGTCCTTGTACAAGCGCTGGCGGCACAACACAGTCTGGAGACATAAGTTCGCAGAACATTATAACCCAGAGAGGCATCATGATGTCACGGAAGGTCCGGTAGAATTCGATGGGCAATCTATCATGCCCAGGAGACTTATTGGCCGCACCTTTGTCCAAGGCGTCTTCGGCTTCTTCGAGTGAGACTTCCTCTGTTAGTGCATTCTCGGTAGCCTCGTCGATAGTACGTGGTACCCGCTGTAACACTTCATTAGCGGCCTCGTCATCTACGGTTCTTTCCTGGTAAAGATGATGAAAATGATCCTCCACCGCCTTTACTATGGTTGCTTTGGTTGTACAGAAGCGACCGTCTTGTGTCCTGACTTGTGTGATTAAGTGTTGGCGATGTCGGCGGTTATCCGCCACAACGTGATGCATAGTGGGTTCCTCTGCAGCCTTTCGGTCGTGCCGTTGCCAGCGGACTACGGCACCTTCTAGTGGGCGCTTCATCAATGATAGTATGTGAGCCTTGATTCTGCTTTGGTCATGTTGTCTCTCCGGGGAAGGGGGTAAGGCGTCGAGGTCCCTGAGTGCCGCGTAGTAAAAATCGAGGGTCTGTCGATGCCACGCAGTCACGTCCTTGCCATATTGCATAAGTGTCCTACGGATTGCTGGTTTGGCACAGAGGAGCCACCACTCCAGGGTCGAGGTGTATCGTGGGTGACGGCGTTCACAGTCAGTCCACGTTGCTTCAACTTGCCGACGACAATCCAGGACCTGGAGGTGAGTTACATTAAGCTTCCAAAAGCCATTGCTGCGCCAGACTTGTTGGGGGCGTAGGTGTATAGTGCAGATATAGACACTATGATCGGAATAGGTCTGAGGCCATAGTTCTGCGGCCACCACACCTTGTGTGAGATCTTGTGACACATATACGATCAAGTCGGCTGGCCGAATGACTGGTAAGATGAGTGTGGCCAAAGCGATTACCGTGGAGTTTTTCCCACGTGTCCCACAAGTGAAGTTCTTGGATCATCGCACCCAGTTCCGGACAGGGCATGTAATGTGGGATTTGGTCCTTGGGGTGAAGTACGCAATTAAAATCGCCGGCGAAGACGCTGTGGTAGTATCGTAAAAGGAAAAGGGGGGCGACATCCGTGGAGTAGAATCTAGCGCGGTTGTGACGTCTGGTGGTACCTGACGGCGCGTAAACATTAATGAATCGAGTGTTGAGCGCCGTAATTGCTATTCCTCACGCAGAGGGAAGATACGTGACGTCAGTAACTTCAATACCATCACGCACTGATATTGCCACTCCGGTGTCTACAGGGCTACCGGGCGTCACATATGTGGCGTAACCATAAAAGTTCGTGAGTGCGGTCGTTTTCACTTCTTGTAGGAAAGCAAAATCAACTCCCATGCCTGGTATTGTTTCTTTCAAAAGTTGGATCTTGACAGGAGAATTTATCATGTTGATATTCATTGTCGCCAGGCGGTAAGCCTGGCAACGCGTTGGTTTAAAAAATGGCTCTGAACACTATGGGACTTAACATCTATGGTCATCAGTCCCCTAGAACTTAGAACTACTTAAACCTAACTAACCTAAGGACATCACACAACACCCAGTCATCACGAGGCAGAGAAAATCCCTGACCCCGCCGGGAATGCAACGCGTTGGTTGGGCTAGGCTATCCATGCTGATGTTGGAGAGAAGCGAACATCGGAAGTGATGACACCCCCCGCCGAACGCGGTCCTCCTTGTGCTGCTTATGCTGCATGATCCGGCGGGGCCTCGCTGGCCGCGGATTGGGATCTTGTCTCTCGACGTCATCGGCCCACGAAGCGGGCGCGGATGTCTGTTCATGTTCCACAGCCTCGGAATGTTTGATAATAAGGGACTGGGCGACTTCGCTGCCTGCACTGGTAACTTCCTGCTGCTCACTGTTTATGTCAATGGGCTGATAGTCGAAAGCTGCATGTTTTTTTTTCTGTCTGTTCTGCAAGGTTGGAGTCAGTGGAAACGGCCTCAGCCTCGCGGTTGGCTTCTTGAGTGGTCAGTTGTTCTTCCCCGGCCGAATGTGAACCGCCGTGTTCCGACTCGTTCGGACGACGGCGCTTGCGGCGTTTCGGTGATCGCTGTTTCCGTACGTGGCCTTCATTGTCAGAAGACGGCACTGACTCACGCCCCGCCGGGACAAATATTTCGGTCGGTGCAATAAGGAAATCAATTGCCATCTTGCTGTCGTCAATGTCTGTCAGTTTCGGTAGCTCCAGAGTCGTAGTACTAATTTCCACCACTGGCCTGGCCGGTGGATCATCCAGGTTTCTGTCCGTGGAAGGTGATTCCTGTACCGCTAAATCGGTCGGCTGTGTCTGTTTTGTGGAGGACGTCGTGAGCGCCGCCGCGTAATTCACGGGGAGAATAGTCTTCGTCGCTGGAGGTGCAACGTCCTTCGCTGGGAGTTGTGTGATCCGACGCTGGAGGCACTCGGAACGAAGGGGACCTTCTTTGCCGCTTCCGGGACACGTCTTCGGCTGGCCGTCATAAATAACTATGGCCCGGCACCCTCCTATCTGTAGATAGGATGGCACGCGTCGTTGGAGATCAATGCGCACTCGGCGTACTCCATTGAGTACTGGATACGTCTTAAACTGGGTCCATTTTTCAGCCACGTTTTCGTGTACAGTGCCGTAGGGGCGGAGCGCTGCCACAACTTCTGCCGCATGGAGTTCAAATGGAAGTTCGAATAATCGTATAGTCTGCAGTCCCATTGCGGCATGGCAGACCTCGACGTTGCCAACATTTCCATCTGCATGGGAGAAGCGGAATTCTTGTTTCATCTCACGAAGCACCTTGTCGCATGTAGCTTCGTTTATGAGTTTTACGCAGACCGTGCTACTGACGATCGAAAAGTGAATGCCGACAACGTCGGCAGCCAGGATCTTGGCTTCCTCTTTTAAAAAGCGTTCAACTTCGAGCGCCATTGGTCGGGTAAAGTCGTTCCGAAATGTGAATTTCAAGGTTGATCTTCTGTATTGGATTGCCACGATCTTGTAGCGCTACGTCGTCGTGTTAGTGTCGGCCGAAGAAAGTAAACAAGGCGCGCGATCCCTCGCTGACGGCGGAGAGCACACACTGCACGTCTGCTTCGCTCGGCTGCGAGAGCCGCACTGTAGCTACTGGCAGAAGTAAAGCTGTGAGGACGGCGCGAGAGTCTTACTTGGGTAGGTCAAATGGTAGAGTACTTGCCCGCGAAAGGCAAAGGTCCCGAGTTCGAGTGTGGGTCCAGCACACAGTTTTAATCTGCCAGGAAGTACCTACCAAATGGTTATTGCCCCTATATAATTCCCATGAAAGGTCACCCTAAAAATCGGTTGTTTGTTAAATATTATCAAATTCAATTCGTCAAATACCACACCAAATTGCTCTGATCATAAACTTTTGCCTTATATAGACCTTCTTAATTGACAAAGAATCTCCTTATAGTGCCATACATAATGATGATGAGCTGCGAAACACTCAAATATTTAACCTTGCGTTTAGTAAGCCGAGATATAATCCTTAAAACGTTATTTTTTAATATGGAAATGAAGTCCCATGCTTCTTGACAGATCGTAGGGGAACGATGCGGGACACCCGCACCGCCGTACTAAGCAAGGTCCTAATGGAGGTGATTTGCCGTTGCCTTCCTCCGATCGTGATGGGGATGAATGATGATGATGATGATGAAGAAGACACAACACCCCGCCGGGAATCGAACACGGGACCCCGTGCTCGGGAAGCGAGAACGCTACCGCGAGACCACGAGCTGCGGACAGTTTTTAATATACGCTACAAAAATTTTATATGGTAAACTTTGTGCCTATCTTTATTTACAGATATTGATTTCTATAGCTTTTTTGAGTACCTGTTCGCTTTATTCGCGTTCAGCGCCATTTTTAGATGGATTATGTATTAGGAACTGTCATTAATCTTGGTACAACAGCTACACTGCTCGTAAAACTGGAATCGAGGTAAAGAGTAAACACACTCCTCTGTTAGCAGTGTCATTAAAGGGAAGTCCATCCATGAAACGGTAGGACAATTTCCTGTTATTTATTTGGATCTGAGTGAATCATTGATACCCAGTTCGATGACCGTTAGCTTAAGGCGCACACATGTCACGTTCAACACATAGGAAACTTATAATATTACCCAAGTGTCCACTACCTTCAGTTTTAGTCAGGCACACTGAGTTCACAATCTACTGTCTATTGTAGAGTGATGCCTGTTGTTGATAAACGGTATCAGCGGACAGTTGGAAGCATTGTTTCAAGCAGTATAGTTACAGCGTCTGTTATTGTATGAATTGGTAATTGCTGTTTGTTCAGGACCGCAAACGTTAGGCTCGTATGTGAAACCATTTTCTTTTTTTAGCCTACTGATTAGTTTAAAGCAATTTCTCAGTGATATCAGGAGTAACGGAATCCTAAGCTACTTTTAGACGCACGTTTTACGTTTCACACGCTTTTAGGTTAGACATGATAGTGGCCATGTTGCTTAAGAATGGTTGATGTAAATATGGGCCCATTGGGTTGGTGTAAGAGTGGGCCCCAATTTAAGGGGGGCCCATAATTACACCATCTCTTCTCTTAAACAGTGTAAAACATTTATTTTTTATGGGGATGTGATTAGTCGAATTTTGTTTAAAGTTCATATATACAACTCACACAGCAACAAACAAACAAATAGAATTTTCAAATTGGGGTAATAGATCCTAGTGTTTTTGTTCGTCCTTGCAGAACACCGAGAACGAAGAATCGTTACGAATAAGAACCAGCGGCATCAGTGGGATAAATCTCAGATGGTACGTGCCATAGCAACTTTGAAAGCAAAGGAAGTGTTTGTGAAAGGGGCTTCAAGAACATTCGGAGTGACTCGTACCACTCTAAAGAGATTTATTAGACTTGATGAATCCCTGAGCAAGCGGTTCAAGAGACGAAGCTTGGAAGTAAACCGATTTTAAAAATAGAATTCGAAATACAGCTAGTTTCTTATCTCCTTGAGATGGAGCAAAAATTCTTTGACTGTACTTCGGCGGATCTGAGAAAAATGGCATTTTTACTTGTCCAGAGAAATAGTCTGACAACCCCTTTCAAAGGAGGAGAAGCAGGACGAGCTTGGACTGACCTCCTCCTTCAGAGACACAAGGATCAGCTGTCAATTCGCAAACCTTGTGGAACTTCATATACGAGAGACTTAGGCTTCAATAAAGAAAAAATGTGATTTTTTTCTTTGATTTACTGGCAGATGTTTTCAACACTCATATCCAGCAGACCGAGTGTATAACGTGGACTAGACTGACCTGTCCATTGCCAAAAGCAAAATTCCAAAAGTGATATGGATGAATATATTCAGTTTCCTTTACAGATATACCACATTTTCCTACGATTCTCCCAATAAAGCGAAATCGACCATTCAGCTTCCCTACCACAGTCCTCACATGCTGGTTCCATTTCATATTGCTTTGCAACGCTACGGTCATTTTTGAAACGTTACGGACATTTTTAAAACGACGTGACTGTGTTAAGCAGTACGCTTCTAATGCTGTATCCGAACATTACAGGTTTTTCCTACTCATCCACATTAACTTGCATTTTCCCACATTTAGAGCTAGCTGCCATTTTTCACACCAATCAGAAATTCTGTCTAAGTCATCTTGTATCCTCCTACAGTCATTTAACTTCGACACCTTCCTATAAACCATAGCTTCATCAGAAAACAACCGCAAATTGCTGTCCACCCCGTCCGCCAATTATTTCCATATATAGAGAAGAGTGTGTGGAGCACTCCTGACGATACTCTTGTCTCTGATGGGTTCTATTATTTAAAAAGTCTTCGAGCTACTTGTATATCTGTGAACTTACTCCATATGCTCTTACCTGCGTTGACAGTCTATAATGGGGCACCGTGCCAAATGCTTTCCGAAAATATAGAAATAGGGAATCTGCCTGTTGCCATTTGTCCATAGTTCACAGTATATCATGTGGAAAAAGAACAAGTTGAGTTTCATACAAGCGATGCTTTCTAAAACCATGCTGATTCGTGGACATGAGCTTTTCTGCCTCAAGAAAAGTTTTTATACTCGAACTGAGAATATGTTCAAGGACTGTGCAGCAAACCGAAGGTAGAGATAATGGTCTGTAATTCTGCGGGTCCGTTCTTTTACCCTTTTTGTATACAGCAGACACCTACGATTTTATTCAGTCGCTAGGGACTTTGTGTTGGGAGAGAAATTCACGATAAATGCAAGCTAGGCAGGGGCCAATGACGCAATTATTTTTTTTAAAACCGAATTGGAATTCCATCAGGAACTGGTGACTTACCTGATTTCAAATATTTCTATCGTTTCTCTACTCCCGGGATGCTTATTACTATGATGTACATACGGGAGCGTCTGATGGTCAAATGGCGATATGTTTGTACGATTCTCCTCAGTGAACGATTTCTGGAATGCGAAATACAATATTGCTCCTTAATTTTGTTATCTTTAACTGCCACACCATACTGGTCAACCGGGTCAACAAGGGACTGAATGGAAGCCTTAGGCCTGTTTAGCGATTTTACATACGACCAGAATTTCCTCTGGTTCCCTGCCAGATCTTTTCCTATGGTATGATGGTGGCAGTTGTTGTATACTTGGCACCTAGAGCTTTTCGTACACTAATGAATCTCTACTAAACTTTGCTTGTCGTCATTTCTGTGTTTTCGTTCGAACCGAGAGCGCAACAACCTCTGCTTCAAAAAAATGGTTCAAATGGCTCTGAGCACTATGGGACTTAACATCTATGGTCATCAGTCCCCTAGAACTTATAACTACTTAAACCTAACTAACCTAAGGACAGCACACAACACCCAGTCATCACGAGGCAGAGAAAATCCCTGACCCCGCCGGGAATCGAACGCGGGAACCCGGGCGTGGGAAGCGAGAACGCTACCGCACGACCACGAGATGCGGACCAACCTCTGCTTCCTCGGCATGTTCCGAATTTCGTTATTAAACCATGGCGGGTCTTTTCCATCCATTATCCACTTACTAGGCACATAACTCTCCAGACCACGATTTACAATCTGCTTAAACTTTGCCCATAATTCGTCTACGCCCATCTTACTGGAACTAAGTGATGTCAGTTCAACGTCTAAGTGAGATGTTAACAACTTTTTATCTACTCTGTCTTGAAGAAACACACTCCTAGTCTTCTTGACTGATTTATTAACTTCCGTAACCATAGTTCCTATAGTGACAGCATGATCGCTAATCCCCGTTTCTGTACTGACAGTGTGGGTAAGGTCCGGTCTGTTTGTAGCTACAAGGTTTAAGATATTGCCACTGCGTGTAGGCTGGCGAACTAAGTGCTCAAGACAGTTTTCAGAAAATGTGTTCAAAAGTATTTCGCATCACTGACGGTCTGTGGCGCCTGTAATGAATCCATAGACATCCCAGTCTATACTCGGTAGATTAAATACACATATAACTTGTATTGCGTGATCTGGGCATTTATACCCGACTTGCTGGTGTAATTGCAGTTGTGTGGTTGCAGACAGTAGGTAGATTATCTACGAAAAACCTCTAATCATCATTTACTCAATTAATGTGATAACTGTTCCCATGGAAGAGGCATAAGAGGCGTATGCGTTGCCCCAAAATCAGTTATAGAGATCGTCAAGGAGCGGTCGATAATGCAATCACGTAAGAGCCGAGCTAAGTGAGCGACTGAATAATTTTGCATGAAGACGTATTCGACGAACGTTAGAACAGCGAGGACACGATCAAAGGTCTCAAGTAGTGGGGACTTTCGAGGCAGCCTTGAACTCTTGTAGCATAGAAAGTGATGGTGACACGTGTGCCTCAACTCTCGTAGGTTGTAGCAGGGGGATCCGTAGTCCCATCGTTTATCGATTGATAGCTCGTGTCTGCGAGCATGTTTACTCGCCATTGAACAATTCTGTATCGACGAAATCAATAGTATAGAGTTTCGTAGATTTGTAGATATATATTACTGGCGTATCTTGTGATCCTTCACGTTAACGTTCGTACGGCAGATGCTCCTGTGATGCTTATCCTACAGCCAAACATCAGAGTACCAATAAATCTTGTGTAGCTCGGAAACTGAAACTTAATTTTACTATGCTACACTGTCAATATGTGAATTACACTATCTGATGGGTGTGTTGACTCTTCGTCTGTACTAAGGCTTGAGCTCTGCTAGGGTCACTTTCAAACTGGTGTCTGTGTGTGAAGGAATTGCAGCCCATTCTTCCTCAGTGCCCGAAACCAAAGAAGGTACAGATGATGGACGCTGGAGTATGGAGTGAAGGTGACGTTCTAATCCATCCCAAGAGTGTTCCATTCGGTCCAAATCGAAATCATAGGCAGGCCAGCCTGTTTCAAGAAAGTTACTGTCTACAAACCATCGCCTCGAGAATTTTGTTTCATGGTAGGTTGCTGATAGGAACAATAAGCGTTTTCGAATTTTCCTCTACTGTAGGGGAAGAGTGGGCAAAGTCACCATGATAAGGAATATTTTGTTATCTTGAAGAAAATAAATAAGAAATAAACTATATATTACCATACGATATCCCACACATTTAGCTACACAAGGCAATTTTTATTTTGACTTTATCTCAGTAAATTTTTTATGAGGTGGACACTTTGCCCGATATAAAATACAAAATTTAAACTGAATTTTTGTACTAAATGAACGTGTATTTTCAAAATAAAAGTAGAGAAAGAGAATTTCACACTGTGCGACTGGTCCCGGCGGAGGTTCGAGTCCTCCCTTGGGCATGGGTGTGTGTGTTTGTCCTTAGGATAATGTAGGTTAAGTTGTGTGTAAGCTTAGGGACTGATGATCTTAGCAGTTAAGTCCCATAAGATTTCACACACACACACACACACACACACACACACACACACACACACACACGGAGTTTCACACTGAGTTTATTTACAAACATCACAAATAAAGTCGTCGTCTTCTTCACACCCGGCACAAGCCTCATGTGCCCATCGTAAACAGCCCGAACACCTTATCCATCGCCGGCCGGAGTGGCCGTGCGGTTCTAGGCGCTATAGTCTGGAGCCGAGCGACCGCTACGGTCGCAGGTTCGAATCCTGCCTCGGGCATGGATGTGTCTGATGTCCTTAGGTTAGTTAGGTTTAATTAGTTCTAAGTTCTAGGCGACTAATGACCTCAGAAGTTACGTCGCATAGTGCTCAGAGCCATTTTAACCTTATCCATCCTTCATTTTCCCTTGACTTGGAAAATAAGTTCCCGCAGAAAACGCAATCAGTATCACTCAAGTCACTGTCTGAGTCATTAAACAAATCACACTTCGCTGATTTTGATTTCGTTTTCTGCTTTCCTTTAACTTTTTCTTTGCTTTCTTCATTCCTCTTCTTTCTCTTTTTTCAGTTCCAGCTTTATTTTCTTAAGTCTTTCCTTTTCTTCTCTTTCTGCTTTTGCGGCTGCTAGTCCCTTCTTGAAAGGGCTTGAGGTCAAAACTGCAGCTGTTCCTTTTTTTCGTTTATTTTCTCGTTTGATAATATTTGCTTTAGGGATTGGAACAACATCCTTAGGGCTTACAGCAAAAGTATACAGTCTATTGGTCTTGGAGATGCTGATTATATCACATGAAGTACTGCAATAAAGCAGTGGGCTGGTTTGGCTGTTTGAAACCCTCAATAGTTTTGTAAACAACACACAATACTATTATTTTTCAATGAAAATATATTTTACTTTATGTCGGGCAAAGTGGCCACAATCGGGCATAGTGACCACAAACGTGGCTACTTTGCCCTCTTCGCCCTCATTACATAGATGCCACACTACCGGCAAAACGAATCGAGCCCCGAGTTACACACACACATAATTTTGTAGCCTAAATACACCTCTTTTAAGATGTTACTATCAGTTGCCTGTATTATGCATGAAAGTTTGGTTATAATAGTTAATTAAATACACTTACCTTACATCAGGACATTGAAAAGCATGGAAATATTCAATAAGTTTTAAACAAGTGATCAGAACAACTTCCACCTTCAACACATCTGAGATGGCGTACCAATGGAATAGCTGACGCGTCCGCCGCTGTGTAGCAGCACCGTACAGTGCAGTAACAGCCAGTGGCCACTATGCCCGCAGTGGCCACTATGCCCACCTTTCCCCTACGTAATACAAAATGATGTAAAATGCGTCATATCCTTCCGCTCTTACCGCTTTTTTCGGGCTCAATAAGGGACCCATGCCCTAGCTGGGAGAAACATCCCCATACCGTCACATAACCTCCTCCATACCTCAGTATTGGCAGTACAAATGATGCCAGGCGACGTTCTCCAAGCATTCACAAAACCCTAAACCTTCCATCGGATCGCCACAAGAAATAGCGCGATTCATCACTCCAGATAACCCGCTCCAACCATCTACTGTATAGTACTGTCGCTCTTTACACGCTTAGCACAGACTACCGAAATGTGCGCCATATGAGGAACTCCTAGTTCAATGTACCTCATTTTTTAACTCCCTACGCACAGTAATTGTGCTATCTTGACTGCTGGTAGCACTCTGGAACTCGAGTGGCATTCCTTCCGCTGATTTCATGCGATTTTTACAGCCACCCTCCTCAATACCCGACGGTTTCTGTCCGTTGGTATATGAAGTGCTCCTGATCTTGGTTTATTTGTAGTTGCTCATTCCTGTTTCCACTTAAGAAGGACAGTCAACTTGTTCAGCATGATAAAGGCTGAAATGTAACTGATGGATTTGTTGTTCTGATGACCTCAAGTGTCTATTCCAAGTTCGAAATAACTGAGCTCTTCTGACCGACACAATCTGCTCTTACGGCTTCTATACTGTCGATCTAATATTCCCCTTGTTCTCTGCCACCGGCGGGTCCGCCTCCCATGACATCTAGTGATCATTGCAGCATAACATAGGGGCTTCTGGACACTTCTGATCAGCTAGTTTGTATTGTGGTGTAATTAAAAGTTTCTAGATCTTTTGTTATTTTGACCCAGCAGAGCAGCCTGTGGAGCTGGGTTTACACGATATTTTGTAACTACGTTTGCTACCATCTCTAGTTATGTGCATCGTCTCACAACACGTCACATGTCTGAAAAGAAAGAAGAGTCCAAATTGAGGCAGCGCCCAATACGAGGAATCTAGAGAGGTAGTTGCAACAAACTCAGAATCATGTTTCTGTTGCAGATTGCAAAATTAAATGATACAGATTGTATAAAAAGATACTTCGTTAAAAACAGTAGATATTTCTCACCCTGAACATTTTAACCTTTTAAGAAACATTATTACGAGTTTTTGTTCACTTGCGTATTTTCTGTGGACAGGTCTAACGTGACTGCCAAAGACAATTTGTTTATTTGTGTATTACTTACTTTTGTAACAGGTCGAGTGTGTATTTTTAACCGTTTGTCGGTATAACGCATTGGTTTGTTTAATTACACCTCTAAAGTTTTTCGGGAAATTGTGCTGTCGGTTCTCATACAGTTCGCTTTTAGTTTAGAAAGATACACTCCTGGAAATTGAAATAAGAACACCGTGAATTCATTGTCCCAGGAAGGGGAAACATTATTGACACATTCCTGGGGTCAGATACATCACATGATCACACTGACAGAACCACAGGCACATAGACACAGGCAACAGAGCGTGCACAATGTCGGCACTAGTACAGTGTATATCCACCTTTTGCAGCAATGCAGGCTGCTATTCTCCCATGGAGACGATCGTAGAGATGCTGGATGTAGTCCTGTGGAACGGCTTGCCATGCCATTTCCACCTGGCGCCTCAGTTGGACCAGCGTTCGTGCTGGACGTGCAGACCGCGTGAGACGACGCTTCATCCAGTCCCAAACATGCTCAATGGGGGACAGATCCGGAGATCTTGCTGGCCAGGGTAGTTGACTTACACCTTCTAGAGCACGTTGGGTGGCACGGGATACATGCGGACGTGCATTGTCCTGTTGGAACAGCAAGTTCCCTTGCCGGTCTAGGAATGGCAGAACGATGGGTTCGATGACGGTTTGGATGTACTGTGCACTATTCAGTGTCCCCTCGACTATCACCAGTGGTGTACGGCCAGTGTAGGAGATCTCTCCCCACACCATGATGCCGGGTGTTGGCCCTGTGTGCCTCGGTCGTATGCAGTCCTGATTGTGGCGCTCACCTGCACGGCGCCAAACACGCATACGACCATCATTGGCACCAAGGCAGAAGCGACTCTCATCGCTGAAGACGACACGTCTCCATTCGTCCCTCCATTCACGCCTGTCGCGACACCACTGGAGGCGGGCTGCACGATGTTGGGGCGTGAGCGGAAGACGGCCTAACGGTGTGCGGGACCGTAGCCCAGCTTCATGGAGACGGTTGCGAATGGTCCTCGCCGATACCCCAGGAGCAACAGTGTCCCTAATTTGCTGGGAAGTGGCGGTGCGGTCCCCTACGGCACTGTGTAGGATCCTACGGTCTTGGCGTGCATCCGTGCGTCGCTGCGGTCCGGTCCCAGGTCGACGGGCACGTGCACCTTCCGCCGACCACTGGCGACAACATCGATGTACTGTGGAGACCTCTCGCCCCACGTGTTGAGCAATTCGGCGGTACGTCCACCCGGCCTCCCGCATGCCCACTATACGCCCTCGCTCAAAGTCCGTCAACTGCACATACGGTTCACGTCCACGCTGTCGCGGCATGCTACCAGTGTTAAAGACTGCGATGGAGCTCCGTATGCCACGGCAAACTGGCTGACACTGACGGCGGCGGTGCACAAATGCTGCGCAGATAGCGCCATTCGACGGCCAACACCGCGGTTCCTGGTGTGTCCGCTGTGCCGTGCGTGTGATCATTGCTTGTACAGCCCTCTCGCAGTGTCCGGAGCAAGTATGGTGGGTCTGACACACCGGTGTCAATGTGTTCTTTTTTCCATTTCCAGGGGTGTATATTCGTCACATTCACTGCTTAATCAGAGTATCTTTGTGTGTCGACCACCTCAAGTGCAAGCATTTTAAAAGAACTATAGTAAGCTCGTGCAAAAGTACATATCATCTATGAATTTAAATTGTATGTTTCGTTTATTAAGCATCTTGTGATTGTTGACGTTCATAGAGTGTATTGCTCTATGTATACGAGAGCCTTTACATAATTTAGTATTACCTTCCGTCTCAAAAAAATGGTTCAAATGGCTCTGAGCACTATGGGACTTAAAATCTGAGGTCATCAGTCCCCTAACTAACCTAAGGACATCACACATATCCATGCCCGAGGGGATTAGCCGAGCGGTCTAGGGCGCTGCCATCATGGACTGTGCGGCTGGTCCCGGCGGAGGTTCGAGTCCTCCCTCGGGCATGGGTGTGTGTGTTTGTCCTTAGGATAATTTAGGTTAAGTAGGGTGTAAGCTTAGGGACTGATGACCTTAGCAGTTAAGTCCCATAAGATTTCACACGCATTTGAAAATTTTGAACATGCCCGAGGCAGGATTCGAACCTGCGACCGTAGCGGTCGCGCGGTTCCAGACTGAAGCGCCTAGAACCACTCGGCCACCTTCCATTTCAATAGGTTGCAGGTTTGAAGCAGAAACCACGTGGTGTGACGAATCATTTGTAATTAATTTCACACTGTAAATGTTACCTAAGAAATGTCCGATGAAAATATTACCAGTAGCTCAAGCTTTTTCATTTCATTTCGAAAGTCTACGTCAGACGAATTGAGACAACAAAATATCCTGCTCTGACATATCGGTGTGATACGAGGAATTTTATACTTACGAACAGTGAGTAAAACGCAGAGACTTTGCGCAAAAGAAGATTTTGAAGGTAGATATGGAGGTAATTGATAAAAACGAAGTAAAATATATGTTTACTGAAAAAGGGCATTCGTGTAAGCACTAACTGTGGTGTGTCCGTCCTGCGAAAATAAACTAAAAGCTGCCCGTATACATCACAGCTAGAGTGAGTTTGTGGAAGTTCAGGTTTTCTTCATGCCAACAAGGATGGCTCGCTGACTTCAGATAGTTCGCTGCATCTTTTCATAAGTAAAATAAGACTTTTGTTGGCAGTATTCTTTACTTTGGTGGAAGCAACAACAGCTTTGAAGTGCGATTCTAACGAACTCATCTGAAGCAGGAGAGCAATGTGTGGGTGTGACGGGCATCAAACAGCCGACTTTTGTATAAGACCGAGACGCTTTCGCTGCACTCTCGTCGTCGCGTGTTGACTGTGAAGTTTGCCTCCTATCTGTAAGTCCCGAGCGCTTTTAATCCTCTTAATTTTGCCGGAAATAACAATACTTGCTTCCTTTCCTGGCTTCTATCCAGCACTGGGAGAGGCACAAGGCGACTACGACACTGCAAAAATGGACAAAACTCGAGGAAGAACTGAGAAGATTACTGTGCTATTGCGCGCCACATTAACGAATGGCAGGTGTCCGATAATGGAGCTTATAGCGGTCTCGAAGAGTGCCGCTGGGTGCCTCGCGCGAAAGACTTTAATGGAGGCGGCGCGAGGCTGTTCCACCTGTGAGTGCGCGAGACAGCACGGAGAGCAGCGCCTCTGCTGCCAGCTGGTCGATGATTCTGCGCCGCGCTTTGAGAACAATGTACCGACTCGTGTTCGGCGCCCCCACCGCTCAAGCGTCATATCTAATCGCTGGTCTCTCTGCTGTTACTGATTTACATCAGTGATCTAGGTGATAATCTGAGTAACCCCCTTAGATTGTTTGCAGATGACGCTGCAATTTACCGTCTAGTAAAATCACCAGACGATCAATTCCAATTACAAAATGATCTAGAGATAATTTCTGTATGACGCGAAAAGTGGCAATTAGTACTAAACAAAGAAAAGTGCGAGGTCATCTTCATGGGTACTAAAAGAAATTCGATAAATTTTGGGTATACGATAAATCGCACAAATCTAAGGGCTGTCAATTCGACTAAATACGCAGGAATTACAATTACGACCAACTTAAATTGGAAAGACCACACAGGTAATGTTGTGGGGAAGGCGAAATAAAGACTGCGCTTTGTTGGCAGAACATTTGGAAGATGCGACAAACGCACTAAAGAGACAGCCTACATTACACTTGCCCGTCCTCTGCTGGAACATTGCTGCGCGGTATGGGATCCTTACCAGGTAGGGTTGACGGAGAACATTGAAAAAGTGCAGAGAAGGGCAGCTCGTTTTGTGTTATCGCGCAATAGGGGTGAGAGTGTCACTGATACGATATGCGAGTTGGGGTGGCAGTCAATGAAACAAAGGCGGTTTTCTTTGCGGCGAGTTCTATTTACGAAGTTTCAATCACCAACTTTCTCTTCCGAATGCGAAAATATTGTGTTGAGATCCACCTACGTAGGGAGAAATGGTCATCATAATAAAATAAGAGAAATCAGAGCTCGAACGGAAAGATTTAGGTGTTCCTTTTTCCCACGCGCCATTCGAGAGTGGAATGGTAGATAAGTAGTATGAAAATGGTTCGATGAACCCTCTGCCAGGCACTTAAGTGTGAATTTCAGAGCAACCATGTAGATGTAGATGTAGATATAGAAGGAGTAATCATCCAAGAGTGTAAAAGGACAGCACATTGGAAGAGCTGTCATTTATACTCAGGTGTTTCATGGAAACAGGTTTCCGACGTGATTATTTCCACACCACGGGAATTAATACACTTTGAATTCGGAATGGTAGTTGGAACTAGAGGCATGAGACACTCCATTCCTGAAATCATTAGGGAATTCAGTGTTCCGAGATCCACAGTGTCAAGAGAGGGCCAAATTCCAGGCATTACGTCTCACCATGGACAACGCAGTGGCTGACTGCCTCCACTTAACGACCCGGAGCAGTGGCTCTTGCGTAAATGTGTGAGTGCTAACAGACAAGCAATACAGCGTGAAATCGCCGCAGAAATCAATGTGGGACAAACGGCGAATGTAATAATGTGGCTTTAATGGATTATGGCAACAGACGACGGACACGAGTGCCCGTGCTAATAGCACTACATCGCCTGCAGCGCCTCTTATAGCCTCGTGACCATATCGGTTGGACTTTAGACGACTGGAAAACCGCGGCTTGCTCAGACGAATCTCGATTTCACTTCGTAAGAGCTGATGCTTATGTTCGAATGTGGCACAGACGCCACGAAGCCGCGCGTTATTAGCCGTGCGTTCTAAGGCGCTGTGGTCGTAGACTGTGCGGCTGGTCCAGGCGGAGGCTAGAGTCCTCCCTAGGGCATGGGTGTGTGTGTTTGTCCTTAGGATAATTTAGGTTAAGTAGTGTGTAAGCTTAGGGACTGATGACCTTAGCAGTTAAGTCCCATAAGATTTCACACACATTTGAACATTTTTGAACGCCACGAAACCAAGTTGTCAACAAGGCACTATTACAGCTAGTGGTGGCGCCATAATGGTGTGGGCTGTGTTTATATAAAATGAATGGGTCCTCTGGTCCAACTGAACCGATCATTAACTGAAAATGGCCATGTTCGGCTACTTTCTCCAAACAACAATGGAAGCTTTACGGATAACAATGCACCATGTCACCGGGCCAGAGTTGCTCAGGATTGGTTTAAGAAACACCGTGGACAAATCCTAATCCAACAACATCTTACAGCTGCACAGCAGTCACTATCATACACAGTCCACCAACGGTCCTCAGCGTTCGGTTGTTCTGTTATATGGAAATAAAGGTGCACATCTCTATCCAGTCACTGTTAGTTTTGGACATGTGTTAAAATATGATCGAATCCAAATAGTTCACTAATATCGCTCTGCAAGGAATAACAGGGGAAGGCGTCTTTTTAAACCTGTGTTGTCTGCCAATTCTAAATTTAGTATTAAAATCGTAACTCCCGAACGCTGACCAGCCTTTTTACGAAGGAACTGTTAAAATCAATGTGTATTCATATAAAGAACTGACATGTTGCATTTTTCCATATTTTTGACATTTTCATATTCGGTATGAAACTTTGCAATTACAGAGATGGTCCTATTGTCCTATTGCTTGACTGTTGTAGGTTGCTATTTTTACCCTCAAACTTTAATAAATAGTCGCAGCGCAGCCAGAGTATCTATAAACTATACTTGTTTCAAATGTCAATCCACACAATATAGAGCCCCAAAGCCAACGTTTACATATGCGCTGAAACACACACACACACACACACACACACACACACACACACACACACACTCACCTCAGTTACGCTATATTGTGGCCTCCTCTGTCCAGATTAGGTATTGGATAGTATTCGGAATCCATTCAAAAGTTGATCCACCAGCATTATTCCTGGAATATTGTTCAGTATGGTTCCACCAGTTTTAAGTACGAGGTAATGTCTGAAGGTTGATCGCCTAACATTAGACCTAGGATATCATGCAGGATGGATCCACCTGCACCGCACCCAGAATAGCATGCGAAAATGGATCCACCCACATTAAATCCAGGGTAGCATCTGAAGATGGATCCACCCATGAACAAGTTTCACACGAAATAGCATAGCATAATTGAGCGCTCTCTCTCTCTCTCTCTCTCTCTCTCTCTCTCTGTGTGTGTGTGTGTGTGTGTGTGTGTGTGTGTGTGTGTGTGTGTGTGTGTGTGTGTGTTTTAGCGTACATAGAGGGTGGTTCATTGATCGTGACCGGGCCAAATATCTCACGAAATTAGCGTCAAACGAAAAAACTACAATGAACGAAACTTATCTAGCTTGAAAGGGGGGATCCAGTTGGCGCTATGGTTGGCCCGCTAGATGGCGCTGCCATGGGTCAAACGAATATCAACTGCGTTTTTTAAAATCGGAAACCCCATTTTCTTATCACATATTCGTGTAGTACGTAAAGAAATATGAATGTTCTAGTTGGACTACTTTTTTCGCTTTGTTATAGATAGCGCTGTAATAGTCACAGACATATGGCTCACAATTTTAGATGAACAGTTGGTAACAGGTAGGTTTTTTAAATTAAAATACAGAACGTAGGTACGCTTGAACATTTTATTTCGGTTGTTCCAATGTGATACATGTACCTTCGTGAACTTATCATTTCTGAGAACGCATGCTGTTACAGCGTGATTACCTGTAAATACCACATGAATGCAATATATGCTCAAAATGATGTCCGTCAACCTCAATGCATTTGGCAATACGTGTAACAACATTCCTCTCAACAGCGAGTAGTTCGCCTTCCATAATGTCCGCACATGGATTCACAATGCGCTGACGCATTTTGTCAGGCGCTGTCGGTGGATCACGATAGCAAATATCCTTCAACTTTCCCCACAGAAAGTAATCCGGGGACGTCAGATCCGGTGAACGTGCGCGCCATGGTATGGTGCTCTGACGACCAATCTACCTGTCATGAAATATGCTATTCAATACCGCTTCAACAGCACGCGAGCTATCTGCCGGACATCCATCATGTTGGAAGTACATCGCCATTCTGTCATGCAAGGAAACATCTTGTAGTAACATCGGTAGAACATTACGTAGGAAATCAGCATACATTGCACCATTTAGATTGCCATCGATAAAATGGGGCCAATTATCCTTCCTCCCATAATGCCGCACAACACATTAACCCGCCAAGGTCGATGCTGTTCTACTTGTCGCAGCCATCGTGGATTTTCCGTTGCCCAATAGTTTGTCTGCTTCTGATGTGAGAATTAGCCGCGACAGCAGCTAAAACAGCTACTTGGACATCATCATTTGTTGCAAGTCGTGGTTGACGTTCCACATGTGGCTGAACGCTTCCTGTTTCCTTAAATAACGTAACTATCCGGCGAACGGACACGTGGATGATATCGTCCAGGATACCGAGCAGCATTCATGGCACACACCCGTTGGGCAGTTTGATCACAATAGCCATACATCAACACGATATCGACCTTTTCCGAAATTGGTAAACAGTCCATTTTAACACGGGTAATGTGTCACGAAGCAAATACCGTCCGCACTGGCGGAATGTTACGTGATAGCACGTACTTATACTTTTGTGACTGTTACAGCGCCATCTATCACAAAGTGAAAAAAGTGGTCCAACTAAAATATTCATATTTCTTTACGTACTACACCAATATGTAATAAAAAATGGTGTTCCTATTTTTAAAAAACGCAGTGGATATCCGTTTGACCTGTGGCAGCGCCATCTAGCGGGCCAACCATTGCGTCAACTGGTTCCCCCCTTCAAGCTAGACGAGTTTCGCTCTTTGTAGTTTTTTCGTTTGATGCTTATTTTGTGAGACATTTGGCCCGGGCACTATCAATGTACCACCCTGTATAATAGCCTGCTTTCGCAGTTGCAATAAGAGAAGATACACCTAAACTGGTCTTGTGCATTTACATATAGGAAATCTAAATGTGGAAAAGATGGAAAATATGGGGAAAGGTAACAAAATGGAAAATGTGGAAGTATGTAAAAAATGGAAAACATGGACAGATAGAGAAAAATCCAGGTACAAAATGGTAATGCATGCTGCATGGGGAGTTGACGAAATCTGAGGCAAAAGCACAAGATCAATGCGCTGAAGGGACCACGTGCACCATTTCACATCTGCATGATAGCTGCAGTTGATCAGTATTCTGAACATTATCTCCATCTTCTATCCTTACAAAAAAAGCTAAGCTTTGACAACTGTTTTTAGAGAGTACTCTGTGTTGCTTTCTTTATCATGCACCTGTGATACAGAATAGCCGCCCAGGCAACACATCTACAAAATGACCTTCTCCGAAAATGCCAACCCCAAAAAGCTCCTATAAACACCCATTTCTTCCTATCAAAGGCCATCGGTGATACATACACTAAATCACATGAGTATTGGTAGATTTTGAGTGTGTTTAAAATGTTAATTAGCGTATCACAGGCAGTTGTGTGCTCTTTAGCTATCTTAAAAGCAGCTTTGTGTTTACAAAAATCTGGCTTCATAACCACCTAAGAACCATGACGATCATTTATACATTTTTCCAGTGTTCATAACACAGAATCCTGATCAGTGCTTAGTTTCAGGATGTATGTAACACTTGGAAATAATATTAATGTTCAAGGAACTGACTTCATCCTGTTGTAAACACAGAATGTAGTATCCTTTTAGAACACTTTATTGCCTAGATCGCAAGTTCTTTTACAGAGGTAACCAGTTTCAGCCAGTTCAGTGGTCTTCTTCAGATCTATAATCCCAGAACTTGCAAGAAATTTGGTACGTGCTAATGACACCAAGTCGTTTTCCCATGGAGTCATGCTTCCTGCACTGTAGACCACGTCGTCACTGACAATCCCTTTTAGGCACAATCGATAATAGTATTGCAGTGGCTGTTGAACTGCAGGATAACATATTACAAGATATCATGGGAAATAAGAATCTCGTTAAGTGTGCCATGTGCTGATGTGGACATCATTAATTTTGAATGTAAATGGAGCTACTATAAACTTCTGCACATATTTTTTTCATGCATATTACTTATCAATATATTTTTCTTTGCGGATGGTATTGAGTATGTATGTAGATTTGGGTTTAACACATGCAAGTGTTCCTACATCTGACCTGCCGATGATGAGTTCAGTCCATGGCCTCATCTTCAAACACGACAGCAGTTGGGACTGTGTCATCATCAATGCAATACAGGCTGATGACATCAGCTCCTTTGTGAACACAGATATGCTCTCCACGCCTGGGACCATCTCACAACAGCCGCAACTGGACATTACCACATCACTTCGCAACAGCAGCCCTACAGCCTGCTGTCTTATAGATCATGGGGTAAATGACGGAGCCATATTGGATTGCTATCTGGTCGATGGGACTTTTGGCGGGCAAGATCTCACAAGCTTGCATTGACAACATTACTGGAGGATATTGAGTCCCAGAGACTGTCCGTTATTCTTGTGAAGTTGTTTTGAAAAGGGACCTTCCCGGATTCGTTAACGACCCACAGTATCCTATCACCAAGTGTAAGCAGTTCAGCACCGCACCAGAGGAGTGTAGTGATACCGTTAAGGAACAGATCATAATCAAAATTTGGGAGACTAATGGTGTAATGTAACAGTGTGAGTCAGTCGGAGATTGGTTTCGAAATTTTACCGACAGTGTCATATTCGGTCATTTTTTCCGAAAGGCATGAAAGAGCGTCTGGTAAACCGATCAGCTGCGTACACTACCTCACTGTGCTTTGAGTTTTACGCCTCGTCTGAAAGATTTTACAGCTAAAGAAGAATGTACTGTTATCTGAAATACTACTGAGGAAGATGAACTACATCTACATACATACTCCGCAGTCCACCATAGGGTGCGTGTTGGAGGGTACCTCGTACCACAACTAGCATCTTCACTCCCTGTTCCACTCCCACACAGAAAGAGGGAAAAAGACTTCCTATATGCCTCTGTACGAGCCCTAATCTCTCTTATCTTATCTTTGTGGTCTTTCCCCAAAATGTAAGTTGGCGGCAGTAAAATTGTACTGCAGTCAGCCTCATATGCTGGTCCTCTAAATTTCCTCAGTAGCGATTCACGAAAAGAACGCCTCCTTTCCTCTAGAGACTCCCACCCGAGTTCCTGAAGCATTTCCGTAACACTCGCGTGATGATCAAGCCTACCAGTAAAACATCTAGCAGCCCGCCTCTGTATTGCTTCTATGTCCTCCCTCAATCCGACCTGTTAGGGATCCCAAACGCTCGAGCACTACTCAAGAATAGGTCATATTAGTGTTTTATCAGCGGTCTCCTTTACAGATCAACCACATCTTCCCAAAATTCTACCAATGAACCGAAGACGACTATCTGCCTTCCTCACAACTGCCATTACATGCTTGTCGCACTTCATATCGCTCTGCAATGTTACGCCGAAATATTTAATCGACTTGACTGTGTCAAAGCGCTACACTAGTAACGGAGTATTCAGTTATTACAGGATTCTTTTTCCTATTCATCTGCATTAATTTACATTTATCTGTATTTACAGTTAGCTATCATTCTTTACACCAATCACAAATCCTGTCCAAGTCATCTTGTATCCTCCTACAGTGACTCAACGACGACACCTTACCGTACACCACAGCATCATCAGCAAACAGCCGCACATTGCTATCCACCCTATCCAAACGATCATTTATGTAGATAGAAAACAACAGCGGACCTACCACACTTCCCTGGGGCACTACAGATGATACCCTCACCTCCGATGAACACTCACCATCGAGGACAACGTACTGGCTTCTATTACTTAAGAAGTCTTCGAGCCACTCACATACTTGGGAACCAATCCCATATGCTCGTACCTTAGTTAGGAGTCTGCAGTGGGGCACCGAGTCAAACGCTTTCCGGAAGTCAAGGAATATGGCGTCCGTCTGATACCCTTCATCCATGGTTCGCAAGATATCATGTGAAAAAAGAGCGAGTTGCGTTTCGCAGGAGCGATACTTTCTAAAGCCGTGTTGATGCATGGACAGCAACTTCTCTGTTTCAAGGAAATTCATTATATTCGAACTTAGAATATGTTCGAGAATCCTGCAACAAACCGATGTTAAGGATATTGGTCCGTAATTTTGAGGATCCGTCCTTCTACCCTTCTTATATACAGGCGTCACCTGCGCTTTTCTCCAGTCGCTCGGGACTTTACGTTGGGCAAGAGATTCGCGATAAATGCAAGCTAAGTAAGGAGCCAATGCAGCAGAGTACTCTCTGTAAAACCGAATTGGAATCCCATCAGGACCTGGCGATTTATTTATTTTCAACCCATTCAGCTACTTCACAACCCCAGGGATGTCTATTTACTATGTCCTCCATACGGGAATCTGTACGAGACTCAAACGCCGGAATGTTTGTACGATCCTCCTGCGTGAAAGATTTCTCAAATGCTAAATTTAAAATTTCAGCTTTCGTTTTGCTGTCTTCCGTTGCCAGGCCAGACTGATCAGTGAGTGATTGGATGGAAGCCTTCGACCCGCGTACCGATTTTACGTAAGACCAGAATTTCCTTGGCTTTTCAGCAAGATGTTTTGCTAAGGTGTGACGTTGGTAGTGGTTGAATGCTTCGCGCATCGCTCTTTTTACAGCAGCACGAATCTCTACTAACTTTTGCCTGTCCTCATTCTCCCGATCTTTCTTGTACCGCGAGTTCAACTGCCTTTGCTTCCTGAGCATTCTCCGAATTGCGCTGTTAAACCACGGTGGGTCTTTTCCGTCCGTAACCCACTTTATCGGCACATACTTGTCCAATGCGTGATTTACAATGTGTTTAAAATTTACCCATAATTCTTCCACGTCCATCGTATCGGAAGTAAATGAAGTCGATTCATTTACTAAGTGGGATGCTAACAACTGCTTATCTGCTCTTTCTGGTAAGAATACTCTCCTAGCCTTCTTGACCGACTTTTTAACTTTCGTAACCATAGTCGTAATGACAACATGATCACTAATCCCTGTCTCAACAACTGACACCGTCGATGAGGTCTGGTCTGTTCGTGGCTACCAGATCTAAAATATTTCCGTTACGCGTTGGCTGTCGATTTAGCTGCTCAAGACAGTTTTAGGATAATGGGTTCAAAAGTAATTCACACGACGGCTTGTCTGTACCACCTGTAATGAATCCATAGACATCCAAGTCTATACTAGGTAGGTTGAAGTCGACTCCGACTAATACAGCATGATCCGGGTACTTCTGCGAAACAGAATGTAGACTCCCTTTGAATGATTCTAGAACTGTCACGGTGGAACCTGGTGGCTGGTAATAACACCCCACAATTAACTTTATTTCCTCTAGCCCTGTTAAACGTGTCCAGATAACTTCACAATCACACTCTACTTCGATCTCAGTGGACACAATATTTTTGTCAACTGCAATGAAGACACCACCTCCTACGGTGTCTAATCTGTCTTTCCGATACACGTTCCAATCCTCACTAAATATTTCAGAACTTCCTATCTCAGGGTTCAGCCAGGTCTCAGTCCCGAGAATAATTTGCGTTCCACACGCTTCCTGGAGGGCAGTAAATTCAGGAGCTTTATTCCGAACACTCTGAAAATTTACTGCTAATATCTTGAAAGCTGAAGTGTCTTTATTCTGAGCGCGTCCTAATTTCCCTGCCTGCACGTCGACTGGTGAGTGTTCATCAGGACACCTCGCACGACTGCCTAGCCTAAAAAAAACCCATGTGCACGCCACAAGTACTCTGCTACCCGAGTAGCCGCTTCCTTTGCTTAGCATGGGCACTTATGGATTGCTGAAAAAATACACGACAATTGTAGTGATATAGGTCGGTACAAAACACCAAATATGTGTGGGCCTTATAATTTCAAAGGCAACTCATTCTCTGTAAGACTCGGGGAGCTTCCAAAATCAGAGAAGCAGGATTAGTACTATTCAGTTGAACTTTATTGTCTGGATGTAGATGATACGAAGCCAGAGGAATAAGATGACCATGAGCACACTGTGCAAAGAGATGTAAAGCATAAAGTAGTTTGACCCATCTACTTTTCAAAATTAGCGAGCCAGTGTCCCAAATATGTAGAATCGTTCCTATTATTTGAGGGTGATATGCAATACTACACGTTAGTCGAAAGCACGTCTATCGTGTGCTTAGTTATCAAAACATTGTGGTACAAGACATTTTAGCCCTACTGCATTAACTCTTTCACCAAGAGAGAGTACGTTGAAAGGCACCTCACTGATTCCTCGGCCAGGAACCAGTATTTGTGGAAATGCCCACCTGGGATGAAAAGGTTTTGACGTTTAAGAATGCTCACAACCTGTAACGGTGTCGCTTACCAGCAGACGCTACCAGTGAGTGTCTCCTAGCTACTGTAGCACATTGTGAAGGCAACGCCAATACCTCTCATAGTACCTTCACAGAACGACACATACTGGGTGATATCAAGCTGTGTGGTCATATGAATCTAACTTCAACCAGTTCGTATCATATGTCGTGGATAATCCTGCAAGATGGCTACTTTCTGAGCTTGAAAAATTTGGGTTGAAAGTTGATTTGCTTTATCATAACGGCAGCCCCATAGCAGACTTGCAGAAGAACGGTGCTTTGTTCGTGAAGGCAGTAAACTGCCATCATTGTGTTCTGACTTTGGATAGAAAAGTGGAAACTCCTCATAGAGACAACTAAATAACTCTACTTCTGGGATTCGCTACGTTTCATGCAAGTGTCATTGCAGAATTTTACTGAGACAGTGCATCAGGAAGATATGCTGATCACATGAGGCATATATCCCAGTAATGCAGAGTTTCGGCTTGTGACGAAGAATGGGATTTTTCCTCACAAATAACTGGGTTCGATAGACAGACTCCACGAAATCATGTTGCCTGATGTAACTACAATATCCAGTAAAGTAACAGGTGCCATAATATATGCAGAGTATGAGATGCGGTGAATGTCTGACAGGAGTTCAGCATCTCTGATTTAGAGGAATATGCTAGACTGTTCATGAACACTGTGTACGATTATTTGCAGACATTCTTGAGAAAATCTATAGACAATACCTGGGCACATACTATTTGGATCCTGCCTACTACTGAACTGTGCAAGGACTTTTGTGGGACACGATCATTAGAAGCACACATGTCAGCACTGAACTGTTGACCAATGCTGATATGCTGCTGTTCTTCGAATGTGAGATTCGTGGGAATTTTGCCAGCCAGTACACAGGAATGTCAAGACGAATAACCCACAAATGACCCGAGAGTAGTAAAGGAAATCTGGCGACTTAAGTTACATCCTATGATTGGATGTAAATAACTTCAACGACCACGCCATGCAATGGATGTTTGGATGTTTATGATGGTTACCCATAGATGAAACCGTCAGACTGACGGACAAGATCTATAATGTGGCTGCTGAATTTGATGATAACTGATGTATCATACCTATTTGCATGGCATCCACAGGCCATCTGTGGTGACAGGATCAGCGCCCTCTTGTTCTCACACCATTCATCTGAGAGTGACTGAGTGTATGGGTGGCGAATTTATTTATTTGTAAATAGTGACCGCGTATGTGGAATAGTTTGGTTAACCATTACTTATATTTATGTGTGTGAGTATGCATGCCTGATCCTGCATTATGTGTGTGTGTGGGTGGGGGGAGAATTTTAAATATTGTATATATTTGTGTGTATGTATGGTTTTCTTCACCTGCTGCCGTATTTCTAGCTTCCCTTATATATTCTATATAGAATAATAATTACGATGTATGCAGACTAATCTACCCAATCAATGACTGAAATGTAAGTCTGTGTATAGAATGGTCTGTGATTAAAAATGTATGAACATTATACAAAATGAGAAACAACAATTACAAAGTCAGTGGGAACATAGTAATTACGTTTTTCCAGTTTTAGTGTACCTGATAGTAATGGCATATATATTCAGAGAAAATTGCTAAAAAGTAGCTTTATAGGTAAACAAATGTACGAACACATTCTGAAATGTAATGCCTCCAATTTTTTGTGTTAGCAGAAGAGCCAACACCGTGTTACGAGTGGAGGCCGAAATGCACGCATTTTAGCTCACGCAAGCTGGCGTGAGGACGGAAGAACTATACTGACGTGAGGTCTGGAACATGACAAGGAATGAAAATTCAGAAAGCGGACGTAACTAGTTTGATACTTTAATCCATTAATCATGAACGTCGCTCTTGAGGGTACATGCTTCACAATATTATCTATTCAGAATACATTCTTGAAGATTATAGTAACTGAATATGGCGCCATGCTAGGCCGTAGCAAATGACGTAGCTTAAGGCTATGCTAAACTGCCGTCTCTGCAAATGAGAGCGTATGTAGACAGTGAACCATTGCTAGCAAACTCGACTGTACAACTGGGGCGAGTGCTAGGGAGTCTCTCTAGAATAGACCTGCCGTGTGGCGGCGGTCGGTCTGCAATCACTGATAGTGGCGACACGCGGGTCCGACGTATACTAACGGGCCGCGGCCAATTTAAAGGCTACCACCTAGCAAGTGTGGTGTCTGGCGGTGACACCACATTTTTTAATGTGAAAACTTAGCTTTTTAAATGATAAATAATACCTGCACCCTACCTCTCTACATTTTTGTTCTTCATGCCTCCATATTTGCATCCCTCTGCCACCAAAGGGCTCCAACATTTTGGTATGTAACTTTCGGAGCATTAGAGACAGCATTCTGTAATCGAGCTTCGAATCTGAAGAGTTCATTCACACAAGGAGCATGAAATGTCACTCCACACACTATCCGATGCCTTGAGTCCACTGTTTTCAGCTTTGCGCCATCCAATTTTCATCGATTCCCAAAATTTAAGGAACACCTTCCAAGACTTCATTTTAATAAAGCTGAAGTGGTGCAACCAGAGGTGAGGCTGTGTCTCTATCAACAATGTCACACATTTTACAGTGACAGTATCAACCAATTGGTCTCTCATTGGGAGAAATGTGTTCGTCTCCAGGGTTACTACGTTGAGAAATTAATACTCTACTGGCCATTAAAATTGCTACACCACGAAGATGACGTGCTACAGACGCGAAACTTAACCGACAGGAGGAAGATGCTGTGATGTGCAAATGATTAGCTTTTCAGAGCATTCACACAAGGTTGGCGCCAGTGGCGACACCTACAACGCGCTGACATGAGGAAAGTTTCCAACCGATTTCTCATACACAAACAGCATTTGACCGGCGTTGCCTGGTGAAACGTTGTTGTGGTGCCTCGTGTAAGGAAGAGAAATGCGTACCATCACGTTTCCGACTTTGATAAAGGTCAGATTGTAGCCTATCGCGATTGGGGTTTATCGTATCACGACATTGCTGCTCGCGTTGGTCGAGATCCAATGACTGTTAGCAGAATATGGAATCAGTGGGTTCAGGAGGGTAATACGGAACGCCGCGCTGAATCCCAACGGCCTTGTATCGCTAGCAGTCGAGATGACAGGCACCTTATCCGCATGGCTGTAACGGATCGTGCACCCACGTCTCGATCCCTGAGTCAACAGATGGGGACGTTTGCAAGACAACAACCATCTGCACGAACAGTTCGACGACGTATGCAGCAGCGTGGATTATCAGCTCGGAGGCCGTGGCTGCAGTTACCCTTGTCGCTGCATCACAGACAGGAGCGCCTGCGATGGTGTACTCAACGACGAACCTGGGTGCACGAATGGCAAAACGTCATTTTTTCGGATGAATCCAGGTTCTGTTTACAGCATAATGATGGTCGCATCCGTGTTTGGCGACATCGCGGTGAACGCACTTTGGAAGCGTGTATTCGTCATCGCCGTACTGGCGTATCACCTGGCGGGATGGTATGGGGTGCCATTGGTTACACGTCACGGTCACCTCTTGTTCGCATTGACGGCACTTTGAACAGTGGACGTTACATTTCAGATGTGTTACGACCTGTGGCTCTACCCTTCATTCGATGCCTGCGAAGCCCTACATTTCAGCAGGATAATGCACGGCCGCATGTTGCGGGTCCTGTATGGGCCTTTCTGGATACAGAAAATATTCGACTGCAGCCCTGGCCAGCACATTCCCCTGATCTCTCACCAATTGAAAACGTCTGGTCAATGGTGGCCGAGCAACTGGCTCGTCACAATACGCTAGTCACTACTCTTGATGGACTGTGGTATCGTGTTGAAGCTGCATGGGCAGCTGTACCTGTACACGCCATCCAAGCTCTGTTTGACTCAATGCCCAGGCGTATCAAGGCCTTTATTACGGTCAGAGGTGGTTGTTCTGGGTACTGATTTCTCAGGTTCTATGCACCCAAATTGCGTGAAAATGTAATCACATGTCAGTTCTAGTATAATATATTTGTCTAATGACTACCCGTTTATCATCTGCATTTCTTCTTGGTGTAGCAATTTTAATGGCCAATAGTGTATATAGACATAAGGTATAAAGATTTAGAATGTTTATAACATTTGCTTTATTTAAAAGCTTTAAGAATTTTCACATAATATATTTGGAGGCATTACATAGAAGCAGATCATGTGTATATGCCATCAGAAAAAAATTATGAAAAAATTGCTCAGCTAATTATCGTTCATCAGAAAAAGTAGCCTTGTAAATAAACAAACAAATGGATTAAAGAAAAAACTTTTCAGTATATTGTTCATCAGAAGAAGGAGCTCTGTAAATAAACCAACAAAAGAAATTAACAGAAAGTTAAGCAATCCTGTTAACAAATCATATTGTTAAAACTTGTTACTCATAAACCATTAGTTAATTAGTTATATCGCTGTTAAAATTTCCTGAACGTTTCACTACAGAACTGCTGTTAGCAATAATATTTTTATAACAAACCCCAACATGTTCCTATGACGCACAGACTTCTGATGAAGAGAATTCTCAACTGAATTAGTTATAAAAGGTCAGGAAGGGGTTACCTACCGTATGTATGTGTTCCTATTTGTGAAGACGTATAGCCATATGGGAGAGATTTTTCACCATTTTGATGTGTTTCCAGTATGAGAGTGACCTTCGTGTTTACCACCAGTTTTATATCACACAAGTGTCCGACGACCACATCGCGGGTATCGAGTTACATCCTTCATTATCTCAGGTGCGTTGGTAGATTGGGGTTTCTCTTGGTAACCTTGAATATAACGCACATAATTGCCAATGATTAACTGGGGGATACGGATTGGAGTGTGACCTTGAATACAACCAGCCAAATCATGTAACGTGACACCTGAAATGACCTTAGGATAGGATCGTTATCGTGGCCAGAAGTGGTTCTGTATGTGTACTGCTTACCAATTATAGCTTTATCTTACAAGTGACCCTTTGTTGAATACTGTACGAGTTATCCGTGATCCAGAACATACACTAGATAATTACTTAAAGTTATTGTAATATGTGGAACAACGATTACCACCTGGTGAGGTACAATATATTGATGCATTGTGCACTGTTCGCACTACATGTAATTCGGTGTAGCTGGTATCGCCTATTATATGAAAAGTCTCCCCAGGTCATTAAGCCAAGATTCCTCACGGCTGCCTACTAACAGATCTCCTGGAAATGGCGTTCACATTTATAGCGTCTCATCCCTTCCCAGCCCACAGTGTAGTAGGCTTTCACAGTAGTGTAGCTCAAACTGAAACTTTGTTCCTAACAGTCATTTCGTCAAGGGCTGTCCGTGGCTATGACTTACGGGTTAGTACTATTTTTGTTAATAACACGCTGTCGTCAGTCACATTATTTTCTTTTCCTATTTCACAAAATAAACTATTGAGGCTGAAGACGTCATAATATTAACAAATCTATCCCTAAATAGATACTCATTGAAAAAAGCTATTTACCACTAGTTGTACTTGTTTTGTAAATAAAAGCGCCTTTTCTTGCTGCAACTTAATTTATTTTTCCCAGACGCGACTGAGAAAAATAAATTCAGTTGCAGCAAGAAGCGGCGGTTCTATTTACAAAACAAGTACTTCAGTGCTTGCTGTCGAGTATGGCCACGCAAAAAAAACTTGTTACCATTAGTTGGTGTAGCACTCTGCTTTAATTAGCCTATTGTAGTTAAAGGTGCATTTGCTTTGCGTTAGAGGTATTTTGCGCCACTTGAACCACGTATACAGTTGACGGCGTCGTAGATGCTAGGGATCTGTGCGGCAAACGATGGCAAGCCTATAGCAGCATTCAAACATGACGTTGAAGTACGACATTAAGTACATGTTCATGACGAACAGCACTCCTGGTAGTTTCTACATTCTTCAGGCGTCGTCTCTACCGACTACTAGATTAGTGTTTTGAATTGGTCACAGGTGGACGAAATCATCTCTATAATAAACGAGGCGTGCATCTTCCTTGAGTGTGTCGCAATTTATAAGTAACTGATCGGTTTGCATATAGTAACGTTTGTAAAAAATTACAACATCCATTAAAATATGTCACAAATTCTTTTGTGGAGCGATATTTTGGTTCACACAAGGCATAGTATTATTAGAGTGACGCGTGTGTGATATTTTTGGACAGAGGAGGATCATACGCAGTAAGGAGTGGAAAGTGGACCACGCATTGTGACCACAGTACGATATGATTGTGTGCATGGCTGTAAAAGACCATATATAGTCGCCCACAATGTTGGCCACATTGCTAGAGTGTAGTAACAGGTTTGGATACCTTTGGATGGACAGTTTAGTACCAATATACGGATACGAGTCTCCCATGCAACATATCGGCTTCTACTGCCCACAAATCACCAACGTCTCGGACAGTAATGGACATGTGAAGATTGATGTTGGAGCACCGAATACAAAAGGAAGTATTTTCGGAAAAATATCGCTTGAATGTGTAATACAACGATAGTTTCTACATTCGTGGTCACGCTCTGGCATTTGGGCATAGCCTGTATTTTTAAACGGCATAGTAGATGAATGTCAAGTGTGAAGGTTTGGAATAAATTTCAGTAAAAAGTGTGATAGCAACTCTTACGTTCTGAGGGTTCCAAGAGAGTAACCACTACATTTTAGATCCCGTGGTAGTTTCTGTCCTGCAGTCAATTCAGCGTTCTACATTTTAGCAGGATTATACACGTCTACATATTACGACAAAAGTTAAACCCATCTTTGAAAACCAGTAGTTACCACAATTACTCTAACCAAGGTGATCGCTTGACATTTGATCCACTGGATCTTCCTTGCACACCGTTGGTCGGCAACTTGGTGATCATATTCATCCAGGAAACAGTTTCGATGCTATGAGGACTCACAACACATGTAGAAGAAGCTACACTGTAACATGTCAAGCCACTTTATGATTTCATGTCGCCGGCCGCGGTGGTCTAACGGTTCTAGGCGCGCAGTCCGGAACCGCGCGACTGCTACGGTCGCAGGTTCGAATCCTGCCTCGGGCATGGATGTGTGTGATGTCCTTAGGTTAGTTAGGTTTAAGTAGTTCTAAGTTCTAGGGGACTGATGAACTCAGATGTTAAGTCCCATAGTGCTCAGAGCCATTTGAACCATTTGATTCCATGTCACAGTGTTTAGAAGCTCGTTGGTCAGTCCATAGCGGTTCTAACCGCTATAAATTCTCGTAGTTAGAAAGAATACAAGAGAAATGGTGAATCTGACGTCATATTCTGCCAGGTTTATGACCGGTTTAATTTTATGGCATGGAAATTTCTCTTGTTATTAACCTGGCAAAGAGTATTACATCAACTGGTTTATACTAAAGGAAGAGCTTATGGCTGACGAGTTCAAAATACACTATGTGATCAAAAGTATCCGGACACCTGGCTAAAAATGACTTACAAGTTCGTGGCGCCCGCCATCGGTAATTCTGGAATTCAGTATGGTGTTGGCCCACTCAGCCTTGACGACAGCTTCCACTCTCTCAGGCATACGTTCAATCAAGCGCTGGAATGTTTCTTGGGGAAGGGCAGCCCATTCTTCACGGAGTGCTGCACTGAGGAGAGGTATCGATGTCGGTCGGTGAAGCCTGGCACGAAGTCGGCGTTCCAAAACATCCCAAAGGTGTTCTATAGGATTCAAGTCAGGACTTTGTGGAGGCCAGTCCATTACGGGGATGTTACTGTCGTGTAACCACCCCGCCACAGACCGTGCATTATGAATAGGTACTCGATCGTGTTGAAAGACGCAATCGACATCCACCAGTTGCTCTTCAACTGTGGGAAGCAAGAGGATTCTTAAAACATCAATATAGTCGTGTGCTGTGACAGTGCCATGCAAAACAAGGGGTGCAAGCCTCCGAATTTTATTGTTGGCACTACACTTACTGGCAGATGACGTTCACCGGGCATTCACCATACACCCACCCGGTCATCTGATCGCCACATTGTGTACCGTGATTCGTCATTCCACACAACATTTTGCACTGTTCAATCTTCCAATGTTTACGCTCCTTATACCAAGCGAGGCGCCGCTGGCATTGACCGGCGTGATGTGTGGCTATGGGCAGCCGCTCAAACATGAAATCCAAGTTTTCTCACCTCCGGCCTACCTGTACTTATAGTAGATCCTGATGCAGTTTGGAATTCCTGTGTGATGGTCTGGATAGATGTCTGATTATTACACATTACGACCTTCTTCAACTGTCGGCAGTCTCTGTTAATCAAGTGGTTCAAATGGCTCTGAGCACCATGGGACTTAACTTCTGAGGTCATCAGTCCCCTAGAACTTAGAACTACTTAAACCTAACTAACCTAAGGGCATCACACACGTCCATGTCCGAGGCAGGATTCGAACCTGCGACCGTAGCGGTCGCGCGGGTCCAGACTGTAGCGCCTAGAACCGCTCGGCCACTTCGGCCGTCTCTGTTAATCAACAGATGAGGTTGGCCTGTACGCTTTTGTGCTTTACGTGTCCTTTCACGTTTCCACTTCACTATCACACCGGAAACAATGGACCTAGGGGTTTTTAGGAGTGTGGAAATCTCACGTACAGATGTATGACACAAGTGACACCCAATCACCTGACCCGTTCGAAGTCCTTGAGTTCCGCGGAGCACCCCGTTCTGCTCTCTCACGATGTCTAATGACTACTGAGGTCGCTGATATGGAGTACCTGGCAGTATGTGGCTGCATAATGCACCTAATATGAAAAACGTATGTTTTTGGGAGTGTCCGGATACTTTAGATCACTTAGTGTAGGAAAAAGTAAGTTAGACAACAATTATATTCTAGCGGAGAAATATTATTTGTATCTTGGCACATGTTTGGTATCATGGCACATGCCTTGGCCCACAAAGTTCAGAAAATGCAGACCTATCCAATTCTTCTGCCGTTCTGATGTCTTAGCAGAGTAACATACCGCCGTCTTTTGAGCGATCCTTGAGACGATGGCACAGCACTCCCACTTGCGAAAGGAAACAAGCAAGGAGGTAACTAATTTGAATATTAATTCACGAAATACTAAAGACCTACACAATTGTGATGAAACGTCAGTTAGGTTTCCGAAGTTCAGTGGACTGTACATCAGTTTTGTGCTCAGTCCCCGGTGACAAGAGTCCTCCAAATTTCTCAGTTAACAGACAAAACTCATATTAGTGAAACCACTTTATGAAAACGGAGAAAGAGGTAATGAAGGGAATTACAGGCCTGTTGATATGTACAATAATGGTTTCAAAGCATTTTAGAAACGAGTGGTTCCACATCACAGTACACGCAAACCACAGTTTGACTTTATTAAACAAATCTATAGTTTATTCTGTTGCGTGTGAAGCATTTATATGGTTAAATGAGACTCTTCCTCTTCTCTTACATTTAACAAAATAATTTGTGTTGACCATGGTTCACTTTTGTACAAGCTAGAACATAACGAAATTTGAGGAAAGGCTGGGAAAGCTTCATTTCATATGTGGAAAATCGGACCCGAAGTCTTTCGCTCCGTATAAAGAAACGCGAAACAGATGTGAATGAATATATATACTACGATGGTATCTGTTCTCTCGGACATGTCTGAAAGAACAGATACTATCGGTGACCATGCAGCTCGTTAGAATGAAATTACAGTGAAATGAACACCCTTAGCTACTTACAGGCGTTGACATACGTCAACGGGGACAGATGACAATGTGTCCCCCGACTGGGACTCGAACCCGGGATTTCCTGCTTACATGGCAGACGCTCTATCCATCTGAGCCACCGAGGACCCAGAGGATAATGCGACTGCAGGGATTTATCTCTGGCACGCCTCCCGCGAAACCCACATTCTCAACGTATTGTCCCGCACTACATTCGTAGTGCCCCCGCCCTTTACACTCATTACTCGCGGTGTGTTGCCGATTCCCGTAAGCAGGAGACCCCGGGTTCGAGTCCCAGTTGGGGCACACATTTTCATCTGTCCCCGTTGACGTATGTCAACGCCTGTAAGTGGCTAAGGATGTTCATTTCACTGAGACTAGTAATTTAATATAAGACGTATGTGAATGCAAATACCGGAAAATGGCTCAAATGTGGAAGACAAATACTAAACACGTGACGTTATCAGATGTAGCCAAGAAAAAGTTGGACTTCTTCAGAGTTTCTTTCTTTTTATCTCTTCTTTTTTGTTTGGGACTTTATTTACTAAAGAAACCGTAGTTCATTTACTGGTAACGACGTAATGCCGAAGTTCTACATATTCACTTGCTTCGGAATACGGTAAGGGTTTTTTTTTCCTACAGCACTTCATAGCAAACCATAGGAGACGCAAGACCGGTAAATTAAAGTAATAAATCGTAGTGTAAACAGATAAATAGCCTTAGGCGATGAAAAAAATACTGCCTTCCAGACGCAAGACTGGAACTCTCAGCACCCACGCTCTCAAGTCACACAAGTACGCGCAGAGCCACACTGACGTGAATACTTCACGTGGCTTGAAATGATAATGTGCGACAGATGGATAGGCTCTTCAGCTGCACGTGCGGCGACATACGTCACCTAGTGACGTCACATGTTCAATACTTGTCATCCATTTTTGGAGTATTTCCCGACAATAGCGGCCCCATGAGTCTGATATTAAGTTTCTTGCATAAGTGTCATCTACTTCGCTTCTGCGATTTTTAAACGTTGATAAGAATCATTGTGTTACTGTGAACAGTTCAGTGACCAGGTTGTTCTAATCAGAGTCGACAGCAGACCAACACCGACAACGATAGTTCAGGTATACATGCCGACGTCGCAAGCTGAAGATGAACAGATAGAGAAAGTGTATGAGGATATTCAAAGGGTAATGCAGTATGTAAAGGGGGACGAAAATCTAATAGTCATGGGTGCCTGGAATGCAGTTGTAGGGGAAGGAGTAGAAGAAAAGGTTACAGGAGAATATTGGCTTGGGACAAGGAATGAAAGAGGAGAAAGACTAATTGAGTTCTGTAACAAGTTTCAGCTAGTAATAGCGAATACCCTGTTCAAGAATCACAAGAGGAGGAGGTATACTTGGAAAAGGCCGGGAGATACGGGAAGATTTCAATTAGATTACATCATGGTCATACAGAGATTCCGAAATCAGATACTGGATTGTAAGGCGTACCCAGGAGCAGATATAGACTCAGATCACAATATAGTAGTGATGAAGAGTAGGCTGAAGTTCAAGACATTAATCAGGAAGAATCAATACGCAAGGAAGTGGGATACGGGAGTACTAAGGAATGACGAGATACGTTTGAAGTTCTCTAACGCTATAGATACAGCAATAAGGAATAGCGCAGTAGGCAGTACAGTTGAAGAGGAATGGACATCTCTAAAAAGGGCCATCACAGAAGTTGGGAAGGAAAACATAGGTACAAAGAAGGTAACTGTGAAGAAACCATGGGTAACAGAAGAAATACACTACTGCCCGTTAAAATTGCTACACCAAGAAGAAGTACAGATGATAAACGGGTATTCAGTGGACAAATATATTATACTAGAACTGACATGTGATTACGTTTTCACGCAGTTTGGGTGCATAGATCCTGAGAAATCAGTACCCAGATCAACCACCTCTGGCCGTAATAACGACCTCGATACGCCTGGGCATTGAGTCAAACAGAGCTTGGACGGCGTGTACAGGTACAGCTGCCCAAGCAGCTTCAACACGATACCACAGTTCATCAAGAGTAGTGACTGACGTATGGTGACAAGCCAGTTGCTCGGCCACCATTGACCAGACGTTTTCAATTGGTGAGAGATCTGGAGAATGTGCTGGCCAGGGCAGCAGCTGAACATTTTCTGTATCCAGAAAGGCCCATACAGGACCTGCAACATGCGGTCGTGCATTACCCTGCTGAAATGAAGGGTTTCGCAGGGATCGAATGAAGGGTAGAGCCACAGGTCGTAACACATCTGAAATGTAACGTCTACTGTTCAAAGTGCCATCAATGCGAACAAGAGGTGACTGAGACGTGTAACCATTGGCACCCCATACCATCACGCAGGGTGATACGCCAGTATGGCGATGGCGAATACGCGCTTCCAATGTGCGTTCACCGTGATGTCGCCAAACACGGATGCGACCGTCATGATGCTGTAAACAGAACCTGGATTCATCCGAACAAATGATGTTTTGCCATTCGTGCACCCAGGTTCGTCGTTGAGTACACCATCGCAGGCGCTCCTGTCTGTGATGCAGCGTCAAGGGTAACCGCAGCCACAGTCTCCGAGCTGATAGTCCACGCTGCTGCAAACGTTGTCGAACTGTTCGTGCAGGTGGTTGTTGTCTTGCAAACGTCCCCATCTGTTGACTCAGGAATCGAGACGTGACTGCACGATCTGTTACAGCTATGCGGATGCCTGTCATCTCGACTGCTAGTGATACGAGGCCGTTGGGGTCCAGCACGGAGTTCCGAATTACCCTCCTGAACCCACCGATTCCATATTCTGCTAACAGTCATTGGATCTCGACCAACGCTAGCAGCAATGTCGCGATACGATAAACCGCAATCGCGATAGGCTACAATCCGACCTTTATCAAAGTTGGAAACGTGATGGTACGCATTTCTCCTCCTTACACGAGGCATCACAACAACGTTTCACCAGGCAACGCCGGTCAACTGCTGTTTGTGTATGAGAAATTGGTTGGAAACTTTCCTCATGTCAGCACGTTGTAGGTGTCGCCACTGGTGTCAACCTTGCGTGAATGCTCTGAAAAGCTAATCATTTGCATATCACAGCATCTTCTTCCTGTCGGTTAAATTTCGCGTCTGTAACACGTCATTTTCGTGGTGTAGCAATTTTAATGGCCAGTAGTGTACTTCAGTTGATTGATTAAAGGAGGAAGTACAAACATGTTCCGGGAAAATCAGGAATACAGAAATACAAGTCGCTGAGGAATGAAATAAATAGGAAGTGCAGGGAAGCTAAGACGAAATGGCTGCAGGAAAAATGTGAATACATCGAAAAAGATATGATTGTCGGAAGGACAGACTCAGCATACAGGAAAGTCAAAACAACGTTTGGTGACATTAAAAGCAACGGTGGTAACATTAAGAGTGCAACGGGAATTCCACTGTTAAATGCAGAGGAAAGAGCTGATAGGTGGAAAGAATACATTGAAAGCCTCTATGAGGGTGAAGATTTGTATGATGTGATAGAAGAAGAAACAGGTGTCGATTTAGAAGACATAGGGGATCCAGTATTAGAATCGGAATTTAAAAGAGCTTTGGAGGACTTACGGTCAAGTAAGGCAGAAGGGATAGATAACATTCCATCAGAATTTCTAAAATCATTGGAGGAAGTGGCAACAAGACGACTATTCACGTTGGTGTGTAGAATATATGAGTCTGGCGATATACCATCTGACTTTCGGAAAAGCATCATCCACACAATTCCGAAGACGGCAAGAGCTGACAAGTGCGAGAATTATCGCACAATCAGCTTAACAGCTCATGCATCGAAGCTGCTTACAAGAATAATATACAGAAGAATGGAAAAGAAAATTGAGAATGCGCTAGGTGACGATCAGTTTGGCTTTAGGAAAAGTAAAGGAACGAGAGAGGCAATTCTGACGTTACGGCTAATAGTGGAAGCAAGGCTAAAGAAAAATCATGACACTTTCATAGGATTTGTCGACCTGTAAAAAGCGTTCGACAATATAAAATGGTGCAAGCTGTTCGAGATTCTGAAAAAAGTAGGGGTAAGCTATAGGGAGAGACGGGTCATATACAATAATTACGACAACCAAGAGGGAATAATAAGAGTGGACGATCAAGAACGAAGTGCTCGTATTAAGAAGGGTGTAAGACAAGGCTGTAGCCTTTCGCCCCTACTCTTCAATCTGCACATCGAGGAAGCAATGATGGAAATAAAAGAAAGGTTCAGGAGTGGAATTAAAATACAAGGTGAAAGGATATCAATGATACGATTCGCTGATGACATTGCTATCCTGAGTGAAAGTGAAGAAGAATTAAATGATCTGCTGAACGGAATGAACAGTCTAATGAGTACACAGTAAGGTTTGAGAGTAAATCGGAGAAAGACGAAGGTAATGAGAAGTAGTAGAAATGAGAACAGCGAGAAACTTAACATCAGGATTGATGGTCACGAAGCCAATGAAGTTAAGGAATTCTGCTACCTAGGCAGTAAGATAACCAATGACGGACGGAGCAAGGAGGACATCAAAAGCAAACTCGCTATGGCAAAAAAGGCATTTCTGGCCAAGAGAAGTCTACTAATATCAAATACCGGCCTCCATTTGAGGAAGAAATTTCTGAGGATGTACGTCTGGAGTACAGCTTTGTATGGTAGTGAAACATGGACTGTGGGAAAACCGGAACAGAAGAGAATCGAAGCATTTGAGATGTAGTGCTATAGAAGAATGTTGAAAATTAGGTGGACTGATAAGGTAAGGAATGAGGAGGTTCTACGCAGAATCGGAGAGGAAAGGAATATGTGGAAAACACTGATAAGGAGAAGGGACAGGATGATAGGACATCTGCTAAGACATAAGGGAATGACTTCCATGGTACTAGAGGGAGCTGTAGAGGGCAAAAACTGTAGAGGAAGACAGAGATTGGAATACGTCCAGCAAATAATTGAGGACGTAGTAGGTTGCAAGTGCTACTCTGAGATGAAGAGGTTAGCACAGGAAAGGAATTCGTGGCGCGGGCCGCATCAAACCAGTCAGTAGACTGATGACAAAAAAAAAAAAAAAAAAAGGAATCATCCTAATATGTCAATGATCTGTTACTATATATGGCAAGTTATTAATACTCGCCGGCCGGGGTGGCCGAGCGGTTCAAGGCGCTACAGTCTGGAACCACGCGACTCCTACGGTCGCAGGCTCGAATCCTGCCTCGGGCATGGATGTGTGTGATGTCCTTAGGTTAGTTAGGTTTAAGTAGTTCTAAGTTCTAGGGGACTGATGACCTCAGAAGTTAAATCACATAGTGCTGAGAGCCATTTGAACCATTATTGAAACTCTTTTCCACAGGAGACGATGCAAGTGACATTTTGAAAGACGTTGAATGTTATGTAAACGGTATAGCAAATATAGCGGTGAATGACATTAGCTCGTGACTTCCAAGAGACATATTAGATATTAACTGCAACGAAACTCAATGCGTACAGTTTCCAGCATGCAACTTCTCTAGAAGTGAAATTTTATTTTCACAGTTTGACCAGATAACCGGTGAAGAACGTCGTTTGATTTTTAGGGACTGAAGGGAGATCAACAGCCCTTTCGGAAGAATCACATTCGTGATCCTGTGCTGTATGAACAATTACAACTATATCCGACACTGAAATGCGAAATATTGTTTAAGATGCAGACTTTCACAGTATTATACCCGTCGTGTCATATTTCGGGGCATTTCTGTGCGTTATCCAGGAATACTCATTGCCTACAAAAGATTATTGGGAATGTTAAATCTTATAAGTTAACGAACTTTGTGTCGCTATTTGTCACGCGTGTTGTTTAGAACGTTTGCCATTGTTATGCAGGTTTCATTCCTAACAGGCTTTTCTGCAGAACTGGAAAATTTGAATCAAATTTTCAAGTCTGAGTGGAGAGGCGTTTCTGTGGCATACGTTCAAGGGAACCGTGTGAGCTTCCCCTCACCGACTTGATTCATATTGACAGGGTGTGTAGGGCGCGACTAAGATTTCAGCACATCTAAACAGGTAGACGCAACTCTCCACCGTTTTCGAGAAAATCGAATACAAGATTGTATGTATGCTTATTTATATATATTGTATGGCCGCTCGTATTCAAAGAATCCACAGCGAAGCGCTTAAGGACTTATTTTTTACGTGCGCAAGGTCTCTGCGTCAAATCTCGCAGCCGTACTACTACTTCACTTTCCTACGTAATTCTAACGACAGATGTATTATGACTGCGCTAATTATCAATAATTAAGTAATCATTTATTATTTTGTTAATCTTCATACCGAAGGAAGGTGAAAATATTTTTCGTGATGAGAATGCAAATACACACATCAAAAACGTTTTGCATCACCTCGGTTCCGAGAGTTCCGGAACCTGTACAGAAAATTGGAATAGAGACCAACATAAACGTCATTTACACCCTTTTTATTGCTAATGAAAACCATACATTGCATGTTACACCACCATACAGCGAGACCTTCAGAGGTTGTCGTCCAGATTGTTGTAGACACCGGTACCTCTAATACCCAGTAGCACGTCCTCTTGCATTGATACATGCCTGTATTCGTCGTGGCATACTATCCACAAGTTCATCAAGGGATTGTTTGTCCAGACTGTCCCACTCCTCAACGGAGATTCGGCGTAGATCCCTCAGAGTGGTTGGTGGTTTACATCGTCCATAAAAAGCCCTTTTCGATCTATCCCAGGTGTGTCCGATAGGGTTCATATCTGAGTAACATGCTGGCCACTCTAGGCGAGCGATGTCGTTATCCTGAAGGAAATCATTCACAAGATGTGCACGACGGGGGCGCAAATTGTCGTCCATGAAGACGAATGCCTCGTCAGTATGCTGCCGATATGGTTTCACTATCGGTCGGAGGATGGCATTCACATATCGTACAGCCGTTACGGCGCCTTCCATGACCACCAGCGGCCCCACATAATGCCATCCCAAAACAGCAGGGAACCTCCACCTTGCTTACTCGCTGGGCAGTAGGTCTAAGGCGTTCGGCCTTACCGAGTTGCCTCCAAACACGTCTCCGACGATTATCTCGTTAAAGGCATATGCGACACTCATCGGTGAAGAGAACGTGATGCCAATTCTGAGCGGTCCATGCGGCTTCTTCTTGGGTCCATCTGTACCGTGCTGCATGTGTTGTGGTTGCAGAGATGGACATCGCCATCGACGTCGGGAGTGAAGTTGCGCATCACGAAGTCTGTTGCTCAAAGTTTGAGTCATAACACGACGGCCTGTGGCTGCACAAACAGCATTATTCAACATGGTTGCGTTGCTGTCAGGGTTCCTCCGAGTCATAATCCGTAGGTAGCGCACATCCACTGCAGTAGTAGCCCTTGGGTGGCCTGAGCGAGGCATGTCATCGACAGTTCATGTCTCTGTGTATCTCCTCCATGTCCGAGCAACATCGCTTTGGTTCACTCGGAGACGCCTGGAACACTTCCCTTGTGGAGAGCCCTTGCTGGCACAAAGTAAGAATGCGGAAGCGATCGAACTGCGGTATTGACCGTCTAGGCATGGTCGAACTACAGACAACACGAGCTGTGCACCTCCTTCCTGGTGAAATTACTGGAACTGATCGGCTGTCTGACACTCTCCGCTGCTCATGGATGGTTGTTTACATCTTTGGGTTTAAATGGTTCAGATGGCTCTGACCACTATGGGACTTAACATCTGAGGTCATCAGTCCCCTAGAACTTAGAACTACTTAAACCTAACTAACCTAAGGACACCACACACATCCATGCCCGAGGCAGGATTCGAACCTGCGACCATAGCGGTCGCGCGGTTCCAGACTGAAGCACCTAGAACCGCTTGGCCATACCGGCTGGCTAGAAAATAATGCACAAGAGCTTTCAATCTAGTAAGTACAGTCATTTTATTTACACTAGTGTACCAACATTAAAAAAATTAATCAGTGTGATACTGATCATAGAAACTTAGAGAACAACTACTATTCGACCGGCTGTACATGTAATGAACACCGAATTTTTGTATGTGTAGGTTTTTTCTTCTTTTATGGTTTTGTGCAAAACAAATTGGGTTTACATTCACGAACGGTTCTCCATCATCAGACAATTTTCTGGAGTATTACGCGTATGTAATGTTAGAATTACCTGGCAATCACAAAATAAAATGTACGGCAACGTGTAACCTCCCCCCTCACTTATCGACCTTAATGACAGTGAAAAATTAAACCGCGTGTACCTAATGGAAATTTGGGAAAAGCAATCGTCACCGAAGTTAATCTATCGGTAAAGAGGGAGGAAAGGGTTACATCTAAATGAAAGTAAAAATGCTAATGAAACTGGTGGAAATTAATTTTGAAAAGGGGTAAAGTTAATAAAGAAGGTAAATGTGCAGCCGTTACGTTAACAATTAACTAGCGGTAATTAGGTATTTGAGATTTGGGGAAATCACGGTCGCCAGTCCTAAGGACAATTACTATAGTAACTGAAAAAGAAAGGTTATTACACATATAATTAGCACTAGAAGCGTGGCAACTGAAGGTTGACACGTGTAGTGTGAAAACTGAAAGTTTGTCAGAAGTAATAAATTTCGCTACACCCTGACTTAATTTAGCAAAAGAATTAATAAAACCGGAAAATCGAAAGTTAATTTAGTGACTGAAGTTAATAGTGAGCTTTTTTTCTGAAGCACATCGAAATTCAGTAACATACAGTTAGTCTTGGACTACCTCAACAATCATTTCAAAAGCTACTTGAATCTACGCAATTTAGAAATAAGAGATTTAACTTTGATCTTGAATTAAATGATTCTGAACAATTAACAATAGTAAAATGTAGTACGTACCAAGCTGAGCTGCAGTCACAGGTAAGCTAAAATACGGTAACAAAGCTCGCACTCTTAATTCGTGCTTGTGTAATCTGAATATTGTAGCCAGCTCTGAGACTTTAACTGAACTTTGAAATTAAAGCAGCGAAATAGAATATTACTTTAATGCTGGCGTTTGAATTTCAATGACACTCGGGTTCATTTCGGAAAAGGAAGGGACCCTGCTTGGCAATGCAATTGGGACAATGAGCAACAAAGGTTCATGCTAAGTTGCTGTAATTTTGCGAGGCAAATGGAACAATTTGAAAAGCTGAGGTCTGCCATACAGTTCTGAAACTTTACGTGCTTTTAGTCTTCCTTGTTGGTTGATTGAAGGTTTGAAGCCGTCGATCGAGGAGGTGGCGACAGTCACTCATTGTCGGCCGTCGCTGTTGCAGAAGCTGGATGTTGGCGCGCCTTCTTCTCGACATGGTCACCAGGCGAAACGGGCTCTTGATGTGCGCCAGCTAATGCTTCCCGTCCGCGACACCATGTCAGAAACTATCATCGCGAGTCGAGCGCAATTACATGCTGCCAAACCCCGAAAGCGCGGCAACTCGCGGGAGCGTCACACACCTGCTCCACTCGCTACTCCCGCCAGATTCTCACTATTCTGCCCGCGCTCCACGCGGCAGAGTTAACACTACCAAAGATCCTACACACTTTGATTCTTCACACGACCCATCGATATAATCGTTCGATAGCAGTTTTCCCTAGGCAAGACCCAGCGTAAAAATACAAATAATATTTACGAAAGAAACCAATTATACATCGACATGAGTGCATAAATATATATATACAAACAGTAAAGCAATTACAATATATAAAGAGACAGAAATGTCATATCTTGAGGTAACAAAACAAGGAAAAAAATAATAGTACAATAGATGGAAATAGGAGGATATGCATTTCCGGCGTTACAAACGATATTCGACACAGAGACACATTTATTCGTTCGGCTGCGGGGTTGCTGAATACAAGCGTCCAAACAAACTATATAAGCACTCCTAAAATCTTCAAACTCAATTTTATCGACAACGGTTGAGAGTTTACATATGCTGAAGTCCTAGTCGTGCCTTATGCACGCTGGCAATACTAGTCAAACCAGTGAGGGAAAGTTCATAAGATCCCCTCGTTAGTTTATTGTGTACAACTCTTACATGCATAGTTTAGAGCCTTGTACATTAAAATATTAGTTATTGTGGATACTACTGTAAAATTAGTTTCTTCATGTGTAGGTCCATAGCCTTGATGTAATTTTTAAATGTTAAACCATTCTAAATATAGACCGTACACTGTCAGAATGTAGAACAAGGTGACCTTTATTTCATCACGTGTTGCATTACATTATTGGTCAATTTCGCTCTGTCGCCATTTTGAGATACCTGCAGTAATGTCACTGTTTTTATATATTAGCGACGTTGTGCTGAATTTGACACGTACCGTATTAGTAAATGACACGAAAGACAATTTTCATCACTGACATGCAAGTATTAAAAAAACGGAGGTATATTTTGTGCAACAATAACGAACGTAATTAGTTATAATAGTAACGTTAATGTAGGCAACTGTAACTTAAACTGCATTATGGTTTTTAGTTCAGAATAATGACAAGGTACGTGATGCATGCACTACCGTTGTCAGACCACTGTAACTCTCTCTACTGGTATACGTTCAGTCTCTGCAAAATTTCACTGCCAAAATATATTCTTTGAGTGTTTCATGGTCCCTTGTTTTTATGTCTGCCGAAGTAGAAAGACATACTGTGCTGCTAAATACGTTAAACAAAGATTTAAAAGCCGTGTGTCAATAGAAAATCAGATTTTACAGTAAAAGTGGTTTACTGTTTTACTTTTACTAATTACAGGCCATTTTAAAATGACCAAAGTTCGGAACAGGCGGTACTGTACTGTAACACAAAATGCAATAAAGCTCATCTTGTACTAAGAATTTGACAGCCTGTTTGGGTATTTAAAATGATTTTAGAATTCAATATTGTAAATAATTTTCTTTTTACTTTTTACGAAATGAAACTTCGACTATCAGCTTTTTGTGATTTATTCAGTGACTCGTCCCATGGCCACTGTTAACTTACATGGTCCCATGGAACCCGACGAATTAAATTAAGGTTCATCTAACTGGTGAGGTAGCTACGAGTCTCTTTGCATCTGCTAGTTTATTTGGGCCCTGAGCTGTTCCCCTGTATCATGTCGTTTGACTTTCAACAGTTACAGTCGATGAGAACCTCGGACACCAACGGCACATGGAGATTCGTAATTTCCATTTTTTCTATTCACTGTAGTACAGTTAGCCCATTCATACTTCACTTTCATCATAAAGACACCAGAATGGACAACAAACTTCACAGTTTGCCCGCATCTCGTGGTCGTGCGGTAGCGTTCTCGCTTCCCACGCCCGGGTTCCCGGGTTCGATTCCCGCGCTGCTGCTTCGGTCGCAGTTTCGAATCCTGCCTCGGGCATGGATGTGTGAGATGTCCTTAGGTTAGTTAGGTTTAAGTAGTTCTAAGTTCTAGGGGACTGATGACCATACATGTTAAGTCCCATAGTGCTCAGAGCCATTTGAACCATTTTTTGAAACTTCACAGTTTCACTAATTTTACCCTGTTAGACACGAAAGCGCTTAATCATCCTTATTCGCAGGTTGAATCTAAGACTTACTTTACTCAGGACGGAAGTGAGTGCAGTACCATTTCTCTTTTATATATTCTTCTTCAGTGTTCTTCAATCGACATTCGGTGAATGCTATACGGTCATAGCAATGCCTCTCACTTCAGATTTGTACGTTCTATATTATGCTTGGCTTTGCATTTTACATTATCACACTGTTTCCGTGCTTCGGATTAAATCATCTGTCCTGTCCAATCGAGCTGATGCAGCCGTTAAGACAATGGAGTAGCTTTCGAAAAGAAATGAAAAGAAAACTAGGCTTTAGCATCCTATGGTCGTATACGGTAGGATCAGAATTTCTAATCTCAGTACGACCAGCCAGACTTCGGGTACCCGTGGTTACCTTACATCACTTACGGCAAACTGTTTCATAATTCCTTGTCAAAAGACAGCTGATTCCCTTCAGCATGTTGGCCAAATTTGACCTGCTGCAACGTCTATAATGACATAGACGGGACGTAAAATCTCAATGCATCCATCAATTCTTGGGTTTCTCAGATTAGGGTTCTGAATCAAAGATGATATTACCCCAGCCGATAAGCTACATTCCATCTCAGCGCTACAACTGCTCTGATAGAGCACACAACTTCAAAGGAAGTACAACTGCTTTAGGTATTCTTCTTTCTGCCGGCCGGTGTGGTCGTGCGGTTCTAGGCGCTTTAGTCTGGAACTGTGTGACCGCTACGGTCGCAGGTTCGAATCCTGCCACGGGCATGGATGTGTGTGATATCCTTAGGTTAGTTAGGTTTAAGTAGTTCTAAGTTCTAGGGGACTGATGACAACAGATGTTAAGTCCCATAGTGCTCAGAACCATTTGAACCATTTTTTTTCTCTTTCCCCCGAAATCTCATTTAAGCTCTAACCTGTTTATTTTGGTAGTCATGAAAGTGTTTGTATGGAGTGTAGCCATGTGTGGAAGTGAAACATGGACGATAAATAGTTTGGAAAGAAGAGAATAGAAGCATTTGAAATGTGGTGCTACAGAAGAATGCTGAAGATTAGATGGGTAGAACACATAACTAATGAGGAAGTATTGAATAGGATTGGGGAGAAGAGAAGTTTGTGGCACAACTTGACTAGAAGAAGGGATCGGTTGGTAGGTCATGTGTTGAGCCATCAGGGGATCACCAATTTAGTATTGGAGGGCAGCGTGGAGGATAAAAATCGTAGAGGGAGACCAAGAGGTGAATACACTAAGCAGATTCAGAAGGATGTAGGTTGCAGGAGGTACTGGGAGATGAAGAAGCTTGCACAGGATAGAGTAGCATGGAGAGCTGCATCAAACCAGTCTCAAGACTGAAGACCACAACAACAACAACAACAACAACAAGAATTACGTATGCTGGAGTTTGTGTTATTTGCCTACGTCTAGCTGTAGTGTTTCCCCGTTCACTAGAAACAGAGTGCTATGGTAACCCAATGTTTATACCTCACAAAAAGTTGAAACTTCCTGCCGTACAGGTCCTGTGTGTCAGACCGAGACTCGAACTCGGGACCTTTGCCTTTCACGGTCAGGTGCTCCTGTGAATTTGGGAAGGAAGCAGATGAGGTACTGGCGGAAGTAACGCTGAGAGGATGGGTCGTGAGTCGTGCTTAGTGAGCTCGATCGGTAGAGCACTTGCCCACCAAAGGCAGAGATCGAGAGAGCGAGTCTCGGTCCGGCACACAGTTTTAATCTGCCAGGAACTTCACATCCGTGCCCACTCCACTGAAGAATGAAAACTTCATTCCCATTTAAAAAGCTGTTCCTTTAGAGACAGTCACAGAAATAAGAACTCCGTTTGGAGTTGGAAATAAAGATTATATTGCAAAATCGTAGAAAACTGCTATATGTTTGCTGTACTCCAATTGCGCTTATGAACTGAACCAACGGGAATTCTCTGACACTTACACTATATTTACAAGATTTTGTGAAATTTCTGAGCACTTCATTCAATAAATAAGGAACTCAATATTTGCTAAAACTATCAGCCGCATCTCGACGTGAACTCGAATCTGTGAGCATTCTGCGGCCAGTAGGCTACTGAACAAATACTCGTTTACCTAATCGGTCACCTGCAGCAAATAATCTGCGAAGCGCTTGTACGCTTACTGGACCAATAGCTCCAATAGCTGAGTATTCATTATTTAAAAATGTTTATTAGCAGTGAACATAACTATTACGACAGTTGGAGGTGGAGACTCAACACAGTAAACCCCATTCGAAGCGAATCAGTCCCATTAGTGATTAAGATGGGTAGGTAGATTCACCAGAGGTATACAGAAAATACAGTACAATACTCTGCAAGACAATCGTTTATGGCGTAACTTTACTGTACGTTCGTGTGCGCAGTAAGTTAATATCTTACTCAAATGCACTGAGTCCACGTAAGAACTTTATGTTCACATGTTGTAAATAAATTAAAAGGTGTGATAAGATACTTATTTGCTACTCCTGCAGGCTGAAGTAAACGAGTGCAGAAAATATGTACTTTAGGAGAGTCCATGGAATTAGTGGTAACCAGGTGACTGAGCACCATGAGTAACACATTTAAGAGAATAATAGAATCACAGTTTCAAATGAAATTAAAACAGGAGAAACTAAAGGTTAAACATAGAGCTCATCTACCATAATGCTTTATACACACGACATTGACATTAGCTTTATATTTGAACTCTGTTGTACAACAATAAATGGCGAATTATGAAGCACGTGAAGGAAACAAAAAGTGCATATTCATCTTCATTATCACAGATATACGAAATGTTATTCAGAAAAAGGGCATATGTTTTCTAAATGACTTAAACGTATTTCATTCCGGACGATAAATAAAAATCAGTAGTTGTTATACATACTACAATTACAAATAAAACAACTGCTGTTAAATTATTGAGAAATGAAATGCAAAAACACTTGTAGGGTTGTATGGAGGCACTTCTTAATCAAAACCAAAGCTGCGTTGGTTTCTTTGAGTGTCGATTGTGCAACAGTGCCGTATGACCGTTATTGTATGTGTCCTTAATATCCTACGAAACATGACAATCAAACAGACGTTATTGTTTGAACATAAATCTATTGTACGGGTATTTAAAGGGGGAGGGTTATTGAAATCAGAATTTTAATAATGAAAAATGGTCTTGTGCTTCTTCGGTCGAGGTATTTTCTTTTAGCTTTGTCGTCATTCCTTTAAGGGCTGTATTATCTGACCAGGAAATATAAAAATTCTTAACATTCCGTAGGAGGTATTGAGGAATACCGAAAGAAATTTCATATATCTGGTCGGACCAGGTAATACAAGAGAGAATAAAAATAGAATATGTCTTACAAAAGCTGAATCGTTCCCCTTCGATCACCTTTAAGCTCATTTTATGCAATAACTGAACGGTCGATTGTAGAGCCGTACAATGAGGAAAAGAATTCAAAACAGAAGTGAACTGACGTCAGCATCAAGACTGCAGACAATAACGCAGCGTCTTCTATTCAGAAATCTCTTTGATTTCGCAGGCTCGCGCGAGAAGGCCAAAAACTGAATCTATCTCATTCCTTATTTTCAAATGTCAAATATTTATAAGGTCATAATATAAATACACTACCAGTACGTTCTTTGCGTCTCATAAAGATCAGTTAAGTGTTGATCAGCAGAATGTACACAACATTAAACACTGTCTAGCTAAACGTTTGGTGTGACTTATCAATGTCTAATAAGTATACCCTACATTAACATGTTACTCAAATTTTCGATCATTGAGAACGCTATTTTTTAAGGGTAGAGAGAGCGTATAAGTGGAAAAGGTACACTGAGAGCCAGTAAGAATGAGAGGAAGTGTCTGCTGACGTGAAAGAAGAAGAAATGAGTGACGATTCGGAATACAAAGGGAGTTGGGTATTAGTGTCGGAATTAGGAAGAGGTTGAGAAGACTTGCGATCAACCAAGACAGAAGGAATAGCTAATATATCTTCGGAATTTCTAAAGTCAATGGGGGAAAGTGGCAACCTAACGATTCTTCAAACTAATGTTTAGAATCGATGAGAGTGGAAACACACAATCGAACTTCCTGAAGAATATCATCCACACACTCCGGGGGATATTTTAACAGCACATGCATACAAGTTGCTGACAAGTATAGTGTTCATAAGAATTGAAAAGAAAAGATCTCTTAGATGACGATCTGTTTAGCTTTTGGGAAGGTAAAGCCACCAGTGGTATAGTTCAGACGCAGGGTTTGATAATGGAAGCCAGGCTTAAGGAAACTGAAGATACCTTCATAGGATTGGTCGACGTAGCATTAGGTCACCAGAGATATTGTTCAGACGCAGGGTTTGACAATGGAGGCCAGGCTTAAGGAAACTGGAGATACCTTAATAGGATTTGTCGACATAGCATTAAGATTCGACAAAGTGAAATGGTTCAAAAAATGGCTCTGAGCACTATGGGACTTAACATCTATGACCATCAGTCCCCTAGAACTTAGAATTACTTAAACCTAACTAACCTAAGGACACCACACAACACCTAGTCACCACGAGGCAGAGAAAATCCCTTACCCCGCCGGGACTCGAACCCGGGCGCGGGAAGCGAGAACGCTACCGCACGATCACGAGCTGCGGACAAAAGTGAAATGCAGCAAGATCTTTTAAATTATTAAAAATATGGGTATAGACTGGAGGGAAAAACGGGTGATATGTAATATGTGAAAGAACCAAGAGGGAACAGTAACAATGGAAGAAAATGGCAGAAGTACTTCGATTATAAAGAGTGTGAAGCAAAGATGCATTCTTCCTCCGATACCGTTCATCCTGAACATCGGAGATGCAACGACAGAAATGAAAGAAAGGTTCCGATGATATCCAACAGCTTCTGACGATCTAAGATTTTCATCCCAACAGCGGACTCAGCGCGCGTGCAATGCATTTTTGAGAAAGATCTCAAGTGCTTACGGACCTGAAGTTAGTTTTCCGAAAATACCGGAGATAGTGAAGAGGCATGGCATTGTAGTTCACTGACTGACAGAGAAAGTGAAGCACCCAGAAGACTTGTTTGGATGTCGTTATAACTTCGCAAAAGTACATATCATCAGCAATTGTGCATCAGTAATAATAATAATAATAATAATAATAATAATAATAATTGCTGTTCTTCGTAAGCGGCAGATTGGCCACCAGACGATAAGAGTTGCTCGTGACTAGCTTAGTGACGACGCCTGGTAGGATATATAAACGATGTCAGCAGCGTCATATCTTGAGTGATCACTGGGAAGCACACGGAGATGCCGCCTGCTCGAGTTGGACGTCGTTTTCCGCACTCGAATGATTTGAAAAAGGAGCTTATTGTTGAGCTCCATTTGGCTGGCTAATGGAATCGTAGAATATCAAGATTTGTGGGGTATTCGGCTGCGACAGTATCCCGATGTTGAACAGTGTGGGAACGTTAGGGCATGCATACTCGTCGTCAAGGTTCCAGACGACCACGTATGACCAACCCAACAGAGGATCACCGTATTGGGCACCAAACACATCTTAACATCTTCACATCTGCCTCTGGCATCCTATAACCGCTAATGGACTCTCAGTAACATTCTGTGGCATGCCGTACCACTGGCCGGAAACTAGCTAGGTAATATTTCACTGTGCATTTAACTTCTTGAGAAGGCCCAGTGGATGCTATAGCCTATAATGATTATTAGATCAGTTTCAGTAAAACACTTCGATACAGGATACTTACCCTTGGTAAACACCTGTCTCGATATAGGATACTTAACTCTGATAAACATCCATGTCCATATGAGGGACGATACACACTTGGTACTATCGGATAAGGCAATGATAACAGTTTAGTTATTGCACTGAATGACAGTCAAATATCACTTTTCATTTAACTATGAAATGTGGTGCTCTGTTCTGACCAATAATGAAAGCTTGCTCCTGGAACTGAATTATAATGAGGCTGCTGTCAGAGTCGGCTATCAGAGTGGGCTACCAAAGACTGAGGGGAGCGAGGCAGCGCTCTGATGCGAGTACACTTTCAGCAGCTGCGGCGTACCGAACCTCTTGAGAGCGTGTCTTCGTAGACGTTTCCCATTCGTGGCTGCGTAGGGCATCGACTGTCATTAGCTTGTGGTTCCGTCGTGAGGTGCCAGCGTTACTAAGGCACCTCACTCTTCGGACGACACCACACTAGTGACAGTCGGAGCAGGGAATACCGTTCCTTGCGTAGGCTGCCGTTAACGCTACAACACAAACGGCTCCGTTTGGAACTGTGCCGTTACCGGAAAGCATGGACTCCTAATGAATGGCATCACACTGTTATCAGCGATGAATCGTGGTTCAGCACTGCCCTGGATGACCATCGTCGACGAGTGTGTAGGCGACATGGCGAGAAGTCCAGTCTTCCAGTTTTGGAGAGGCATAGTGGTGTTACTACTAGCGTCATGGTGTGGGGGTCCTTCGAGTATGACTTCGTCATGACTGGTAGTGATTGAAGGTTCTGTGACCGGTGCAGTGGTGCTTCACCCACATTCTGCCTCCTTATGGGTTACCTCTCATGCAGCAGTATCGTGGTGCCATTTTGCAACAGGACAATGGTCCTCCACACATGGCACCTATCACTATGAACTGTGTGCGTTATGTTGAGGCACTTCTGTGGCCAGATCAGTACACTACAGAACATGTGTGGGAACAGCCCGGACATCAGTCCATTCCAGTGTCAGTATGGAGGGTATTAAGGAACATTTACAATAGTTGCGGAGCAGCTTGCCTCAGGAGAGGTTACAACGGCTTGATGACACTCTTCCCAGTGGAACCAGTGCACCCATCCAGGCCAGAGAGGGTGCAATCTCATATCTCATATTGATAAGTAGACCTATACAGCCAAATTCTTAAAAAATTGCACTCGACGTTGTATTCACGGAAACAACATCACATACTCTTTCACCCGTCAAGTTTAATTTCGTTTCTTTCTTCTCTTCTGTGTCAACCTTTTTTATGTTTTCAGGCTGTGTTACAAGTTATCTGGAGGAAGTAGTGTGCAAATCAATGAATATTGTACAACAGGGACCAACTGAATGAGGCAATGTGGTTGTGAAGGCACCTACTTAATGTTCTGGAGGATGGAGTTTTGCTCTGTCCGACCAATCCACTTTACTTTTTCGTTGGTTTTTCTAAATCATATAATGTAAATGGCGAGATGGTCCCGTAAAATACTCGACATCGGAGCCCACGTAGCTTTCGTTTTCTAACTGTGGAAGATCTCCACGTATGTCCCTACTAAATGATTATTATTCTACCGATTCATATGTCCCCACGTCGTCTTCAACATTAGTGACATCCAGGGCAATGGGATTATCATGGTAGCTTAGCTCATGGTGCACAGTATGTGCAATATGCAAGTACAAGTTTCTCACAAAATTAATATCCAGAATACCAGATCTATGCTGCTAAATTCCAGGAATTTGAGCCTGTTTCTGGGATTTCACGCTGTGACCGATTTAGTAGCCTACTGCTACAATTTACAGTATCGTGGCATCATGCCTCGTGTGTCGAAGTTGGGCCACGGGTTTCCATCACACCGCCCCCACACCCAGAATCGCTTGAAATTCCCAAGTTTCAGTAGAGCTATGGGGGCGGGAGAGGGTGGGTTTATAGACCGCTATTATGTGGACTGTAATGTGGTCTCAATAAGGGCTGGCTGCGGGAGGTGTACTGTTGCAAAACGGACACCCCTCATCGCGCCAGGGCATTCAACGTAGTTGACCCGTTATACGGCGTAGTAACGAGTGGTCAGCCTGTCAGCATTGGTCATTACGGTCGGGGACGTTTATTGTTGAAAATGTCAGCGGCATTACAATATAGAACGTGCAATGGTCCTAACCTAAACTAAGCCATTGCTAATGAACATCATGACCATCTCACCTACGATAAATAATTTTATAAAGATGTTAGTTGTAGTGCGTGATATTAAGATAGTTAGTTTGACAACGATCATCAATTTCGGTACGCTAAATTCCTTAAAGAGATATCAGTCAATGTCACGAAACCGTGTATGCCAATGCGAGAGTTGTAGGGCTAGGGTGTTGTGGGATCAGTGTGATGAAGCTTCTTGAGCATAGATCCGCTGCGACCCTTCCATTCCTGTTGCTGTTGCCGTTGCCGTTGCTGATTTTTGACGGTTCGACGGAGCAGGAAACTGTTTAGAGCTGGAGGTATTACCAAATTCGGCCTTTCGCAGTAGGAGTAGTATCCCTACGGCGAGCGGCAGTACTGGTCTGTCGTCGACTTTGCTACATTGTGGTGTAATACTGGCACTTACGGTATTTGCCGGATGTGCTTCTTCAAAGTGTACGCCTTTGGCTGGGGTGATCCTCAGCTTTGAGCTCTCGCGAATCAGATGAGTTCCAGCGCACTTGACATAAGAAGCTGGTTTTACGTAATACTGCTGGACTCCAACAGCAATGACATTGAATGCAACATTGAGGTCTTTCATACTTCTTCGCCTTAACCTTGAGCAGAAACTGATTTGTCAGTTAGTGTGTCAACAATTTCTTTCTCGTTATTAGTTAACGTGAGTAGGAACATGGACTATATAGTTGTGCCCTCTTCCGGTCGGTCAGGTCAGGAAGGCTTGTCATTTGCTTCACTGTCTGAACCGTGAATTTTCTGGCCAGTCAGCGCGTCAGGTTGGATATCGCGAATGACAGCTTAAGTTTGTAGCTTCTACCCGTTAGGGTATGTATAAAATTCCTACCTTTTCATTTCAAATTCCTTAAGAGGGTGTAAGATGTCAAGAACTATGCCCCTTACATGAAGTCATTAAAGATCACCTAACTCAAGTTGAGCGAACAGCAGGGCTAAACAAAAATGACTGACAAGGCACAATGCATCTTGTATAGGGTATAGTATGGACGTATTGAAATAATTAATGTCGGGTGATGGTTTTAAAGTAGTTCACACGACATGAAAACTTTGTGGAAACGCGTCGATTTATTGGAGGCTAGTTTATCCCAGGGAAATACTCAGAATTGACCGTGGCCGCCGGGGGAGCGGCTAAAGGAAGCGACAATAGGCAGCTTAGGGCGGCTCAAGCTCTGAGAAAGCGGTAACGGGGCGCGACCTCCAGCCGCCTTAAGATGAGGAACAGTGCGTGGGTGGTTGACCCCGACCCCATGCTGGTGTACGGGGAAGCAGACGGAGAACTTGTACGCCTGTTGATAAATGTCCGTCATACAGTTTCCAGTGAAACATGGAGAGAAAGCCACGCAAAGCTACGGTGGAGCGGTCAACAGAGGTCAAAATATGCATGTTCGTGACTATAGCAACTTCACGCTGAATTCACGGTCCGCAGTCTGAAGTAAATCAGGTGAAGAGCAACAGAATGAAATACGCCAGCCTCCAATGGGAATGTAGGACCGAGGAATTTGAAGTACTCTCCTGGGAGTCAGAATTCCGGAAAAATTGGTGTTTGTGCAGACGCTAACCTTGACGGGTGGCCCGGGAGGAGCAAAATAGCAGAAGTTGATAGGAAGGGAAATTTCGTGGAAATTTGTTCACTTCCCGCATTGGTCAGCGCTGGGAAGCGACCCATAATTAATGCGACTTGCACTGCGAATGGCGTAAGTGATTTTGCTGGAGGGGAAACCGAGGCAAAGAGCGGACTGGGAGAAGTCTCCGTAGTGGTCCTCCGTTCCCAGCTTGCCTAGAGTGCGGACGTGGCGTTCTTTACTCAGCTTGCCTGAGAAAGAGTGAGCATCTCTGCAGTTTAGGACTTAGCAAATGGAACGATTGAGCTTGGAGATAGGAAGTTTTGGTTCAGCCATGTACTGAGCAAGATAGCTAGGAGTGAATAGACGAGCGCAGCTTTGCAGCACCACGAGGTCGGCCGACGTCTGCACAACGACGCCGGTCCGCCACGCTGTATTCGGTGATATTACGCCCGCTCCGGCCACTGATTAATTTGTTGGATCACATCGGCAAAGCTTCCACGAGGGTTTCATGGGCCGTGTATTGTAGAATTCTTCTCGTGCTTTGCATTACGCCTGGGTCAGTCGATAGGAATTACTTTTGATTTGTCGCGCTTTACTCCATGCAAACGCAATTTATTACCACTGCCTGTTAGGAAAGTCATGTAATGTGATGATTGAAACTCATGAGTTAAAATAAATCTGTGCTAATCGACTGCATCTGTTTTCAGTCAAGTAGTTGAAATCCCAAGTCACTTTCTTAATTAATTTTATGTTCAACATTTGCACCTGGTGTTCAATAGCTGCATATAACATCAATGTGCACCCCTTCTTAATTAAAAGGGATCAATTATGGATCAATTAATGTCAACATTGCCACCGCAGTTCAATAAGGAGTCACAGGGCCTTATTACTTCCTTTGCGTTATCCAACATTGCAGCAGTTTTACACTTTCTGTTGATCTGTTAGTCAATTACCTGGGGCGAACACACACCAAAACCAGATAAGTGACGGGTGGGGAATTGTAGTCTGCCCGGTTTTCAGCCTTAAAGAGAAATGTAAAATGACGCCTTTCATAGACTTGTGGGGCCAGTGGTTAGCTCGACGACGTGATTCAAATAGGCGATTGTCAGAGATGACAAATGGCAGCACTCGATCTGCAGTAGTCTTGGGTCGTTGTTCGTTGTCTGTCCAAATGGTTCAAATGGCTCTCAGCACTATGGGACTTAACACCTGAGGTCATCACTCCCCTAGAACTTAGATCTACTTAAACCTAACTGACCTAAGGACATCACACACATCAATGCCCGAGGCAAGATTCGAACCTGCGACCTTCCAGACCGAAGCGCCTAGAACCGCTCGGCCACAACGGCCGGCGTTGTCTGTCCCTCCTCGGCTAGTGGCTATGCTCAGAATTCACACATTTCTTGCTGCAAGCTCTTTGCCTTCCGTATTTTGAAAGGTGATAGTGTGGACAAAAACAACAAAAAGAGTCCTGTGAACATGGGCTCTAAACTGCACATCTTAAAAGCTATGAGCAGTTCTTCTTCTTCGCTTCTGTGAAACGCATCCCTTCTATTTAACTTGTGCTAAAGTATGCATTTTAGAGCCGTTATGTACTAGTCTTTTTTGCTTTGAATGATTGTTGCTGTCATAGCCCTGAATACTAACCATTCCTCCTGGGACATCCTGTGTAGACGGCAGAAAGCCCATGGCGTGGAGGCTACAAGGCGTCAGTGCTGACCCTTACCAGAAAGGACGTGCCAGGCCACCGCTGGTGAATGCTGGGAGGAGCAGTATATAGCAAAAGAGATCTTTACCGCTAAAATACGTTGCCGATCGCGTAACGGGCGCCTTGATAAGGGCAAGACCTCAGACACGGCCAATCGATTCGGCTCACTTTCGGCGGGTCGCTTGTTTACAACCTATAATGAAAGACTTCCATATTTTGGTTCAACATCCAATCGTTATTTTCAAAAACTGGGAATCCAACACGTCTTCTCCGCTCCTCAGACAGACGCCTTGGTCGCTACACCAGCGGCGCTTTCGTTGACCAGCGTTTACTTTAAGGATGTATAAACGGCAGTCGTGAAAATTTATTTCCTCGAGTTCCAGGAAACTAGGCATTTGTGGTCCCTATGATGATGAAAAATTCTCAGTTTTAAGTTATCTGTCTGTCCAGTCAGCTATGAATCTATTACACGTCATTAAATTTAGGGTTTGTTTTCTCAAAAACGAGTGAAATATAAGACCAAAATATCTTAAGAGTCTTTCAGTTTAGGGTGTACACAAGCCAAATCGGTTCGTGTCGTGGGCCTTCCTCTTGTTACGCCTTAAAACTAGTTTCCTCGTCTTGCTTGGAGGTAAATCCATCGTCTCTGTTACTGAGTTCTAGCTACTAATCTTACCTCTGTTGCCTTCTTAAAGCCACTGTCCCAATACCGATACGTGCCAGCAACCGCCTGTGTGTCGTGTTTCATTCCTCGACAACTGTGGATATCTGCAGTAGCCTTGCATAATGATGATGGGGCACTCATCCATCCTGGACCGTACGAGTTGTCTGTGCGATACAAGCTTTCCCACAGGAACACGATATTTTGTACATGTCGGGAGCCCTTATACATAAATCATCTTTAGCGGAACTGAGGGTTGTTCTTATCTTGGTAGTCGGTTAAGGAAGTAAACAACTGGTTTACTTTTATCTTCCTGAACCTCCAGCAATGTTGTGAAACCAAAGCGTAATGATTCTGCTTATCGCAGGAACAATTCCGCTTGAACACAAATTTCATGTTTTCAGCTCCTTCCAGCATTCTGCCAGCGTCAGATATAGTTTATGCTTTTTGTGACGAAGTCCTAAGGATCCCAACGCGTTGATGTGGTTGATTGCTTGTCACTGCGCGGGTCTGTAGCACTACGTTTATACGTGTCGAGGTTCGGTTTTCTCTAAGCTATGGTAGACATTGTGGCGAATTTTCTGACGTACACCAATAACACGAGGGTCGTGGCACCTATGGTATATCGTGTGGACATGAGGCATCACAGTACATAAATCGAAATTCGGTTACAATGTTAATCTGTGAGTGCTTTGCTGATGCAATTCGGACTAATAAAATTGAGATATTTGAAGTAAAGATGGACACTGCATTTGGCAGTATCGCAATGTGGATATCCTGCTACGTATCCCATTAAATTTAGTTGCACTCAACGCCGTTTACCTACAACGGTTCTCAATCAGTTCACGCTGATGATGTTACTACTCTGTTCGAAGCTATTTATGACAGCAGCGAGAAGGGCTCAGTTGCATTACTAAAATGTATTATTCATTCGACGCCATATACAAAATACTTGAAAGTTTATAGGGAAGCAATAAACGGGACTTACAAGCAGAACACGGAAAGTGGCACAACTAGATTTCCAAGAAACTTCGCTCGGTGGGAGAGGAGTGAAAATTGGCGAACACGTGTTTCGGCTTGTCCGTAGATACTAGACTGTTTCTGAGAAAATGTTCAAAGTTTTCGACGTAACGTTGATACCTTTTAATATCAGCTAAACACAGCCGAAGTGGTGGCACACTGGTTAGCGTCGCGGGCTCTTGCTTTAGCGCCCCATGTTCGAAACCTGTTGTTGTTTTTATTTATTTTATTTTCATTTATCTACCCATGTCCGTGAAAGGTTACTACACGAATGTTTCTTATCACGTTAGAGGACATAAGGGCGTTAAATTAATCTTAAAATTACAACCGGATTTCACGATAAGTGTCGTACATCTGTTACGTACGCTGAAGAGACAAAGAAACCCGTACACCTGCCTGGAATGTGTGTTCTTACAGGATAACTTCCAAGGATTTCCACCCAATAATATCCAAACAGCAGACCCTGTATACAATTTATTAAATTGCCAATACTAAACTCTTTTAAGTAACAACAAATTCATATAACTTACAGAACTTAACAAATGGTTAAGAGTGTTGTGTTGGCAGAAGAGCCAACACCGTGTTACTAGTGGAGGCCGAAATGCACGCGTTTTAGCTCACGCAGGCTGGCGTGAGGACGGAAGGACTATACTGACGTGAGGTCTGGAACATGACAAGGAATTAGAACTCAGAAAGTGGACGTAATTAGTTTGATACTTAACTTTAATCCGTTAATGATGAACGTCGCTCTTGACGGTACATGAGTCACAATATTATCTGTTCAGAATACAGTCTTTAAGATAGTACTTATAAATGAATATGGGGCCTTGCTAGGTCGTAGCAAATGACGTAGCTGAAGGCTATGCTAAACTGTCGTCTCTGGAAATGAGAGCGTATGTAGGCAGTGAACCATCGCTAGCAAAGTCGGCTGTACAACTGGGCCGAGTGCTAGGGAGTCTCTCTAGACTAGGCCTGCCGTGTGGCGGCGCTCGGTCTGCAATCACTGATAGTGGCGACACGCGGGTCCGACGTATACTAACGGACCGCGGCCGATTTAAAGGCTACCAACTAGCAAGTGTGATGTCTGGCGGTGACACCACAAAGAGAATGAGCTTTAAAAACAATAACGGCGGCTTGCCACCATAAAATCAAAGAACCTTTTACAATAGTGTTTTTTGAGTTTACCCAAGAGACAAAATCCAATAATAAGTTAACTTGGCAGTACAACTTAAGATCATTTACAAAAACATTTAAGAATGATAATGACACTTGGCACCATAAAATCGGAAAACATTAAGAGCAGTAATAAACTTAAAAAATAATAATGGCAACTTGGCAGCATAAAATAAGAGAAATTTCCTCTGCAAGAACAAATTACAATGGTGCTTTAAAAGATTTTACTCCACAGACCAAGATCCAATAATAAGTTAACTTGGCATTAAAAAATGGGTCAAATGATTCTGAGCACTATGGGACTTAACTTCTGAGGTCATCAGTCCCATAGAACTTTAGAACTACTTAAACTTAACGAACCTAAGGACATCACACACATCCATGCCCGAGGCAGGATTCGAACTTGCGACCGTAGCGGTCGCGCGGTTCCAGACTGTGGCGCCTAGAACCGCTCGTCCACTCCGGCCGGCTTGGCATTACAATTTAAAATCATTTATATAAAAAAAACTTCGAGAAAAATAATGGCACTTGGCACCATAAAATCAAAGAAACTCAACACACAACCAATAAATATAATAACAAAAAAATAATTTGATACAACCAAATGGCAAGGACAGCCCCCAACGCAATCACAGACGAGCGAGCTCCCAACACTTCGGAGCCTTCCCACTAGAAACGGTCCCCGAAATAAACCGCTGAGAGCTCCCCGACGTGCCTCCCACAATTGCCCATCACTTACGCACCTTGGTTATGTTCTGTAGCACACGACAGATAATATCAACACAAGATAAAATTCAAAAATCAAATAACAATATAACATCCCGACAGCACATGATTATCACGGTGCCGTTAACTCGGGCGCTCTTAACAAGTGCCGCGCGGGATTAGCCGAGCGGTCTCAGGCACTGCAGGCATGTATTGTGCGGCTGGTCCCGGCGGAGGTTCGAGTCCTCCCTCGGGCATGGATGTGTGTGTTTGTCCTTAGGATAATTTAGGTTAAGTAGTGTGTAAGCTTAGGCACTGATGACCTTAGCAGTTAAGTCCCGTAAGATTTCACACACATTTTTGAACACTCAGCGGGATAACCAAAAGATACTCCAGTTGAGCAAATAAATTAGTATCAACAAATATCGTAACGTGCCACACACACACAGCAAAAACTTCCAACAACGCCGTCCCACATCACAATGAAGATCAGAAATCGCTGATGGAGCTTCCAGCGGAAAATCTGACGAGCCATCCGAGCCCACACCCTAACCTGCCACACGACTCCAAAATTCAGCAACTGGTTGTCTCCAGGCCAGAGTATCACAGGACCCCACCGGACCTCCAATTCAGACAGGCAGGCAGGACAAGTACGCTGACTCCAATTAATCACCACCGCATTGCCAGCACGGCGGCGAGTCGCCTCCGCCCCAGACCGCTCTGCTCATATTGCGAGGCACAACCTTAGCGCTAGTCACCAGCAGGTCAGGCAGAGCGAACTTCACGTTCCGTGCAGTAACCGGAAACCGACTACCCTCTCGCTTTCCGCCGACCACCGCAAACACACGCCAGCGACGTAATAGCAAATCACCACCGGAGCGCCACCCGCACCAGAACAGCGAACTTTAATCGATTATAGCGCGCGCTCTAAACAAGATCACAGGATAGCGGCGCGAGCCACATCACTGCCTAATGTCGTGTAGGGCACCAGCGAGCAAGCAGAAATGCCGCAACATGACGTGGCGTGGACTCGACTAATATCTGAAGTAGTGTTGCAGGGAAATGAAATCATGAATCCTGCAGGGCTGTCAATTAATCCGTAAGAGTACGAGGAGATGGAGATCTCTTCTGAACAGCACGTTGCAAGGCACCCCAGATATGTTCAGTAAGGTTCATATCTGGGAAGTTTGCTGGCTAGCGGAAGTTTTTAAACTAAGAAGAGTGTTCCTGGAGCCACTCTGTAGCAAATACGGACGTCTATTGTTTCGCATAGTCTTGCTGAAATTGCCCAAGTCCGTCGTAATGCACAATGGACATGAATGGATGCAAGTGATCAGAAAGGTTGTTAACGTACATGTCACCTGTCAGGGTCGCATCTAGACGTATCACTCCAACGGCACACGCCCCACGCCATTACAGAGCCTCCAACAGCTCGAACAGTCCCCTGCTGACATGCAGGTTCCATGTATTCATGAGGTTGTCTTCATACCCGTATACATCCATCCACTTGATACAATTTGAAACGAGACTCATCCGACCGGGCAACATGTTTCCAGTCATCAACAATCCAATGCTGGCGTTGACGGGCACACGCGAGGCGCAAAGCTTTGTGTCGTGTGGTCATACAGGGTACACGAGTGGGCCTTCGGCTCCGAAAGGCCATAACGATGATGTTTCGTTGAATGTTTCGCACGCTGACACTTGTTGATGGCCCAGCATTGAAATCTGAGCAATTTGCGGAAGGGTTGCACGATTCTCTTTAGTCGTCGTTGGTCCCGTTCTTGCCGGATCTTTCGCCGACCGCAGCGTTGTCGGTGATTTGATGTTTTATCTCATTCCTGTTATTCACGAAACACTCGTGAAATTGTCGTACGGGAAAATTCCCACTTCATCGCTTCCTCATAGATGCTTGGCCCCATCGCTCTTGCGCCTGCTGTAACACCATTTTCAAACTCACATAAATCTTGATAATCTGCGATTGTAGCAGCAGTAACAGATCTAACAACAGCACCTCAAACTTCTTGTCTTACATAGGCGTTGCTGACCGCAGTGCCGCATTCTGCCCGTTTAAATATCTCTGTATTTGAATGTGCGTGCCTATACCAGTTTCTTTGGCGCCTAACTGTAATATATGTGACTTTGATATTTACAGGAGTTCCAATCTTCTTAAATTATCATATTCTTATATTACAGTCTTACGTCAATTCTTATATTTTACTGTCACGTTTATTCTTTAGGAAGATTCGATGCCATCACTTGGACGATACCGAACGTAGAAGCATTCAGAACATCGAAATTTCGAACACCACGAGCGTCATGCTAAGGGAGGTTTGTCAGGGTGATATTTCTTCATATGAATTTCACTCGCGAAAAAAACGTTGTTATCATTGCTGAAGATTTCACGCGTTGGCTGTAATATCGTGGTAAACCTCTTGTAACTGATCATTTTATTGAAAACTGGCGTTTGCAACTGACTGTAAATCAAGATGCAGTACAGAAATTTCACCGAAAACAGTTTCAAATAATGTTCTTAGTCATTTATTTTTTTAATTCGTTCACCAGATATACAATTAGTAGACAGATAACAACGACGTTATTTCATGATGTATTGGTAGACATCTGTATAGTAATCTGCGGACATGGGTATATAAAGGAAAAGAAAAGTAAAAATAATAATAATCCGGTTTAGAACACGGGGACCAAACGTGCGAAGAAATGACGCCAGCCACTGTGCTACCACTTCGGCTTAAATACTCTCTCGTTAAAAGACTCATAAAGTATCTCGAAACATTTCGCCGTCGTTTTCTCAAAGACGGTTGAGTATCTACGAAAAAGCTGAGACACATTTTCGCTTATTTTGAGCTCTCTTCCATCGAGTGAAGTTTCTGGGAAACCATGTTATGGCACTTACGTGTTCTGCTAGTTCGACCCTCAATGTGTCCATCGAAGGATTCCCTGATTTCAAAATTACATATATCGGAAACTAAGATCGGTAGACGAGTGACACAACCTTTGTGTTTAATGTGGAAGCTATAAGAATTTTATGCTGAAGTTATACAGAAGTTTGAAAACAGTGAGAAAAACGTCGCTAACAGATGGCTACGTGATCGCAATACTTACGGCCTGCAAATAGTACGACGCAGCTCAGAGTATCAATTTAGTTGTTGAAACGTGAAAGGAGAGGGGTCAGCATACCGAAGGAAGAGGTTGAAATGATGCACTTCATTGAGGAACATGTTTTTATGATGCTGGGAAGCACAGGTTAGAACACAGACTTACGTCAACAGAGAGCTTTTCTCAAACAAGATTTAATGTTCCAGAACGACCCGATGTGAAAAGCATTCGCAACATCTTCGCCATATTCCAACGGACAAGCAGCATGGATGATGATATAGAGGGGAATGTTGGCATCAGGCTAACAGTAGTTACTCCTGAAAAGTCGCAACTATTTCTGAAACTAATCAACAAAATCGAGGGAAATCCGCTAGAAGATTTTCAACAGAGACTGGTTTGAAGCGTTCCTGCACTTAGAAAATACTGAGAAAGATGTTACATGTTTCTATTCAAAATTCAAAGCCGCAGGACATACCTCTACGAGCCCCGTGACAGTGGGCCGACTTCGCGAACCGGATTCTTACAGTGATTGATAATAAACAATTCAGTGTTGGCTGCATGTGGTTCTAAGGTGAAGCACATCATTACCTGAAAGGAATCGTTAATAAACAAAACTATTTTGTAGTTCCAAATATCCCCGTTTATGTGAAGCGAAACCACTATATTCTCCCAAAAATATTGGTGGACTACGGTGTGCAGCAGAGGCATTAATGACCCTTTTCTCATGCAAGGAACGATCACTGGTGGACGTTACGTTGCAGTTTTGAATCAGACTGTCGCCACACAGCTGGCGACGAGGTACCGAGGTGTTTCGTGTAAGACGAGGCGAGACCACACCTCACAAGATCGGTGTTTTCTTTCTTGCTGAATAATTCTGGAATAGAGTCATTGCGTTGGATTATTGAAGGTTTACTGGTGCAGGCATGGATTGGGCTCCATATTCCTCCGATCTCACTCCTTGGAACCACTTTTTCTGGGGCACATTGGTAGACACTCTCTCCATCGGAACCATCCAACCACGCTGGACTTTTTTGAATCGGCGATCTGTGTGGCATCTGAAACCGTTTGCATTAATTCACTTCAGAATTTGGTGGCAAAATTTCATTGTTCTTATCTGCCACCTCCGTACTGCGATTGGTGAACATTCCCATAAGACTTCAAAAATGGTTCAAATGGCTCTGAGCACTATGGGACTCAACTGCTGAGGTCATTAGTCCCCTAGAACTTAGAACTAGTTAAACCTAACTAACCTAAGGACATCACAAACATCCATGCCCGAGGCAGGATTCGAACCTGCGACCGCAGCGGTCTTGCGGTTCCAGACTGCAGCGACTTTAACCGCACGGCCACTTCGGCCGGCTCCCATAAGACTGTAATGTGACCGCAAAGACTGCTTGAAGAGGACGAGTTTAATTATGCATACGTATGCTGTACGAGCTGCACAGCGTAAAGCGCCATCTGATAGCAGGTTTTCGAACTGTTTCGAAACTTCTGTACAAATTCTTACAGCTTTCACAATAAAAGTACATTTTGTTTCACTCGTCTATTAATTTTAGGTTTCGAGGTATTTAATTTTAAAATCAGGGACTCCTTCACTGGACACGCTGTACACACTCAACAGTGATGTGCTTAACAGTTTACTAAATGTCGTAATGCATACAGTGTCAGAATAGTAACTGTCAAAATACACACCTTATAATCCTGTTGCCTCTTGAAATATTGAAGAAAAATATATGGGTTTCGAATGTACCGGATACTCATCAGGAATTTGGGAGATATCTTCAACTATTATTTGGTTTTCGAATTTACTGTTCGCACATATCAGCGAATGAAAACCGCCGACGATGACTAAATATCCATATTGCTTGCTTTTTCAGTTACATCCTAGAAGAGGTCTCATCCTGTCTGACATTGCCAATAAAAATGGAGAACGATAATTTCTCTACAGTTCAGGAACGATCAGCACATGAGCAGGAAGCAGTGCAAGAAGCAGTGCAGTTGGTGGAGACCCATTTCAGTGAAGTTGTATTAGAAATTACCTTTGATTTGAGTTGTGCATGAATCTGTTGTTCAGAAAGTTTTTATTGTCACCATTTTCCGTGATACAAGATCAAATTCTCTAACTAATTATTCTGTGCAATGTGTCAAGCGTTCAGGTACAGTGCCTGAGCTGGCCGTGGTGGCCGAGCGGTTCTAGGCGCTACAGTCTGGAACCGCGCGACCACTACGGTCGCAGGTTCGAATCCTGCCTCGTGCATGGATGTGTGTGATGTCCTTGGGTTAGTTAGGTCTAAGTAGTTCTAGGGGACTGATGACCTCAGAAGTTAAGTCCCATAGTACTCAGAGCCATTTGAACCATTTTTGAACACTGCCTGACAAAAATAGTGAAGCGACTAGAAGGGGACTACGAAACAAAATGAAACTTCGTGGGCTAATAGGTAAATACGTTACTTTAGTGATTTCAAAATCGAGTCCCACTTACAAAGAACTTGGCAGTATGAGCCAAAGTATTAGTAAGACTTTATACCCACTTTGACCTGGATGCATGCTCTTATCCCATGTGGAAGAGTTTCATAAATCCATTATATCATCTCCTGAGTCAAGCTGACCAATAACTGTGATAACTGGTCCTACATACTGGCACTTTATGGAGCTGACTTACGAGTTGGTCCCAATCATGTTTTGTGAGGGAAAGCAGATTTTGTAGTGGTGACAACGGCAGCCTACACATTTGACGGTAATGCCTTGGTCCGGCTGCTGCCAGCGTCCGACCAATCGTGAGGTACGACACAGAATGTCGCAGGGCATCCATTACTAGCTCTCAGATTTTGGAGCAAATTGCAGAGGGTAACGATGTGCTTGGCGCTCGATAAGCGATCCTCCCTTTTGGAGGTCAAACGTGACCAATCCGACCTCTGAGTATGCCTCTCTTCACGTTCCATGCAGTCTAAAATTAGACTGCTGTCACTTTAGAAAAACCCACAAATGTGCCTAGTGCAAGATTCGACCAGCCAATCAAATTGAGACCGACAATGAAGCATCTTTCGAACTCTGTCAGGTGCTGATAATGCTGTCTCATTCGAGTAGGCGGCACCTCCGTGTGCTTCAGCGATTACTCAACATCTGACGCTGTTCACACCCGTTATAATACTACCGTGCGTGGTAACAACACTGAACACAAACAGTACTAATGTGCTCTGGTTGCCGTTCGGCCCTTCACTGAGAACTGCAAAAGCTTTTTTCGTTGCGGCAGAATCATCCAATGAAATTTCAATCAAAAACATTCTCCACCGAATGTGAAAACAGTAGTGCCCACACACATAGGGAGAAATTAACATAATAATAAAATAAAAGGAATCAGAGCGCGCACGGAAGGATTTAAGTGTTCGTTTTTTCGAGCGAGCTGTTTGTGGACCGGTAGAGAAGCAGCTCGATTAACCCTCCACCAGTCACAAAACTCTGGGCCGCAGAGTAATGATGTACCTCTAGATATATTATTATTTACATACCCGCTGATGGTGTGTACGTGTATCTAGTTTTACAATGAGATCCGATCATGTCTTCTGGGTGCTTTACTCGTTTCTGTGACTTGACCACTCCACGACCTCCATCGACCAACACTTCACATGCTCCTGTGTTATGGTTTTTCTTGTGTAGATTTTAAAAATTCTACGGTCGCAGGTTCAAATCCTGCCTTGGGCATGGATGTGTGTGATGTCCTTAGGTTAGTTAGGTTAAACTAGTTCTAAGTCTAGAGGACTGATGACCTCAGCTGTTAAGTCCAGTAGTGCTTAGAGCCATTTTTAAAAATTATAGTCTATCTACTGAAGAATATTCGGTATGAAGAACACAAATGTTATTGTACTTAAGGCTGGCTCTGAGCACTATGGGACTCGACATCGGAGGTCATCAGTCCCCTAGAACTTAGAACTACTTAAACCTAACTAACCGAAGGACATCACATACATCCATGCCCGTGGCAGGATTCGAACCTGCAACCGTAGCAGTCGCGCGGTTCCGGACTGAAGCGCCTAGAACCGCTCGGCCACCGCGCCCGGCTGTAGTTAAGGAAATAAATTAATTTCAACTGATAAATTTCCCGTTAACCTCTAACCAGCCGTCGTGGAAGGTATTAGCCTTCAATTAGAAGCCATACTTTATGTAAATGTAGCTTTTTATGTAAGCGAAGCCTTCTTATTTCGCTAAGGGACGGAGTAGAAGAGTACAAGTAAGCATTAATTACGAATGGTTCCTTTCTAAATGGATAGAAGTCTCTGAAAAATAAAACTTGCTTATTGAATACACTACGTGAAAGTTTGCGCATGCATCATGTTTAGTATCTCATCCATCGTCAAACAGTTCTATCACCTGGCAGTGTGGGAACCAGCTCCTCCGAAAACATTTCGTTTCACAAATTTCGAGGAAACGAAGGTTTCGCCCGATATCTATTTCATGCCTGAAATTTTCTGCACAGTGTCTATAGATCAGTTGCAGATAGATGTATTGTAACACATGTATCTGACACTCTGCTTTTGAAAGCTTAAATGATTATGGTGTAGAAAAATATGGGACTGAGTCTAAGACACTATTTTGTGTTCTACATGACTGTTGTTCTGATTGCAGTCGAGCTATCAGAATTAAAGTTTTTCATCGTTTCCCTTAATCACTCAAGCAACTGTTGATATGTTTTCTCTGAACTGGATATGACTGACTGCTTACGTCACCTTCCCGCCTCCTCCAATGTTTGAGAGAAATACATTGCGAGTATTTAATCTCCATCAACGGACGTATTTCATAATCAATTTTTGTGGAGTGCTTGTCGTAGATAATAATGTTGCTCTCTAGTTCTTGTCCTGTTTCATTATCGAACGCGGGAAGTAAGCTTATCTGTATGTTTCAGTGCGCCACCTAATTTCTCTTACTTTATTTCAAGAATTCCTACGGCGGGTAAACGATGGCATCGATGCAATTTTCCAACCGTGTGCGTGGAATGCGCTTCCTGAAACACGAACTTCTCTAGATTTACGCAACAAGATTCAACTAGATCCATTAGCATATCCCAGTTTGTTTCCTAATCGTCTGTAGGGTCACCTTTAGCGTGTAGTTCCAGTTACGAACACTGAGCCTCGACGCCATGTGTGACGTCGCCAGTGTACGATGCGAAGGATGTAAGCCGCTAGTTATTAAATGTTATCTGTGGTTGTCTTAGTAACTGACGTAACCTATGATTATGATTTGCGTTACGTAAGAACCTTTTTCTTTTTTGTATCGTACAGTCGTTTATTTTTATATTGTATTTCGTGTCAGGTAAGTTTCATTATTTGTATGAATTTACCTTTCTGGCGAGAGCGCACTTAAGGTGTCGACGTGTTTTCGTTGCGTGCTACTGTTGGCAGTTCCCTACCGCCGGCCGTAGCCAATGCGAGGATAGTATACGGTAGCCAATAAGAATCACTCAATTTTGTAATTTTCCTTTACCGATATCACACACATTTGGATGTTTTTCACCGAATATGTAACGATATCTGAGGTTGTGGTTAGGCTGGGACTTAATAGCGGAGATTAATTGCTGCGTGTGACCCGAGAGGGAATAAAATTTATAGTTTTGGTTGTCACATATTTGGCAGCTCATTTCTGGATATGTAATAATTTCGGAGTTTGTGATTAGAGAGGAATCTAGTAGCACAGGTTAAATTGCTGAGAAAGAATCGAGTAGCAATGATATTTACAGTCTTTCTTATATTAAAAATGTGGCTCTTTCTTCAGAACACATCGCGATTTCCGAGGGTCTGGTTCCTAGGAGCACAGCTTAAATTGCAGCAAGTGAAAGTAAATATCAACTGATTAGATTGCTGTGAGTGAAACAAAATATTAGCTAATTTCATTAACGAAACAAAATAAATTACGGATAAGAATGCCATTAGCTAACTACCTCTGTCTCATCATTCATCATGTTGGCTTCCCATCATTACATACATCAGGATCCAACATAAATGGTTTTTTCAGTTTTCCTGATTTTTCGTTAAGTCTGTTTGCGACCTCCGACAGATCTATTTCTTTTTTATATCCCTGTGTCTAGAAGAGCTGCATATATCTACTTAGGCTGACGATACCGCGTTCCATCAGCTTCCTTGAATCTGTGATGTGTGTACTGGGTATATTTTTTCCCCTTGCATCGATATGTCTAGATGAGCTATATGGTTCAGCTTAGGTTTGTTAGTTTTCGTTACTTTTCACTTCATCTTGTTCCAGTCTTGGTTGTGTTTTCTATGCGTTACTATTACTTTGATTTGAAGCTTGTTATGTTAGCTTTTGGTTTCTCCCCGCCCAAAACCCCATTTTCCGCATTTGTCCCACTAGTTTCTACAACTATTATAGCTCGTGATTATAATTTAGCGCCATGAAAATACTGATCAAAATTTTGAAATCTTGTGCGTGTTTCATCTTTGGGTGCGGTACGACGCCGTTGGTCAGAGATGACGGATGAAGTCATATGCTAAAGTTTATCATATCTCTGTTAACCTGCTATCACACTGACTATATCAAGTTTTTACGATTGTAGCAGGACGTCTTGGACATTCATTTGACGTTTCTGTCAGGTCTATTGGGTAAAGACACGAAGTAGTGCAGCAGTACTCTACAACATGTTTCCCTAGTGTCTTATATGCCTCTTCCTTAACGTATGCACCGCGTTTTCCCAGTTCATTTCGCTTCTTAATGTTGCAGTTAGAATTTTAAACAATGTTGCGTGCTGCAGATATAAGTAACTGATTTCGTTATCGGTCTACAGCGGGTTCTTTGTTTCATAGATGGGTATTATCTTGCATTTATTCACACTTAAAGAGAGCCGACTTTCAGTAGATGAACTATTAACATCGTCTAAGTCGTTCTGTGTTTCCTTAGTGTCATGCAGTGATAATGCTTTCACATAGATAACAACGTCATTAGATAGTAAGCTAGTGGTGCTTATTATGCCAATGCGTTAAATATTTAAAAATTTATGTACTTAATTGTGTGATTTTTTATTAGTAGTGGTTCTATTAGGCTTCCTAGGAACATTATTTCCTAGCGCTGCTGGAAGCGCAGACGCAAATAACCTGTTTACATCACAAATTCTCAAAAAGACTTTTGTCGCTGTCTAGTTGATCTACTTGCAACTCAGATATCTACGTGGCACAATGACTGGCCTGCTAGTTTTTAGAATACTTTAAATACCTCTCGTTCTCTACATCCAGTCTTTAAAAAACTGCGTCGTCGGTGTCAGGTCCCTGTGACTTAAGGCATCACGAATATTACATGTTGTTATTTCTTTTTCACGAGTATCTCAACGATTCTAAAAGAAACTTTACTCCTGTTTCAACTGTTTCTTCCGGAAATACGTAAGTACGGCATGAATTGTCAGCAGGCCTCCAAGTTCCAACAACGTTATTTCATTGAAAGATTTAACAATTGGCCCAAATATACTTCGGTGTTCGTGGAGGGGAGAGACAGAGACTTGTGTGGGAGACGGATTCTCCAGTCTCGGCCAGGAACAGTAACACCAGCCCTGTCACGTAAATTCCAACTCCGCAGCTGAGCGGCCACCGTGCCTGACAGGAATTCGAATGTCGCATTCCCTTTAGTGTCAGGGATTTTTCCTTACTGGGAGGTCTGGAACGGGTCGCACGCAGTCCCGTGAGTACAGTTGAAGAGCTGTTTGAATAAAAAGTGGCGGCTCCTAGTTTCGGAAAACTGACGACGGGCCGGGCAAACGGTGTGATGACCCGGCGCCCCTCCCTTCCGCATCTGAATGAGGCCATTGGCAAGGACAGCACCACGGCCGGAGAGCATCGAGCGGTCCTCTGGGCCTGGACGTCGATGGCATTTTTTTTTTTTTTTTGAGTTAACAAAAGCTCGCCAGATGTTTTAGGAATACGAAACAGAAATCTCAAGAGCTTTTGTGAGTTTTGCAGACAATTTAAGACGTTGTTGTTGAACTTCTTTATAAGAAATATATGAAAGGAAGCATAAATATTTGTACTATAGTTTATTTATTGACATCTATTTCTAGAATGCTCGAAAAAGTATTTTACGCAGAAGGGGAATAACACTTAGATAGAAGCAGTTCGCTTAGTATATCATAGTCTGGGTTCGAGAAGGATTGCGCAATTGAGAATGCAATTTATTGATTTCCTCACGAGTATTACAATCCGTCAGTGACAAACCACTTCCAGTTAGTATTTTTTCTACGTGTTCAAGGTGTTTGATTGTGTATATCGTAGCAATGTTAAGTAAAAAGTGTACGTTTCACGTTACTAAAGATGTTACACAAAACGTATTTGAATCACTTTTAAGAAGAGGAACGTAAAACGTGATGCTGAATAATTCAAGCAGTGCAGTATGAGCAGAATACGTTATTTACTGAGAAAAATTCACAAATGGTGTCAGACACAATTCAGTTTTGAGTTCATAGCTGTTCCCTATGTTTGTAAATGGATCTACACCTGACATACAGGGTGTTACAAAAAGGTACGGCCAAACTTTCAGAAAACATTACTCACACACAGGGAAAGAAAATATGTTATGTGCACATGTGTCCGGAAACGCTTACTTTCCATGTTCTTTGTGGTATCGTCCACATTAGTGACACGATGCTGCCGATATGAATCGAACCACTTTCGTACACTAATAACTTCCAGTTGTGTTATAATGAACTGTAAACGATCCGCTATGCGAAATGGACACTGACAGAAGAGTGGTACATGTTTTTCACTAAACATCACATTTAATTGCCTTTAGATGAATCTCGTTGTGACAATTAATCCGTTAATTCTTTACTTCCTCAACAAATGAAGATGGTTTAGAAGACGGGCTATTGTAGGGATATAACCGTATACGCCTCAGGACAGTGGCATCAGTGGCTTGTGGTTGCTATACACTGTTTAGTCAGAACATTGTGCCCATCGACAAACTATCGATATAAACGCGTCCAGCCTATAGAAGCGTCACCAGGTGAGAACTGACTGCTAGTCAGACACACGCACGATTCATGTAACATCAGTTAACGTGCCGTCCTTGTGTAGAACGGCGAAAGCACACGATCTATCTGAGTTTGAGCGAGGACAGATTGTGATGGACCGAAGGCTCGGCACGAGCATTTCGGAAAGTACATGACTTGTTGGATGTTCAAGGAGCGCTGTGGCGAGTGTCTTCAACACGTGGCAAAACCAAGGTGAAACAACGTCAGACGTCGTGTGGTTGGGCGTCCAGTCCTCATTGCAGATGTTGGACGTCGTGGATTGGCAGACTGGAAAAACAGGACAGGCCGCGAACTGTGGCGGACTTTAATGCTGCGCAGATTACAAGTGTGTGTGAACACACAGTCCACCGAACACACCTAACGATGGGCCTCCCCAGCCGATGACCCATGCTTGTGCCACAGTTAACACCACGACATCGGCAGCTACGACTGAAAAGGACACGTGACCATTGGCACTGGACGTTGGCTTAATGGCAGAGCGTTGCGTGGTCGGATGAGTCTCGATACCTTCATCACGCTGATGGAAGGGCACTAATCCGCCAGCTACTTTACACCTGTACTGCAGGTCGGATACAAGCCGACGGCGGCTCCATTATCTCTGGGGAACATTCATGTGGTCGCCGATGGGTCCAGTGGAGCTCGTTCAAAACACAATGACGGCCGAGGAGTATCGTACGGTGGTTGCAGACCACGTACACCCCTTCATGACGATCGTGTTTCCCAACGGCAGTGGCATTTTTCTACAGGATAATGCGCCATGTCACAAGCCCAGGAGTGTGGAGGAGTGGTTCGAGGAACACAGTGGCGAGTTGCAATTGATGTGATGGCCCTCCAACTCACCAGATCTGAACCCGGTTGAACACATCTGAGATATGATTGAAAGTAGCGTCCGTGGTAGCTCATCGCCCCCTCCCGGGAATTAGGGGAATTAGGTGACTTACGAGTGCAGATGTGGTACCAGTTCACTCCAGCGACGTACTAAGGCCTCATTGCTTCCACTCCACGACACATCGCCACTGTTATGCGCGCAAAATGTGGACATGCCGGCTATTAGGTAAGATGTCATAATGTTGTGGCTGATCAGTGTATGTATCGTCTGCGGTGTGCAATATTGATGGGTTTCTAATGTGCATCGTTTGTGATGAAGACAAGTACGTTAATTACTTGTTGAGTGATCGTCATATACTAGACTCGGCCTATCTGGTGTCTGCTGTGAGCCCTCGTAATATTCCGACATCACTATGTTTGACTGTTCTGCTAATCCTCGCTTATTTGTTTTGATTTTGTATTCTCCCAATGAAACTCCGTACGAGCGGTTTAGCTTCATAGGAATAGTTGGGACGTAAAGCACTCTGTTATCTCTTCTTTGGTATACTACCCATTGCATATTTCACACACACTGCAGCCTGTGGTTTTTCCTATGTTCGGAGAGTCTTCTGTTATGTTCTTCCGCATCACCTTTTGCACATACGTCACTGCCAGTCTTGTGTTATTTTTATTTGTGGCTCTGGTAGGACATTTACAACTTCTGGCCACCGCTAGGTAATCCTTAACTTTGAGTGCTGCCCCTTGGATAACAGAGTATTTCTTACTCGGAGGGTTACTTCTATTACTTGGTAAACAAACGCTGCTCTGGTCGATCCAGTCTTAAATCTGGGGGTAGCGCCCTATCGAAATGTCTCTCCACTATGAACGCCAGAAGAGGTTCAGTACGTATATTTTTTTCTAGAAATTTTGGCTTTACTTATTATGATCGGTATGTGTGTTGTCCTTAGCGTAAGTTAGTTTAAGTTAGATTAAATAGTGTGTAAGCCTATGGACCGATGACTTCCGCAGTTTAGTCCCATAAGCACCTACCACAGATTTCCAAAATTTTAAATCGCCGGTACTGGTTTCTTTTCTTGAACTTTTTACATTCAGAATTTCAGTCTTACTTGCTACTTCAGTGAGTCTTCTGCAACTAAACCATTCCGCGAATGTTGCGTCTCTGCGAAAGTTAACTTGCTCAATTTATGCATCCATGTGATCTTTCTGCCTACTGTTTACATCCACAGCTGTAATTTTAGCATAAGGCATGACAGCCTTTATTCGGTGTAGTGATGCCTTCCTCAAGAATGTCAAACCGTAGTTTTACGTGTGGAAGGCTGACAACACTATTCCTAATCGCACTGTAGGATTCTCATGTGTGAGCTCTTCGATTTGTCCTTTGAACCTTGTCTGCTAACATCGCCACGAAATAAGTATTTTTATCTTTTGTGAACGAACGACATTGTACTCTGCAATACGCTACGTGTGTTGGATTACGCTCTATGGTAAGCTACGATATCGTTCATAAAATTAATGTTGTCCGAGGCAGTCAAGTTTGGGATGGTGTTAGTGTCTTTTACGACACTGCGACGAGGAGTACCTGCACTAGTACCTAAAATACGCTTCAGGGTCATTCTCTGCTTCGTATGAAATTTCGCCGCACCTAACCTCACGTCTGCTTCTACTGTAGCCAGTAATGGCAGTGTTGGACGATGTGCTCAACTGCCCTGTGGAGCTGTGACGAACTACCTGGACATCCCTTTCGTTTCTCTCTCCAAAACACTCAGTCGCAAGTACTACTAGCGACCGCACCTGTGGGTGACAGACCGTGGCCTCGTATACAAGTATGAGCCGGGCCTTTTAGCTGTGTTACCTCTACCCTACCTAGTTATTATGCAGAGCTGAGGAAACTCCGCTAGCATTCGTCCTACTTGTAGCAAACTCTGTCGGTATGCACCGCTACGAGGGGTGTGCAGTGGCTGCAGGTCGCGAAGCTCGCTTGGTGCGCTCTCAACACCGAATTTCACAAGCTGTCTCCAGGCTCACATGTAGCTCGCACACTCGCTAATTATCTTCAGTGCTAGAGCATGTCCTCTTAATGCTCGGCAATAGCAGAGTCCTGTCTAGTGATAATCTGCAGGTCAAATAGAACCAGAACGTTTGTTCTCAAAGTTTTGATGTTTTTTTAGCGCGTTTATTACCTCTCGTCATCAGATGTAGTCTACTGGAAGCATATAATGAAAATGAATGCTTCAAAACTATCTGTAACAAGGTAATATTTTTTAAAAATATTTTACACGACAGGTCTGCCTTAACTTATTGCCATTATGCGAAATCAACATTGGTAAGATTATCTATACGTAAATCGTAGCTGTCTTATGTTTTCATTTGGTATTCAGGCTGGTTTGAAGTGACGGCCATATTGGATCTACAGTAAATTTTATCTGTCGTGTCTCGGTATGTATAATAATTTTTGTATTTACGAAACGTAACAATCCGTTATTGTCAGATATTTTGACATTTAAATTTTGAAAGTTCCTTACTACGATGCTAGATGTTCACAAAGTATACGCAGCTTATCAGAGATGATGTTACATTTCGTTCTTATTTTTCTTTACATTTTATCTATGGTCTGTGTAAGCTTTGTGTATCATATGACTATTTCTTTTTGTATTATATTATGTCAAAAAAATTTACGAGATAGCATGCATGTTTAAAATCTGTGTGCTCATTTAGAATTTCGTGTGGATACTTCGTTGTATGAATATAAATTTACAGGTCTTCGAGAAAGTTCGCAGGTCCTTTCGATATTTTGAGTAATATTTCTAACACAGATTCAATTTCCTCGGCTATAATGTGTTGAGTTTTCAGATGTAAAGAGAAGTTTGATGACTTACTGTAAGTGTCTTCAGAGCGTTTTTTCTAAGGAAAAAATTTTCTATAGATGCAATACGGTCGTCACTTCCAACCAAACGTAAACACCAATGCAAATGAAAACATAAAACAGCCACGATTTACTTATACATAATCTTACAAATGTTAATTTAATTCAGCTAGTTTCGGAGCATTCAATTTTATTATGTCTCATACTCGCGTATATTATGCTGCGGGCCCTACTGAACGTAAAATATGGAAACATAAAGTCAGGATCGTCCGGTAAGTAGTGTTAAGTATCCTTCACAAATAGGTTCCAGTAATGTAAGGATCTATACTGAGAAAATGTAAGAAGAAATATCTCTTTAAATACATCAAAGCCCTATTTGTTTTGATTAATTGACTTACTTCTGAAATATATTAAGAAATTCTCATTTAGCTTGAAGTAATTTAGTTTTATTGTTTTAGTCTGAACCTTTAAGCGATCAGCTGTATCCATATGCGACATATGTCACTAATTCATCTCCACTGCGGATCACATAATTGTGTACATCTAATTCTACATGGTGTCAGAGAATGTTTATGCTTACAAGCTATAATTTGTAACTATATCGTTTTTGTCTCATCTTGGAATTTTTGTGACAGAAATGGTCTTTGTTAGTGTCAGACGGTGTGTGTGTGTGTGTGTGTGTGTGTGTGTGTGTGTGTGTGTGTGTGTGTGTGTAAACGGCAGAGGCAATTTTTCATTAAAAGGTTTAAGTACTTGTAAATGTGAACCTATTTACCTAATTTAACTGATTATATTATAGACCAGCAGAACTTGAATTATCGGCCACCTTGCAATGTGCTCTAAGTTGGATACATCAATGCCATGTAGTTTATTGCGTTTGCCCGAAGTTAACTACCTGCCTTAGGACGCACGAGTAGTGGAAAGTAAACTCTACACAGTGTAAACTGCAGCAGCTCTAGTTGTGGACTGCTCTGTGAGATTAACTAAAAGTTTTTGTGTCATTATATCAACAGGGGATTTGCACTGAAAATTACGTAAAGTAACGTTACGACGAAAGACGTAATGATTATATAAATGATTGTATATTACCAACTATTTCTATAAACGAGTAAATAAAGAATAAAAATGACAATAACAGAAGGTATGTGTCGAAATTTCCAAAATATGCAGAATATATTAAACATCATAAACAAGACATTAAGACGCATTTCCATTTAAATACGTTGTTAGTACTTGAGCTATGCATATGGTTGAAATGTAAGCAATGGATGCATCAGTTATGTTTAGCATGCACAAAGTGGAATTACCCAAAGCAAGTAAGACAGCAAATACTGCGCTGTGTGGCAATGTTAATAATACAAGGGATAAGCTCTACAAAAGATGGAATCCATTCTTACAAAAATGCTCGGGTAGCAAAGCATTTTCCGACAGCATTCTACATATTCTCAGTGGCTATCCGACCGAGATAAGGCAGTGCGTGGGAAGTGTGATGAATTTACATTTATTCATAGTTACTGTTTGCAAAAGTGACTGTACTAAATGCACAAGAAGCATAACAGCAACAATTCCTGTCACAGAGGTTCATTCAGTATTATCTTACACTATGCATACCGGGACTAGTTACTCCATCATCGGGCTTAACTTTACTTTACATTATTTCTCAAGCTCTTGAGCTGAATGAAATCCTAGGAAAGTTTGTTCCTGTTCCAAGAAGACTGAGTACTATAGTTAGAATGTTGCGAAAAGAGCGGCGTGCTCTGATTAACTTCGTATTAGATTTTGCACTGAATGCACTTTGGAATTAGACCATTCCTACGTTCGTAATTATCGAGAATCTTTCGAGCAGCGAGCATTTCCTGCATATTCGCGTGGCTATAAAATAACGCAGGTCGTACCTGTTAAGAATACGTGTAAAATACTGGATATAACGAATTACAGACCAGTACAACTAAAATCTGTTGGTTGTAAAGAACTCTAAAGCTCTAAATATAAATAAATGATTTACGAGTAGAATTCTCAGTCTCTCTTGTGATGAAGGTATATCTCCACAGCAAAGAAATAGATAACTACTTCGACAGTACATTTCCACTTGGTGTAATATATGTGCTGTCATGAAACAAGAAATGGACGAAGTCGTTGGCAGGTGCAAGATGAACAGTAAACCTTTTGAAACTGCCATATAATAATGCTGATAGATAATATGAAATTGAGTAAACACTTTAGCCGGCAGTACGATGGGAGGTGCATAGAAAGTGCATAGTTCTGGAAAGTGCTCTTAATCTATTAAGAAAATTCTGTAGGACGGGTAGTGAAACCTACGTGTCTAATTTATTTTTGCTTATAAATATGTGTCTGCAGTTCTGGTACGCATTGAAAACGCTCCGCCACATTACAGCAATATCAAGCTAGAAGGGTCGAAAGGAAATGGTACTGCTTAATTCCACTTTACCAGCGATCCGTGCTATTTTGTTTGGTTCTTCTAGCAGCGTGCTGCTGTAATCTGGCGTGGGGTATCATTGGGTATCAGAACTGCAGACACTTACCTGCAAACAGAAAAAGAAAAATAATAGTTTAGAAACTACTTAAGATAATAATTTAAACTTAAAATCTAGCTAGGTGTGCGGCCTCTTCTTGAGTAATGCTCCAGTGCAAGAAATGTTAATTTAGTAGGTATGACAATAGGCATCGAAGGAATTCAGAAAATTTCGACAGCTATCGTAAAATGTCAGTGTCCATACAGCTGAGACGAAAATGTAATAGAGATCAACGCGCCACTTGAATGTGGATATCTGGTGGAAAAACGGCTAAGCAGAAGTGTCTAGAGGCCAAATAAAAGGCTATAGAAGCGCATGTAACAAGGAGGAATATAGATACCTCCTACAGGAAAATTCAAGAAACCTTTGGAAAGAAGATAGGAAGCTGTGTGAGGCTATACAAGGGAAATGAAATTCAAGGCAATATTAGAGAATGGGGCGAGGAATTAGATGGAAATGAGACGTGAGATTTAGTACTGTGGGAAGAACGTGACAGAGCACTGAAAGACTTAATTCGAAACAAAGTCCCTAGAGAAGACGACATCCCATCAAAACTGCTGATATCTTTGAGAGAGCCAGCCATGACAAAACTATTTTACCTGATGTTCAAATGGTTCAAATGGTTCAAATGGCTCTGAGCACTGTGGGACTTAACTTCTGAGGTCATTAGTCCCTTAGAACTTAGAACTACTTAAACCCAAATAACCTAAGGACATCACACACATCCATGCCCGAGGCAGGATTCGAACCTGCGACCATAGCGGTCCCGCGATTCCAGACTTTTGCGCCTAGAACCGTTCGGCCACTTCGGCCAACTTACCTGGTGTCAAAGATGTGTATGATAGGCGAAATACTATTCGAATTCAAGAAAAATGTAATAATTCCAATTATAAAGAAAGCAGGTGCTGGTAGGTGTGAATGTTACTGAACTATCGATTCGATAAGTCATCTTAGTAACATACACTCCTGGAAATTGAAATAAGAACACCGTGAATTCATTGTCCCAGGAAGGGGAAACTTCATTGACACATTCCTGAGGTCAGATACATCACATGATCACACTGACAGAACCACAGGCACATAGACACAGGCAACAGAGCATGCACAATGTCGGCACTAGTACAGTGTATATCCACCTTTCGCAGCAATGCAGGCTGCTATTCTCCCATGGAGACGACCGTAGAGATGCTGGATGTAGTCCTGTGGAACGGCTTGCCATGCCATTTCCACCTGGCGCCTCAGTTGGACCAGCGTTCGTGCTGGACGTGCAGACCGCGTGAGACGACGCTTCATCCAGTCCCAAACATGCTCAATGGGGGACAGATCCGGAGATCTTGCTGGCCAGGGTAGTTGACTTACACCTTCTAGAGCACGTTGGGTGGCACGGGATACATGCGGACGTGCATTGTCCTGTTGGGACAGCAAGTTCCCTTGCCGGTCTAGGAATGGTAGAACGATGGGTTCGATGACGGTTTGGATGTACCGTGCACTATTCAGTGTCCCCTCGACGATCACCAGTGGTGTACGGCCAGTGTAGGAGATCGCTCCCCACACCATGATGCCGGGTGTTGGCCCTGTGTGCCTCGATCGTATGCAGTCCTGGTTGTGGCGCTCACCTGCACGGCGCCAAACACGCATACGACCATCACTGGCACCAAGGCAGAAGCGACTCTCATCGCTGAAGACGACACGTCTCCATTCGTCCCTCCATTCACGCCTTTCGCGACACCACTGGAGGCGGGCTGCACGATGTTGGGGCGTGAGCGGAAGACGGCCTAACGGTGTGCGGGACCGTAGCCCAGCTTCATGGAGACGGTTGCGAATGGTCCTCGCCGATACCCCAGGAGCAACAGTGTCCCTAATTTGCTGGGAAGTGGCGGTGCGGTCCCCTACGGCACTGCGTAGGATCCTACGGTCTTGGCGTGCATCCATGCGTCGCTGCGGTCCGGTCCCAGGTCGACGGGCACGTGCACCTTTCGCCGACCACTGGCGACAACATCGATGTACTGTGGAGACCTCACGCCCCACGTGTTGAGCAATTCGGCGGTACGTCCACCCGGCCTCCCGCATGCCCACTATACGCCCTCGCTCAACGTCCGTCAACTGCACATACGGTTCACGTCCACGCTGTCGCGGGATGCTACCAGTGTTAAAGACTGCGATGGAGCTCCGTATGCCACGGCAAACTGGCTGACACTGACGGCGGCGGTGCACAAATGCTGCGCAGCTAGCGCCATCCGACGGCCAACACCGCGGTTCCTGGTGTGTCCGCTGTGCCGTGCGTGTGATCATTGCTTGTACAGCCCTCTCGCAGTGTCCGGAGCAAGTATGGTGGGTCTGACACACCGGTGTCAATGTGTTCTTTTTTCCATTTCCAGGAGTGTATTAACACGCATTGTTAACAGAAGAATGGAAAAACTGGTAAAGCCTACCCTGGGAAGATCACTTTGGATCTACAGAAATGCAGGTGCACAGAAGGCATACTGAACCAACGCGTTCTCTTGGAAGATAAGTTTAGGAAAGGCAAATATATGTTAGTAGTAGCGCAAAGCTGATGTCAGAACGTTTTCTTTGAGTATGTTGCATACATTGGGGGGTAAACTTGATTGATTTATGGCCCCCTCCACAACCCTTTAACCCATTGTTCTGCTAAGTGGTTTACGACAACCTGGTGATTGATTTATGACACCCTGGGGATAATCTGTTCTTTTGAGAAATTCTGAACCCCCTCCCCTTTCGTGTACCCTCCCCATCGTCCACCTCCAGCCCTTTGGGAATTCCCATCACTGACACAAGCACGCATTTGATAATAAATTATTTGACTAATTAATAAAATCGATAAATTAATAAACCACTCCATCACCTGCGAAATACCACAGCCCTTCCCTCCCACCACCCTATCGCTCCCACACCCACCTGAAAATTGGTGGGAAAACGACTCAATCTGTGCTGGAGAGGAGGGATCTCTTGACGAGAAATTCAATTACATTGCTAAGGATATACCGTTCATTTATAAAATCCCATTCACAATAGCTAAATATCCATTGCTTATCATTCTCTGCAGTACTGGAAGATGCAGGTCTTATAAAATAAACTGAAAAGAAGTAATTAAATAGATCGTTTTTGTATTATCACAATAGGAATACTGTCAAGAAATAGACATTACCATTACTCACTGCACATTATTAAACTGTTAAAAATGTCTCACACCAATGTAGGGCATTATGCACATATGTCCCAACTGATTCACTGGGCTGCACCAAACTCTGGGGTCCAAGTAACAGCACTATGCCACTTTCGCCTGCGAGTGCTGTCAGCTGCAGCACCATCAGCTGGCTTGTGTGGCACCAGAATGGAAGTCATGCAGATTCCCAAGCAAAGCATTAGTTAATGGCAACTCTTTGATATTGATGCTTAAAAAAATCCTCTTGAAACAAATGCTTTATCCCTCCCTACCTCCCTCCCTCACTCCTTCCTTCTCATACTCTCTCTCTCTCTCTCTCTCTCTCTCTCTGTCTCTCTCTTAGTTGACTACTCCATGCCCAGCAGCGAGCATCTGTCATGTGCCACACTAACCCACTCCTTTCTCCTGAACCAAGTAGTGGATACCTAGTAAATTCCCACCTATGGATGTCTTGGAAATATTCACTCATTCTGTCAGATAGCTTGACTAATTAATTCAGTAAATCAATACCCTTTGTGTGCGGGGAGTTTTCCCTTGCATCCTATTGGCGGACACAAAGACTTGTATCTGTGTTGGGATTCTATCTGGCAACTGCTCCATTTCCAAACCCTTCTTGATTCTTTTTTCCTCCTTGTCTCCTGTTGGCGGATAATGGCACAGATGGGCCATTTGGCTGGAGGTAGCTGAGGATTTCTAATTTCAGTGCTGTTGCATGCTATATCCTTAAAGAAACTGCAGATGGGTTTGATTGATGTGTGTACTCTCAGTACCACTATTGCAAAAAGTAAACTGACAAATCGGCATGCCCATCCCCTCATACACTGCCAGTGGAAACGCTGGAAGGTCGGAGAAAACTGCCACTATGACCATAGCCACAGATGTGGATGCATGTATGTGTCAGAGCTTACCACCCCAGCCATAGAGGGCATCCAGGGAGGACTGGAGTGGTAGAAATTTGGATGTTATCGATATGTACAGAGCCAGCACTTGGCAATGATCGACACTGAATACTCAGTTTCCTGCGGAGAATACAAGCAACACACCTCATTGTGGGTAAGTCCCAATGCATTCTGAGCATTAGTTCGCTATTTAGCTATCGAGAGAGCATGATGAGGACCACTGCTGACATCTATCCCTGCTGTTGCAGACAAGAACCGACTATCCGGCTGGCAAGAGCTTGTCTTTGTACCTGACTGCCCATCACAGGCTAAGCTAATCAATCACTTCTGGTCACCGGATACTTCTGCCATGCACCTGAACAGCCAGCAGAGTCGTCCCAAGAAACCAGCCACATATTTTTCTCTGTAACTATAATTAAATATTACAATTGCAGCCCCAATCTGGTGACACTTGACAATGAACGAAGTATCGGGAATAGATCCTCCTGACAGCTCTGGCTCTGGGACAAATCCCATGTTCCAATATGAATATCTATATCCTCATTTTATTAAACATAATTTTCCACATAAAATCTTTCATCCCTTAAGGCTATCAATGTGTTTCAATCGCAGTTTTCCACTTCAAATCCATACCTCCCTTCTGACCGGACATGGCAATTTTCTTTGCACATGTCGTATCACTAACAATACCCATGTTATAAACTATACATACTTTATAAATCGAGATATGGTATTGCTTTGAATAAAGTGGTCTTCCACACAAATACTGACTTGGAATATATACAGTGATCGTGGGGTGTGTATTAACGAACAGAAAGTGTGGGTGCACTTCGTCAGCAGTGTAAGCTCATATTAGAACCAAACTTCTCACAGAATTTTGAAAGTGATTGGGCTAAGGAACGCTTTATTAAGCCGACATTTGCAACTCCCTCATGCTACTGCTAGGTATTTCCAACGCTAACAAATAGTATTTCTAACAAATACTATCTCAAAACACCGTAAACAGTGCAACAAAGGTTCTGCAATACATCCACAGGATTCTAGGCGAGGGAGAATGATGGTTGATTGAGAATCATCACATACAGTAGATGGTGTGCAATGTGAGGAATTACTTAAAAATGCAATGCTAGATTGAAGTCATAAGAAATGCACAAAATCCTATGACCAATACACTGGTTCTTCAGACCTAGAGTGTTAAGCTTTCTGGTAGAAACGCTGTCTGCAATTTGAAATCATGTCTCTCCATTCAACCACATATTTCTGTTGGATACTACGGAGATGTCTTTTAACGATAACAGCCACTGATGAATCACACTGGTAGCACTCTCATAGTTCAAAATGAGTCACTTTTTTCAAACCTTTCTGCTAAGGACCCCATGCAGCAAAACTCCAGCTTGGTTTTAGACAGTCTATCTGCATCTTGTAACAGTTCATCAGCCACCTTGCAGATTTGTCCATGTCATCGTCCCAATTTAAGTCAGAACTGAGCAGAAAACAGAGAGTTCTGTATCTACCACCTTCTGCATCCCGTGCAGAAATTGGATGAGCTGAGTTAATGCCTCATTACAGTGTTCTGACCACTTGGTGGAAATGGGAACATATTGTCATAGCTCCACCAACCATGTACAATGTGTAAAGTCAGCTTCAAACGAAGCTTTCTCCTGCAACACATGGTGGTAGCAAAGACAGGCTCAAGTGCTAATTAAAGGTGAGACTTATTATCCATGTTGTAAACTTCTTCAGTGGCTCTAGCATCATGATCCTTCTCTGGAAGTTACTATGTTTCAAGTGCTTCTGGAGACAGAGACAAAATAATCAATTTTGTTTATCAATCATTACTTTATTTTTAAGTCCAGTCGGCACACTAAGTCAGTGCTGAACAAATTTTTTTGTATTTTTGCATTTTCGTATGGAATGAAAACAAATGCTTATTGATTACGATCTGGGAGAGTCTCTTATAGTGTTCGTGCCTCCACAGAGGACACATCTATTTTGTTGATATGCTGTTTTTTTTTTAAACTCAGTTTTCACCTGAGTGCTACATCCCATGTAGATGGAATTTTTTATCGTGTAACTTCCAAATGTTAACTGAACTCACCTTGTCCACCGGTGGTCCAGTGGATAATCCTACTCAAAAAGGAGATTTTACTTCAGATACATTCCCATAAAAGTGTTCTACACTGATTACTTGAACTTCGTTTTTCTTGTGCCTTCAATGGTGCTGTCCCTATCAACTGCTGACTGTTTCAAGTGTTTCATCCCGTTAATGTTGGCTACGAGGGTACAGGTTTCCAATGATTCCAAAGTTGTTTCCCTTTTCTCGACGACGACGATATAGACAGACATACCGCTTACATTCCCAGTGTCATCGGTGAGCCGTAGACTTTTTCATCCTGTGAAGTCAGTTCGAAGCAAAAATTTAAGTATATTAAGCAAGTATTCTCTTTCAGCACGACAACGCAAAATCCAGATGAGTTCATTCAGCTACAGCATCTGCCCTGCTACCCCCTGGAGTTCGCTTTCGTCGCCTCCTTCAACACCTTAATTTTTCACTCCCTGCAACCTTTCGAGTGGGCGAGAGCCGCACGCCACCTTGGCTCCAGGCTCAGGTCCACGTTCACCTTGACCTCAGCTCGCTCCCAAAAGAGGTCACCCCCGGTTCGGTCTACCACTCCCGTTTTTTGGAACTTCGGTCGAAGTTCATCGACATGACTTTCATTTATACAGATGGCTCTAAGACCAATGACGGGGTCGGGTGTTCCTTTATTGTCGAGGCACAAAGTTTCAAATACCGGCTCCATGGCCATTGTTCGGTCTTCACAGCTGAGCTCTTTGCCCTCTACCAGACTGTTCTTTACATCTGCCGCCACCGACATTCTGCTTATGTCATCTGCTCAGATTCCCTGAGCGCCATCCAGAGCCTCAGTGATCCGTACCCGGTTCACCCTTTCGTACACCGGATCCAACGCTCTCTTCAGCAGCTGGTGGACGTCGGTTCTCCAGTTAGCTTTATGTGGGTTCCTGGCCATGTCGGTATCCCTGGGAACGAAGCTGCAGATGCCGCGGCCAAGGCTGCGGTCCTCCAGCCTCGGACAGCTTCTTGTTGCGTCCCTTCGTCCGATTTTAGCAGGGTGATTTGTCGGCGCATCTTATCTCTGTGGCATGCCGATTGGGCTGCACTTACCGACAACAAGCTTCGGGCCTTAAAACCTCTTCCCGTGGCTTGGACGTCCTCCTCACGCCCTTCTCGGCGGGAGGAGGTCGTTTTATCCCGGTTAAGAATTGGACACTGCCGGTTCAGCCATCGCCATCTGCTGACGGCTGCGCCGGCGCCGTTCTGCCCATGTGGGCACTTGTTGACGGTTAGACACATTTTAATGTCCTGTCCAGATCTTAACACACTGCGCCTCGATCTTAACCTGCCAAATACTTTCGATGCCATTTTAGCGGATGACCCACGAGCAGCTGCTCGTGTTCTTCGTTTTATCAATTTGACAAACCTCGCTAAGGACATTTGATGATGCTGTTTTTTAATCCTATGCCTGTCAGTCTGTCTTTTATCGTGTTTTCCCTTTTAGTTGTTGTCAACTTGTGCCTCGCGGTGCATTCTTAGAGTAGTCAGGGCGCTAATGACCATTGAAGTTGTGCGCCCTAAAACCACAAAAAAAAAAAAAAGCTACAGCATGACTTACAGCGACTCCAGAAGAACAAGAGATTCTCCTGCAAAGTGCGGCGCTCCCAGATGTTGCCCTCCACCAGGCTTTCCAGCAACTTCGGCACAACCAGGAGTTTCTGCTGCAATCGTTGGTCCAGGTGAGAACGACTCTTCCGCTGTCGTTTCAAGAGTTCGATGAGAAGATGGAGCCGTGGCCAGCCGTCATCACAAGGATGGAGAAACACTTCATAGCCTCTCCAGTTCAAGTTGCCCGTGGACATTCAGCTTTCCTCTTGGCCCACTCCGGTGCTCAAGTCTGTCTAGTACTTCAACGTCTTAACCCTGCTGTAAATCGCCGTATCCTACCTTACGTTTAGTTGAACTCTTACGCTTCACTCGACAAACTTTGTGTCTATGCACACACTGCACTTTCCAAGGCGTATTCCACAGCCTAATAGGACTCCGTGCCAGCCCTCAGTACTCATACGTACAATAAAAATTCCAAGTGGTCTTCCACGACGCAACAGGCCTCTGTCAGTCCTCTACGACACAACAAAGCTCTGTGCCGGTCCCGCCTTCTTCTTCAGTTCTTAGTTTTCAACCGCACGTCCACTATATGTGACGTCCACTGTGACGCTCCTGGTCACCCGGTCCGTCCTTACCCGTTGTAAACACACTAGAAGCCAGTAGCGCTTACGGAGCCACAGGGCCAACATTAAGCCTCCGAGAACAACATGTTTGCTAACATTTATTGCAGGCTGCTTTCCAACAACAGATACCCTCTCTGTACAACATTTTGCAACTGGCACCAGAAAGTTTTCTCGTGATACTTCCTTCAAATTACGGGTCTCCACTGTGGTGAGACTTCTGGAACTCAGTCCTTATCTGGAAGGATTCTTTCTGTAAAAGGAGGCGGGGTATCTGGACGTCGGACCGAGTGACGTAGCGCAGTGGTTAGTAGACTGGACTCACTTTCGGGAGGACGACGGCTCAAACCCGCGTCCGGCCATTCTGATTTAGATTTTCCGTGTTTTTCCCTAAATCGTTTAACACAAATGCCGGGATGGTCCACTTAAAAGGGTACGGCTGATTTCCTTTCCCATCCTTCTCTAATACGAACTTGTTTTCCGTCTCTAATGATCTAGCTGTCGACGGTACTTTAAACACTGATCTCCTCTTCCCCCTCCGAAACTGTCAGCATCGCGTGTTCTCTGACAGGAAGTAGAGACCGTGGACCGATGATGACACTTGGTGGCAAAGACAAAGCCTTTATTTCAGTAACAAGCCATTCCAATTGTTGGATGGCCCTCAGGATGAACTTTTATCTACTCGTAATTCACCGACGGAGACGGCGGCTAATGGCAGGCAGCGGAACGCTGGCGCGGCGGCGTGATGCCTGAATTGGCGGCAGTGAAATGATCCGCTGAGGCGGAGTGGGTGTCGGCCTTCCGCAGACGCTGGCTGTGTGAGAGCGCAGCGCGGCTGTCGCGCCCTGCCCGGTCCGGCGACGAGCCCTAGAAGAAAGGCAGGCCGCGGTGCGTACGACACGAAGGTAGTCCTGCGCTCGCTCGCTCAAAGCAGCAGACAGACTACGTTTCTGCGCCTGTTAACTCCCAACTAGGCGTGTCCGTACAAACGAAAACTGAATCTTCTACTTGAATCCGCAATTATGGAATCTTACTGTTATTAGTCCTATAACGATGAGAAGTCCGTGGGCCTACTTATAATTTGTTACGGCTGTACTGGCGTACAGTAAAATAAAACGATGCTAAAATGATTATCGGTTGCATAAGGCACTACTTCCAGCATGTAATGAGTACTGTTAAGCACATGAGACTAAATGCTATAAACAAGCCGTTATACCATTTATAGCTTGAATTAAATTTTGCTGTAGTACTGTTAATCAGTAAGACTTTATAATAGCAGATTCCAGTGGAAGATGCAATTCTCGTTAGTACTTACACTCCCAGCTGCGAGTTAATAGGTCTAGAAACGCATTTTGTCTGCTGAGCTGAGCAATCGAGCGAGTTCAGGACTACCTTCGTGACGTACGCGCCGCAGCCTGTCTTTCTTGTGGGCCTCGTCCGGCGAGGCGTGACGTCATCGCTGCGAGCAGGTCTGCGTTCCGTCAAAGCCGTCTAGATACAAGGCCATATTGGCACGTGACGTCACAAACTGTTGGCCATCTTATCTTTAGTCGGCTGTCCTGTTGGCGTGTATGTTGTGTTGAAAGTGTGTGCCACGTGAAACTGATATATATTTCATACAGTATTCGCCGCCGGCCAGGGTGGCCGAGCGGTTCTAGGCGCTACAGTCTGGAACCGCGCGACTGCTACGGTCGCAGGTTCGAATCCTGCCTCGGGCATGGATGTGTGTGATGTCCTTAGGTCAGTTAGGTTTAAGTAGTTCTAAGTTCTATGGGACTGATGACCTCAGAAGTTAAGTCCCATAGCGCTCAGAGCCATTTGTACCATTTGTACAGTATTCGCCTACAGTTCTTCGATGTATGGGATAGATTTGTTGCGTTCCTTCTTGCCAGGCAAATTATAAATCCCAAAAAGGCATGAAAGTGCACATGTTTCGATTTCCCAAATGTGTGATTTGAGAAATCGCTGGATTGCAGCTATTCACAGACATGAATTTCTGTCTACGCATCATTCAAGGGTAAATAAATGACAAATAATCTATAGCGTGTTATTTGTTTCCGTTGCACCACATTGTTTTTAAAAGAAGTTACGTATCATGTACCAGTATAATTTGTTTCTTAATTATGGACCATTGCTGCGAGGTTAATACGAAGCTGGCTGTAAAATGTTTCATAGTTGCAACTATCGTCGCACAGAATAGTTATATTAATTAGTATGGCTCGAAAATGTTTAGTATTCCTTATCATTCCTACCAGATTATTGAGTTTCCAGTACTTTTATTTGGAAGAGCTACAGAATGATTTTGTTCAGTTTTACATATGCAGTTATTCGGAAATAATTTCAGTTTGAGTAAACTACCTTAGAAAATTGCTTTAATGAATTCAGTGTTAGACAGATCAAGCAGCATAGAAACCAGAATTTCGAGGTAAGTGCATTGTGATAAAATTAACAGCACTCTGTGACACGAATTTCAGTCAAGGTTACACAAGAAACAATCTTTTCATGTTTAAGGTTCTAAAGTTCTGGAGAAACAGGGAAATAAAATATTTTTTCGGGTTTTTTGATTTATTAAACATTATGTAAGGAGGTGCTGAATTTCATCGAATGATTTGAGTTTCGTGTGAGGTCAGCAAATTTTGAAGTGGACAGGAAAATTTACGAAAATAACCGGGGAAACAAATTCTTAAATTCTGAAGGAGCTCCAGCTGCTTTATTTAAAACCGAAAACGTCTGCATGTTGTTGCATATTGCCGATTTTTTACTGCAAGAAAACGTAGCTCCTGAGGTAAAAGACAGATTTTAAAATTAAAGTTTGTATTCAAGCCTAGAAACGCGTATTTAAGGCAAATCGTCAAAATAGTTCTACATCTTGAAAAAACATAGGGCAGTTTTGTTCAGTTACTTTACGCAATGATATAAATTTCCATACTTTCATTTCAAGGCCATGTAGAAGAGGAAAGCATGAGTATCCCTACGCGGTCTCAGTTCTAAAACTCGTAAAGTTTGTATAGCTGCAGAGTGCTTAACAGGAGCGTTCCAATACAGACCCGGCCATCAGTATGTGACGTCACAAGTGTGCGCGCAGGCCTGTAGTCTAGGTGGTGTTGGTTCCGCCCCATAGACCATCTCCTCGACGACGGCTGTATGGCGGGCGTGCAGGCCGGTGTCCGCAGCTCGACATTCGGTCACGGTGTCCGCTGTGGCGGTGGCGCCGGGTGGCACAGGCGGTGCGTCACTCGTCTGCTCAGCTACCTCCGACGACGACAGACTGGCCTGTAATCGTTACGTATACTTCTCCCCCACCAATATCTGCTGTTTTCCTCCGGTGAGTTGGACGATGGAAAGCTCCAGTGGGCCCGGCTGATGTAATCGGATCACAGTTACCGCACGCTGTGTCGTCACTTCGGTGTGGAGCGCCGTCGATAGTCTTGTAACCCACCCGTTGTCGTCCAAATTTTGCCATCCTGTTGTCTCACTTGGGCCGTCAGCGATCCTCTTAAAACACGTCCTCGTCCTCCTAAGCAGCTAATAGAAGTCACAGTACTTCTCTGACCTTTTTCATGCTTTTAACCAGTTTAATAATTTTCCCTCTTCATTTCATCCACAGACTAATTCTTTTCTATTTTGTTTCATTTACCAGATGCACGTGCATGCACTGTGTCTGCACCCACTCTGGTCATGGGTGGCATTTCTCCACTATACGCTGACGCTCCTGCCAATGTTTCAGCTTCTGTGTTAAGTAGTATCTCTGTTCCACATTCGCGTGCTGGTGCTCCAATTCCGCTTCCTCTTTCTACAATGCACTGCCGCTGGTATGGAACATTCTTTGAGATACGAGGGTTGGAACTTAAATAGTGGCAACTATTTATTCACAACCGATACAACTGAGTTACATGTTTGCACCTGTTACTGTCCTTCAGAGTAGTCACCAGCGTTGTGTAGAACCCGTTGCCAGCGATGTGGAAGGCGTAGTATAACGTTAGCAGAGCCTGTTCTGTTTTTGGTAAAAATGAAGCCGTCTACTGCCTGTCGAATCTCTGGAATAGTTCTGAAGCGAATGCCACGAAGTGGTTCCTTCATCGTCGGAATCAAATGCACAGTATTACAGTTCGTTTTTGGAGCGTCATCTGCGACCAGTTTTGCGAAAGAAGCGGTGACACTTTCTGTGCAACCCACCCATCATTTTGCACGACAATGCGCGGGCGCATACAGTGCAAGCTGTGGCTGCTCTGTTCGGTCGATGGGACTGGGAAGTACTGTACCATCCACCATACTCCCCAGAATTAAGCCTTTGCGACTTTGATTTGATTCCGAAGATGAAGGAACCACTTCGTGGCATTCGCTTCAGAACTGTTCCAGAGATTCGACAGGCAGTAGACCGCCCCATTCGCCCCATCAACAGAACAGGCTCTACTAACGGTATACTACGCCTTCCACATCACTGGCAACGGGTTCTACACAACACTGGTGAATACTTTGAAGGACAGTAACAGGTGCAAACATGTAACTCTTTTGTATCGGTTGTGAATAAATAGTTGCAACTACTTAAGTTCCAACCCTCGTAAGTACCCTGCCCTCCCACTCCGGCAGCAGTTCAGGACCATGTATTGTTTCTTGCTCCGCCACTTTCCCCCAGAAGAGGGTCCAAGGACATTGTGTCTCTGAATTAACTTCAGGGGTGGTCGCCCTTCAATGGAGATTCCTGTGAAGGCTCCGTGTCTGCCTTCCGGCGACGTAACCCTAGGCAAAAGGAGCTAGCTCTCTGAGCCAGGTGCCAACAATGGTTGCGGTTGATCAATCGGAAAACTGTTAGGGAACCATCACCATCTTCGACACCATATGCCACCCAACAATCACAGCTGTGTGGAGCCTTCAGCACCATCACCAGGCTTCGCCAAGACTAGGCCTTTGCACTGAGGACATCAGTGAATTTTGGTATTGGGCACTGTAATTGTTTGTATAATTAATTTTTCCTTCAAAAGTCACATCTACTTCAGGGATACTCGTCTTATTGCAGTATACGCAGACGCCGGCTTTCACTGAATGGTGCCGACACCATGCGATTCCAGTACTTCTGCAAGGTTCAGCCCATCCATCTGTATTTTTCACCCTGAGCCAGATCTGTTTGGTCCATATGACACGATTCCTCAGCGGTATGCCGACACAGTCCACCACAGGTTCGTCTTGCCCCCATCAGGTTGGCCATAACTGCTACTTGTGACAAACTACGTGGATCTCCGGTCGGACTGCCCTGACTCAATGGTATCCCCTTCTTCTAAACCTACATGCAGAAAGAGAGTCCACTCAGCATCACGGACCCATCATTGATGGTGATAAGCCTGTCCAAGGCAAAAACGCTGTAATCTTTTTTATCCCAGATCCACTCCAGATGGTTCCCATCTGAGCCAGCTCCAGGTTTTTGAGGCACACCCAGACGGTCCATACCAGTGCCTAGAAGGTACTTTCATCCCTCAGGTGTACATTTTCAGGGACAGGGACTCAGTCTCCAAATCCACCTACAACCATCTACAGTGACAACAACTCCTAGGCTTTCATCCATTAGGATGCGTTGTCAACGCCAGGAACAAAGTCTTCGAAAGAGCCTCACCATATTTGCTCTAGAGGATGGGGTATGGGGAGAGGAATTATGTATTAAGGCCCTTGCCAGCGACCACAGCTACAAGCATCACAGGCATGGACTGCAAGGTGGCCTGGCTCTGCCTCTGCAGTAGACACTCCTTTGGAAGACTGAAATGGCAACAGTGCAGCAGGCACAGCATGTCATCCACAACAAGCTCGATTGTGTCCGTAGCACTTCGGTTTGTTTTGAACTGTAACTCCAGCTGGCACCACGGACACATGCATCACTCGCTTCGCCAATAGAGAGGACAGCCTCGAGATCAATGGCGCATGCATCCTGGGCTACAGCACCACGATCAGAAGCACTATTTTGCCTCTGTGAATCACATGCTATCGAAGCAAAGAGCAGATATCACTTCGCTGGTGTGTAGTTGGGACAGTGCACAGCTATTCTGCACCATTTGAGTTGAGTCCACTGAACCACTGCAAGCAAATACCACCAGGATCTACACCACACTGTTCTGGCAACAGCCCGAGCTGGAGAATAAAGCTTCAGAGCCACACAGGACACGCGGCCGTGCCCCAGGGAACTTCAGCTCGTCTGACTTGGCATCCCTTCTTCTTTTTGTGTGGAACTGTCAAGTGGGCTCAGTAATTGTCCCCACTGTACTACCAAATGGACATTGCCTTTGTCGCACTTCCTGAATAGGGGCCAGTGTAAATGAACCGTAACGTTTATTATCCCTGTCATAAATTAGTTCAGTGGTTCCTGTTCTCATGACTTCTTCTATGGAACTAATAACCTTTCAAGTGCTCTCATGGACACAGACTGAATAATCATTATTGTTTATCAGTCATTAATTTGTGGCCAAGTTCAGTTAGCACATTAAGTCAGTACTAAAAAATTTCGTTTGTATTTTTGCATTTTTGTGTGGAATGAAAGTAAATGCTAATTGACTGCAACGTGAAGAACTCAGCTATACAGGGCGTGCTACCATGTAAGACACATCAAACGGAATGCAGTGATTGAGAATGGAGTGAGACAGTGTAGTAGCCTATCCCCGATGTAATTCAGTCTGCACAGTGAGCAAGCAGTAAATGAAATCAAAGAAAATTTTCGAGAAGGCATTAAAGTTGATGGGGAATAAACAAAATTTTTGGGGGCTTCCCAATGACACTGTAATTCTGCCAGAGACAGCAATGGGCTTCGAAGGATAGTTGAACGGAATGGACAGTGTCTTGATAGGAGGGTATTAAATGAACGTCAACAATTGCAAAACTACGATAATAGGCCGTATTTGAATTTAATCAAGCTATGCTGAGGGAATTAGATTAGGAAATGAGGCACTAGAAATAGTTGAAGAATTTTGCTATTTGGGCAGCAAACTAAGTGATGATGGCCAAAGTAGAGAGTGTGCAAAATGTAGACTGGCAATGAGGAGAAAACCGTTTATGAAGAAGAGAAATTTGTTAACATCGAAAATAAATGTAAGAGGGTAGGAATTCTTCTCTGAATGTATTTGTCTGGAATGTAGGCTAGAGTGGAAATAAAACGTGATTGGTAAACAGTTCAGACAAGAAAAGAATGGTAGCTTTTGAAATGTGGTGCTACAGAGAACGCTGAAGACGAGATGGATAGATGGCGTAGTTAATGAGGAAGTACTGAATAACATTGGGAAAAAAGAAATTTGTGGCACAATTTGACTAAAAGACGGGATCAGCTGATACCACACATTCTGAGATATCAGGGGTTCACCAGGTTAGTGCTGGAGGGGTGTGTAGAGGTAAAATTGTGGTGGGAGGGCAAGAGATGAATGCAGGAAACAGATTCGGAAGGATGTAGGTGGCAGTAGTTACTTGGAGATGTGCAGGCTTGCAGAGGATACAGTAACATAGAAAGCTGTATCAAACTAGTCTTTGGACTGAAGATAACAACAACAATGTACGGAATTGGTCCGCAGTGCCCTAGAATAGTGAATAACCCACATCCCGCTTTGGCGTGTGCTCTTACTAGATTTGTAATCAGTTTTTACTTTTCTAGGTGGGCTGCCTCTACTTCGCCTAAAGAAACAATCCTTCTCTAAGTTAATCTTTGTTCTTTAACAGACGGGCTCGAGCTAATAGCTTCTGATCAATGAAAGCTTCAACAAAACATCAATACCTGGTTGGGGGGGAGGGGCTGAAAAAGAAAGGACTGGAGGTATATAAAAAAAGAAAATTACTAGTCATTAGGAAACACGTGGAGCAGTTGCAAGAAATCTCAAAAAGAAAATGAAATGGAAGTCGGAAATGAAAATCAAGATCAAATCAGATCAGAATTACTTTAGCTCCAACCTGGAAAGGTAAAAAAGATGATTTGTCCAGGAAAATATATTTTTTGTTGGATCATATAAGATGTAAATCCGTAGTAGGCGATTTTGGCTGTCTTTCCATTCAATTTCTGGGTTATTTTTTGCGAAAAGTTTCAGCACCAACAAGGGTTTTATCACTGTCCTCATCTTTTCAAAAACTTGTGAATGCCTTTAAAAAGGGTATTTCTTCCGATTTAAGACAACAATACTTCCTAAATATTCGATGTTTATATACACTGACCTGACAAAAATCACTTCCCCATGTCGTGACGGACCTCGTTTTGTCCGGCGTATTGCAGCAACTCGACGTGGCCTGGACTTGTCAGGTTGTTGGAAGCCGACTGCAAAAATATTGATCCATGCTGCCTATGTAGCAGCCCATAGTTGCTGAAGTGTTGCCGGTGCAGGATTTTGAGCACGAACTGACCCCTCTCCCTTGTGTCCCATATATGTTTTATGAAATTCACGTAGGGCGATTTGGGTAGCCAAATCATGCGCTCGAATTCTCCACGATGTTCTTTAAACGAGTTGCGAACAATTATGGCCCAGTGACATGGCACTTTGTCATCCATAAAAATTCCATCGTTATTTGACTGCAAATGGTCTCCACCCAGCAGAACATAATCATTTCCAGTCAATATGTAAACACAGCCCACACTACTATGGAGCCACCACCAGCTTGGGTTCAATTGGTTCAAATGGCTTTGAGCACTATGGGACTTAACTTCTGAGGTCATCAGTCCCCTAGAGCTTAGAACTACATAAACCTAACTAACCTAAGGATACCACACACATCCATGCCCGAGGCAGGATTCGAACCTGCGACCGTAGCGGGCGTGCGGTTCCAGACTGTAGCGCCTAGAACCGTTCGGCCACCCTGGCCGGTTGACAAATTGGGTCGATGGCTTCGAGGTATCTGCGGCACACTCGAATCTTACCATCAGCTCTTACCAATTGAAATCGGAACTCATTTGCCGAACGCAGGAGAGTCACCGTGCTGTTAGCCAAGGCACTCGCGTCGGTCGTCGCTGTCATAGTCCATTAACACCAAATTTTGCCGCAGTTTTGTAATGGATACGTTCGTCATACGTCCCACATTGATGTCTGTGGTTATTTCACGCAGTATTGCTTATCTGTTGACACTGATAATTACACCCGAACCCCGCTGCTCTCGGTGGTTAAGTGAAGGCCATCGCCACTGCCTTGTCCGTGGTGAGAGGTAATTTCTGAAATTTGGTATTCGTGGCATACTCTTGTATACGCGATACCACCGCCATCTGTACGTCTGCATATCGCTAGACCATGACTTTTCAAAAATTGGTTCAAATGTCTCTAAGCGCTATGGGACGTAACATCTGAGGTCATCAGTCCCCTAGAACTTAGTCATGCGTCGGTGGGAGGATGAGTGGCTGGATGTGGCTGACAATAAGCACCGTATAGTCAATCCCACAACGCGTGTGTGGTGTACTTCCTTTCAGCCCCGTCGACGGGACGAGGTTCTCCTCACTCGGCTTCGGATAGGCCACAGCCCTATGACGCATGGCTTCCTGCTCCGGTGGGAGAACCCTCCAATGTGTGGTTCGTGTGGCGTCCAGGTCACTGTGCGCCATGTTTTATTGGATTGCGTTTTATTTTCTGACCAGCGGGCTGCGGCTGACTTGCCAGCGGACCTGCCATCTCTTTTAGGCAACACTCGGACGAATGTGGTTTTAAAGTTCTGTGCCATGTCAAATGTTTTTACAAAGATTTTAGGGAGGGGATCTTAATTTGCTCACTGTGTGACGAGCTCGCCCATATTTTATGTCAGTGGCCAGCCAATGACAATTTACTGTGGCATTCTTGTTGCTGCGTTTTCCCTTTCCTTACGTGTTACTTTCTTATGTAGCATTTTCCTTATTTTCCTGCTTTCTTTGCGTGTGTGCTTCAATTTTATTAGGTCTGCCCCCATTCGTTCCCTTTAATGTGTGTCAGAGCGCTGATGACCTCGATGTTGAGCGCCCATAAGCCCCAACACACACACACACACACACACACACACACACACACATACAGACACACACACTTAGAACTACTTAAACCTTACTAACCTAAAGACATCACACATATCCATGCCCGAGGCAGGATTCGAACCTGCGACCATGACTTTTCTCACCTCACTACACATCAGACACCTCAGTGTAAGAGATAAGTGGATTAAACATGCAAAAGGAGTTACGTATCATTGTGCGTACTAACGTACGTCGATAACTTTTACCGATATCATACACGATTCAAGAAATAAAAGGAGTAAAACTCTTCTATATTGAACACGTAGAGGTAGGATGGTTATTAAAATTCTACTCCTGATACAGAATGATTATTTACAACAGGAAATGTTTAGCCTTCATAAACATCGCGTATGAGCGCAAGGTGTAGCTTAATATGTTGCAAGAAACTAACAGCAGTACCATATATCGATAGCTTTCGTCTTACATTCTATTATTCCTTAAAAACCACGATGATTGCGCCCTCTTCCGTTCACCTCGGACATCCCGATGTTCCAAGGACACACGTCAGACAGCAGCTAGAAGGGGAACTGTTTGTGTTGTGTATCGTGAAAGTGAACAAAGGCACAACAGTGGGACAGCGAGCAGAAAGCCAGAGGGAGGTCCCCGGCGCTGCGTCAATCGCGGCTGGCTGCGGGCTGCGGTTGCGCCCCACCGCATAATGCGCACGGCTCCATCCACAGCGCGCGCGCTAATTTTCCTTCCTCCTTCCATCACCTTCCTCCGCTACATCACGGGTGTTGACGTTCGCGCATTTCCTTGCTTGCTCGTCTCTGATGTCTCCTCAGACTTTAAAAGACAAGTCAGCTTAAGACGAATAAATGAAGCCTGGAGACACAAAATCTCACAAGTAATCTTTTTGGGCAAAAGTAGTTAGGACCTCCTTCCTACACTTTCTAGCGTCCTACGCAAATAAAGTGCAACAGAACACAATTTCAGTAGAAAAGAGTTTAATCGAACGAATAAAGCGCTAGTATCTTTGAAATAGCACGAGATCAGGACGTGCCTTTCTATACGTAAGGGAGCGCGTCTGCTCGTGGTCACCAATTTCGTCCAAATTTATAGTATATTCAGAGCTTGGCCAAAATGAAAGTGATAGAAACGGGAGGTCCAGATTACAAAGTGTTTAGAAAATTTACAATTTTTGGCGCGGATCGTGTAAGTTATAACACGTTTACTTTACTGTCATTTTACGGCAACGGTTGACGAGTGGAAAGAGTACAGAACGGTAAGCCGAGAGTCGTTGGGTTGAATCGCTACATCCGCAGCTCGTGGTCGTGCGGTAGCGTTCTCGCTTCCCGCACCCGGGTTCCCGGGTTCGATTCCCGCCGGGGTCAGGGATTTTCTCTGCCTCTTGATGACTGGGTGTTGTGTGATGTCCTTAGGTTAGTTAGGTTTAAGTAGTTCTAAGTTCTAGGGGACTGATGACCATAGATGTTAAGTCCCATAGTGCTCAGAGCCGTTTGAACCATTTTTTTGAATCGTTATGCGGAAGGTTTTTCATTTTCAGTTTTTACGTTATACCGCAAATAAAATTACATAAAGCTGAATATGTTCTGTTCACCAACGTTTTCATAAAATGCGTGAAAAGAAAGGTAAAAGACAATTCGAGATTGCAAAGAAATTTCCGCTATGGCTTACACGAGAACTTCGTGAATGAAATTAGATGGTTTTATTACAACGACGAAAAAAAGTCGGAACACGAAGAAGGAGTTGTGCTACATAGACGAAAGTTCGTAGGTCTGTTTATACATCTTAAAGATGCTGTCTATTCAACTTTCGCGCCAGTCGCGTAAGAGTGGCGCTATTAGCGTCAGTATGAGGATGCTATTCAGGTTTGCAAATACACGCTTAAACGTCGCGAGCGTTAGTTACTCGTGAAATTGGACGTGATGAGTTGATGTTAGTCAAGAATGCCTTTAAGGCAAGAAAGACACCATTAACAAGACCTCTCTCAGTTTTAACGTGATACTGTAATCGGGTCACAAGAAGTTGGATGTGCCCTCTGTGATATTGCAGAAAGACTTGGCCGGAGTGTAGCCACTGTACATGACCGCTGGCTGTGGTAGTTACGAGAATGTGCGGCCTCAAGATGACCAGAGTCTGGCCAGCCACATGGCACTACCGAATGTGAAGACCATAGTGTTCGGTGTATGTCTCTGGCGTACCGTACTGCATCTGCAGCAGCAATTTGAGCAGCAGATGGCACCACAGTGGCACAATGAACTATTACAAGTCGGTTACTTCAAGGACAGCTACGAGCCAGACGCCCTGTAACGTGCACTCTTCTGACACCAAACAACCGCCATTTGTGACTTCAGTGGTGTCAAGCGAGAGCTCATTGGAGTTCAGGCTGGAGGTCTGTTGTGCTTTCTGATGAAACTGGTTCTGCCTCGGTAAGAGCCATTGCCGTGTGTTCGTTAGGAGGAGGCCAGCTGAGGGCCTGCAGTCAACCTGTTTGCGTGCAGACACACTGGACCCAAATCTGAATTTATGGTCTGGACTGTGATTTCGTTTGTCAGCAGGAGTGCTCTCTCGGTTATCCCTCGCACTCTCACTGCAAAACTGTATGTCAACCTGTTGTGCTGCCACTCATGTACAGCATTCCATGGCGTGTTTTCCAGCAGGGTAACACTCGCCCACACACCGCTGTTGTAACCCAACATGCTGTACATGGTACCGAGATGTTGCCTTGGGCTGCTCGATCACTACATCTGTTTTCAATCGAGCAGGTACGGGATATCATCGGACAAGAAGTCCAGCGTCATCTACAAACAGCAGTAAGCCTCCCATTATAGACCGACCAAGTCGAACAGGCACGGAACTCCATCCCACAAACTGACATCCGACACCTATGAAACAGAATACACTCCCGTTTGCATACTTACATTTAACGTTCTGGTGGTTATACTGATGATTAATGTGCCAGCATTTCACATTTGCATTGGCTTGATATATTTTGGTTTTGTGGCGAGCTCAACTGCGCGGTCATCAGCGCCAGTACAAAGTCCCAATTTTTACACAGGTCATTTTCTTTTCACAATTCAATCTAGTCACTCTCATAAATTATGATGATGAAATGACGAGGACAACACAAACACCCAGTCCTGGGCAGAGAAAATCCCCAACGCTGCCGGGAATCGAACCCGGGATCCCGTGATCCCGAGTCAGAAACGCTAGCCCTTAGACAACGAGCTGCAAACTTGCATTGGCTTATCTCGCTCTTACATTAACCTGTGATTTTGCAACGCCAATCACTTAACTATGTTACCTAGACAAATGTATTATAGAAATTTTATTCTCTACAGTGATTAATGAAGCGACAAAATTTCAGAGACTTTGCTGGTCTTATACAGATACGATATTATGTATGGAGACTGAAGCGGCGAGTGAAAATTTGTACGAAGTCCAGGACGCTAACTTGTGTTTTCTGGTTACCAAGCAGGTGCTCTAGCCACTAAGCCACCTTGACACAGTGGTTCACACAACTGCACGGATAACTCTCACATACCTCTCCCCTCGATCCAAATTCCCCTTTACGCACGAACAGAACTGCCGAGGCTCTGCATGTTCTGGAACCACACCTCAGCATCTTTGAAATAGTGTCATTTCATTTATATATAGATACCTGGTTTCAGGCTGTATCCCCCATTTACGTTCCATGCTGAGGTGCTATTCCAGAACATACAGAGGCTTGACAATTCTCTTCAAGTATAAGGGGCAATTTAAAGTAGATTGGGTCGGATGTGAGAATTTGTATCTAGGTGGGAGGCATTCCAGGGTCATCCATGCAGTTATATGACGTGCTGTGCCAAATTGGGTTAGTGGCTAACGCAACTGCCTAGTAAGCAGAAAACACGGGTACGATTACAGTGGTACAAATTTTCACTCGTCGCTTTAGTCTATATAATAAAGTCTACATTAATTACTCTCTAGCATTGTAATTTTTTTCCGTTAGCGTGTTTTACAGTTTATGATTCACTAGTGTTGGGGTGATGTTCACCGGGACGCGATTTCTTTTTCTCACTCAGTGAAATAAGAGCCGTTTTGAAGCTCTTTGAAGACATAATTTCCATGACATGAAAAATAGACATAGCAAGGATGCTATAGGAGTGCTATTGATGAGGAATCACTGTAATACTGCACGATGGGAACCCTTCATCATCTTGAAAAGTCTTGAAGTATAATGATGGATTTCTTTGTCCTCTCCACGACTCAGTTAACAGAACAGCTTTTTTCTACGTCAAGTAGTACTTTATTACATCAGTCAATAATTTTTTTGTGTAAGGCTGTTGTAAGTTTCCCAGATTTTGATGAAGTAATGGCGACATTCCTATATTATACTCATCGATCGTTGTTTAATCCTTTGCCCAAAATTTTCAAATGATTTTTTTTCAGAAAGTATTAATAAATGCAACTTATTGAGCATTATTTCGGTTCATTTGCATTATGATTAATGTAAAAACTGAAATAAGAAACGCATTCCACATAGCGACTTGACTCCACGACCGTTACTCCATTACCGTTCAGTATTTTATGCTTTGTTTCAAACGATGTCCGGAAGCTACGTTAACATAGATGGTCTACTGTGCTAGCGACCCCCCGCCAAAAATGCTATTTTTTCTAAACACTTGGCCATCTAGAGCTCCCACATCTGCCATTTTCTTATTTTGTCATGTCCTGCATATACCATAAATTTGTAGGAAATCGGTGATAAGAAAGTGCGGCCCCTTAGTTGAGGGGTTTGAAGCATGAGTGGGCGGCTATTAGCGCAAAAGTTTTGAGAATCGGCAGTGAAAGATCTATGTATGGGAAGTTGGAAAGAAGAGTGGCTCCCACGAGGAAATTTAATATGAATACTTCGCTCATTACTGCAAAAATGTATTCAATTATCCAAACGTAAATTCGAGAGTATAGCTGTTCTCTACCGGCGATTAATTGAAAGTGCAGATGCAGAGAGAGAAGAGTAGTGTCAAGAGAGTCAAACGTCAGACAGAGTTTAGGGTCTACCAATGGTGAGCTGGAAAGTTTCTTAATTAATTAATAAGAGAGTAATGTCTCACTGCCAGAAGATGGTACTGAGAATGATACTAGTAAATGTGCATTTTCGATAACCCGCAAAACATTCTATTCCCTTACATTCCAATAACTGAAAGTCTTATTGCTGTCAGTTATGGTTGTGTTTTGTGTTCAGTGAGTATCTGACGACCATGCCTTCTTATTGCTCTGTACTGGACTTTGAGGTAAGAAGACACAGATGTAGCAGTCTGATTATCCACAGTCTTCGTTTGCAAATCATATCAGACGTAACTTCACAGAAGTCTGCAATACACAGGATAAAATCTATAAAAATGTGAAGTTATTCTGTTCGATCGTAAAGAGCAGTCGCTTTGAATAAATTGTTCAAATGGCTCTGAGCACTATGCGACTTAACTTCTGAGGTCATCAGTCGCCTAGAACTTAGAACTAATTAAACCTAACTTACCTAAGGACACCACACACATCCATGCCCGAGGCAGGATTCGAACCTGCGACCGTAGCGGTCGCTCGGCTCCAGACTGTAGCGCCTAGAACCGCACGGCCACTCCGACCGGCTTTGAATCAATACATCATGTGTAACCAATACGTGAACAATCATATCTCCCACGTGATAAGGATTTCGGCTAATTTGGGTAAGGGGTAACATTATACTTCTGAGAACACTTTGTTCTCTTTATAAATAAGGACATAATTCAGTATTACAACACATACCCCAGCACAATGAAGGACACTCAGCTAATTGTCACTGGGCCACGTGGGATGAAGGAAAAATGATTCTTAGCACCATACGTGATAACAGAATACATAGATCGCATTTTACTGCATCGTAGACAGTGAAGAACAGGCCACGTGATGCCTGCCATAGTAAAGTAACACTGAAAATACCGTAGGCGATATAAATACGTAGACAGCATACCTACAGAGTATAAGAAAGGGTTTCAGGGTAAGCAAAAAATAATAGTGAGCTTTGGAACACAGATAGATATTAGACTTCAATATGCAGACCATACCTTAAATACAGGGCGTCTCAATACGATTCATCAGACTTCACATGCTATATCTTCTGCATGAATGAAGACAGGCATTTGTGGTGAACCTTAACTTCGTATGGAACTACCCAACATATATACTGTGACACAAGAAAAAAAACATCACGAAAAATTATCCGAATGAGACGGAAATCTGTAGATGTGATGCGCATGTACAGAGAAACAAATGATCACGTTTTCGAAAAAATTGGATGAATTATTCAAGAGAAACAGCTTCACAAATTGAGCAAGTCAGTAACGCGTTGGTCCATCTCTGGCCCCTATGGCAGCAGCTATTCTGATGCAGTGATTGACAGAATACCTGTACGTCTTACTGAGGGATTTCGTGCCAAATTCTGAGCAAATGGGGTGTTACACCATCAAAAATTCCGATATGGTTGGAGGGCCCTGTTCATAATGCTCCATACGTTCGTGATTGTGAGAGATATTGCTACGTTACTGGCAAGGGTAGTGTTCGGCAAGCACGAAGACTAGCGGTAGAAACTCTTTCCGTGTGTGGACGGGCTTTGTCTTGCACGCATGTAATCTCAGGATGGCTTGAAATGAAGGGTAACGAAATGGGGGGAGGTAGGGGGGAGGGAAAAATGTCATTTACGTACCACTGTGCTGTAAGGGTGCCGCAAGGGATCCTGCTGTGAAAAGAAATGGCACCCCAAATCATCACTTCTGGTTGTCGGACAGTACGGCGGGTGACATACATGTTGGTATCTCACCGCTGTCGGCGCATCTCCAGAGATGTCTCCAGCCTAGAATCTCATTGACTGGAGAAGAACTGTCGTCAGTGATCGGTCCCGCTTCGTACTGAGTCCTGATGGTCAGGGAAGAAGTGTGTGGAAACGTCCCCGACAGCGGTACGATACTAGACAGTCAAAGACTTACATACTTTGCGAGCATTTATGAAGTTACTTCTGTGACTGCTGTTTCTATGGGGTGTCACGTTTCATTCAAAGTTATTGGAATGCGAGGAATACAGACGAAGTCCTTCACTAACATCAACACATACTCAAAAAATAAAAAAAGAAGAAAGGGGCCAATGGTGCAAGGCGTGATCCGGACGCCCCTTTCGCTGAAGGAACCAGTTGTAATGAAACAGCACCTGTTAAAGGAAGACCTAATAATACCTTTTGCTGCTATTTTGTCGCCATCTCGACATTAGCCAAATTTGATAACGAAAGACCGGGCGAGAGAGCGAACTGCACAAGAGAGATTTCTATCGGCAAACGTATAGCTTTACATCTGGAACTAAGACAAATTTCAGTTTATTTGCAAAAGTTAAAATTCATCTCAGGTTTCCATCTGTACTTGGATACGAGATACAGGAAAAAAGCTTTCAAATATGTTGAGCTGTAAACTGAATGTGTGAATGATTTTGTTTATGCACTGAAGAGCCAAAGAAACTGACACACCTGCCTAATATCGTGTAGGGCCCCGAGACCACGAAAAAGTGCCGCAAAACGATGTGGCACGGACTCGACTATGTCTGAAGTAGTGCTGGAGGGAATTGACACAATGAATCCCGCAAGGCTGCCCATAAATCCCTAAGAGTACGAGGGGGTATTCTGAACAGCATGCTATGTCTGGGGAGTTTGGTGCCCAGCGGAAGTGTATAAACTCAGAAGAGTGTTCCTGGAGCCACTCCGTAGCAATTCTGGGCGTGTGGGGTGTCGCATTGTATTACTCGAATTGTCCAACTCCGTCGGAATACATAATGGACATGAATCGATGCAGAGATCAGACAGGATGCTTAAGTAAGTGTCTCCTGTCACAGTCGTATCTAGATGCATCACTCCAACTGCACACGCCCCCACAACATTACAGAGCCTCAAACAGCTTGAAGAGTCCCCTGCTGACATGGAGGGTCCATGGATTCATGAGGTTGCCTCCATACCCACAAACGCCCATGCTCTCGATACAGTTTGAAACGAGACTCGTCTGACCAGGCAACATGTTTCCAGCCATCAACAGTCCAATGTCGATGTTGACGGGCCCAGTTGAGACGTAAAGCTTTGCGTCGTGCAGCCATCAAGGGCACACGAGATGGCCTTCTGCTTCGAAAGCCCAAATCGATGATATTTCGTCGAATGGTTCGCACGCTGACACTTGTCGATGGCCCAACATTGAAATCTGCAGTAATCTGCAGTAATTTGCGGATGTGTTGCCCATCTGTCACGTTGAACGAGTCTCTTCATTCGTTGTTGGTGCCGTTCTTGCAGGATATTTTTCCGGCCTCAGCGACGACGGAGATTTGATGTTTTACCGTTTTCCTGATATTCACGGTATACTCGTGAAATGGTCGTACAGGGAAATCCCACGTCATCGCTACTCTGAGATGCTGTGTCCCATCGCTCGTGCGCCGATTGTAACAACACGCTCAAATTCACTTGAATCTTGATAACCTGCCATTGTAGCAACAGTAACCGATCTAACAACTGCGCCAGACACTTGGTGTCTTATATAGGAGTTGCTGACCATATCTCGGTGTTCTGCCTGTTTACATATCTCTGTATTTGAATATGCATGCCTATACCAGTTTCTTCGGCACTTCAGCGTCTTTTTATAAACAGTTAACTGTCATGGACACACTCGAACTGGACAACTTCGGGTAAACAAACCGACAGTGGGTTTGCATAGGAACCACTCTAGCATGTGCCCGAAGCGAAGTAGAAAAACCACTGAAAGTCTTACTCTGGAAGCCAACATGAAGATTTAAACACAGGTTATCAAAAATGAGACTGCAGTGTCCTAAGCACTGTGGCATACGACCCAATTAAAGTAAATGGTAGTCGAGTAAGGTGGAGAACGATGTATTCGAAAAATGCTATTGGCTGTTCGCTGTGTAAAGAAGGTCGAGCTAGACAGTTTGCAGTGCACTGTATCCTCCAGTCTGAGAGCTTTGAATGGATTATGGACAAACAAAATATATTTTGAACGGCTTCCCACCATTAATCTCACCATCAATTAAAATAAAAATTTACTTTTACACCATATTGATCTGGTATATAATGCCGCCTATTGAAATGTGACGTCCGGCGAATCGTTGACTCAAGCACATCACATAGAGTGCTCGTTCTGTGTAGATATTAAGTTACTGATTAGTGTGACAACTTTGCTCCCTCGGAATAATCGTTGTGAGATACGTCACGTCAGAGTCGTGTGGAGCAGATCCTGCCACTTGACGGAACTGCCAAATCTACTGCCCCCCCTCTCCCCCTCCGTTTGCAGTAGAACTTCATTTCTGCATTTTTCCTACATAGGTTTAGCTATTTTTACAATTGCAAAATATTATTTAATTGAACTATATATTGCATAGAATGAATTAAATGTATCGCTGTAGTAAAAAAAATTAGAACTACTGTAAACGTCATTAAAAATTAAGTTAAAATTTTATTATATGTTTAATGGAGCTACTGGACATGGGTTTTAGTGTCATGCATGACTAAGAACCGATATAAGCATCCTACTAGGCACTGTCATTCCACAACTCGACGGATTTAAAGAATACCAAAAAATTCTTAAGAGTTTCCCACCACATAAACTTATTGGCAGGAAAGGTGCCAGAATCGTGGCGTTACGTCAACAAAAGAACTTGAAAATAACTTCGCGATCTCTGTGGAAACATTTTCGAAAGCAAAATACGTGGAGGTAACCCATACAGTTGCTTGATGTGTACCAAATTCACCACATTGCTGTCACGTGCCGTTCTCACAAAGAAGTTCACGATGAGCAGATTCACAGAGTCACTAACGTCGACTGGGATCACTACTGCGACAGCGTCGAAGTTCAATTTGCACTGTAAGAGTACATATCTTCAGAAAATTGACATAAAATGATCCAAGGAATTAAGATAATAGAAGAACAGATGGAAGAAAAAGCAGTCACCTGGAAACAGTTCCAAACCAAAATTATAAGGAAAAACAAAAAGCTAACCCCAGAAGAAGAACACAGAACAATCTTTCTGGGGCTAAGTATGTGAAGATACTACAGAAGATGCCGGCAGAAGTGGCCGTGCGGTTCTAGGCGCTGCAGTCTGAAACCGCGAGACCGCTACGGTCGCAGGTTCGAATCCTGCCTCGGGCATGGGTGTGTGTGATGTCCTTAGGTTAGTTCGGTTTAACTAGTTCTAAGTCCTAGGGGACTAATAACCTCAGAAGTTGAGTCCCATAGTGCTCAGAGCCACACTACAGAAGAAAGGAAGAGAGTGTTCAAGAATTATAACGATAAAAATCAGGCGAGGTTAAACAACATCTTTTAGAAATCAGAAAGTAGGTGGCAACATGAACGAGACAGACAAAGAGGAGGAACTTGAGGGAACAATATTCAATTATTGAACGTTACTTTAGGGGAAACATCATACATGACTTTTATAGAATTTTCAATGAGAAGGACGTGGATCCACACCACATAATCCATGTTTCAGCAGCAAGCAAGACTGTTAACTCTCTCCGACAGATCACGACAATTTCGGTACTACTTTGAGCTATACAACAGTTCATGACCGCCTTCATGATTTGCCAGGATGTCTCTTGCACACAAACGTCCAGATTTTCCACCACCCACCAAAGACGAGATTTAGAAACATATACTTAGATTAAAAAAATTCAACGGTATGTTTGGGGAACACAGTATAATGTCGGAGCTATTGAAGCACAGTGGGACAAGCACAGTTGAGGAACATACAAAAATCATCAAGGATGTTTGGTACACAGGGAAACTGACAGAATATTGGAAGCGCGTACTCATCCAACCACTCCATAAGAAAGGTGACTGGACAGACTTCAGTAAATACAGAGTGATTCGTCTCCGTCATCTCATAGGCAAGATGTTCTTTGTACGTGAACTTCAAAGAACGCAAGAATAATAAGGCAACCCGAGACAGCTCATTCATTTACACTTTCGTCGACTTCTAGCAGACTTGACTTCATTGGCTGATGGTCTCTGCTTGAGCCAGACTCATTGACCAAAAACTCACGGCCACAGAGTCCAAAGTAAAATATATGTGTGAAGGGAATTAGAAAAAGAATTAAAAAATAAAAATCTCTGGAAATTTATTCTGCTTGGACGAACAAAAATGATATTAATATCTTTTGCTTACATTTCTCTGACGATTTAGCGATACTAGCAGACAGGTAAGACAGAAGTCCTCAAAGAAGGCGATCGAAAGGCTGGCAGACAAACCACGTTTTATTTAAACAATGTAAGTTAAACTGAACTAACATTCTATACCTCTACATATGCATCTGTTCTCCGCAAGTCACCTTACTGTGTGTTGAGCCTCAGTGTGGGCTTGAACTTCTCTAATTTTGTGATCGTGTTCTTTTCACGAGATAAACGTAGGAAGAAGCAATATGTTGGTTGACTCTATTAGGAACGTACGCTCTCGCGACTAACAGCATATCATATCGCGATGCAGAAAGCCTCTCTTGCAGCGTCTGTCAATGGAGTTGGCTGAGCGTCTCCTTGACACTTTCGCGCTTACTACATGAAACTGTAACGATACGTGCTATTCCCATTTCGATCTTCTATATTTCCTCTACCAGTCCAATTTGATACAGAGTCCCACACTGTCGAGCAAAATTTAAGTTTTGATCAAATGAGTGCTTTGTAAGCTAGTTCCTTTATTGATGTACAACATTTCCTCAGGTTTATCCCAATGAATCGCAGTGTATCATCTGCCCTACCTGTGACTAATTTTATGTTGTCGTTCAATTTCAAATAGCTCCGCACGAATACTAACAGATTTCTTATGGAAGTAACTGCTTCCAGTGATTTTTTTTTTTTTTTTTCAGTCGTGTGATCATATAATAAAGGGCGTTTCTGCCTGTGTATTCGCAGTGCTTTACATTTGCTTATGTTGAAAAGCTTATGCCACACTCTGCATCAAGAGTTGATCCACTGCAGGTCTTTCGTCGATTCGCTACGATTTTCTACACTACTGCCCATTAGAATAGCTACACCATGAAGATGACGTGCTACAGACGCGAAATTTAACCGACAGGAAGAAGATGCTGAGATATGCAAATGATTAGCTTTTCAGAGCATTCACACAAGGTTGGCGCCGGTGGCGACACCTACAACGTGCTGATATGAAGAAAGTTTTCAACCGCTTTCTCATACACAAACAGCAGATGACCGTCGTTGCCTGGTGAAACGTTGTTGTGACGCCTCGTGCAAGGAGGAGAAATGCGTACCATCACGTTTCCGACTTTGATAAAGGTCGGATTGTAGCGTATCGCAATTGCGGTTTATCGTATCGCGACACTGCTGCTCGCGTTGGTCGAGATCCAATGACTGTTAGCAGAATATGGAATCGGTGGATTCAAGCGAGTAATACGGAACGCCGTGCTGGATCCCAACGGCGTCGTATCACTAGCAGTCGAGATGACAGGCATCTTATCCGCATGGCTGTAACGGATCGCGCAGTCACATCCCGATCCCTGAGTCAACAGATGGAACGTTTGCAAGACAACAACCATCTGCAGGAACAGTTCGACGACGTTTGCAGCAGCATGGACTACAAGCTCGGAGAGCATGGCTGCAGTTACCCTTGACGTTGTATCACAGACAAGAGCGCCTACGATTGTGTACTCAATGACGAACCTGGGTGGGCCAATGACAAAACGTCATTTTTTCGGATGAATCCAGGTTCTGTTTACAGCATCCTGATGGTCGCATCCGTGTTTGGCGACATCGCGGTGAACGAACATGGTAAGCGTGTATTCGTCGTCGCCATATTGGCGTATCACCCGCCGTGATGGCATGGCGTGCCATTGGTTACACGTCTCGGTCACCTCTTGTTCGTATTGACGGCACCTTGAACAGTGGACGTTACATTTCAGATGTGTTACGACCCGTGGCTCTACCCTTCATTCGATCCCTGCGAAACCCTACATTTCAGCAGAATAATGCACGACCGCATATTGCAGGTCCTGTACGGACCTTTCTGGATACAGAAAATGTTGGACTGCTGCCCTGGCCAGCACATTCTCCAGATCTCGCTATTCGTCTACGAGACTCAGAGGGCCATAGACACGGGTTCACAGGCAGATGTCGTGTTTCTTGACTTCCGCAAGGCGTTTGATACAGTTCCTCACAGTCGTTCAATGAACAAAGTAAGAGCACATGGACTATCAGACCAATTGTGTGATTGGATTGAAGAGTTCCTAGATAACAGAAGTCAGCATGTCATTCTCAATGGAGATAAGTCTTCCAAAGTAATAGTGATTTCAGGTGTGCCGCAGGGGAAGGTCGTAGGGCCGTTGCTATTCACAATATACATAAATGACCTTGTGGATTACATCGGAAGTTCACTGAGGCTTTTTGCGGATGATGCTGTAGTATATCGAGAGGTTGTAACAATGGGAAATTATACAGAAATGCAGGAGGATCTGCAACGAATTGACGCATGGTGCAGGGAATGGCAATTGAATCTCAATGTAGACAAGTGTAATGTGCTGCGTATACATAGAAAGAAAGGTCTTTTATTATTTAGCTATAATATAGCAGTTTGTTCGCCCACTGCTTGAATATTGCTCACCAGTGTGGGATCCGTACCAGGTGGGGTTGATAGAGGAGATAGAGAAGATCCAACGGAGAGCAGCGCGCTTCGTTACCGGATCATTTAGTAATCGCGAAAGCGTTACGGTGATGACAGATAAACTCCAGTGGACGACTCTGCAAGAGAGAGGCTCAGTAGCTCGGTAAGGGCTTTTGTTGAAGTTTCCAGAACATACGTTCACCGAGGAGTCAAGCATTATATTGCTCCCTCCTACGTATATCTCGCGAAGAGACCATGAGAATAAAATCAGACAGATTAGAGCCCACACAGAGCCATACCGACAATCTTTCTTTTAACGAACAATACGAGACTGGAATATAAGGGAGAACCGATAGAGGTACTCAAAGTACCCTCCGCACACACCGTCAGGTGGCTTGCGGAGTATGGGTGTAGATGTAGATTTAGATGTATATCTCTCACCAATTGAAAACGTCTGGTCAATGGTGGCCGAGCAACTGTCTCGTCACAATACGCCAGTCACTATTCTTGATGAACTGTGGTATGGTGTTGAAGCTGCATGACCAGCTGTACCTGTACACGCCATCCAAGCTCTGTTTGACTCAATGCCCAGGCGTATCAAGGCCGTTATTACGGCCAGAGGTGGTTGTTCTGGGTACTTATTTCTCAGGATCTATGCACCCAAATTGTGTGAAAATGTAATCACATGTCAGTTCTAGTATAATATATTTGTCTAATGAATACCCGTTTATCTTCTGCATTTCTTCTTGGTGTAGCAATTTTAATGGCCAGCAGTGTACTTCCGTCCGTAAGTTTTGCCCATCAGTGTGTCAATTAAAATAAAGAAAATATGGCTCTTATCTTTCGTCCCCCTTTCCTCCCCCCCCCCAAAAAAAAAAAAAATATGTTTCTGTAGTGAAGGCACCAGGTTCGGTGTAGTATTATTTAGTTGACAGGAATTGCCCGTGACATGCTAAAAAAAGCCATATACATCTACAGAGAAATTAACCTTGTACTGATGGTGGTCATTTTCCGCTCCAGACACTACCCCCATTATTTGAAAAGTTACAGCGTCTTAAGAAAGTATCTAACTCTTATATTTCACTAATGATGCATTGATCGAAGAGATCGCGTCTGATCGCCTTCCTGTTCACCTGTCTTTAATGTCTTAGACTTCTGGCAATGGGGACGTTTAAAGTTGTTGGTGTAATCCACATCCATCGACAACGTGCACACGGTACAGGAGCCTGTGTTCTAGGCATGTGAACAAATGGGAAGGCAGCCAAGTGTGTACGTGTTCTCTGAGAAGGAATACTGAACGATGTGTAAATATGAGTGCTACACAGGTTAAGCACGTCTTGTAGTATCAACTGAAAGATGGCTGTCACAGAACGGAATGGCCCATTTAGCAAGAATCTGTTCCCACCACATTCTCCTGTGAAGATAGTGAACATATTTTTAAACACTTTGTGTAAAGTGAAATAGCGTTTTACATACAGCTGAGTGTAGTCTGAAACGCTGCTCCATCGAGGTTGAAGCGGACATAACTATAACTTTGAACTACCACTTATTATCGTAACTGGTCATGAGCCAGTGTCGTCACAACATGTAGTGCGGCCAAACGTACAAAGGCACTGAAACTCTTTGTCGATTTTATTTCACGAAGACTGTGAATTCGTTTATCACTAATGTTTCAATTGAAAACTGAACGGAGGGGTACCCAAAAATTCACGAACCCAGGATTTAGCGGCAAAATCCTGGGTTTTAAATGCCAAATTTTCCTAATGTATTGTGGATGCATAGCGTTGCTGATGATTATAACTTTTGTGAATGGAGATTCCAAGCTCAGTGGCCCCATTTGTGTTAGTAGAGAAAATAATTTACGTGCTGTAACTGTGTTTGTTTCTCTCCCTAATCTCTCTCTCTTTCTCTCTCTCTCTCTCTCTCTCTCTCTCTCTCTCTCTCTCTCTTTTGTTGCTCACCCGGCCGCGGTGGTCTCGCGGTTCTAGGCGCGCAGTCCGGAACCGCGCGACTGCTACGGTCGCAGGTTCGAATCCTGCCTCGCGCATGGATGTGTGTGATGTCCTTAGGTTGGTTAGGTTTAAGTAGTTCTAAGTTCTAGGGGACTGATGACCACAGCTGTTAAGTCCCATAGTGCTCAGAGCCATTTCTCTTGTTGCTCTCAAGAACGCAAATAAATTCGGCACTAAACTCTAAACACAGGCGCGCGCACACACAAACACACACACACACACACACACACACACACACACACACACACACACACACATTATATCCGCCCATAGCAAACCTGCAAACCTTTGAACCTAGCATACAACATTCTCTCTCACTTCGCACAGGAGTGGTGGTCCGTCGATTCAAGGAAAGGAAACCTGTCCTAATAGGTGGCAAAAGCCCTGGAGTAATTTTCAGTTGAAAAGTGTATTTAACATACTTATAGATCCATTTGAACAATAAGTCTCTCGCTTCATATGATAAAAATGTGTATCAACATAGCATTTCCTCCAAATGATGTCGCAAAAAGACATTAAGAGGGAATGAGAGTGATTCGAGCTCATACGGATACGTCAAATAGTCGTTCTTTCTGCCTACTTTTAGGGAGAAGTAAGGGGGAAGTGATAGTGGTGCCCTAAGTACCGTGTATCACACACCATTATGTGGTTGTCCAGTATAGAATAGTTGTAAGTGTAAGGCGTGTTCACGGAAAACTAATATACATGGTGGTTGTAATTAACTATTGCTACTTGAGAGGACCTCCATGGAGAACGAGAGATCGTTGGGCAATGAAACTTTGTGGAAGCATTTGTAAGGGCATAGAGAAGTAATGAATAAACCACTGAAGGAACAAACATTTATTTCCACATGAAAGGGTTGAAATCTGGTGATCTTGGTGGTTACGCAGTTTGGAACGATAGGCCAATGATTCTATTTGCTCCTAGAACAGGCCAACGACCAATTGCGCCACAAATTGTTGAAGACGTTGCTGTTGTCATGGATGAGAATCTTGGAAGCCAAGTGCTATCTTCAAGCAGTGCACGAACTGTGTTACGGCAGCTGGACGTTCGATGATCCACCGTTTGAAAAGTGCTGCGAGCAGCTGAGAAGAGGTATTCGTACAAACTCCACATTTTCCACCAACTTTTGCCTCGTGACGCAGACATTCGAGTAGACTTTGCTCTCTTCTTGGAAGTATTGAAAATGACGACATGTGGACTTGGAAGAATATGTGGAGTGATGAAGCACACTTCAAGCTCACTGGAGGTGTGAACACTCACAGTTGTCGCATTTGAGGATCGTCATCGCCAACGCATCACTGTGTGGTGTCGCTTCACGGCACAGCTTATGATTGGTCAATTTTTTTTTGAGGAACTCTGACTCCAAGGACCAAGGACATGCAAGGTGAACGACAACTGTTACTGTGATTTGCTTTCCCAACATATGATGCCTCTACTCTAAGGGAGAGAGGTGCTTTGGACTCAAATATCTGCTGCACAGTGGAGTTATACCTCACGTTCTTCGTGAGGTCACTCTGTTACGACGCAAACGTTTAACACATACGGAGAAAACCAAATCATTAGCCGATCGTTCCAACTTCGTAACCACCAAGGTTAAATTTTGGAAATTGGTGGTAAGGTCTTATGGGACTAAACTGCTGTAGTCATCGGTCCCTAAGCCTACACATTATTTAATCTAACTTGAACTGACTTACACTATGGACAACACACACACACACACACACACACACACACACACACACACACACACACACACACACACACACACACACCCATACCCGAGGGAGGACTCGAACCTCCGACGAGGCGAGCCGCACGGACCGTGAGAAGGCGCCTTAGACCGCGCGGCTACCGCACGCGACCCACCAAGGTTACCAAATTTGAATCCTCTCGCATAGCGATTAATATGAATTGCATTCAATCGTTTATTTCTCTTCCGTACGTCGTTAAAAATGTTTCCACAAAGTTTCATTGTCCTAGGATCACTCGTTTTCAGGGGGTCGTCAAAAATGGTTCAAATGGCTCTAAGCACTAAGGAACTTAATATCTGAGGCCATCAGCCCGTAGACTTAGAACTACGAAAACCAAACTAACCTAAGGACATCACACACATCCATGCCCGTGGCAGGATTGGAACCTGCGAGCGTAGCAGCCGCGTGGTTCTGGACTGAAGCGCCTAGAAACGCTCGACCACGGCGGCCGGCTCAGGGAGTCGTCGCAAGTGGCGAAAGTTTATTTGTAACTACTGTTATGAAGTGGGTCAACTGTAAAGCGGTCTAATGACATAAAGTATTCCTTCTTATAAAATTAATATCCTTAAGAATATCTAATTCGGTGAAGGAAGTGGTCTCAAGCTATCACCACTTATTCGACAACGGTAGTTGGCAGAGTATGTTCGCCAACATAGACGTGTTTACGCTGAGCACCGGCTGGCGTAGGGCCAGGTGTTCGGCTAACGAAACTGTAACTACACTCGCCACAGCGAATATGGAGACAGGAGCCATACCCTGAACATTTCAGGTTGGCACAGGGGTATGAAATGGCCAAGACTATTAAAATACATTTTTGGTTCAGGAGTGTTATTTGATTAAAAGTAAATGCCGTTGTTGAATTGCAGTAAAATTTCTCAGCGAATGCTGTACATTGTAACATGAAGAACGATAAAATTTGTCTTGAAATAGTCAGTCTGCTAATTTTCTGAGTTTCTATGGAATTGCGTCGGTTAATCATGCAGATGTAGGATTGCGTATAGTGGGGATTCACGACAAGCCGTTCGAAATCCCAGAAGATTTAAGTCAGCAGGCACTGGCAGTATACTGTACACACCCAAAGATTCAAACCAAAAAGCGGAAAAATCAGACATTTTAACACTGATAGTGGTAATCAGGCTGTAACACCTGAATTAAAAAAACGGATTTTATTGTACTTCACGGTACAAAGAAGCAAAAGATTTATATTTTAAGGAGGACAGCAGCATGCAAGTGGTACACGTTATATAATAGACCAGTCCACAATCCACTGTTTGTAACCTACACGTCTAAATAAAGAAAAAAATTTTCAAGCTCTTTAAATTGGGTACAGGGCCAGCATAAATCCATATATGAATTAAAGTCTAGAGACCGAGCCAAGAAAACTCCGATAAAACAGCAACAAATACCTCAAACTCGCAAAACTGTCACTATAATAAACACATACAAGGTTTGCTGTTTCAGTAGTCGTAAACATCCCACACAATCGCGAAATAGTTTTATCTGTAGGAGGCTACCACTGCGAAAAGAAGCACTGTTTACAATGACCCTCGTGCGAAACCTGTGTTTAGCCGAATTCAGCCTCTGTAATGGTTGACTGATGACAAACGAACCAACAAACCAACACAACGTAGACCCAAATCTGTATTTCCAAACCAGTACCGTAATTCATCCAATAAAGAGAGCGGATATTCTCCTCGAATTCGAAAATCCATTAGGAAAAACATTACAGACACATTACATGTAGACGAATTAACAGTCAAGACACTCAACGCCGGCCGGGATAGCCGAGCGGTTTTAGGCACTACAGTCTTGAACCGCGCTACCGCTACGGTCGCAGGTTCGAATACTGCCTCGGGCAAGGATGTGTGTGATGTCCTTAGGTTAGTTAGGTTTAAGTAGTTCGAAGTTCTAGGGGACTGATGACCTCAGAAGTTAAGTCCCATAGTGCTCAGAGCCATTTGAACCATTTTTTGAAAACACTCAACACTAAGAGAGCATACGTTTACAACTGCAGAAAACCGGAAAGGCGAGCCTATCGAGATAACTGAATCCCTTGAACAAGAGAAAAGAATGGCTTGATCCGAAAACATGGGACGTCCAGCTGGTGTACTGTCATGAATCAAATATCTAAGTCATTGTGATAAACAGAAACAGAACGGTATTACATATGAGATCTCATTATATAACCACTAGTTGGGTACTTAGGTTAGCCCATTTTTTTTATTTATTCCAATCTTCTATTAATCCATCTCCTCCTTCCCTGTCTCTCTCCATCTCCATCATCCCTTCCCTCTGTCCACCTCCTCATCCCTCACTTTCTGCCCATCTCCTCCTGCCCCTATCTCTGTCCATCGCCTCCTCCTCCTCCTCCTCCTCCTCCTCCTCCTATCTGTGCTTATCTTCTCTTTTTACCTTGCTGTCTGTCTATCTCCTCGTCTTCCCTTCTCTCTCCACGACATCGCAAGCACCCTAATACTAGGCTGGTGGTTCTTACCCCAACAGTATTTCTTACCAGACTGTAATTAATATATGTACCACATTTGACTGACATCGTTCCAGGGGTTTACGATGAACTTTCCACACCTGAGTTTGCTCTCATACTCATATGTCAAACATATTTCACATATGTTTAACAGATTTCATGCGTATCTGTACACACATTTCGTTTGCATGTAGAGCGAATTTTACCCAACGGTTTCATTTCCACGAACCTCAATGTTTATGACTTCATATATCCTGAAAGTAATGCTGTACAAAGATATAATTTTGTAGGTGCATCGAATGGTATATGTGACTACTGTCTGCGGTACGTGTTGTGAATAGAGTTAGTAGTAAAATAAGTATTTTTCAGTATTTGACGTCATGGCTCTTGAACTATGTTTCGTACAGTAATAAATTTTTGTATGAACATTCAGAGGCAGACGTGGATATTGTTTGTGAAAAGTGTTGGGAATAGTGTTAGTACCAAATAAATAATAAATTTAAACATCTTGCTTGATGCATTCGTTCTTCACGCATCTCTGTGTTTATGACGTTATATCTTCTGACGTAAGTGACGTACAATGATGCAATTTTTTGTGGTACGTTCAATGTTATATTTGAATACTGTCTGCAAAATATCTCACGAATACAGTTGGTAGTAAAAGAGTATTATATTAAAACGTCTTGCTTCATGTGACATTTTATAGCATGAGCAGAGAAAATATAGTAAGGGATAAGATTACTTCCTTTCATAATTTTGTGGGTTAGTCAGCAAGAAAAAGTTTCTGCAAATCTCTGAGTGCTTTCATTTGTAAATATTGGATGACTAGACTCTGTACATTCTCGCTTCGTGAGCTACACTGCTTCTTCAGCCCCCTCCTTTGATAGGTAGATGGTTCTTACACCCAGAGTGATTCTTTCCATACAGTAAATTGTATGTGTACCAAGTTTGGTATACTACTATCAATTCAGCACAAACATTCGCGGTAGCAGAAAAGAGTTTCCCTGCTATAATTTCTTAAAGGTTGCAGTTACACTCTATGATTTTTAAACACTTGTCTGACTGGCTGGCAACATAACAGAAATGTGGGAACACAGTCAAATATAGCAAATGATTTTATGAAGAGTATGTTACAAAATGATACTTAATTCTGGTAGCGTTAGGAGCTTCCAATTTGATGTCCTAAATTTAATACATGAAATCTAAATAATGGCTGTCTCTTCGCAGTCTAAGTTAAAGGTAATGTTGCAGACACACTTGATAGTCTGATTACTCCATAAATAGCAGTTGACAAATCGGAAGATAGTCTTTGTCTTTAGAGCAGTGTATTGAGCGGGCTGTAGGCACCGCTTGGCACCTGCTTCGTAGACAACGTCCCTTCCCTGGGCTGAGGGGGGGGGGGGGGAGGCAAGGGGGTGGGAGAATTGACGAAGCAGGTTGGCGTCATTAGCATGCTGCTTCCTTGCTTTCCGGTGTGCGGATTTGATGGGTGCACGTACGTTGCTCCCCCTGGCATTCGCCCGCGGCACCATGGGGAACCCAAGCAAGACTACGGTGACGGGGAAGGCCTGTCAAGCTTTCGACATTTCGACGCCGTGGGCTGGATGTAGCTGAGCCAGTTGGCGGGAGCAGCTGCCAGCTGCATTGGAAGGTCGGTGGATGGCTATATATAACAAACTCTATCCCTTCTGTAAAACAGCCTAGGAGCTCTGCCTTTATGCATGTGATGACGGTACGGCCTGCTTTCATTTTTGTGGCTCATTGCGATTCCATGTGAACATTTCATCTTAAACAGAACAATGCTTAGATGCTCTATGACCAACCCTGGTTCAAACATATTTTCCTATACTACTACACTGGAAGGCGTACCGGATCATTTTTAAAGGAGTTTTGTTTGCACTGTCGTTGAAGTTCTGCAAGCTGATGCATGAATGTCTTTATAAAAGACGTTTATGTCCGACGCCATCTTTCATGTAGTTTCCCCGCTGGAGATTGTACATCATGTGTAGCGATTCTGTACTGAGAGAGGAAGATCATTAAACACAAATAAAGCGTTTTCTTTATTGCGCTGTTGAAACAGCTTCGTCGTGTGCTGCTTGAAAATTTGTACGAATCTTTCAGCAAGTCTATTAGCCTCAGGATGAAACGGTCGAGCCATGAAGTGTGAAACGCTGTTTGTTTCACAAAATAGTTTGAATCCCTGAGACAAAAATTGTGTACCATTGTCAGTGACGATAGATGACAGCAATCATTCAACAGAGAAGACCTCTGCCAAAATCTGAGTAGTGTTTGCTGAAGATATCGATGACATCTGTATTGAAAATGGAAATTTGGTGGAAGCATCGTGACCAAGGCTCTGCTGCCTGCGGCCACAGAAAACACTGTCACGGTGGAGTTGACTGGTGTTTCCGATATAAGTGCGATTTAGCCAAAATCATTTCAATGGCTCTGTCAATATTTTTACGGAAGTAATGCTCTCTGGCAGTGCGTTTGGTATGAACTGTGCCCCAATGCTGTTGATGTTGCATATGTAGTTAGATTTGAGCAAAAAAATGGTTCAAATGGCTCTGAGTACTATGGGACTTAACAGCTGAGGTCATCAGTCCCCTATAACTTAGAACTACTTGACCTAACTAACCTAAGGACATCACACACATCCATGCCCAGGCAGGATTCGAACCTGCGACCGTAGCAATCGCACGGTTCCGGACTGAAGCGCTTAGAACCGCTCGGCTACCGCGGCCGGCAGATTTTAGCACCGCAGGGATAACGGCTCATGTCTTGCCTGATTCTGAATGAACCAGAATGACAGCTATGTGTACCGTAAGTGCATACCTCATATTCCCTATGGTTTAATCTCTGATACATTGGGTAACACGTCATAATTAAGCTACTCCGTTTGATATACTGTTCGATCCCATATTTTGATGGTATCATGTGTCGTAAGATATTTGCAGTCAAGTAAAGACGGTTTCAGTTTGTTAAATACACGTCGACAAGCACTCCTCAACTTCCATTTGGTGCCCTTATGTAACAACTTGCGCAGTAGTTCACTGATAGAAACTGCATCATTGAGAAACTTCCGATAATAATTTATTTGCTCTAATACGGAACTTAATTGGTTGACGTCCTGAGAAACTGGAAGGTTTTTAATGGCGTCAGTGCGTAGTGGCGTCGTCGTCATGCTGCGTGCAGTCAGTATGTATCCTAAACGTTGCACTTCGTGTTGAACTAGTATAGACTTGTTTTAGTTGCATTTCAAATTTTCCTCCTGTAGAATTCTGAAAGCAGATTCCAAATTCTGTAAGACTTCCTGCGTAGTTCTGTCTCAGAATGTCATCAAGGTAGTTAACAGCGTTCGGATATTTCCGAATTACTTGTTCTAAATACCGCTGGTACAAACTCGTAGTGCTGGCTATTCGGGAATCTAACGTTTTGTAGCAGTAGAAACCAAACGGAGTATTTATCACCACAAATCTGTGTGTGTCATCGTCCACGGGAATTTCCAAATAAGCTTCTTTAAGATTCAACATTGCAAAGTATGTACTACAAGCTGATTTCAGCATCAGTTCTTCACCTTGGAATAGGGTATGAATCAATAATAGATTGAGAACCAACCGTCGCTTTGAAATCTCCTCAGATGTGAAGTCAGCCGTTTGGTTTCTGAAAAACTACTATCGACGTTGTCCGTTGATGACTGGTTATACCTCCGATAACCTCATTTTGTTCTAGGCCGTCGGGTTCCTGCTTTGCTTTATCTTTGAACCAAAAGGAATGTTGCGTTCTTTGCTAACTTTCGGCATCACTGTCGGCCTCAGCATAACGTGTGCTTTGTAACCTGTGATACTGCTTGCTGCGTAGTGAAAAATAACATGATATTTTTACATCTGATATAATTTCCATTCTGAATGTCAGTTTAAATTTGATTTGCTCCCTCGTGAATGGTGAAGCCCAAAAGATTGAAGAACGCTAATCCTAGAAAATTTGTGGTTTTATTGAATTTACAACTACGAATGTAGCCCGTTTTGTAAGTTGTTGATATGTCACATTTGTTGATAATTATTATTTTATTCGAACCTCCCGATTATTGTACCTGAACAGCTAACTTTTAAATTCCGTTAACTTTCAATATGCCTACAGGTTAACGCTTGAAAGAGACCATCCTGTGTAATAGCACTTCGATATCTTGAAGAGTTACGGTTAATGACTTGTTATTGCCAGCAGAGATGGTGTTCACGTAGTGTTTCGTCCGCGAAAGTCTTTGAACTTGCACATTTATGTTATGAACGGTACTTGCCATTTACTATTAAACGTTACCGTAGCCTTGGGTGTATGCTCTTTTTGTTGGTTCCTCTTCGTTTCGCACACTTCGGCTCTATTTCTGGTGTTTTTACAGTAATTAACACGTGTGTTTCCGATAGAAACGTTCCTCTGTTTTGTGGTTTACGTCACAGCACGAACGAGATTGTAGTTTCGAATTTCTAAACTTGCTTCCTGACTGTTTGAGTAGAGTAGCATTCGACCCCGTGTTTTTTTTTCTACCCTTGCAGGTTGCAGTTTTCCTTTTTTTTAAACAGTGTAATACCAACTAAGACGATACGAACGTAAGGACAACACGACACCCAGTCCCCGAGCGGAGAAAATCTGCGACTCGGCGGATAATCGAAAATGGGCCCCTTCGCTTAGCTACCGAAGCGGACAGAGCCCTGCAGGTTGCTCGGTCACCACAGGTGCTTATGTGTACTGAATACGTCAGCATCGTCGCACTGTATTGTGTCGGTAGATACGTGCGTTTGTTCGTATGCCCAAATCAGTGGCAAACGATCCTGCGAAGGGGGGTTACAGCAGCCCTTTCATTTGTCAAGGGAGTGTATGATAAGCATGATACGAATTAGATTTCATACAATAATCATTCTCGTAATGAAGTTTACATCCCCGAGTCAGTCCTCTTATTGAGTAATCCACTCTTTATAGCTTTCATTTGACTTCGTAAGAAATTGAAAGAAATTAATCTGGCAGCAGCATCATGAACTTGCGAGTCAAAATATTTCGCAATCGTTTCTATAATTTCAGAATATGAGAGAGGCACTGGTACATAAGCTTGTGAGAGTATCTGAAGAAGGGACATAGATTTTCCAGGACGCCACTTTTCGATGGAGTGCTGGAAAGGGTGGCGGCGGCAAATTAAATTGCAGGTTTTTTTTTGTTTGCTGTAGCCCTTCTGTTCTTCCAGTGTGGTTAAGTCCCATAGAATGAGCTCCTTGTTCTCTGACAGCCAGTGCAGTAATTCGAGCATGAATAGTAGCACGAGTTCCGGTTCAGCTATTTCTGAAAAATATACTCAGAACAGTATCCACGTTTCCGCAAAAATCTTCTACGAAATGAAATGGATTAGTAGTCCTAGAATTGAACGTACGTAGAATAAAGGTAGGCCGAGTTGCCACAAAATAAATGAAAATAAAGATGCACTCTAACCCAAGTAAGCCGCGCGGGATTAGCCAAGCGGCCCTGGGTGCTGCAGTCCTGGACTGTGCGGCAGATCCCGGCGGAGGTTCGAGTCCTCCCTGGAAATCATGTGTGTGTTTGTCCTTCGGATTATTTAGGTTAAGTAGTGTGTAAGCTTAGGGACTGATGACCTTAGCAGTTAAGTCCCATAAGATTTCACACACACATAAATCACATAAAAATAAAAATTTGTCCTGTCGCTCTTTGTTCCAGTAGGCCCCATTGTTTCTTTGTGTTTGTCGCCTAATGTTGACGAGAATGCACTCTATGGTCGACAGTTTCCGGTTGGTCTCATTTCCAAACGTTGAACTGTCAAAAATCTTTGCAGATTTTACTCGTCGCCAACATGTTATGACAGTAGTATATTTATTAAGAAGATGTCTTTTTGATTGTAGCACAATAAAGCTTTGTGGAAACATTTGTACGGACAAGCGGACGAGAAATAACTAATAAACCATTGAAAGACACAAATTTCCACTTGAGAAGAAAACATTTGTTAATTGAGTACCATGTTTACGTTCCAGGTTGCCAATGTCGTTCAATGTGACGACCATTTGCATCCTCGAAACTCCGGAACAGCACTAGAGGTACCATTTCACAGGAAGAGGATGCTGTGATATGCAAATGATTAGCTTTTCAGAGCAATCACACAAGGTTGGCGCCGGTGGTGACACCTACAATGTGCTGACATGAGGAAAGTTTCCAACCGATTCTCATATATAAACGGCAGTGGACCGGCGTTGCCTGATGAAACGTTGTTGTGATGCCTCGTGTAAGGAGGAGAAATGCGTACCATCACGTTTCCGACTTTGATAAGGGTCGGATTGTACCCTATCACGATTGCGGTTTATCGTATCGCGACATTGCTGCTCACGTTGGTCGAGATCCAATAAATGTTAGCAGAATATGGAATCGGTGGCTTCAGGAGGGTAATACGGAACGCCGTGCTGGATCCCAACGGCCTCGTATCACTAGCAGTCGAGATGACAGGCATCTTACCGCATGGCTGGAACGGATCGTGCAGCCACGTCTCGATCCCTGAGTCAACGGATGGGGACGTTTGCAAGACAACAACCATCTGCACGAACAGTTCGACGACGTTTGCAGCAGCATGGACTATCAGCTCGGAGACCATGGCTGCAGTTACCCTCGACGCTGCATCACAGACAGGAGTGCTTGCGATGGTGTACTCAACGACGAACCTGGGTGCACGAATGGCAAAACGTCATTTTTCTGATGAATCCAGGTTCTGTTTACAGCATCATGATGGTCGCAAAAGTGTTTGGCGACATCACGGTAAACGCACATTGGAAGCGTCTATTCGTCATCGCCATACTGGCGTAACACCCGGCGTGATGGTATGGGGTGCCATTGGTTACACGTCTCGGTCACCTCTTGTTCGCATTGACGGCAATTTGAACAGTGGACGTTACATTTCAGATGTGTGACGACCCCTTGCTCTACCCTTCATTCGATCCCTGCGAAACCCTACATTTCAGCAGGATAATGCACGACCGCATGTTGTAGGTCCTGTACGGGCCTTTCTGGATACAGAAAATGTTGGACTGCTGCCCTGGCCAGCGCATTCTCCAGATCTCTCACCCATTGAAAACGTCTGATCAATGGTGGCCGAGCATCTGGCTCGTCACATTAGACCAGTCACTACTCTTGATGAACTGTAGTGTCGTGTTGAAGCTGCATGGGCAGCTGTACCTGTACACGCCATCCAAGCTCTGTTTGACTCAATGCCGTGGTGTATCAAGGCCGTTATTACGGCCAGAGATGGTTGTTCTGGGTACTGATTTTTCAGGATCTATGCACCGAAATTGCGTGAAAATGTAATCACATGTCAGTTCTAGTATAATATATTTGTCCAATGAATACGCGTTTATCATCTGCATTTCTTCTTCGTGTAGCAATTTTAATGGCCAGTTGTGCAGTTAATTCGGACTTCGGAATCACGTTCTTCAACCGCGGTGCAGAAAGAGGACCTCTTTGTATTTCTTTGCTGCGACGATACCCCGAGCAGCAGCAGCAACACTATTGTTATTGCTTTGATAAACCAACTTTACCAGTAAAGCCCTGCTCACCTTGTCCAGACCCATCTTCCTCCAACTGTAACGCACCTGATGCTTGTGTTTCGACCTCACGTCGCCGTACCAATACTGGTGCCTACCGGTATGTCACGATAAAACACTACTAACATTGCAAATCGTGCAGCGCATAGTCTCTGCTCAAATAGCGAAAGTTTAAATACACTGACCGGAAAATATAGCAACACCAAGAAAATTTTGTGCGACAGAAACGAAAGTTGATAGGCTTGTTTCTACCTCTGAAAGATGCTGCCTATTCCAATTTCAGGCCAGTCCCATATGAGTGGCGCTCTTATATACACCGGTCATGGGCGTTAGTTAACTTCGAGATTGGACGTGGTGAGTTGATCATAGTCAAGGAGGACTTTAAGACGAAAAAGACGCCATTACAAATACCTCGCTGAGTTTGAACGAGGACGTGTAGTAGGTCTACGAGAAGCTGTATGTTCCTTCTGCCCTATTGCAGAAAGGCTTGGCAAGAATGCAGCCACTGAACATGGTTGCTGTCAGCGGTGGTCACAACAGTTTACTGGCGCAAGAAGACCGGGCTCCAAACAACCACGTGGCACTACAGAGTTGGACGATCATCGTGTTCGGCTCATAGGTCTGGCGTTTCACACTGCATCTGCAGCACCTACTTGAGCAGAAGTTGGCACCACAGTGGCACAACGAACTACTACAAATCGGTTACAACAAGAACACCTACGAGCCAGACTCTCTGTAGCGTGCATTCAACTGACACCAAACAATCGCCATTTGCGACTCCCGAGGTGTCAAGCGAGAGCTCGTTGGAGGGCAGGGTGGAGGTCTGTTTTGTTTTCTGATGAAGCTGGTTCTGGCTCGGTGACAGTGATGGACGTGTGTTGGTTAGAAGAAGGCCAGTTGAGAGTCTCAAATCAGCCTGTTTGCGTACTAGACACAATGGACCTACACCTGGAGTGACGGTCTTGGGTGCGATTTTGTATGACAGTAGGAGCACTCTCGTGCTTATGGCACGCACCTTGAATACAAATTTTTAAATCAGTCTGGAAATTCAACCTGTTGTGCTACCATTAATGAACAGCTTTCCATTGGGTGTTTTTTTAACTAGATAACGCTCGCCTACATACCTCTGTTGTAACCCGACATGCTGTACAGTGTGTCGTCATGTTGGCTCAGCCTTGTTGGATCAGTGGAACTGTGTCCAGTCGTGCACATATGGTACATCATAGCACGAAAAGTCCAGTGTCATCCATAACCAGCATTAACCGACCCTGTATTGACAGACCAAGTGCAACAGACATGAAACTCCATCCCATAGAGTGACATCTGACACCTGTAAAACACAATGCATGAACGTTTGCAAGCTTGCATCTAAAATTCTGGCGGCTATACCGGTTATTAATGTATTCACATCACCGAGCGGTTCTAGGCGCTTCGGTCTGGAACCGCGCGACCGCAACGGTCGCAGGTTCGAATTCTGCCTCGGGCATGGATGTGTGTGATGTCCTTAGGTTAGTTAGGTGAAGAATTTCTGAGAGACTGATGACCTCAGATGTTAAGTCCCATAGTGCTCAGAGCCATTTTTTTGTACCCACCTCTCGCATTTGCAATGGTTTACCTTGCACTTACATTAACCTGTAATCTTGCAATGATAATCACTTTAATATGTTACCTGGACAAATCTACTCCCGATATTTCATTACTCTACATTAGTTATATTTTGGTGTTGGCATGTTTTCCCGTCACTGTGTAAGCACCCCGGAGAACAACAGGCGCTTATCGATGTGCTTCAAAACTGTTGTGCCTGCGTCAGTATTGCACTCTTGTCGTCAAATCTGCCATAGATCACCACCTACTTTACAAAGCGGGAAAGCTTCTGAACCCCACATTTCGTGTTGAGGCGTGGACGACCAACACCTTGCTAACTGCTCGTGTTTTAATTGGCTTTTAAACGTTCTGTACAGATGCTCACGACAGCAGAATACTAACAGCCAACCAGTTCCACCGAGGTCGAGACGTTCGTTTCGAGACTTCATGCCATAAGAGTATGCCCTTTGTGTACGTCACTTTTAGCAGTGGATATTCTCTAGTCGCTCCTTATGGTCGCTAAAGTGATCCCCCTTTCGTCTCTGCTCCGCTAACTTTCTTTCCTCACTGCGGCACGTGCCTGAAATGCTACCAGGACGCATTCGAGTAGCTGGTGCCTGGACTTATGGCAGTGAAAACAGTGTAACAGTCAATAACGTTTCTTCGGGTTCGTTCTTCAGAGTTGTCATTGTTCGGGAAGATTTGGCTTACAGATGCTTTATTTAATGTTCCTGTTCGCGCTTCAGAAGACTCAGATGCGGCAAACGCCTAACTTTCAACGAACTTGAGAACAAAGTTTATGCAATAATGACTCAAAAGGAGTTAATTGTAAAGATTTATTGTTCCCCTCCACAACCTCACTTTAAGCCGCGAAATTTTATATTAAACACAAAGTAAAAGAACGAGCGGGTTTGGTTCTTCCGAGTCACAATTTTTAACCAGCATGCCACAAATTTTCACACTTCGCGCAATAGAGAATCTAATAAATGTCGTGTTAATAAACTTTTGTTAACTACACCAAACATGTAATTGCGATCCCGATCCTTCAAATAGGAACTTTTGTTAATTAGCTGAATCCTACCTCCACTTCCCATACAATTCGACCAAAGTGAGAACAGGCAGAATGCTCGCTGTAAGCTCTATGCGCGTAACATTTAATGTGTGGTGATAGAATTATTAGTTGCTATCGAATGTACATTGCTTTGGCTTACGATTTTGCCATATTGTGTTTTAAATTGTAAGTGATAAACAGTACTATAATTAGTATCACATTGTAAATTATTGTGGCAGACTTAAATATTAAAAGGTTTGTAGAGTGCGAGTTCTGTCTTTCATAATGCTGATTAAAACCAATGCGATAGCAAAATAATTAACAGTTTTTGTATCTTTCTGAAAATAATAACATTTTTATTATTCGCTGAATTATTAATGTAGCCTAGGCGTCATTCTTACTCTTCACTCGACAAACGAGAAAGCCAAGAAAATAGTGGGTCGATGGCCCTTCATAAAACAGCGAGGTCGATGTTTGTTCTTGTTAAGTTTGGGTCAGCTGTTTTATGCAGAAAGGGAGACTTCCTATTAGTTATCTTGTAAAGGATAAAATCATTGTTTATAAACGCTACGCATGTGTTATGAACCAACTGGAAGAAAAATTAAATGAGAAGAAATCTTCAATAAAAGAGAAAAATATTCTCATCTCTCTTGAGGTTAATACAGCTGTCCACATCATTGCTTTGCAACGCCAAAATATAGGCGTTCGGAGTACGTCTAGTTGGAGGATCGATCCGCTTCACCAAATTTGGCATACTATGATATCTTATTTTGTGTGTACCTCTTAATTCATACTTACTGATCTACTGTATCCATAGAACAAAATTTGATTCAAACTCTGTGTACATTATCAAAACTTAAAACGTATGGAAGTTAGATTCGTTACTAACGAGACTGCGTAGATTGACTGTCTTACTGCAAGATGTGTCTATACTACAGCATGCTACATTAAATAATTAATGGCATTCATGTTCTTTTAGCATAGTTGATTTAATAGTCAAACTTTGCACAGTAAACATTGCAGGAAATTCGAGTCAAAAACAAATCAGCCATGAAAAGGAAGTCGGAGTTCACCCAGCTTACAGTGTTAAGGTGAAATCATTCAAATGGCTGTAAGCACTATGGGACTTAAAATCTGATGTCATCAGTCCCCTAGACATAGAACTACTTCAACCTAACTAACCAAAGGACATCACACACATCCATGCCCGAGGTAGTATCCGAACATGCGACCGTAGCAGCCGCGTGGTTTCGGACTGAAGTGCCTAGAGCCGCTCGACCACGGCCGGCTCTGAAATCATTATCTTCAGCTAATTTAATAAGGAACTGCGCTCTTTATTTCATCAGGTATTAACTGCTGAAAGTTAGTTTAACACGCATTGGATGTCGTTCTGTAGTCGTTGCGCATTCCCGACCCAGTGTCGTTTGGAAATTTTTCTGGATTCGGCATTCTCAGCCCTACTCTGAGCTTAATGTTGTTGTTGTTGCTGTTGTTTTTGTGGTCTTCAGTCCTGAGACTGGTTTGATGCAGCTCTATCCGGTGCAAGCATCTTCATCTCCCAGTACCTACAGCAACCTACATCTTTCTGAATCTGTTTAGTCTATTCATCTCTTGGTCTCCCTCTTCGATGTTTACCCTCCGCGCTGCCCTCCAATACTAAATCGGTGATCCCTTGATTCCTCAAATATGTCCTACCAATCGATCCCTTCTTCTAGTCAAATTGTCCCACAAATTTCACTTCTCCCCAATTATATTCAGTATCTCCTCATTAGTTATGTGACCTACCCATTTAATCTTTCATCCTTCTGTTGCACCACATTTCGAAAGCTTCTATTCTCTTTTTGTCTAGACTATTTATCGTCCACGTTTCACTTCCATACATGGCTACACTCCATACATATACTTTCAGAAAAGACTTCCTGACGCTTAAATCTGTACTCGATGTTAACAAATTTCTCTTCTTCAGGAACGCTTTCCTTGCAATTGCCAGTCTGCTTTTTATATCCTCTCTACTTGGACCATAATTTGTTATTTTGCTCCCCAAATAGCAAAACTCATTTACTACTTTAAGCGTCTCATTTCCCTGAGCTTAATATCAACTCTTTTTATAACCATAGTAACAGTAGGGCAATGATATTCTACTCACACTGACAGAAATTTTCTGATTTTACTTCGTCTTTGTCAGTTACGAAGCTAGTACACGTACGTAATTCACAGCTGGATATATTTATGAGGCGGGTATAAGGACTATATTGATCGTAAAAAACTCAAAAGAGAACTTCAATGCATACTGAGATGCCCGACTGTCCAGTCCATAGACTGCTCGGTTTACCCGTTGGAGTAGTGAATGTTCTATCCGATGCCATCATCCCAGTCCCGGTGATGAAATCCACAACTAGCACCCCAAAATTTCATAGAAAAGCTCAGCATTGGTATAGTTTCAGGAAGAGAGTCTAAAAGAGAGAATAAAGAAGTCCACTAATCACAGGAAACGGAACGTCTCAGTTTCCACGGAATCAATACGGTTTATTCTTACTTTAACAATCCCAATATCATCACAGCAGTGCTGAGGGTACAGGACGGTGTGACTGATCTCCATAGTACAATATTTTCTCAAGACAGACATATAGGACCATAGGAATTGGCAGACTTGTCTCTTGCGTGGAAGTACTGAACGAAAGCCATCGTTGCATAAGTGAGTGTGGAGTTACATCAACAGTTTCTTCGGACCACATCTTACAAGTGGATGCCGCTATAGGTAGTTCTCTGACGCAGTCGAAACATCGCTTGGTGAATGAAGGGTGAAAATAGACACTCATGGTTTCGTAGGTGCTAACACTCAATAGTTTACGAGAAAAAGACATTCAAAGGTATGACGCTATTTCATCAGTTCGTGTGAGCAGCATTAAACGAAGTGAATCTGTAGCGTAGTGCCTAAGATCCCAGTTTCGAATTTTTGAGCTCCGTTTCCATATCCAGTTTTACGTTGCTTTTTTTCATTATTCTTTGCCTTGGAAGTATGTGACATCAATAACAACTTTTTTGGGATATCGAGAAATATACTGGAATTACTGAGAATAAAAATAAGTATTTCATATCTTAATGAAAATAGATTTTATCATCAAAAACATAAAAAATTCTAGTATTTCAATTTTTTCACTTCAAGAGAACTTGCTAATTATCCAATTACCAAGATGATGTATATCATAAAACATTCCAATCATTTAAAGTAAGGATACGGCGAGCAACGAGAGAAGGCACAAATGCCACAGTGACATATTTTAGTGTGAATATCAGTAGAACAAACAACCTCGTTAACGTCACTAAATACCGGCCATATGGTGATAATTTCGAGGCTAACCAAGCATATCAAAACATTTTCTCGGCGGCTGGAGCCCGTAATTGCTTACGGGTCCAAACGTTTTTTGTTTTTTATTAATAATTGCATCGCTTCTGCTTGTGATAGCCGTTTGCTGTGCCCTGATAAAAGCCACGTCTGTAATGAGGGAGGGTAATTCTTCACCTGTCAGTAACATTATAGGTCGTAGGGTTCACACAACGGCATACACTTTGGCGAAATTACTTTTAATGAACATGTCGATATTCCGATTTCATCGACAACCAGACCGTCGTATAAGGAGGGAAATTTTTTTTGCCCTATACGTTACAGAAACGGCTCCATTTTTACGTAAGGTAGAAAATCTTTGTCCAAAAGCTGACGACAGATATGCTTGTTTCAACTGGCCGATAGCCATTTCTGTAACTTCCTCACCTCAAAATGGTAACATTCTCTGACTAGCGATTTGACACATTCTTTTTGATCCGTACTTACAACGAAATCAGGAATGAATACAGAAATTATAGCGAAAGTCTGAAGACGAAAGAATGTTGCTGTTTCCAATAATTTTTCATTGGTATTTAAAATAATTGAAAAGCCACGATCGCTTCAATATCGTTTGCTAGATGACCGGTTTCAGCACTCTGAAGGTGCCATCATCGGATCTGTGAAGGAATAACATAACAGGTTTGAGGGAGGGCTTACATGAGTTAACTATATACATTACAATTATTACAGAACCACATACCTGAAACGTGGATTGACATTTATAAAACCATATTGACATCATGGCACATGAGGCAGACCATGTGATAAAATCATTGTCACAACCAATAAAAAATAATACAAAACTGCTCTCATGGTCGTTCTTTCCATAAAATATTTTCAATTATTTTAAAAACAGAGTGATCGCCCAACGACACACCATGTTCTCACTGCAAAGTTATGTATTTGGTGCACGACGCAGACGATTTCCCTTTTCCCCACTGGGTGATAGCACTAGATGTTTGAGGCTTTGAATTTAAAACTTTCTGACGTCAATGAGGCTGCTGCAGCTATTGCCCACTGTAATAATAGCATGTCTATTCTTTCTAGGCTCTGTATACGATCGATCATTTTATGTTTATATCGATTCATTTTTCCACTAGCCACATGGGTCCTCCATGGCGATAGCTGTTTTGTACTTGTGATGTTCCGTACTGGTGCGCTACCCAAAATGGATTAACACACTTTTTAAACCTGTTAGTAATAGTTATTGTTTATCTCCAAGCAGTTAGTGGAAAATATAGCCCTAGAGCCAAATAAGACGAAACCCATTCAATGAATGGCATCATCAACGTTTACGCCACAGCCACAAATTCTGGGAAGCTCAAAAAAAATATCCATCATTAGTTTAAGGACTAACAAGGAACATCTCTTGGCTCGAACAGGAATTTGTCTTCAAACACTTGTACACTGGACCATCTCATATTTCTAACCAAGCCTGAAGCCTGTGATGGGCTGTGACACAGTTACTCTTGGTTTATCGTACGGAGCAGCGCTTGCAGTCTTGAGCGGGGGTTAAATAAGCTATATCAGCAAGTAGTTGACTTAATATTCAATGGACGACTGTGTAGGTCAGATTGATAACACTGTCGCAATGTTTCTGGTGGATCTGATTATTCAGAAATAATAAAATTCATCTGATTGCTCAACTGAAGTTACATTGGATGTGGTAGTGGATGAAGAAAACGACATTATAGTCAATAACGCGATGATTAATATTGTTCAAGAAGGTAATGCTAGTGGTAGTGGCGGAAACTGTACTCCTCAGAGAGAAGCTAAAAGCTGTGATGACTATGAACATACACCAGAAAAGAAATCCAGTACTGTTGGTGTTTTCAAAAAAATTTAGGAGGAAGGTCTTGAACGTATTTATGATGATTGTCATACACCTCCATGTAATGTTGCGACCTACAGCTCGCTATGGAAGAGACAGCCACCTATGAAAAGCACATCGAACATCTACATAATATTTGATTATGTGGAGGAAAAAAAGACGTAATGAACATCCATTTCGAAGAAACAGGGCAATCATAGATCTGGAGATAAAACAACACATTATGTGCCAGTTCGACATAGCAAGGAATGAAGGAAAATGTGTCCAATACTGGCACCAAAAATTTTTGGGCAATGTAAAAAGCAAGGGAAATTGGGCAGACAAAGTTTAAATGTTCTATACATTTCATAGCACGTCTCAAGAAAGAATACAGCATGTGCCGTAGACACATCACTCTTTTCATGACAGCCAGAGATCTATAGGACAACCAAGATATTCGCTTGACTGCGTCCCGCTTTTTCGAAGAAGTAAACCAGAAAACTGCATGTTGCCAGATACACACAAACGGCACTTGCAACATTGATCAAAGTGGATTAAATTATTAACAAACTTCTGGTGCGACACTGTATAAAAAGGGGAAAAGTCAACAATTACCTTGGTCCAGTTTGCGGACAATCCAACTTATTTTTATACGATAGATGTTGGACTTTCAATGAGTGGTAACCTAACAAAAAAGCTGTGCATTTATATTTCGGGAGAAACTTCTGGCCTGAAAGTCAAAAAAGCTAAAGAAAACAATCTTCCACCAAACTAAAGAAAACAATCTTCCACCAAACATACATCTGGATGCCAGCGCACTTGGATAACATCAAAAGACCATTTACAATACTTTTCCATGAATGTTGTTTATGGGAATGTCACAAATAACCAGAAATGTATACTACTTTGTGATTCTTGGAATGCTCACAAGGATATAACAATAACAAATGATTCATTTCCGAGTAAAGACTCGGAATGTGTGATCATTCCACCAAAAACAACAGAGCCTTTGGATGTTTATTTCTTCCAGCAGAACAAAATATACACAAGAAGGATAACAGACTCTGTAATTAATCTCTGCAATGACTTCGACACCAAATTAGGAAATTCGACACCGAATTAGGAATGAATAACGAAAACGCATTCTGTTATTCATAACCAGTTGTCTGCTCCAGTGTACCAGCCTATGCTTTAATGTTCCTGGCAAGCGGCTGGGTTCAAGAATCGGACTCAGGATTTTACAGATATTGCTTTCCCTAAATGTGGCAACTATGATTCTGCAATTGGTTTCATGCATTTTGTTAAGGAACCTCATGTACATTTTTAAAGTCTAATAGTAGGAAATCTAAGAATACTACAATTGATTGCTCCACCATCCTAATCACAGTGGTACATAAAGCTTATAAATTCAATTAGAACACCGAATTCCTGTTCGATCCGAAAGACTTCTCATCCCTCGTTATACGATGGCCAGGTCGTGGGTGAAATCGGAATGTAGAGGTGTCCTTAAAAGAAATTTTGCCTAACTGTATGCCATTCTACATCCCATTTGCAACGGCATGGCTTATTTTTTCATATACAGTTTAATGTCCACTTACCTTGCGGCGCATTTCTTCTTGTGCAATCCCGTACACACGCCTAACCTGTTATAAAATGTATAATATTATCGGTTAGAAAAATGTATAGCGGAAACAAGCCACTCTACACGCTTCTACAGGCGATATGAAAAATTTAATGGTACCAAGCTAGCAGAACTATTAAACGATAGCTAGTTTGAAAACTTGGGTATATTGTTACTTGTTAGATACAATAACACCGGCAAGCCTATGGTAATTCTAAGTTGTAGGTTAACAGTCACACGCAGTCAGTCACTCGTAATAGCCATTTTATATAATCTTACCAAGCCAATAACCAAAAACATTACAAAACAGATTGTCTGTGACGGACTGCTTCATCAAATACTCCCCAGATCGATCCCCTGAACGCTCAGTTCTCGTTTCCGACTTGCAAAATATTCCACGCGGATTGTAGGTAATTCAAAAGTAACAGTTTACACATAAAACTAGAATTTCGGGAGTTCGTCTTTCTCACTCGCTCACGATTACTTTGCGGCACTCCACGGTCAAGTTTCACTCAGTAATGCGCAAAATTATTATATCTGTTGAGCGTTCCATATCCCTGCTTCCGAACGCTATGATGGCTAAGCTCAGAACTTATTTTAGCCTCCACAAAGCATTCCTTTAGCCCACATACACTCCTGGAAATGGAAAAAAGAACACATTGACACCGGTGTGTCAGACCCACCATACTTGCTCCGGACACTGCGAGAGGGCTGTACAAGCAATGATCACACGCACGGCACAGCGGACACACCAGGAACCGCGGTGTTGGCCGTCGAATGGCGCTAGCTGCGCAGCATTTGTGCACCGCCGCCGTCAGTGTCAGCCAGTTTGCCGTGGCATACGGAGCTCCATCGCAGTCTTTAACACTGGTAGCATGCCGCGACGGCGTGGACGTGAACCGTATGTGCAGTTGACGGACTTTGAGCGAGGGCGTATAGTGGGCATGCGGGAGGCCGGGTGGACGTACCGCCGAATTGCTCAACACGTGGGGCGTGAGATCTCCACAGTACATCGATGTTATCGCCAGTGGTCGGCGGAAGGTGCACGTGCCCGTCGACCTGGGACCGGACCGCAGCGACGCACGGATGCACGCCAAGACCGTAGGATCCTACGCAGTGCCGTAGGGGACCGCACCGCCACTTCCCAGCAAATTAGGGACACTGTTGCTCCTGGGGTATCGGCGAGGACCATTCGCAACCGTCTCCATGAAGCTGGGCTACGGTCCAGCACACCGTTAGGCCGTTTTCCGCTCACGCCCCAACATCGTGCAGCCCGCCTCCAGTGGTGTCGCGACAGGCGTGAATGGAGGGACGAATGGAGACGTGTCGTCTTCAGCGATGAGAGTCGCTTCTGCTTTGGTGCCAATGATGGTCGTATGCGTGTTTGGCGCCGTGCAGGTGAGCGCCACAATCAGGACTGCATACGACCGAGGCACACAGGGCCAACACCCGGCATCATGGTGTGGGGAGCGATCTCCTACACTGGCCGTACACCACTGGTGATCGTCGAGGGGACACTGAATAGTGCACGGTACATCCAAACCGTCATCGAACCCATCGTTCTACCATTCCTAGACCGGCAAGGGAACTTGCTGTTCCAACAGGACAATGCACGTCCGCATGTATCCCGTGCCACCCAACGTGCTCTAGAAGGTGTAAGTCAACTACCCTGGCCAGCAAGATCTCCGGATCTGTCCCCCATTGAGCATGTTTGGGACTGGATGAAGCGTCGTCTCACGCGGTCTGCACGTCCAGCGCGAACGCTGGTCCAACTGAGGCGCCAGGTGGAAATGGCATGGCAAGCCGTTCCACAGGACTACATCCAGCATCTCTATGATCGTCTCCATGGGAGAATAGCAGCCTGCATTGCTGTGAAAGGTGGATATACACTGTACTAGTGCCGACATTGTGCATACTCTGTTGCCTGTGTCTATGTGCCTGTGGTTCTGTCAGTGTGATCATGTGATGTATCTGACCCCAGGAATGTGTCAATAAAGTTTCCCCTTCCTGGGACAATGAATTCACGGTGTTCTTATTTCAATTTCCAGGAGTGTAATATGCGCGAAGGTACTGTCCGGTAATTGTCTGATATACATCATAGCCAATTCGACATCAGTACTAAATCGCGCAATCCCACGTCTTTTGCTAAGAACCAGTCACAACATAATAGCTTTTATGAGCAACTGATTAAAATAATATGAAACCCAAAAGTCTTGAAATAACCCATTTTTAAATAAGTGAAACATACTGAAATGTTTAACGTTTTCTCAGTCCCATAAACTGGCTAGTTACCCTTTACAAATTTCCCGTGAGAGTGGATTTCGCTCTCATTATACTGATATAATTCCCATGCTACCATTTACTCAGTTAATGAATACAACAGTATTCATTTATTATATTGTTTTGGACTCATTCCATCTTTCACACCAATAATTCAGAATGTTAAATCAACAGTAATTAATAGAAGACTTAATACTTGCTTAAGATCCAGTTTTGTTTCCAAAATGCAGTGTTTTGACTACGTGCGATACAAGTCCATAAGATGCTGACACCTTTCGGCCCCAGTTATAATCATTAGGAAATAATGCTTCGTAAGGCCACATCTGCCATGTTGGAACCATGCCTGATGTATGAAGTTATCTGCTCACTGCCATCCGACTTATGGGCGCGATACAAGGCGTTACGTCTCACACCCCCTATGATTCAAATTCAAATAGCTCTGAGCACTATGCGACTTAACGTCTGAGGTCATCAGTCGCCTAGAATTTAGAACTAATTAAACCTAACTAACCTAAGGACATCACACACATCCATGCCCGAGGCAGGATTCGAACCTGCGACCGTAGCGGTCGCTCGGTTCCAGACTGTAGCGCCTAGAACAGCACGGCCACTCCAGCCGGCACACCCCCTATGATCATAAAACATCTTGCTAACAAATTATTAATAACTAACCAACATCTCGGCTATTCTCCGAATTCCAATAGTTTTCCCAAAGCGAACTTAGTAAACTAAAATACATAATTCTTACCCTCGGGTTGGCAGTTCAAAATCTAACCTAGCCTATTGTTTAGAAACACTCATTTTTATCTGAAAGTCTTTACAATGTCGTAAAATATAAAATTTATGTAGAAACAACAAATTTATTTCTGTTTTCAGAAAAGTTCATATTACTTTCAGCATTTTAGTTTAACAATGAATTTCAGTTTCTTTTTTCATATTCTAAATTCTTCAAATTTATACACTTTTCGCTTTACAGTGCATTCATGTATATTTGTAGATTCATCCAACCTCCTAGTCGGCCTTGTATTGATGTCCTTCTACACTTTGAATCATCTTTGTTACATTGTCAAGGTAACCTATTTGTGTGGTGTCCATAAGAATCCATCTTCACTTGAAATACAACCTATGCTTCAGTTACATAGGGAGTTTCCTCAAAACACAGTTCCGTCTAAGACTATTATTTTTACACACGATATTACTGATAGATTAATATTAGTACATATTCATACTGTATGATTATCCTATTTCTTATATCTCTGAATTAATTTAGTTATTTTACTGATTCTCCTTAATAAAAGTAAATTAACAGAGAATTTTCTGTAAATAGGGCACTCAATCGCAGAAAATTGGAAATACTTGCAAAATACGATTTCTCAAAGTGTGAACAAAACAATGATTGTAGTAGAATATGTTGGCAATGAGAGCATGTTCTAGATCTACTAATTTTATTCAGAATATTTGGTTTATACTAGTTACTTAAATTCCTTCAGAAATCCTAATTATAGAATAAATAATTCTTTTACAAAGTTCACAACGTAAAATTGGCTTTACTAGTGCCTCTCCGCAGCTAATATACAGTCACATGTACCACAGGTAGTCCACATCGCTTTCCAAAATATGGACAATAAAAAAACTTTGACCTAATACAGAATAGATCACATAAAAAGTCATGAACTGTATTTAAAGAAGCTTCTCCATCCACTTTCTTCCACTGTGATCCTTTCAGACTTGCGTTTAATCATATTAGGAATTGTATATTTAGCTCATATTCCCACAAAAATTTTACACCACTATATGCCTCCGTTTATTTTAAAAATTACATTTGGTAATTTTCCACATTATTACTCAAAAACACATTATCCATTTTTCATCATTACAATGCATCCTTCAACATTAATTAACTATCGTTTTCCTCACTAGTTCCCATACACTAACTACTTTTTTTTATAAATCACATTTGGTAAGATTTCCTCACTATTCCAAAATCTATTACCTAGTTTTCACTACAGTAACACGCCCTTCAATAACCAGTTACCTACTTTCAGCATGAATTCTTACATACTAGCTGCTACAGCTCTTTATCTGTCACATACAGTAATCTTTACGTCCCCATATACATATTCGAAGGCAACAACACCTTTGTACAACAAGTCACTTTACTCAATCACTAGTCATTTTTCTCATAATCAGAAACAGGATGGAAGATCAGCATTTAACATCTCATTGACATCAAGATCCGTAGAGATAGAGCGGAAGCTCGGACTGTTGCAAGGATGGGAAAGGAAATTGGCTGTGCCCTTTGAAAGGAAACATCCCAGCACTGGCCAGACACAGATCTGAACCATCGTCCTCCCGTGATTGTGCTAATCACTGCGCCATCTTGTTCAGTTTGTCATAATCCACATCTGGTACTCTTTACTTAACACTCCTCAGTATTCTTTAATAGTTCTATTCACTCCATATTTCACTATGCTGTCAGTGGTCAACTTCAACATAACACTCCTTGCTATTTCTCAATTTTCTCCCAATAGCGAAGATATTTCTATCTTCTTTCAGACAGCAATAGTGCAGAATGATAGACGAGGAAGAATGACAATATGAAATGAAAATTAAGAAATATTGCTAATAACTCGAGTGCCTGGTGATTGTCAGCCACCTAGCTTTGAAAAAGTGAAATGCCCTGTGAGGTCTTTAGCCTCAGCTCCTATTTAATTCATGAAAATCATCCACCTTAACATCTATTTCATCATGGCTGTTTTCCAATTCCTCTGGATCCAACCCTACTTCTTCACTATGTTTTTTATAACCTTCCAATACTTCTTTTTTTCCCCACAATATCTTATACGACCATTGTTCCTTTCGTCAGTTGTGAATTTCCTTTTCATAGAAGATGGTAGTCACTTTTCTCCCATTTATTTCTAAAATCACAGAATCTTAATTAAAATGCAGCTTCCTGTCGTATTTGTTAAAAGAGCCTTCCCTAGTCAACATGTCAGTGCTCAAACCAGAAATTATCAGAAAGTTGTGATACACTTGGATACCATTTATGTTGACAGGTAACATCATTTGGTATTTAACAGGCTTCTTTACTATTTCGATGGCTACAATTATTTGGGTACCCATTACAATCATTATTTCTAATTCTCCCTTCTCAGGTAATGCTTCTAATGATTTCTGATTAATAGCACAAAGATCACTGACACTATCAGCTAAACACTCTTCTTCTTCACCTTGTACCTTCGAACATATTATTGGTTGTCTTGTTTTTCCCCCATAATTATTGACTTCTTCTTCCTCCAGTAAATCGTATAAGCCTCCCTTCCCTCAGAACCCTCCAGTGTCTAGTGATTTGTCAGTCTGTCATCTAATGACAGATCAAAACACTTATCCAAGTCTACGTCATCTCTTTCCACAGTAATTAATTTTTTCGTTAACTCTTCAAATTCCCTATCGTCATTATATTCCTCAAAACTCTCACTAATTGACTGACTCCCCACTATGGTCATCACCTGTCTGCATCTTTCCAACTGCTGCACATAATTTTCATTAATTGCCTCCATTATTTCCTCCATCCTTTCCTCGTGTAGCTCCTGCAGTCGATCGTTATCTGTGTTATTCTCTTCTTCATGACAATGTTCGTCATCATTTTCACTGCACACACTTTCTTGTATATCAAATGCTTCGTCATTTTTCTTCACACTATCTATAAAATTCTTTGTACTGCAACTTTTATATGTTCTTTTCTATTAAAAAAACTCTTCCAAGCCACCGATGAACATACATATTCTGACCTCATTGATCTCATTCGCCCCATTGTATCACTCCTGTTATTACTTCAGATATTTGGTTGTTACTATGTACAAAGAGCATGGCTAGTGGGTTCAGATTACTATTACCCTTTCTGAAAATGCTAGCTGCTTTACAGGCGGGATTTAGTTTCCCACACTCTGTGATTTTGGTTCATTTCTCACTCTGAATGCCACCCATTGACTATTTTGAAAATCATCACCGCCATGTCTTGGAGAACATGTTCTATACACAGGTTCTTGTTCTCTGCTGATTGGTCTTTTTGCCATAGCATGACGCACCCCCTTGCAGCTCTCCCACAATTACTGTTACTGAACTCGCCCATTCGGTTTACATTTACATTATAGTGGTTTACTTTCAGGCCTAAAGTACCGATTAGCTTGCTCCTTCTCCTGAAATAATTTCTCCTCCCTTTCCAAATGATTAATAAACTAGTAATGTCATCTCTGGGAGCAGCAATAATTTTATTACGTGAGTTCATGGACAACTTACCATCTAACCCCATGTCAATCTGCATGGCTCTAAGTTATTCATCACATATGACAGATTAGTAACCCACTTCAAAGCGAAACTTTTCATACTTCCTTTACTGAGATTAAACATTTCACCTGCCCAGAAACTAACTTCCAACTTCATTTGCTTTTGTTTCCACTCATTTCATTGAAAAAAATCTTCTTTAAATTTTTCTGACATTTCATATTTTTCAGCTGCAGTTTCAAATCTTGCTGTAGTTTCACCTAAAACTTTCGACGTGCGGATCATACATAAAATGTTTTCGCCGTTGCGAATAAGGATAACCATCAGCTGTATAATGGAATGACAATAAAAATTTGTGCCGGACCGAGACTCGAAGTCCGAGTTCCTGCATGTAGTGGGCGGTCAGATTAACTTTTTTTTTTATTACCAGACCAGGACTCGAACCAAGCATCTGACTATCCGAGCGCGACTCGCGACCAGATCCAAACTTCCATATTCCGTAGTTCCGGATTCGAGTTCCAGTCCGGCACAAAATTTCATTGTAGTCATTCCACTATACGGTTGATGGTTATCCACATTCGCAACTGAGAATACATTTGATGTATTTCATAATGGCTGTAGTCGCCGCAGTGCCTGTTCCTCCGGACATGCATGCATGCTTTAACAGCTCACACTATCTATATTACTTTAATTATAAAGCTTTGCAGTTATTTTCTCAAACAAATTCTGCTGCCTCAACCTTCGGGTCTAATTTATGTACATCCTTTTTCACTTGATCTACTCACTGCCGGCCCTTCCTTTTACCTCAGAAAATTTTTGTTCTTATCAAACATTAATGCTGCAAACATATCTTGCTAGCTTTGTGGTGTATTTCCACCTAATACAATTCCCTGTTCTGTTTACTTTATCAGCAACATCCCAAATTTGCCATTTGCCTCCACTGTTTCTTGTTCATTTACACTGAATGGACTAACATCAACAAATGAGCATTACTCAAACCGAACAGCTAGCTACTGTCAAAATTTAGACTGCATTCCATAGCTAAATCTGTTGAAACATTCTGTTCTAGTTCTACTCCCACTATTAGAGAAGGCAACTGTGGTATATCATCAACTAAAGCATTATTATTTACTAAATCAACTGCTTGTCTTTGTTCAGGAGTGCTTGAGTGACTGGCCCTTATACTGAACTGTACCTCATCCTCATCCCCTTCTTTCACATTTGCAGCATTCTCATTATCTTCCATCCTTCCAAGTCTTTTAATATGAACACACAACAAAGAAAATACACTTCACTTGTCTCCAGTTGTCTCCTGTGCTCGCGACGTACGTGTCTGCAGATCCGATCTCGTCCTTCAGCTACAACAGTTTTAGGGTCCTCGTCTGCTGTGTTGTCAACGCGGATGTGTGTCGTTCGATATTAGTTACACCACCTGACTCTGCCTTGTCCAACTCTATGCTGCGCCCTTCTTTGCCTTGATGACGTTTCTCATCCATTTCACGTCGTAAAGGTCCAGTTCTATTGTCATCGATGTTCTCTTTCACTTTCTCGTCTACTGTACCATCATATCTTTCGCTCACTGTATTACACTGACCTCTTTGTAAACTATTGACGACTGCAGTTTCGACATACTACAGATTTTTTCCTGACCAATAAACCACGTACAACTGTGCAGCTGCCGGCCGGAGTGGCCAAGCGGTTCTAGGCGCTACAGTCTGGAACCGCGCGACCGCTACGGTCGCAGGTTCGAATCCTGCCTCGGGCTTGGATGTGTGTGATGTCCTTAGGTTGGTTAGGTTTAAGTAGTTCTAAGTTCTAGGGGACTGATGACCTCAGAAGCTAAGTCCCTTATTGCTGAGAGCCATTTGAACCATTTGAACTGTCCAGCTACTTTTTCCGCCTACATAATAATGTCCATTCACCTTGCAGCGAATTCCTTCTCTTGCAGTCCGGTACACACCCCTAACCTGTTACAAAATACGTAATGTTCTTCGGCAAGAAATATTTGTAGCCGAAAGTAGCAGCTCTACACGCCTCTACAGGTTGCATCAAAAGTATGCTGTTACAAGTCTAACAAAGCTATTAAACGATAGATAGTTTGTGAGGACAAACTCCGGTATATTTTTACTTGTTTACACAATAACACCAGCAAGTCCGTGCTAATCCAATTGTCTGTAAGAGAATGCTTGCTCAAATACTCCATTTCTCGTTTCCCATAAACGATCAGTTCTCCGTCCCGACTAGTACAACATGCTACGTGGGTTTTAGTTAACTGAAGTGCCACGATTACTTTGCGGCAATTCACGGTCAAGTTTCACTCATTATTCTGCAAAATTATTGTATCTGTTCAGAACTCTATGTACCTGTGTCCGAACATGATGGCTGAACTCCGAGCTTATAGCATCCTCAACAAAGCAATTCTTTAGCCTACATTATACGCGCGAACATACTGTCCGAAGATTCACTGATATACATCATAGCCAATCCGATATCAGTACTAAACCGCGCAAACCCGTGTCTTTTACTAAAAACCATTCACAGCATAACAGCTTTTATGAGAAATTTATTAAAAGAACAAATTCATTAAATCTAGAAATATCGAAATAGCCCTTTTTTTAAATAAATGAATTACAATGTAATTATCATGTTTCCCTACTCCCATAAACTGACTATTTGCATTTTGCAAATTTCCCGCGAGAGTGTGATTCCCACTCTTTGCACTGATACAGTCCGTGTGCTGTAATTTACTGTTAAGAGAGATAACCATACCGTATTAATCTGTTGTATTACTTTGCACTACATCATCTTTCCCAGGAATAATTCAACATGCTGAATCAAGAGTAATTAATAGGAGACGTAATATTTGCTCAAGATACAGTTTTGTTTCCAAGATACACTGTTTTGACAACGTACTAAAGACGCTGTCACCTTGCGGCCACAGCCGTTAACTATGAGAAACTGCTGCTTTAGTGATGGGGAGCTCGTGAATGAGTCGTTCAAATGAACGCTCCACTCCAGTGAAGTGTGAACTAACCACTCAATTTCAATGAACTGGTACTTGATAGCACACTCCACACTTTTTTCTCGTTCACTCACTCTCTTCCCCTCTCCCTCTCCCACTACACCGGCGCTACGTCACTCATCCTCCCTTCACCTCAGTCCTCCCACTACTGCCTGTCGACGAATCGCGCGGTGTTAGTGGGGAAAGATAGGTTTACGAGTGGTTGGGGAGGTGAGGGGCGAGGGGAAGACAGCATCATCTGCTTCCTACAGTGCTGACATCATTACCCGTGACTATTTGTGCAGTTAAACGTAGCGTCTGCGGGTGTCATACCGTTGGCAGCGCTTGCAGACAAATGAATATTAAAGATACAAACGAAGAGGCTGGTTGTGTCAGCACGCACAGCCAACATGAAAATAAAAGGTTTGTTAATAACACTGAAAGAGGGATTTTACCTGAAATTGTACCAATGACTACAGGTGACAGTTTACGTTTTGAATCTGGAGGGTTATTATTCTCAACAAAAATAAAACCTACAGGAAACCTTCTGAATAATTACTTAACGTAGGTATATAGACTTTGTGGGAATGGTAAACATACTCATTCTATTTTGGATTAAGTTTTAAAAGGAACATAAAATTGGACTGCATTTCGTTGGTAGCCCTAGTTTTCAGTCCATGAATACAACAAATAATGTTTCATTTGGCAGATAAAGACTTTTTTGGGTGCTTCATGAGAAAATGTCGAACAAGATTAAATGTAATACCTTCTTTATATGTGACAGGCTTCTCTGTTTATCTTTCCTTTGTCCCCTTTGACCATGCTCTATTTAACTCAGACGCAGTAAGAGCGTAAAACGTTGCGTGCACTTCACTGCATAGTTCGGCCATCTGTTGGTAAAATTATGAAGTATTACGAAGCTTTATTGTACGAGCGAGGCGAAGCGAGCGTAGCCGCGGCTGAGCGGCGAACTGGGCAACTTCGCCAGGCTTCCGTACTTTATGAATGAACTACTTCATTTGGACGCTTCACGGCAAAGAGTGAAATGAATGAAGTAGTTCACGGGAATGAACGAGTTCGACCCATCTCTATGCTGCATCGGAAGAGCACATCTGGCACGCTGAAACCATGACTCTCGTATGATTCCATCTGTCAGCTACTGTCCGACTTACATAGACGCGATACAAGCCGTGCCTCACTAGGACATACACCTTTTATGTAAATTAAAAAGAAGAGGGGAGGAAAGGAAATGAAAAGGGAGGGCATCACTACTGTCAGCTGCATCGAGACATTACGTGAAATCAGCGGCGACGAGTGAAAATGTGTACCGGTAATGGATTCACCTTCTTCAGTGCGGGTGCACAAATACGTCCACCTTCGTGTCGGAATCTCAGCGAGCGGATATGGAGGAAATGGACAGTGACTGCGAATAGGTGGCGCTCAATGGGAATGCGGATCGACCGTGAGGCGTGCCGAGATCGTCTGCGCAGTTACAATAACGCAGTGTCCCGGATGCCGCAGTGGTTAACGCACCCGCCTAGTAAACAGGGTTCAAATCCCGATCCGGTACACATTTTCACTCCTCGCCGCTGATCCCTCGTAATATCTCGTTGCAGCTAACAGCAGTGATCTCTTCCCTTTCCTTTATTTCCCTCACCCCTTCAATTTACATATAATTTATAGCAGCTGCGAATTATGTGCACATGTCAGAAAGAACAGACACCACGCATTCATATTACAAACGCCCATTACAGAAGTTCCTTTTTGTCAGATGGCTCTGAGCACTATGGGACTCAACTGCTGAGGTCATTAGTCCCCTAGAACTTAGAACTAGTTAAACCTAACTAACCTAAGGTCATCACAAACATACATGCCCGAGGCAGGATTCGAACCTGCGACCGTAGCGGTCTTGTGGTTCCAGACTGCAGCGCCTTTAACCGCACGGCCACTTCGGCCGGCGCCTTTTTGTCATCGCACAGCAAACGGAACCCACAAGTAGAAGCGATGCAGTTAACAAAACACACGCTAGGATCCGTAACAAATTGCAGCCTCGAGACGTCGATAAAATGGTGGCTTGCCGAGAAATTATCACCATGGCGCAGGAATTCATCAATGTTAACAAGCCTGCTTTCCCTGATGATGTTCACACTAAAATAAATGACTCTGGCATTTGTGCCTTTCCACACTGCTCATGGTGCAGCTTCTTATACGAGGCACGGTTTCAAGTTCGTCAGAGAGCGACGTACTGCAGGTTCCCCGTGTATGATACAGTTTCAGAAAACTGCTGAGCTAACTTCACGCCCACCCATGGAACGTGAAGTGTGCCGGCCGCGTTAGGCGAGCGGTTCTAGGCGCTTCAGTCGGGAACCGCGCGACTGCTACGGTCGCAGGTTCGAATCCTGCCTCGGGCATGCATGTGTGTGATGTCCTTAGGTTAGTTATGTTTAAGTAGTTCTAAGTTCTAGGGGACCGATGACCTCAGATGTTAAGTCGCATAGTGCTCAGAGCCCTTTGACCATTTGAACGTGAAGTGCGTTCAGAACTTCAACACAAGAGATACAGCTCTTCTAAATGCTAAGGTCCCAAATGTCTGCCTTGAAGAACTAATATGCTATCGACATAAGTCACCACGTCCGGCATGCCACAGGACTGCTATGATGATATTAGGCTTGTTAAAGTAAGAATGAACCGTATTGATTCCGTCAAACTGACATGATCCATTCCCTTTGAGTAGTGGACTTTCCTTTAGTCTCTCTTTTAGGCTCACTTCCTGAAACTATGTCACTGATGAACTTTTCGTTATAACTGTACAGTTATTTATTGACTGTATCGGGTTCATGATATTATTGGATGTCGGCAAATCCCCACTGTGACCCACAGTTATCAAAGTGTTTAAAACAACTCGATCTTGAATTACACGTATGTAAGTAGGCTGTTTAGGATTTTATGTTGGTAACACCACAGAGCGCTCAGTACGAAAATCGCTGACTGTGCTGTGTGCAGTCTGTGGCTGGTTGGACTCACTGTTGGAATATTCGCTTGTGTAGTGTTGGGCATTTGGATGTGAACAGTGCGTAGCGTTGGGCAGTTGGAGATGAGCCGCCAGCGGTGGTGGATGTGGGGAGAGAGATGCCAGAGTTTTGAGATATTAATATGAGCGGACGATTTGGACGTGTGTCCATCAGAAAAAGGAAATTTGTCAAACTGGATGTCACGAATTGATTTTATATATATATATATATATATATATATATATATATATATATATATATATATATATTAGTATGACTTTTGAACATTATTAAGGTAAATAAATTGTTTGTTCTCTAGCAAAATCTTTCATTTGCTAACTATATGCCTATCAGTAGTTAGTGCCTTCAGTAGTTAGAATCTTTTATTTAGCTGGCAGTATTGGCGCTCGCTGTATTGCAGTACTTCGAGTCACGACGTTTTTTGTGAGGCAAGTGATTCATGAAAGGTATAAGTTATTATTAGTCAGTGCCATTCCTTTGTAGGAATTATTGAAAGTCAGATTGTGTTGCGCTAAAAATATTGTGTCAGTTTAGTGATGATCAGAATAAGTAAAGAGAGATGTCTGAGTACGTTCAGTTTTGCTCAGATGTTTGAAAACCAAATAATGTAGAAGTTTTTCCAGCACTGTCATTCTTTTACATAAAAAGGAAATGTTTCACATATGTTGCGATTGTTACCTGTGTAGAGGTGATTTCAAAACGGAAGTACTTATGCAAGATGTGATTTAAGTTTAGACTCGAAATTTTTAATTTACTTCTTCGACTGCGTTTCATCTAAATGTGTTTCCTTACCAATGCTTAATTGTTTCGAGTTATTGCACGGTGATGTAAAGAGTGAGGTGTTTGGTATCCATGTCGGTTTGTCCTTCTGGTTTTACCTTATTTATGTGACCCTCAACTTATTAGTTAAGCAAGAGCAGATGAACATTTGTATCAGGAGACAAGTTGATATGTGCAGGACCTGTCTTAAAAGCGTTATTAATCCTTTGAAATAGTCTTGAAGATGAAATGAAATTGCAATTAACATCGTCCACTGAGTCAGATCCGGGCGTAAGTACGGTAGTATTTAAAATACTAGTCGGTTTTAACAATTACACCTCGATGATTCTCGTGTCAGTGTTGTTATAGCCAAGCGGGGCCGTTGCTGTGAGACAAATGGGAAATGAACTACGAGCGAAATGTGTCTACGCTGAGATATTACGTAGAAATTCCGTCCCACGCTGACCTAGGATAAGGTCTTCTTTTTAATTTGCTTACCCTCTGTCGTAAGCTGTCTGAAAATTATAAAGCACATTTATGATGTTCTTTTCGCTTATATCGACAAAAAATCAACAGCAGTAATTGTTACGAGAAGGCGATATATTTCGTTCTTTTGGTTTTTGTGGAATGAATGTCAATTTTCTTAAGACTGACGTATACGACATACAACTGTTGCCACTTTTTGTTCCTTGTTTCACATTCTCATCACAACTGTTTCTCCTTTCATGTTATCAGAAGCGGGATTCGAACTTGAACAGCAAAGGTTCACATGTTTATTTGTCTTTGCGGCGTCTGAGTCCTACTTTTCGGTCATTCCGAAATATTTCCTGCGCGATTTCCTTTTGCGGTTTGAAAATACATGTTACCGCAACTTATTAATTTTCATTATAAAATGTGAGCATCCACAAACAGTGCTATGTGTCTTTTCATGTTACGTATTAAGGTTGTTACAATGCAGGCCGGCCTTTGCGGCCGAGCGGTTCTAGGCGCGTCAGTCCGGAACCTCGCGGCTGCTACGATTGCAGGTTCGTAACCTGCCTCTGGCATGGATGTGTGTGATGTCCTTAGGTTAGTTAGGTTTAACTAGTTCTAAGTCTAGGGGACTGATGACCTCAGATGTTAAGTCCCATAGTGCTTAGAGCCATTTGAACCATTTGTTCCAATGCAAACATTCGTAAGTATGACTGTTTCAAAGTATATAACATTAAAATGAATGTTATTTACTAATAACTTTAAACTCTGGTGATGTTATAAAAGCGAATGGCTTGTGCTGAATGAATTTTCTAGTTTTCAGTTCGCTTTAAGTTTCAAAAACCAAAACAGCTGCTACAGCTGCTGAAGCGGAGAACAACTGAAATAACTTTCCCTGCTCTTCATTTACGATGTTCGTGTTACAGTCGGTGCATCTGGATGTTAATCGTAATTATGCTTTCGACCCGAAATCATATTTACAGAAATGTGAACAAAATTCATTTGTCTACACTGCTCTCAATCAACGCAGTGGCAGGCAGCAACACACTGTCTTTTAAGGGCGATCATTCCCAGTGCCAGCCAGCTCAAGAAACACATCGGCTGAGCAAAAGTATTCTGCCTTTGCCTAGTCTAACGGAGAATTGGCAACACTGTAGAATACGTTTGACAAATATGTGACTGAGGATTTATTTTTTGGCGTGCTTCAGAAGAAATTCACTCCATATATTTTTTTCAATTAGATTAAATATTCTGAATTATTCTTACTTGAGGTATGACATAGAGGTAAGAATTTTATGGTTTTGAGTCCAAGATGTTCGTTCCAACAGAAAATGCAGCTTATTTCACCATTTATGTTGCGAATTCTGTGTTTTAGCCTTCATTTGGACAACAAGAGGGCGTTGTCTGATGTAGTTGAAAGCTAGCTTAGTTGTAAAGGGTTCTTCCTTCAAGCGGAAAGCCGCATTAGTTTTCAGTCCAAATCTCGCTGGAGACAAGATTCCTAGCTCTTCGGTGAAACAGCAGCTAGCAAACAGAGTGACGATAAGTAAATAAATCCTACGACAACTTCTGTGCAGTAAGTTCTTTCTCTACTTTGATTCCGCACTCTGCAGATATAAAGGTAAAAAAGTTGCGAATTGCACACTTTTTCTTCTTCTGTCAATACTATTGACCTACTGCGTCACTGAATCATCTGTTATCTGGATTTGGTTACGTTTCTACCCGTCGTGCTACATTTCCATACTTTCATGGCAGTACTGCCATTCTTCTTCAATGGCACTGAACTCTGAACGCAGACACAGACCGTTTCGAAGGCGAAAGGGCATATTATCGTGCTAATTCGTGACAAATATGCATAATTTATATTAATAAAAAATATTTTCTCCGCCATGTTATCACGATAAGTTGTAATTCGTTTGTATTACTAGAGTGCATACTAAAACACAAGATATAAATTAATCACTCGTAGCATATTATCCTAAATTATCTAAATCAGACTGACAATGCTCAGATGGTTTCTCGACAGCTAAGCCATCATTACTCTACAGTGAATTATGTTGAGATCTGGAAAACATTATGATATCAGTATTATTAGCCAGAGATCCTGGGTATAAATATTTTCACCAACACGGAAGAAACTATGAAGCAACACTTTTTTTGTATTAACTAAATAATCATTACTCCCTAGTGGAAAACACTGATTCGAGATTTCGTTAATTTGGCTATCGATTAATGTAAGTTAAAACTGGCTCTTGTTTTCTGATCATGTATAGAGCATTTAATGTAATAATTTCTTCTGCTTCTTTTGACGTCCATGAGAGATTTACTCCAACTGTGCAGTTGGAATCAACAATTTTTTAAACAGATGTTTCCGGTTAGCTCTATTACAATATTTAGTTTTATCCTTGATTCATTCTTGTAGTTTGAAACTATTATTCGGACTTTATCTATTTTACCCCCCCATAGGCAAGGATACAAAAACAACGTGTAGTCTACAAAGCACCTGATGTTATACAACGACGGCAAGGTTGGTATTCCGCCGCTGTCCGAGTAGTTTCCGTACACTTCTTCGGCCTGTAATCTCATTCAGTAGAGTATAATTCTCATCAGTGATCAGTCCCGGTTCGAAATGAGTCCCTAAGACCAGAAGACAACAAAGTAATAAAACAGACTATAAGTGACAGTTCATCTAAAAACTTGTGGCAGCAACTGTTATGAGTCGTCAATAGAACTGTTAGAGTGACCTTAATGATTATTCGTGGTGCCCAGGAATAGAGGCCAATATTCAGGTATATGACAAACGATCATTAGAAGCAAAACTGTCTAGAAAACATCGGCTCTAAAATGCATAGATGAAGTGCAGTTGGCACTTGTTCATCCTCGTTGCTGCATAACATCTGTCTCCTACTGGACAGGTGTTCATAGCTCTTAAGGTACGCATTTTAGAGCCCATGTTCACTAGATGTGTTTCCTTCGAATGACTATTCCCGTCACATTCATGATACTCACAGTTCTTCCTGGAATACCTTGTATAAACGTGATAATGCCGCAATGATGTGCTAGCTTCGCGGAAATAGTGAATGCGAACGACTGTGTTCATATATACGTGTTTGTACCAGGTACATTCATTACCATATGGAAAATATTAATTAACTTATCGCATTAATTTGTAGATCTGAATATAAGCTATACAGGCTGAAATCAGTCAGCGAAAATAATTAACATTGTGATCTAGATTGTTATTCAGACAATCGACATTTGCATTCAAAATATTATATCCCCTGTTTAAGTTCTTTTTGCTTGTTGTTTACTCAGTGTATACAAATCAGTTACAAACAACCTTGATACTTCCACTTGATTCCCCTTCCTGTCGTCTAGTATTTTATAAATAATTTCAGGATTTCTGTGTTTGGACGTCAGTAGTGTGTTATAGAACTTTGTGACTGGAGGCAGAGACGATGAATTTTGCGACAATATGTAGAGACGACAGTTCAAGATTTTTGTCTGTTAAATAACATTGGTGTTCGAAGTTTAAATCACAATCCTACATACGTGAAAATTCATAGATACTACTTCTGCAAAACAACTGAGTTCAGAAGGACATGAATTGTAAAAGACGTAGAAAACATTAATTGAAATGCCATTTTAGAGCGTCTTCTGTATTATTTCATAGTAATTGAAACATAGTAAGATACTCTTTAGTTCCGTGGAACAAAAGATACTCGTTTGGGTTCAGCGCTCAATGCACTGTGTGATAGTGGGGTCTTTCCAAGTAAATTATCAGTTCCCATATGTGAGTGCATATTTACTTCCTTATCCTCACTGAAACTTGATGTTACTAGGGTATCACTGTCAGTTCGGGTCAAAAACGATGGATATCAGCACTTTTTGGCGTCAACTTTCCTGGAAGCTCAATGCTGTGGGGTCCCGGGCCACTGACGTCTCGGGCAATGACGTGCAAGCTCACCCTCCCACCCGTCGAGCAATTTCAATTTTTATAATTCGATAGCGTGAGCGTTATAATTCGTTGACTGTCTGTAAATACATTCAGCTCTCATGTGCTCAATTGACGAGCCGCTTGCGTTGAGGAATGAGAAGCTTAACAAGACTATTTTTTGTAAACATCCAGCAGAGGTATGTATTCACAACTTTATGGATCAAAAATGGAAAGGCGTGATAATGGAGGAGCGTATGACAGTTAACGCTGCAGTCAGGAGGAATATTGTTCAAAAAATAACAGCATGACAAAGAGTGGCTATTACTGTAATTGTGTGTGCAATGTCTATCAATAAATGCACACACACTTGCAGCTTATAAAAATGCCTGTGAGGTACGGACCTGTGTGCCAGCCTGTTAAACTTGCGTTAATTCTAGAGACTGTGGAGCAGCAACAGAGTCATAACTTATATGTAACTGCCAGCTTCTGGCGATAGTGAGATACAGCTTCTAAGGATTTGGTAGCCGTATCACGTTAATACAGGGTCGCGCTTATAATTTTTAGGGCTGTGAAAGATAAGTTCATATTTGCAACATTAATGCGTGTAGTGTAACATTGTTACTATGAAGGTATGGCACGCATGAGCAACAGATTTTCTTTTCTTTTTTTGTATTTGGAGTGTAAGAAATGTATCAGATTCATTTTATACACTTCTTGACAGGAGTCGTATCACCTGTGTTACTCCCAAACGAACGAACTGAAGTACCCTCTCTTCCTAAAATTCTTTGGTTTTGACGGATAGATCAAATGAAGCCGTAAAAGATGGGCGTAAAATCGGAATATCGGAAAACTGACCGTAAAAGAGACCATAAAATTGGTCGTAAAAATTGTTAGAACAGAACAAAAAGAAATGTAGGTGTGTAAATACCTACCTACCTGACGTTAAAATACCATATTAATTACAAGGCGCTGAGAACCATAAGTGTCCAAAACACACCATCATCGACTCTGAAACGTGTCCGTAAACTCCTGACATCTGTTGCTCTTACGGTGAGTCACATCTCTCTGTATCTCTAACAAGGGGAGGCCGCCAATTGTGAAATTCAGATTCGATTCATACTGCGCATAATAAAACTTCATGGCCAGAGGTGTAATGTGGCAAAGCACCAAGATGCACTTCTCAGCCGTTGTCGAGAAAATCGACAGTTAAAAGAAACCGTTGCGGTGAAATACTCTCTACGGTTAAAAATTGTCTACCGCGTCGTGGCGCAGCGGTAAGCGCTCGGGTTAGTAATCTGAAGGTCGCCGGTTCGAATCCCGCGGCATGCAACATTTTTTATTATTAGTTTTTTGTAATTCAAATATATACATATATATAATAAAAAATTGCATGCCGCGAATTAATGAATTGCTTATGCATGTTCGTGAAGGCGGGTCGCTCTCCAATTGTACCGCCTCCATTTTTCCGTTTGTTTAACAGGGTGTACCAAAGCTCTCACGCCCGCACTGATTTTCGACGATGTTATAAGTTGCGCTAGGGACCGCATCTACCTTCTTTCGAAGTTAGCAGGCAACCACGCTGTTATGCGGCGGCTCGTTTCGGCCCATTCAACATCTGTCCATCAAGTGTAACGAGCGAGTAACGGAGTTTATATTTCATACCTGCCACAGCAAATTTGTGTTCGTGGGTCTCTATTCTAATTCGAACGTTTGACTTACGCTATACGTATTCGTTTCGGAATATCGTTTCTACGTCTTCCGTTAACTATACATGGTTAACATTATGAAGACAATTAATAACATTTGTGGAATACAACTTTGTTTGCGGAAAACATAATGATGTTCGAAGTCGCCAGTTTTTCCACGACAAACGACTTTCAACAACTTATTATATGCATAATTGTTGCAACTGATTGCCGGAAATTATATATATATATATATATATATATATATATATATATATATATATATTTGAATTATAAAAAACAAATACTAAAAAAAAAGTTGCATAGCATGAGATTCGATGCAGCGACCTTCGGATTATGAACCAGAGCGCTTACCGCTGCACCACGACGCTATACAGAATTATTAATCGTAGAGAGTATTTCACCACAACGATTTCTTTTAAGTGTCGATTTTCTCGACAACGGCTGAGAAGTGCATCTTGGTGCTTTGCCACATTACACCTCTGGCCATGAGCTTTTATTATGCGCAGTATGAATCGAATCTGAATTTCACAATTGGCGGCCTCCCCTTGTAAGCCCACACTGTATATATAAACATTCACGAGAGCCTGTCTAACCGATTTCTCGGATATTCGTGTCCCTATGGACCCAAAACACAAACCACAATTTTGTTGCTTGAGGTGCCTGAATTGTTATCTAGGGTTGGTAACACAGTTTACTGTCCAAATCGTATACGTACTAGTAGTAGTAGTAGTAGTAGTACTTCGTGATCGATGATATATCGGCAATTTCATATGAACCTGAAGCCACAGAACGTGCATTATGAAAATGACGATAACGAGGACCAGACCATGAAGTGTTGGAAAAGGTTATAACTGTGTGTGTGGTGCATCAAGTATTTGTTCTTCACGTTCTGATTGTAGTTTCAAGTTAATTACATACTTTACTACTGTCAAAAGACACTATGTCACTAATCTGTACATGGAAATTTTGTGAAAAAACATTAATAATAAATATAATCACAAATATTAATCAAAAATTCATAATATAATGTGGGCAGATTATTTTTTTCATAGTAAATATATGATGTTGAGACTCGGTTAAAAAACAAGTAATGACTATGTGTCTGATTGTCTACAAATCTCGTTTCCACAAAGACCTGTTTCTCTCGAAATTTGGTGTCTGTGCTTTGGATCGTTTTGGCATTATAAATTAATGGCATCGTAGCATATTCTGCAAATTGGCTAACCCTAATGCGATTCGCTAAACTACATACACAATTTCTGAACTATAATTTGCTCTAGAAAATATCTTTGAGAAAATTAACTTTTACTGCTTACCAAACAGTATATGGATTTTATGGCACAAAACAAAATTGATGATGTACCAGTTCTCAATATTACGTGATGCAAGGCAGCTGACATGAGGATATTGAGAATGTAGTCTGAAAAAGATGTGCCTCGTATATTTTCTTCCTCTGGCTGTGTGAACCATGGGAACTGGGAGTCTAGTGAATAGCTTCTGGATGTGTATGCAAGGATTCCTTGGTATCCACTCCTGTCGATAATGCTTAAGCGACGAAGGACGCGCATACAACGATGCTGGCAGCCAGTGAACTGGATCACGACGGACGCCGACAGGGCCCCCGTGCAATTAGTGTGTTGGAAGGAGCTTGTGGTGACCTAGATGAGAAGGTAAGGCAGCCGCAGACTCAGTTCACTTGTGGACCCTGGGCTATTTCCCCACCCCCACTCTCTCCCTCTCTCCCTCTCCCTCTCTCTCTCTCTCTCTCTCTCTCTCTCTCTCTTCCTCATGATTTTCTTTTCCACGTTTTGTGTGTGCTGTTGACGTTTCCGGGTTGCGTACGGTTTCGACTGGTTTTGTTCTTCGGACGTTAGAGCACTCACTGTTGACAAATTGATACGGCCCGCAGAGTGTGCGGTATTTTCCCTCAGTTCGCGAATTTCATTCTTTTAAACCCGTACACCAGGAACGAGTTGTAGAAATGGCAGCGAAACTAAGCGTTTGCATCCCGAGAGCATCTGCAGCAACAGGTGCCGCCGAACACAACCCCTCTCCACCTTTCGGACCCTTTGACGTAGATACGGAGAAGTGGGACAACTGCCCGAAACTTTTCTTGCTCCGCTGCGAGGTAAGTAATGTCAGTGACCCTGTAGGTATGAGTGCACACCTCCTTTCTTCTAGATGCTTTCTTTGAAATTAAGTATAAAAGTTTTGTTGCCGAATGGACTTCGCGTGGTTGAAATCTGATGAGCTGGGTACGGCATTGACTGCACATTTTGAGCGTAAATCGCATGTTGTAGCAGCGAGCTTTTAGTTGAATCAGTGACGAAATCGGGTTAACGAAAAATTGTGGAGTTCCACGGTTTGTCTAGAGATTGTAAGTTTGATTGTAATCAGTGTGGCGTATCTTACTCGGATTCAATTATCCGCGATGTAATCATTCGGTTTTCCCAAGGTAAGTCATTTCAAGCGAAGGCTTACGAGTCGTCTGCCCCATCGCTGGCCGACTTGACACAGAGACCACGATCACATGAGCTGTCGACGGCTGCCCAGAGAGCATTTGCCACTAAGTGCCACACAGCAGAAGTGGATAGTAGTTTTTCCCGTAGTACGTCGTCAGACGACACAGCTGGGTCTCTTTTACTAGGGGCACACAAGCCCGAGTCAAACTTACTGGTCGAAAAGCTGTCTCGTCACACGCTGTGTTCAGCAAATTAGTAAGGTGCATACTAGGAGTAAGCTTTCCCCGACGTTGGACAGGCCTTCACACAAATTGCGCAATGGTCCCTATTCCTGTTCTGGTACAGCAGATGGTGACGGCCGTCCCTCCATGGCATCGGGAAGTCTCTTGGATTATAAGGCATGACCCAGGTGTCACATCCACCGTTAGTGGCGGAAATATCCGCCTTTAAATAAAGTTTGTTTGAAGTGTAATCAAGGGTGCCACACCGCTGCTGTCTGTGCTGTTGAGCATAATGTTCGCAGTGTTGACCAGTTGTCTATTAAGGCGCAACGCGCTTTCCGCATCTAGCTCACGTATCTGGCAAACTGCTCATAAGTTTGCGCTGCAACTATCAATTTTGGGACGCTCAGTTGAGTTCCTGCTTGATATTGGGGCTGCGGCCTCATCGACCAGATTTACTACATATCATGAGCTTGGTAGCCCTACGTTGCAACAATTTAAATAAATACCAGTCTTCCACTGGGGAAGGGGGTCAGGTGATCGGGCGGGGGGGGGGGGGGGCAAAATGTAACAATGTGGAGAGACAAGTTTCATTATTAGTGGTCGATTCTGCCTCGGTGTTATATACTTTTGGATTGGACGCTTTTACACAACTGGTTTCTAAATTTCAGAATTTTTAACATTGTGCAGCCCTGTCAGCAACTGTGATAATTGAACATGTAACATGTCAGCCTCAGTTGCAAATAAAAACCAATCTTTACCCAGGTTTCAACCAAAATAATTTGGCCTTCTACAGAAGTCAGAGACACTAAACTATTGCATGCCAAAGTTTGGCCATGTCAAGTATAAAACTGTAGGACCGTAGTAACCAGTCATAAATATACATTACATCGACTGAAGAGAATCAGCAGGCCTCACTGTGCGGACGATGTCGGTAGGCCGCGAGAGCTGCGCCGGAACTAAACGCGGCGAGCAGCTGTGTACCGAGCATCGCTGATGGTCATGCGCATGCGCGCGTGTAAATATAGATACACAGCAGTAGCTATCTTTACATTAGGAATCGGATTATATAACCATTAAAACCTTTAACGGCGTAATATGCAAAAGAACTTACTTCTGAGGAGATTTATGACTGGTGTAGTAACCAGTCATAAATGTCCTCAGAAGCTACAGTTCTATACCTGACATGGCCAAACTTTGGCATGCAATAGTTTAGTGTCACTGGCTTCTGAAGAAGGCCAAATTATTTTGGCTGAAACCTGAGTAAAGATTGGTTTCTATACTATTGGCCATTAAAACTGCTACACCACGAAGATGACGTGCTACAGACGCGAAATTTAACCGACAGGAAGAAGATGCTGTGATATGCAAATGATTTGCTTTTCAGAGCATTCACACAAGGTTGGCGCCGGTGGCGAAACCTACAACGTGCTGACACGAGAAAATTTCCAACAGATTTCTCGTACACAACCAGCAGTTGACTGGCGGTCCCTGGTGAAACGTTGTTGCGATGCCTCGTGTAAGGAGGAGAAATGCGTACCATCACGTTTCCGACTTTGATAAAGGTCGGATTGTAGCCTATCGCGATTGCGGTTTATCGTATCGCGACATTGCTGCTCGCGTTGATCGAGTTCCAATGACTGTTAGCAGAATATGGAATCGGTAGGTTCAGGAGGGTAATACGGACCGCCGTGCTGGATCCCAACGGCCTCGCATCACTAGCACTCGAGATGACAGGCATCTTATCCGCATGGCTGTAACGGATCGTGCAGCCACGTCTCGATCCCTGAGTCAACGGATGTGGATGTTTGCAAGACAACAACCATCTGTACGAACAGTTAGACGACGTTTCCAGCAGCGTGGACTATCAGCTCGGAAACCGACGCTGCATCACAGACAGGAGCGCCTGCTATGGTGTACTCAACGACGAACCTGGGTGCACGAATGGTGAAACGTCATTTTTTCGAATGAATCCAGGTTCTGTTTACAGCATCATGATGGTCGCATTCGTGTTTGACGACATCGCGGAGAACGCCACTTGGCAAGCGTGTATTCGTCATCGCCATACTGGCGTATCACCCGGCGTGATGGTATGGGGTGCCATTGGTTACACGTCTCGGTCACCTATTGTTCGAATTGACGGCACTTTGAACAGTGGACGTTACATTTCAGATGTGTTACGACCCGTGGCTCTATCTTTGTTTCGATCCCTGCGAAACCCTACATTTCAGCAGGATAATGCACGACCGCATTTTGCAGGTCCTGTACGGGCCTTTCTGGATACAGAAAATATTCGACTGCTGCACTGGCCAGCACATTCTCCAGATCTCTCACCTATTGCAAACGTCTGGTCAATGGTGGCCGAGCAACTAGCTCGTCACAATACGGCAGTGACTACTCTTGATGAACTGTGGTATCGTGTTGAAGCTGCATGGGCAGCTGTACCTGTACACGCCATCCAAGCTCTGTTTGACTCAATGCCCTGGTGTATCAAGGCCGTTATTACGGCCAGAGGTGGTTGTTCTGGGTACTGATTCCTCAGGATCTAGGCACCCAAACTGCGTGAAAATGTAATCACATGTCAGTTCTAGTGTAATATATTTGTCCAATGAATACCCGTTTATCATCTGCATTTCTTCTTGGTGTAGCAATTTTAATGGCCAGTAGTGTATTTGCAACGGAGGCTGACATGTTACATGTTCGGTTTATAAATTGTTGGTGACGTTAATTTATTGTCACGACCTCGAGTCGTTTTTGCAGTCCCATAAACAGTATTTTAAACCAAAGTTGGGTACAGCAAGAGACTTTGTGGCCAACATTCAGCTTGAGCCGTCTGCGACCCCTAAGATTCGCTGTGCTCTCCCTTTTGCCATTTGCCATAAGAGATGTAGGTAAAGCTGAATTAGACAGACTACAAGAAGTGGGGGTTATTGCACATGTAGAAGCGATTAAATGGACAACGTCGTTAGTGATGGTTAGATAATCCAATGTATCAATTCGGTTGTGCTGCGATTTTAAAGCCACAAGGAACTTTTCGCACCGAGGCGTTACTGGCGAGGTTGGCTGGTGGCACTATTTTTCGGAGAGATACCTATCTGTAGTTACCCCTCGTTACTGAGACGCAGCACTTGCTAAAAAATGGTTCAAATGGCTCTGAGAACTATGGGACTTAACTTCTGAGGTCATCAGTCCCCTAGAACTTAGAACTACTTAAACCTAACCAACCCAAGGACATCACACACATCCATGCCCGAGGCAGGATTCGGACCTGGGAGCGTAGCGGTCGCGCGGTCCCAGACTGTAGCGCCTAGAACCACTCTGCCACTCCTGTCGGCAGAGCAGTTACTCCTTATTAATATATCGTTTGACCTCTATCAGTTTACTAGAGTGCCTTTTGGTGTTGCATTCAGCCTCAGGACCCTATCAACGTATTACAGAGCAGAGTGTGTGCAATATCCGGAAATGCGGCACATGTCTGAATGATTTAATTGTCACATGAGCTACCAGGTAAGAACATTTGCAAAACATACAGGTAGTGTTTCAGTTGCTGGAGGACAGTTGTCTGCGTTGTAAGTTGGGAAAGTGTACTGTTTCTTATTTTTTCTTCACCAAGTTGTTAGCATTTAGGACACGTCTTCAATCAGAAGGGCATTAAACCACTGGATGACTACGTCGCGCCGGCCGGTGTGGCCGTGTGATTGTAGGGGCTTCAGTCTGCAACCGCGTGACGGCTACGGTCGCAGGTTCGAATCCTGCCTCGGGCATGGATGTGTGTGATGTCCTTAGGTTAGTTAGGTTTAAGTAGTTCTAAGTTCTAGGGGACTGATGACCACAGATGTTAAGTCCCCTAGTGCTCAGAGCCATTTGAACCATTTGACTACGTCGCAGCAGTTGTTACCTCTCTCTCGGTACTTGCAGGAGCTGCGCTTGTTCATTGGGAAGGTGATCTATAACCATATAATGAATTCCTACAAAATTTATCTGAGACCCCACACCCTCTAGATCAACTTTGTAAGAAAGTTTTGAAATCTGGTTGGTCAGACGCTTTCTAACATTCTACGTTGTGTCTGTTTGTTCTATATCGTGTCTACCGCTTTCGCGCAACGACTCTCTGAGCGTGTTTTTTAGGGAATTGACTAGTTTGAACCTGGCACCTGTTGCTGGTAAGGAGACGCCAGAACACACATGACATGTAGAATTCAGAAGAGTTCAGTGAGACTAGCGATGATATAACCAAATACTTAATGATTTCAGCGTCAGCTCCACTGCACTCCCTGTAAAAGAATCTTAATACTAACTAAATTTAGTGGAAGGGGTTCAAGGCTTTCCTATATTTAGTTAGCTGGTAAAGTAACGTCGAAAAAGCAGTTAAGTTTACCATTGGACATCTTATTCTACTCACAAAACATTGTTTATAAATTGCACTATTGATAAACGGAAATGTTTTAATACAGGATGGTAAAAACCGACTGCGTTCAACAATAATGTGAACGAATATTCCCTGAATGGGTTTCCAAGTTCTACAATGGATCGAAGGATGACCTATGCCATATCACATCTATAATCTAGGTTTAAATTAAGTTTCACAAAAGAGAAACTATCAAAATGGTCTACAGTGACCCTCAATTATCTTTAATTACTTATCTAGCTTGTCGTAAATTACAGTGGCTGATGTGGCTTCTCAGTAATTATATAACAGAAAAATCATCGCGTTTCAGATTTTAACTTACATAGCAAATGTGAATACCATGAGATTTAATTGACGATTGACACTAGTATTACGCAAAAAAGGGGATGTAACAGATGAGACTTCTGCAGTTCTGAGAGAAGCCTTATGCGCTCAAAAATGCGGCATCGCATGCGTTCATTACCTTGTCGGTGTTCGTCAGGGGGCGGCGGACTGCACAGCTCCGCTCACATCGCTGTCTCGGAAGTAACTCCTCACTTCTCCTTACTACAATTTACCGAAGTTGGTTTAAAAAAAAACTATCTGGCTGTGTTTTCATCTGACCGATCAGGGTCTCAATGTTAACCTTAAGCTCCGCCTACAAAAATTCTGTCTATCCAATGAGAAACGTTATACTTTTCGTGGTGGGGCAGTGTTTTTTAAAGTTTGCAACTTAACAGAGACGCGAAAAAGTCTCACGCTAAAACTTGCAGCTGGTGTGGTCCTTTAGTGTTATCGTAAGATCTATACTGTTCTTCTGGAGAGCTCTATCTTTTAAAATGGGCTGGGGGGTGGTCCTAAAGTAACAGAGACGCGGAAAAGTCTCACGCTAAAACTTGCGGGTGGTGTAGCCCTTTTTGTGTTATCGTAAGATCTATACTGTTCTTCTGGAGGGCTCTAGCTTTTAACATGGGCTGGGGGGTGGTCCTAGCGGTTAACTGACGACGTGGGTGTCCGTCCCTTATCGTAGGGCCTTCCAGCTTAACACGGTTGTGCTCTCGGCTTCTGTTCTCGTCTCTCCCTTCGGAACTGCGTCTGTCTCACTGTGGGAAGGTATGACATGCATTTAGGCATTCCTGTGTTAGACTGTGGTATTCCATTTGCTCACTCGTTACTCGTGTTACTTTGGTTAATTTAATGTCACGATTTATTCGTAGCTATGTGACATACTACTGGATTTGCTTATCATGTGAGGGTTTTCATGGAAGGTGTTGGATTTGCCTGACACCTTACAGCTTGTCACAAACTTTTTATGCGGTAAAACATTGATTACGCTTTGCTACTCGCCTTGCTACCTTTGATACAACGAAAAGCTTTGTACTGACGACTGATACATCGTAGTACGAGATTGGGCCATGCTGTCCCAAAGAAAACTGGAAGTATCAGAACTTTCGATTGATTCTGCATCCATGGACCTCTAGTCCCCTCAAAGAAAATACTATCACAAAGAGAAACAGGTGCTGGTTATCGTGTATGGTGTTAAGGAGTTTCTCGTTATGCTTTATGCCTCCAAATTTCACTTGGTCATGGATCGTATATCACTGATACCTTAGTCAAAACCTGAGGTCAGACTCCCTGACATGACAGCTCAGAGACTACGGTATTGGTCATTATTTCTCAGCAATTCTTCTTATAATATCCTTTTTCGGTCCACAGTACAGCGTGGCAATACTGATGCATTCTCCAGGTTGCCCGTGGATCCCGATTCGGAGTTCGATAGGGAGAAATAGTTTTTATTGCAATTGACGATGCTTTAGAAATAACGCTGCAAGAATTTCCCACACGCGTCAAAGAAGTAGCAGCAACCACAATTCGCGACCCAGTGTTGCGCAGCGTTGTTGCAGCAGTTCAAACCTCCCTAAGGACGCCAGTCCCGGTTTTCGACCATATTTAAATATGAAAGAGCGTCTCATTTGAGTCATGGAGTGTTACTGTTTACAACAGAGGACGACAAGTGCTGCATTGTAGTTCCACTCTGTCCACATATCCACCTGTAGCTGCATTCTTTTCACTGAAGGATGTCTCCCATGAAAGCGTTAGCTAGACGGCATGTACGAGGGTCGTTCAATAAGTAATACAACACTTCTTTTCCCCAGCCGATTTCAGTTGAAAAAACGGCCGGAGAGGCAGAGCGGTTCTAGGCGCTACAGTCTTAAGCCGCGCGACAGCTACGGTCACAGTTTCGAATCCTGCCTCGGGCATGGATGTGTGTGTTGTCCTTTGGTTAGTTAGGTTGAAGTAGTTCTAAGTTCTAGGGAACTGATGAGCTCAGATGTTGTCCCATAGTGCTCAGAACCATTTGAACCATCAGTTGAAAAAATGCGTAATTTGGTGTGGATCGTCGTGGAATATTCCCGCTTCAGCCCCTGTAGTTTCATGAAGTTCCGATAGACGGCGACGCTACAGGTCGGCTTGAAAATGACGTCTGTATCGGAGATACGTTCCAAGCAGGAAGCTCTCATAGAGTTTCTTTTGGCGGAAAACTAGAGCATCGCAGACATTCATATGCGCTTCTGGAATGTTTATGGAGATGTGGCAGTTCACAAAAGCGGGGTGAGTCGTTGGGCGAGGCGTCTGTCATTATCGAAACAAGGTCGCGCAGCACTGTCCTACTTGACAGAAAATCCTAGGAAGTTCTGGTCTTACGTTAAATCAGTAAGTGGATCGAAACAGCATATCCAGACACTCTGGGATGATGATGGCATTGAAACAGAGGATGACACGCGTAAAGCTGAAATACTAAACACCTTTTTCCAAAGCTGTTTCACAGAGGAAGACCGCACTGCAGTTCCTTCTCTAAATCCTCCCACAAACGAAAAAATGGCTGACATCGAAATAAGTGTCCAAGGAATAGAAAAGGAACTGGAATCACTCAACAGGGGAAAGTCTACTGGACCTGACGGGATACCAATTCGATTCTACACAGAGTACGCGAAAGAACTTGCCCCCCTTCCAACAGCCGTGTACCGCAAGTCTCTAGAGGAACGGAAGGTTCCAAATGACTGGAAAAGAGCACAGGTAGTCCTAGTCTTCAAGAAGGGTCGTCGAGCAGATGCGCAAAACTATAGACCTATATCTCTGACGCCGATGTGTTGTAGAATTTTAGAACATGTTTTTTGCTCGCGTATCATGTCATTTCTGGAAACCCAGGATCTACTCTGTAGGAATCAACGATCGTGTGAGACCCAACTCGCTTTTATTGTTAAAAAAAATGGTTCAGATGGCTCTGAGCACTATGGGACTCAACTTCTGAGGTCATTAGTCTCCTAGAACTTAGAACTAGTAAAACCTAAATAACCTAAGGACATCACACACATCCATGCCCGAGGCAGGATTCGAACCTGCGACCGTAGCGGTCTCGCGGTTCCAGATTGCAGCGCCTAGAACCGCACTGCCACTTCGGCCGGCTATTTGTTCATGAGACTCAGAAGATACTAGATACAGGCTCTCAGGTAGATGCCATTTTCCTTGACTTCCGGAAGGCGTTCAATACAGTTCCGCACTGTCGCCTGATAAAGTAAGAGCCTACGCAATATCAGACCAGCTGTGTGGCTGGATTGAAGAGTTTTTAGCAAATAGAACACAGCATGTTGTTCTCAATGGAGAGAAGTCTACAGACGTTAAAGTAACCTCTGGCGTGCCACAGGGGAGTGTTATGGGACCATTGCTTTCCACAATATATATAAATAACCTAGTAGATAGTGTCGGAAGTTCCATGCCGCTTTTCGCAGATGATGCTGTAGTATACAGAGGAGTTGCAGCATTAGAAAATTGCGGCGAAATGCAGGAAGATCTGCAGCAGATACGCACTTGGTGCAGGCAGTGGCAACTGACCCTTAACACAGACAAATGTAATGTACTGCGAATGCATAGAAAGAAGGATCCTTTATTGTATGATTATATGATAGCGGAACAAACACTGGTAGCAGTTACTTCTGTAAGATATCTGGGAGTCTGCGTGCGGAACGATTTTAAGTGAAATGATCATATAAAATTAATTGTTGGTAAGGCAGGTGCCAGGTTGAGATTCATTGGGAGAGTCCTTAGAAAATGTAGTCCATCAATAAAGGAGGTGGCTTACAAAACACTCGTTCGACCTATACTTGAGTATTGCTCATCAGTGTAGGATCCGTACCAGGTCGGGTTGACAGAGGAGGTAGAGAAGATCCAAAGAAGAGCGGCGCGTTTCGTCACAGGATTATTTGGTAAGCGTGATAGCGTTACGGAGATGTTTAGCAAACTCCAGTGGCAGGCTCTGCAAGAGAGGCGCTCTGCATCGCGGTGTAGCTTGCTCGCCAGGTTTCGAGACGGTGCGTTTCTGGATGAGGTATCGAATATATTGCTTCCCCCTACTTATACCTCCCGAGGCGATCACGAATGTAAAATTAGAGAGATTCGAGCGCGCACGGAGGCTTTCCGGCAGTCGTTCTTCCCGCGAACCATACGCGACTGGAACAGGAAAGGGAGGTAATGACAGTGGCACGTAAAGTGCCCTCCGCCACACACCGTTTGGTGGCTTGCAGAGTATAAGTGTAGATGTAGATCTCCCGCGTACCAGCCGACCGCTCACAGTTGTGACTCCTGCAGTGTTGGAACGTGCCGACACTCTCATTCTAAGTGATCGACATATCGCAGTTATACACCTCGCGGCACAACTGGACGTCTCTGTTGGTAATCTGACGCAATCGTTCATCAGCTGGGGTACTCAAAAGTGTGTGACCGCTGGGTTCCTCGCCGCCTAACAGAAAACCATAAAGATCAACGGAGTACCACATGTGCGGAGTTTCTTAAGTGTTACGAGGCTGATCGTTTTGTCCAACACCGTCACAGGTGATGAAACATGGGTTCACTAATCGAACCGGAAACAAAACCGCAATCCATGGAGTGGATCTACATCACCTCCCCTCCGAAGAAAAAGTTTAGGTTCGCCCCCTTATCCGTTAAAGTCATGGGTACGGTCTTCAGGGGCTCTGAATGGTTATTCTATTCTCCCCCGTGGTCCATCGATCACCTCTGAAGTGTTTCATGCTACTTCTACATCTACATCCATACTCCGCAAACCACCTGTCTGTGTGTGGCGGAGGGTACTTCGAGTACATCTATCCGTTCTCCCTTCTATTCTAGTCTCGTATTGTTCGAGGAAAGAGAGATTGTCGGTGTGCCTTTGTGTGGGCTCTAATCTCTCTGATTATATCCTCATGGTCTCCTCGCGAGATATACGTAGGAGGGAGCAATATACTGCTACTCTCAGGAAACTGAAGAAACGACAGTAATATGTTCGTAGCCACAAAAATGCAAACGAACTTCTCCTCCTCCATGAAACTGCAAGGTCGCACATAGGTCGGGCACCCGGTTAGAGCTCACTAAACTTCATTAGACTGTTCTTCCTCATCCTAACTACTTCGAAATTCCATCTGTTTGGCCTAATGAAGGATACACTCCACGGGCAGCAGTACATGGATGGTCGGGAGGTACTGATGCACCAAGACGTTGGCTCCGATATCGCTAGTAGATTGGTACCATCAGGCATACAAACCTTCCCTGTAAGGCGGTGTAAGGCCGTCGCATTGAACGGCGATTATGTCGAAACATAAGTACCGTAGCCAAAAAAGTTGGGAAAAATACGGTACATTGAAATCCCTAATAAAACCATTCTGCCTTCAGAAAAAATGTGTTACATTACTTGCTGAACGCCACTCGTATTTCGGCCAGCAACAAAAAGCCACATCGAACATGCGTTGATGCAGTTTCAGTACTGTTTGTAGAACCTAGTGGCCCCTTCGAATAAGTTTCCATCGTGTCCTCAACCGGCTCAGCAGTGGAACAGAGTACACGTGGATTTCACTGGTCACTTTCTTGGAGAAACGTGGCTGATACTGGTGCACACAATGTCCAATTTTCTCTAAATAGTACGGATGTCCACCACAACAGCGAGATAAACTGTCAGGGCGCTCACGATCATATTAGCAATAGACAGTGCACCACCCACGATAGTCTCCGATAATGGCCCCTAGTTTACGGCGTCGGGGTTTCAGGCGTTCTGTTGCCGCAGTTGTATACAGCACCTGACCACCGCTGGCTTCCATCCAGCATCCAACTCAGAGGAGGAGCAGATTATTAGGACATTTATTCTTTGAAATTTGTACACTGCGGAAGTGTTTTAAAAGATACTCAAGCTGCTATTAAACTACTACCGCCAGCCGGTGTGGCCGAGCGGTTCTAGGCGCTTCAGTCTGGAACCGTGCGACCGCTACAGTCACCGGTTCGAATCCTGCCTCGGGCATGGATGTGTGTGATGTCCTTAGGTTAGTTAGGTTTAAGTAGTTCTAAGTTCTAGAGGACTTCTGACCCCAGCAGTTGAGTCCCATAGTGCTCAGAGCCATTTGAACCAGGAGCAGTATTCTACACGTTTCTGATTGTCATCTTCCCGTAAATCGCTCCACAATCGTCACACGATGTGGCTTCAAATTAAAACTTTTCAATATCCGCTGGCAACTCCTCTTACTTACATGTGCCTGTGGCCGCGCGGGATTAGCCGAGCGCCGGCCGAAGTGGCCGTGCGGTTAAAGGCGCTGCAGTCTGGAACCGCAAGGTCGCAGGTTCGAATCCTGCCTCGGGCATGGATGTTTGTGATGTCCTTAGGTTAGTTAGGTTTAACTAGTTCTAAGTTCTAGGGGACTAATGACCTCAGCAGTTGAGTCCCATAGTGCTCAGAGCCATTTGAACCATTTTGATTAGCCGAGCGGTCTGGGACGCTGCAGTCATGGACTGTGCGGCTGGTCCCGGCGGAGGTTAGAGTCCTCCCTCGGGCATGGGTGTGTGTGTTTGTCCTTAGGATAATTTAGGTTAAGTAGTGTGTAGGCTTAGGGACTGATGACCTCAGAGCCATTAGAACCATTTTTGAAACTACTACCAGAGAGTGCTCACACCAATCTAGTTTTAATAACAACTGGATGTGCGTGTGTAAGGACAGTTGCTGTTAAAGTAGTAGCAAAGAGTGCCCAGGACAGTCTAAGCAGCAGCGGTTGGAGGTGTGCGCACTCCTCAGCCAGTGTGTCTACAAATTGTGCGCCACTTCAAAAATAAGTCTACCCCGTAAGTACACACGGGTGGCTGGCTTTTGCATTACTGTTATGCATGATTACAATTTAATTCCAACACGTCGGAGCAACGTCGTCGTTACGGTACAGCAGCATTTGTCGCAACCTCGCCGCAGCGTCGAGCGGAAGGCGCGCGAATTGAAAGCGTTGCCCCTGCTTTGCCTCTGAGAGAAGCCTCATAGGCGAGCCAGCACTCAGCAATGCTGCGGGCTGCGAGCAACGCCCTGTACCCCGCACGTGTCTGGCGTGCGTCACTTCTCGCTAAAGACAGTCTCAGCACACAGCTGCGCCGTCCGCCGCGTATGAACCGCGAAATCAGCACACAGTTGAAATATACTTTCCTGCTGCAGTGTTACGTGGCTTTACGCTTAATTACAGACTTACTATTTTATCAGTTGATTTGTATTCACCACGTAACGCCCGCTGTGTACGTCTTTCTTCGTTGCTGAGCGATGTATCACTTTTCGTTCTGACGCCGAAACTCTTCCTTTCCCATATCTTTACTACTTTCTATCTATATAAATGATGAACTATTGGTTTTGCCGTTTAACAACTTTTTAATAACTGTGGAAGTATTACAGGCATCGGGTCCGAACTAATGTGTCACCCGCCTATACGTTTTACATGAACCTTTCAAGACTCGATCGATCTGTTTACAAAGAGAAAGCAGAACACCTCTTCCTTTGAAGTTGTCCAACAACGACCTAGGAAGCTCGACGCCCTCGCGGCCCAGGCTCTTCCATGGCTCGCGGTGGTTTGCAGCATTCGTTTTAGTCCTTGCCCACTTGCCGCTACGTCGAAGTTTCGTGGTGATCGTTGGGCAACGTCTTCCACGTTATTTGCAACATAAATAAACTTTCTTCCCGCAGTATTTCTGAAAACCCAAAAACAAACTTAAAGAACATAATAATAATAACTGTTCTTACAATTATTCGTATAAGTCTTGGTCGATTTAATGAGGGGTGGGACAGGCCTAAGCCCTGTGACACCACACTGCCTAAAACTTGTGGAAGCTAGAGATATCTGTAATACCAATGGTATAACCTATGAATTCCATGACATGTTTTAGTAAGTTTCTTATAAAAATATCTAACAGGAATTTTGCAACCACTCGAGCATTCAATGTGCGTCGAAACCATTACGTATTCAGAGATATTAGCTCCATAATATCTATGATGTCTAGAGTTGATTACGCCAACGTCGTACATTCGACAGTGAATTAATGGATGTGTTCAAAGCACCAGCAGACTCATCAGTGTAGCCAATGGCTGAACAGTAAAACCCCTCAACCCACCCCTGCGCCATTTTTATTAGTATAATCGATTGCCTGAACGCTATAATTCTATGTCTGCACTTTATGGTGAAATGATTATTATGAAACACCAGCAGCCATCAGCCAGTAGAAAAAGCAGAAAGAGACAGACAGGAAGTGTTGCGTGCGCGTACAAACACGAACGCAAGCACACACGCACACGCATAAGGGCTCTAAGCACTATGGGTCTTAACATCTGAGGTGATCAGTCCCCTAGACGTAGAACTGCTTAAACCTAACTAACCTAAGAACATCACACACATCCATGCCCGAGGCAGAATTCGAGCCTAGTACCCCACCCATCCACCCACCCACCCACACACACACACACACACACACACACACACACACACACACACACACACACACACACACACGCACACACACCGCTTATCACTGATATCATAAGCTGATTATATCAGGAGCAAATGTAACTTTCTGAAACGTAGGAAGACACCGAAGCAATACAGAGACGGGATGCTTGATTTGTTACTAGTAGGTTCGAACAATACACCAGTGTAACGGAGATGCTTTGGGAACTCAAATGGGAATCCCTGGAGGGAAGACTACGTTCTTTTCGAGGAAAACTATTGAAAAAATTTACAGAACCGGAATTTGAAGCTGGCTGCAGAACGATTTTGTTGCCTCCAACTGACACTGTTCTTGAGGACCACGAAGATAAGATACAAGAAATTGCAGTTCATACGGAGGTATATAGAGGCATAAAGACAGTCGTTTTCCCCTCTTCCTATTTGCGAGTGGAACATGAAAGGAAACGTCTCGTAGTGGTACGGGGTACCCTCCGCCACGAGCCGTAAGTTGGATAGCAGAGTATCGATGTAGATGTAGACTATAGGATCTACCTAATTACAAGATACCGTACATGGAAAATGCGATCTGTGATGTTTCCACCATAATTCTGGAACTGTAATGTGCTGTACGAAGTACACTGAGATGACAAAATGATGGGACACCACTTAATATCGTGTCAAATCTCCTTTTTCCTCGACGTGGCATGGGATCATGGGATCAACAAGTCATTAGAAGTTCCCTGCAGAAATACTGAACCATTCTGTCTGCTTAGGTGTCCATAATTACGGAAGTGTTGCCGGTGCATGATTTTGTGCGCGAGCTAACTTCTCGATTATGTCCAATAAATGTTCCATGGGATCCATGTCGGGCGTTCTGGGTGGTCTAATCATTCGTTGGAATTGTGCAGAATGTTTTTCAAACCCATCGCGAACAATTGTGGCCCAGTAAACGGGGCATTGTCATCCATGAAAATCCCATCGTTGTTAGAGAAATGAAGTTCAGAAAAGACTCCAAATGGTGTCCGAGAGCTGGACTTAACCAGGGACCCAGTCCATTCCACGTAAAAAGAGTCCACGCCGTTATGGAGCCACCATCAGATTGCACAGTGCCTTATTGACAGCTTGGATCCGTGACGCCGAGATCCTACCATCTGCTCTTACCAACTGAAATCGGGACTCATCTGAGCAAGACACGGTTTTCCAGTCATCTAGGCTCCAACTAATACGGTTCTGCGCCCAGGAGAGGCGTTGCAGGCGATGTCGTATGTGCTGTTGTAACCAGTTAACGCCCCATTTCGCCGCATTGTCCTACGGATACGTTCGTCGTATGTCCCACACTGATTTCTGCGACTATTTCACGCAGTGATGCGTGTCTGTTAGCACTAAAGGCCGTCGCCCACTGAGTTACGCGTAGGGAGAGGTAATGCCTGAAATTTGGTACTCTTCGCAAACTCTTGACATTGTTGACGTCGGAATACTGAATTCCCTAACGATTTCCGAGATAGAATGTCCCATGCGTCTGGCTCCAAGTGGCATTCTGCGTTCTAAGGGTGATAATTCCTGTCGAGCGGCCCTAATCACGGCGGAAACCTTTTCACATGATCACCTGTGTACAAATGACTGCTCCACCAATGCACCTTGAGGACGCGATACGGCCGCCATCTGTATACGTACGCATCGCTGTCCCATAACTTTCGTTACTTTAGTGTATATTTGACAATGGGATGAGACCTAGACTTGAATACAGTAAGTAGGTACAAAGGGATGTTTACTGTTGGAAATATCGGCGTCTAAGAAGAAATACTTAAACAGTTAATGTAATTTTTCTGTGTACTTACACGAGTATGGGGAATGAAGTTCTTGCTAAGGTGGCTGTTCATGTATATTCTACTCCAGTCACAACACTGAGTTTCCTGCTTCTCTCCTAACGGGAGATGAGTATTTAAAGTCATTGTCACGTAATAGCGCCGGCCGATATGGCCGAGCGGTTCTAGGCGCTTCAGTCTGGAACCGCGCGACCGCTACGGTAAGAGGTTTGAATCCTGCCTCGGGCATGGATGTGTGTGATGTACTTAGGTTAGTTAGGTTTAAGTAGTTCTAAGTTCTAGGGGTCTGATGAACTCAGATGTTAAGTCCCATAGTGCTCAGAGCCATTTAAACCACGTAATAGCGGCGGGTCTTCCAATCCAAATCACATCAGTTAGGTTTCTTTGAAAGTACACTAATGAAACACGTTCTCATTTAATAATCATATACAGCTCAACGGAAAATCTATACATTATGACTAGAGATATGTGCAGTACACAAGAAGATAGACCCGTATCACTGACATCAGCTCTCCTGTAAGATTTCGGAACCTATACGGTGTTCTAACATCATGTAACATCGATACATAGTGGTTTGAAGAGCTGTGCTTCCTTTTCTGACAACAAAGTAGTTCATATTACCCGTCGAACGAAGGAGTAGACGGTAGAAGAGATTGCACCACGCTATATTTTTCTGGTGAGCAAACTGCTTAATAAGTGTGGAGACCTATATAAAACTTTCGATGTGTATCCACCAGTTTGTGCAACTTCTTTACTGTCCTTCATTCGTCCGTTCCTGGCTTGACATGAGTTTTAAGGCGTGCGAGTCCACCGTGCTATCCATTGCACCACCAACCGCATATCACAGATGTGAATTCCGTCGGTGAACCTCGAGAAAAAAAATCAGTTTTCTATGGAGTGAAACTTCGCCACATTCAATATGTTTCTCGAAGAAACGTATTCTCACTATCACTTGAAAGATGAATGGTGCTCTGTTGATTCAGTTCATTGGCCGACGAATCAAAAACCAAATCAACAATTTGTAGCTAAACGGTAAAAAAGTAAAAAAAAAAGGAATGTGAAACAAACCAGTGGTTGTTGATTTCTGGTGTGGTCCACACATTGTCGCTAAATTTCGGGAACTCTTGACAAGTTTCAAATAAGAGGTGCTTGACCATCCTTTATACAGTGCAGATATGGCTTCCAATTATAAATAACATATTTTCTAATGTAAAAATAAAGCAGTTTGGGCAGAGTCTAGAAAATGAAGAGCAGCGTCAAAACGTTTTCAAAAGATGTCTAACGTCACTAGCGTCATAATCCTACCGCGATGGCGTGCAGCAATTCGACCATCACGACGATAAATGTCTCACGAAATGTTGTTGATAAGTTGCTTAAGACTGTAGTTTTAACCTTGAAACACTATGGTGTGGTGCTGTATTCTTTCTTTTAAATATTTTTAAGGGATGGCAGGACTTCGTTGTTCGTGATTCTAACTAATCTTTGGGCTGTACAGATCTCCATACAGGCAAGTGCAAACTTTTTCGAAGTGGTATATAGAACTAGCGGCATTGTTGGGACACCATGTACCCCACTATAGTGTAACTGCATTTGTTTACACATAGAAGTTTTCTTTATGTGGTGTTTTATACCGATATAAAACTGTGCTAGGGATGTGCGCAGTTTCCAGAGGGCTGTTTTTTTTAACTGTCACGTGATGTGCTAGCGCTATACTTTTGTAAGGTTGGGTATCAGCGGAAGCCTCTTCTGACATGCAGCATGGCCGCACACACACAAAACACCCAAAGCAGCGAATAAGCATATTAGACTCTGTGGGGACGAGAGGAAATCGATGGCATTGACTTTCTGAGACGAAAATTTTGAAGTGAGAAGCTACTAACCCCATGTGATATTATTTGTGGCGTATTTAGATAAATATCAAGACGTAACAACTGCCCCATCAGACTTAAAAGAAATTTTAGCATCTGTATTAATTTTTGTCAACAAAACTTGCTGTTTGACGATCGACAGGTGTCAATGTCATCAATTTGTAAGCGAGTTTAGACGGTGATGCAGATACACATTATCAGCGACATAGAACGTGGTAGAAACGCCCAAAGAGCTACAAACTTTGTTTGTAGTATAAAATAGAAATAGTGGTGGTATAAGTGTTTTGACATTGTCTCTAGGCAAAACAGACCTAAGGTAGAAAGGTTCTGACGTTTTATCGTAGAAATAGTCATGAAAATTTCTTCGCCATTTGGAATAGTGTAGAGAATAGCAATAGGCTACGTACCTCCAATGCACGTATCGACTCCGTGAAGAGTGACAAACAGGCAGCGTGAAATATTTGTAGGCAAGAAGAAAGTAAGTCTCTCGCGGCTGCTCCCTGAGGTGTATTTCAGGAAATTACCCGCAGACAGCCGGCGACGTCATCAGCGCCGAGTACGTCGCGTCCCTGGCAGGTGTAATGGCCTATACACATTCATGAGCTGGTCCCGACCACGTGCTATGTTTGGAACGTGCCTGTACACCACTTTGGACTCTGATTATAGGAGGCCCGTGAGAACGGGAACTACGGTTCTTGGCCGCTCCACACTGTTATTGCTGGATATGTATAGTAAAATACGTATTGTCAGCTGATAGTTTTGATCAAATGTTATCAGTTTTAACTTCAAAGCGTGAAGCGTGATCTATAGTTACCCGCAAAATTTTAAGTATTTTTGAAATCAATTCAGTGGCCAAACTATATAAAGCCTTACAAATATACGTGAAAACAGCACCACGCTCTATTTGAGAACTGGCATTTCTCATAAAATTTCTCGTGCCACAGGAATTAAATGTTCATGCGGAGCAGAAGTTACACACATGTGTTACCTTCTATGAGTGGACGGCATATTTAGGGTAACGTTTTAACCATTGATATGTCAAATTTACCCACTTTATATGTAAAAATACTGTATGTTGCACCAGTACTGTCAATATCTTTACAGTATTTTTGATAAATAATGCAGACATTTTAAACATGGAGATAAACTGTTACACTTGCCAAAAATATTGTGTGTGTATTGCTGATGAAGCTTGGCCTTTTGTTCATAAATAATAGACATTTTAGTGTGTGTGTGTGTGTGTGTGTGTGTGTGTGTGTGTGTGTGTGTGTGTGTGTGTTACTCATGAAGCTGCATCAAGTTGCACCTGACCAAGAATTCCGCCGCCCACCTGCCCTGAATATAGGCAACCCGCACATTTGTTCTCATGGCTACGGCACTATCCAGGGCGTGGTACGTATATATCCATTGAAAAATGAGCCAGAGTCACCATCGTCTCATAATACACTAACTACAGTTTTCATGGATATAGCTTTTACATACCCAGTATGATTTATTAAGGAGCAGAGCGTTTCTCCAGCTAATAAAATACAGCTGTCATTGATTCATTGTTTACCAACCCAGTACGATGCTCAAAACAAGAGAACATTTTTCCCCGTCAAATCGAACGGATTTTAATTCGTAGCAGTGTTTATTAACTCAACAGGATGCTCCGAAAAACAGGATCTATTTTGCAGCAAGTCAGAAGCAGTGTTCATGGTTGAGAACGCTCAGATGTTCTACAGGTCCACGTGCTTCAACACTGCTGACCATTACGTGAAACAATTTCTGTAAAGTCAGGTGTGTCTATGTCACGTACCTAGAAGTGGGTGTTACTCATTTAAAACCTGTGTACTACGCCCAACAAAATCGTGTTCATCAAAGTAAGGAGTCAAGTTTGTGTGTCTGATCAGTGTAAGTCACTAAGCCTTTTATGTCTACAAAAAATTGTGTGGGAGAGACAAAAAGACCTACTGTCCTGTGTTTTCCCTTGAGCAAGATATAAAATGATCACACATCAGTACAATGATTCAAGAACGCGACTCTCTAATGCTCTTTACCCGTATGTTTCGCTCCAAGACCTCTTGCGTTAATAAAAATGTCTCGTGCCGCATCAGTACGTTAGAGCAAGGGAAGCATAGAGAGAGCTTCGCATACCTGTATGTTTACTATGAAAGCCAGAAAAGGCGTTAGGCGCATTTTAGATAGCGTACCAGACTCATTTTGTTCGCTACTGTTGCGTTTATTGTTACTAACTGTAAATAATGATCTTGTAAATCCCTTGTGTAGGCTCGAATATCTGCACTTTTACTGTCGCGCTGTGTATACGAGATATGCATATATATATATATATATATATATATATATATATATATATATATATATATATATATATATATAAAAGTTTTGCATCACCTCTGTTCCGAGACATCCGGAACCTGTACAGAAAATTGGAATGGAGATCAACAAAAACATCATTTCCGCCCTTTTTATTTCTCATGAAAACCACACATAGCATGCTGTACAACCATACAGCGAGACCTTCAGAGGTAGTGGTCCAGATTGCTGTACACACCGGTACCTCTAATACCCAGTAGCACGTCCTCTTGCACTGATGCATGCCTGTATTCGTCGTGGCATACTATCCACAAGTCCATCAACGCACTATTGGTCCAGATTGTCCCACTCCTCAACGGCGATTCGGCGTAGATCCCTCAAAGTGATTGGTAGGTCATGTCGTCCATAAACAGCTATTTTCGATTTGTCCCAGGTATGTTCGATAGGGTTCATGTCCGGAGAACATGCTGGACACTCTAGTCGAGCGATGTCGTTATCCTGAAGGAAGTCATTCACAAGATGTGCACGATGAGGGCGCGAATTGTCGTCCATGAAGACGAATGCCTCGCCAATATACTGCCGATATGGTTGCACTATCGGTCGGAGGATGGCATTCACGTATCGTACAGCTGTTACGGCGCCTTCCATGACCACCAGCGGCGTAAGTCGGCCCCACATAATGCCACCCCGAAACAGCAGGCAACCTCCAATTTGCTGCACTCATTGGACAGTGTGTCTAAGGCGTTCAGCCTGACCGGGTTCTCTCCAAACACGTCTCTGACGATTGTCTGGTTGAAGGCATATGCGACACTCATCGGTGAAGAGAATGTGATGCCAATCCTGAGCGGTCCATGCGGCATGTTGTTGGACCCATCTGTACCGTGCTGCATGGTGTCCTGGCTGCAAAGAATTGCGCGCCATGGACGTCGGGAGTGAGGTGGCGCATCATGCAACCTATTGCGCACAGTTTGAGTCGTAACACGACGTCCTGTGGCTGCACGAAAAGCATTATTCAACAAGGTGGCGTTACTGTCAGGGTTCCTCGGAACCATAATTCGTAGACAGCGGTTATCCACTACAGTGGTAGCCCTTGGGCGGACTGAATGAGGCATGTCATCGACAGTTCCTGTCTCTCTGTATCTCATCCATGTCCGAACAACATCGCTTTGTTTCAATCCGAGACGCTTGGACACTTCCCTTGTTGAGAGTGCTTCCTGGCACAAAGTAACAATGCGGACGCGAACGAACCGCGGTATTGAACGTCTATGGATGGTTGAACTAAAGACAACACGAACCATGTTAATCCTTACTGGTGGAGTGACTGGAAGTGATCGGCTCTCGGAGCCTCTGCGTCATTTCTGAAGACTCAAAAGGAACTGTGTCTGTGATACAATATGCTCAGTCAACGTCTCTCTTCAGGAGTTTTGGCAACCGGGATGATGCAAAACTTCTTTAGATGTGTGTTTATTTATTGATTCGTGCAGAATTTACTTAGGCCTTTGGAGTCCAGAGCGTTAATATCCCTGCTTAAGGGAAGCACCTTTCATGTAATGTTTCCTCTTGGAATTTTGGAGAGTTTTAACGGCGTTCTCGCAAATTTGCAAGAAACCGTTAGGCTCACCTTTGTATCCTCTCCACCTATTACGTTCCGTTAGTCTGACTTGGTAAAGGTCGCAGCGTGACAAACCTTCATCACTGATTGCTCGAGAGAGTGCTGCGTCCCGTAGTCAAACATCAATTCTGACATTGGGGACGAACAATGTGCGTGTTTCGGGCTAACAGAAGACCTAATGCTCCGATAATTCTAGAATTATACATCATAATCAAATTTTTTCCCATCGCTGTAAGGTATGTTCATTTCCTTGGTCAAATATTAAGTGAATTGAGTTAATTTTCGACAGCTGATAACGTATGGATCATGGTATAAGAGCACGTGATTGGATAACAAATAGCTGCCTACACTACCCCAAAAGTACCAACTTATAGTGAGAAGAGTGAAGATCGCTTTGTCAGACGATTTCTCTTTAGAAATGTTAAGTAATAAACCATGAGGTTTTCGTGGCAGTTATCATTACTAGGCCAACTGCCTTGCCGCATTGGTAGCACCAGTTCCCTTCAGATAAAGCTCTGACAGGCTTGGCTAGCACTTGGATGGGTGACAGCCCGAGTCTGCCGAGCACTGTTGGCAAGCGGTGTTGACTCAGCCCTTGTGAGGCCAAATAAGTAGATACCTGACTGACAAGTAGGGGGACGGATCACGGAAAGTGACAACGGCCTGGGCAGGGGTATGATGAACACATGCTCCTCCATATTAGCATCCGATGACGCCTTTAGACTGAGAATGACACGGCGGTCGGTCGGAACCGTTGGGGCTTTCGAGACCTGTTCTGAAGGAGTTCTATCACTATTAGAGAGAAGAAGGAGAGAGGAGAATGTTAAATGAGGGGAAAAATGTATGAAATACAGCATCCTTGGTAATAATACCAAATATTTACAAATAAACACAATTTTAACAAACTGAATCGTTCAAGCTAATATTAAAGATGTCATGAAAAAGCTACTATTAACCACTATCAGGTTAGCAAACATGATCTTAAATCCAACACGCAGTCCCGCATCATCGGAAGTATCCGCGCCGCGCAGGATTAGCCCAGCGGTCTTAGGCGCTGCAGTCATGGACTGTGCGGCTGGTCCGGCGGAGGTTCCAGTCTTCCCTCGGGCATGGGTGTGTGTGTGTTTTTGTCATTAGGATAATTTAGGTTAAGTAATGTTTAAGCTTACGGACTGATGACCTTGGCAGTTAAGTCCCATAAGATTTCACACACATTTGAACATTTTTGAAATATCCGCATTGCTCAACAGTTACATTCTGCATCTACAAACCGACTCAATAATTTGTGTTCTCAAAGCCTGTAGCTGGTCTTATTATCAGCTTAAGACACCCAGACAAAATCGACATTGGACTGTTAATGACTGGAAACATGTTGCCTGGTTGTATGAGTCTCGTTTCAAATGGTATCGAGCGGATGGACGTGTACAGGTATGGAGACAACCTCTTGAGTTCGTGTACCCTGCATGTCAGCAAGCTTGTGGAGGCTCTTTAATGGTGTGGTGCATGTGCAGTTGGAGTGATATGGGACCACTGATACGTCTGCTGTGACAAGTGGCACGTATGTAAGCATCCTGTCTGATCACCTGCATCCATTCATGTCCATTGTGCATTCCGATGGATTTGGGAATTTCCAGCAGGACAATGCGACGCCCCACACGTCCAGAATTGCTACAGAGTGGCTCCAGAAAAATTCTTCTGAGTTTAAACACTTTTTCTGGCCTCAAAATTCCCCAGGCATGAGCTCTATTGAGCATATCTGGGGTGCCTTGCAACATGCTCTTTAGAAGAGAGATCCTCCCCTCGAACTCCTACGGATTTATGGACGGCCCTGCAGGAGTCATGGTCGCGGTGTCCCTACACGATATTAGGTAGGATTACCAGTTTTTTTCTCTTCAGTGTATGTCTTTTTCGCCCTTCGTTAGTAACTATTAGTTTTCAAACAGTAGGCTTAAATCAGTAAAACCTGGTGGAACGCTAAATTGTCTGAGTCTTCTTTTTAGTAGTGACTTCACTAAGAACAGGATATTTCAATACGTATCTGACAAAAAAACATGTTCTAACAGTGTTAAGCTAAAGTCGCAGCCTTTTTTAATATCTTTAGATGACAATTTAATACACCGTCCTTTCATGGCCACATGTTGTTGACAATCAGAAAAAGAGCCCTGAACCACCTTTTGAACATGTTTCAGTTTCATGTAACTCAGCCCTATATCGAATGAGAGACGATTCTGAAAATCTGTGTTGTTTTTCCTAAGTTATTTTATGTCTGCTTTCATAATTTCATATTTTCGGTGCAAGCACGCATTTTCGCATTTACAGCAGTGTTTGTTTTCACAGTTAATGTTTTGTCTGTTAACAATTTCTTCATTATATTTACCTGAAAAAATCGATCTCATTATTTATGGTAATTTTTGTGCCACTATACTTCCCTCATTATTAGGCTCCTTACTAAGCCGTAATTTAGCAACAAAGGATGTAAGATTTAGAGCTGGAACATCATCAGATTTTAACTTGTGTTTCGAAGAAATAGTCAAACAATCACTTTTCAAATCCCTTTCATAATATGAATCAGTAAAATGTACTGAGCAGACACGAGGATTTCCAACTGAAAACGAATCTGCACGTTTACAAGCACATATCTATTTTTATTTCGTTTCATTGTTTTTAGGAAATATATGAATTTTAATTCGTAACTTACTTAGTTGTCTGCTGTAGTTAGCACGATAGGTTACTGATAGGATACTGATAATTAAGGCCAAACTCTGAACTCAATCTCCAGTCACTAATAAAATTTTGTTTTCGACTCGTAAACGCCATTATACCACAATACGTTATTCCACGCGCGGACTACGATGCGCTGTTTGGGTGTACTCTGACATCAACAGCTCTTCTTGCTATGGTGCATACACCTCGTGATACCAGCCGTGTATTCTAGTGTCCGTGGGCAGATCCGCTGACGGAAGTGTTCACCTGCAAGAGGTGTTCACCTGCAAGACTCATAGTACGAGTACTAACATCAAGACCAACAACATCCGTGGAACTCTCCTTACGCTTAATGCCGAGTGTTGTTTCAGAGTGCTCAGTCGAACCAACCAAATTCGAATACCTAAATGTTATTTTTTGTTAGCTAGAATTGTTCATGTTGTGGAAGACAATAGTTTCAATGGATTATTGAGTAATGGTTGGTTGCAGTACCCCGATAAACTACACTACTGGCCATTAAAATTGCTACACCACGAATATGATGTGCTACAGATGCGAAATTTAGCCGACAGGAAGAAATTGCTGCGATATACAAATGATCAGGTTTTCAGAGCATTCACACAAGATTGGCGCCGGTGGCGACACCTACAACGTGCTGACATGAGGAAAGTTTCCAACCGATTTCTCATACACACACAGCAGTTGACCTGCGTTTCCTGGTGAAACGTTGTTGTGATGCCTCGTGTAAGGAGGAGAAATGCGTACCATCACGTTTTCGACTTTGATAAGGGTCGGATTGTAGCCTATCGCGATTGCGGTTTATCGTACCGCTACATTGCTGCTCGCGTTTTTCGAGATCCAATGACTGCTAGCAGAATATGGAAGCGGTGGGCTCAGGAGGGTATCCCAACGGCCTCGTATCACTAGCAGTCGAGATGACCGGCATCTTATCCGCATGGCTGTAACGGATCGTGCAGCCACGTCACGATCCCTGAGTCAACATATGGGGACGTTTGCAAGACAACAACCATCTGCACGAAAAGTTCGATCAGGCCGGAGACCATGGCTGCGGTTACTCTTGACGCTGCATCACAGACAGGAGCGCCTGCGATGGTGTACTCAACGACGAACCTGGATGCACGAATGGCAAAACGTCATTTTTTGGATGAATCCAGGTTCTGTTCACAGCATCATGATGGTCGGATCCGTGTTTAGCGACATGGCGGTGAAGGCTCATTGGAAGCGTACATTCGTCATCGTCATACTGGTCTGTCACCCGGCGTGATGGTATGGGGTGCCATTGGTTACACGTCTCGGTCACCTCTTGTTCGCATTGACGGCACTTTGAACAGTGGACGTTACATTTCAAATGTGTTACGACCCGTGGCTCTACCCTTCGTTCGATCCCTGCGAAAACCTACATTTCAGCAGGATAATGCACGACCGCATATTGCAGCCTTTATGGATACAGAAAATGTTCGACTGTTGCCCTGGCCAGCACATTCCCCAGATCTCTCACAAATTGAAAATGTCTGGTCAATGGTGGCCGAGCAACTGGCTCGTCACACTACTCTTGATGAACTGTGCTACCTTGTTGAAGCAGCATGGGCAGCTGTACCTGTACACGCCATCCAAGCCCTGTTTGACTCAATGCCTAGGCGTATCAAGGCCGTTATTACGGCCAGAGGTGGTTGTTGTGGGTACTGATTTCTCATGATCTATGCACCCAAACTGCGTGAAAATTTAATCACATTTCAGCTCTAGTATACCTGTAATATATTTGTCCAATGAATACCCGTTTATCATCTACATTTCTTCTTGGTGTAGAAATTTTAATGGCCAGTAGTGTACTTAAAGAGAAAGACTATCAGGTCCTGTAATGATTTGCTAAGGGTGGCGCTACAGTCTGGAACCGGACGACAGCTACGGTCGCAGGTTCGAATCCTGCCTCGGGCATGGGTGTGTGTGAAGTCCTTAGGTTAGTTAGGTTTAAGTGGTTCTAAGTTCTAGGGGACTGATGACCTCAGAAGTTTAGTCCCATAGTGCTCAGAGCCATTTGAACCATTTGAGCTAAGGGTGGAAGGATCATAGCCGGCCGAAGTGGCCGTGCGGTTCTAGGCGCTGCAGTCTGGAACCGCGAGACCGCTACGGTCGCAGGTTCGAATCCTGCCTCGGGCATGGATGTTTGTGATGTCCTTAGGTTAGTTACGTTTAACTAGTTCTAAGTTCTAGGGGACTAATGACCTCTGAAGTTTAGTCCCATAGTGCTCAGAGCCATTTGAACCATTTTGGACGGATGAGGCTGTTAATTCATCTTATCATTTCGTCAGCCAATTTAGTGGTGTCGGAAAGACGTTTTTATTTTAGGTTACTACGGCTATCACACGCAGAACACAGTCCAGAGGTTTTTGTTAATGTGTTAAGATTTTTAAAAACATCTAGAGACAGTAATTCCGATAATGAAGAGGTGAGTCCGGGCTGTGTTGCTGTTAGCGATACACACTGAAGAACCAAAGAATCTGGTATACCTGCCTAATGTCGATTAGGGCTCCCGCGAGCACGCAGAAGTGTCCCAACACGACGTGGTGTGCACTTGTCTAATGTCTGAAGTAGTGCCGGAGGGAATTGGCACCATGATTCATGCTGAGCTGTCCATAAATCTGTAAGAGTACGAGATCTCTTCTGAACAGCACGTTGCAAGGCATCCCAGAATGCTCAATAATGTTCATGTCTCGGGAGGTGGGTGGCCAGCAGAAGTGTCTAAACTCAGGATAGTGTTCCTGGAGCAACTCGGTAGTAGTTCTGAACGTGTGGGGTGTCACATTGTCCTGCTGGAATTGCCCAAGTCCGTCGGAATGAAGAATGGACAAGAATGGCTGCAGGTGATCAGACAGGATGCTTACGATCGTGTCATCTATCAGAATCGTATCTAGACGTATCAGGGGTCTCATATCACTCCAACTACATATGTCCCACTCTATTTAAGAGCCTCCACCAGCTTGAACAGTCCCCTGCTGACATGCAGAGTCCACGGACTCATTAGGTTGTCTCCATAGACGTACACGTCTATCCGCTCGATACCATTTGAAATGAGACTCGTCCGACCAGGCAACATTTTTCCAGTCATCAACAGTCTAATGTCGGTGTTCGCGGGCCCACGCGAAGGGTAAAGCTTTGTGTCGTGCAGTCATGAAGGATACAAGAGTAGGTCTTCGGCTCCGAAAGCCTATATCGATGATGTTTCGTTGAATGGTTCGCACGCTGACACTTGTTGATGGCCCAGCATTGAAATCTGCAGCAGTTTGCGGAAGGGTAGCACTTCTTTCACTCTGAACGATTCTCTTCAGTCAAAGTTGGTCCCGTTCTTGCAGGATCTTTCACCGGCCGCAGCGATGTCGGAGATTTGTTAATTTACCGGATTACTGATACTCACGGTACACTCGTGAAATAGTCGTACACATTTCCGATATATAAAAGAGGAGCAGACTTGGACCATTACGTCTTAATGTTTTTGTACACGTCGTTGTGTAGTTTGTCAAATGGAGGTGGGGTTCAATACTAGAATAGGTGTTGTTGATCGTGACTTTTTTTACTCTTATGACTCTTAAGCCCGAAATACATAAGTTTTATATTTTCTGCTGGATGTGTACACGTTGTAGAAGACTGCCGTTTTAATGGATTATTCGGTAATCCCTCGATACTTTACTTAAAAAATGACAATCAGGGCCTGTAATGGCTTATGAAACTATGCACTGTATGCTTGTAGTTTTAATGTGACAATCGATTCCACAAAAACAGCTACACTGGCAGCCATTTTTTAGCCAACCTGATGGTAGAACTGAGAGTTACACAGTCACGTCACTTGTTATAGAACCAAGTTCGGCACACAGTTTTAATCTGCCAGGGCGTTTCAAGACTGGGAAAGTTGCTATGTTATTATGCACTTGCAACTATGGTTGGCTGCAACACATTCTCTCCAGAATTGTGGTTTTACTATGGAGTGATAGTGTCAGTAAGGAATTATAAATAAATACCTACGATTGGTCTTCGAATCAAGAATTTGTTTATCACATATATAACATATTTAGGACTATCGTGACGTGTTACAACAAGATACGAGGTTTGCTCGACAGTCTGAGACGCTTGCCAGCTTGGATTAATGGATCTGGGCTATAATTATCGCAAGAACTACTTCCATAGAAGCCTATTTTACTGACAGTACAGTGCTTACATACGTATAATTCCTAACAAATATCAGATACAGATTCTTTTATGTAATTTAAATACTTATCCGAATCCTCGGTAGCTTAATACCTATAAGAAGATCAAGCGAACACGATGCCTCTCTTCCCAACACATACACGGTACTGTAGCTAATACCACGCAAAAAAAAAAATACCGCTAGAGAGGAACATGTCTATCGATCTCAAGTTTCACTTAGCTTATGCGATACGAACGCTGGCTTCAAATATCACTTCTCAATGGTGTTTTTCGCGAAGAGAACGTACTCTGACTTGAGATAATGTAACACTAGCAAGTTTATTGAAGCTACTGGTACCACGTCCAGCATTACATCTTTGGTTTTTTGGGGAAAAGTATTTTGGTTAGTAAGATGTGCGTTACAGTGACAAAAAATTCACTACTGCGAAGTGTGGTCAGCAAGCTTATAAACCCACATTACAGGATTTACTTGTCATTCTGAGAACCCTACAAGATTGGTTTAATAGGTATGAAATATGATTATCACGTACCCTATCTTTAACGTATGACCCCTATACATACTATTCAGCAGAGGCATATAAGAGGAATATAGTACATGCAAGGAATACGAGCATTCTTTCTCAAAACGAGATGTCACATTTACCATCTTAGAAGACAACATTATAAAGAATTGGTAATATCCTTTCTACAGACTTCTCCTCTCTCAGTAGCATGAGACACTGAACTTCACGCCGATATTAATTAATTTGCGATTCGTCGTTGACGAAAATGTCATAGACAGCATATTGTTGGAGTTCTAACGATGTGTGGTAACAGGGTGTCAGATGGATTCGCGGTCTAATCTTAACGTCCTACGCCATACACCTCATGATAGTTTTGTAACTAGTAGTAGTAGGTTATGTTTCTGCTACTAAATGGCTCTGAGCACTATGAGACTCAACTCATGAGGTCATCAGTCCACTAGAACTTAGAACTACTAAGAATTAACTAACCTAAGGAAATCACACACATCCATGCCCGAGGCAGGATCGAACCTGCAACCGTAACGGTCTCGCGGTTGCAGACTGTAGCGCCTAGAACCGCACGGCCTCTCCTGCCGGCTGCTACTAAATGATGCATTTTTGTTAAAAATAAGACTACATGGATAAAGCCAGTAGCCACACACTTGTAATGAAAAACATATTAGGACGTTTTTATTCATACAGGTTCGTCTGACTGTTTGGCGATTGGACGTGTGTCACGACGATAGCCTTACCGACAGCTTCTGGTGATTAAATGTACCGTGGCTAGTGTGGGTGCTGCTCAGATATCATTTCACTATGGCTGCAAGGCGACCATCTTAAGAGCTAGCGCGAGTTATAAGGAGAAGGCATTCACACGTGTTGCTACACGGTGAAAGGAAGACTGGCAGACACGATGGTGATTCCCCACATTTATCAATTTGCTTAGGCCGTTTTTCCGCTATTGCTTGGAGCCAATGAATAGCAAGAGAGTTACTCCATGGCCGAGGTCTGGTCACCATTCCCAGGGCTCTCTGCAGGCTCACAGTGCGTACGTTGCTCCGCTGTGGACTACTACTACGGCAGCGGTGGCGGAGACACTTAACGTCTCTTCGTAAACATGGTGTTGATCCTACTGTTATCAGGTATGTACAGCCCTTTCATCCAACAGTCGTTGTCTTTGTGTTTCTCGCGATTTGAATCATGTTGGTGGTACGTTAATTGGTCTTTGGAGAATATGCTAATCAACATACGGTGATCGATCTCTACGATCGCATTTTTTACAGTACTTCAGGGCAGGTACTCTGAACTCTGTGAGTCTATGACTATGTATGTAGGAAAAGTTCATTTTTGCTGCAGTATGGCCATAGCTCAGTGTCGTTTGTGTGTTGTGAGAGTACAAACTTCGTACTGTCTCTGCATTTGTATACGAGTCTTATAGCATACCAGAGTGTGCCATCTGCCCAGCCTGTGTCTTTGGAATTCTATGGAGCAGTCGAAATGATGTTAATAGCGATGGACATATTTGGATTTTTGTGTAGTTAATATAGATTTGTAGTAATGTCGCATGTACTAATAACATTGCAGGGTTTATTTGATATAGATATTCTGATTATAATTACGTGTCTTCATTCCACCTGGCCGGCCGGGGTGGCCGAGCGGTTCTAGGCGCTACAGTCTGGAACCGCGTGACCGTTATTGTCGCAGGTTCGAATCCTGCCTCGGCCGTTGATGTGTGTGATGTCCTTAGGTTAGTCAGGTTTAAGTAGTACTAAGTTCTAGGGGACTGATGACCTCAGGAGTTAAGTCCCATAGTGCTCAGAGCCATTTGTACCATTTGAACAATAAGAAGATAGCGTAAGTCCGCAGTGAAAAGTTAATGTCCGACTAGATAAATAATCGAAAAGAGCTTAAGTCCGCCACAAAATAAGTTAGATACAGTATTGATGGGACTTCGTACGTTAACCAAATACACTACTGTTTTGGGCGTCGACCAGTGTATTGAAGTGAATTTCCGTCGGGCGAGCTGTGGGTCGAAGCTAGGATGTCCCAACATGATGATGGTGATGATTCCCCGGTTGTACGCTGCGATGTGACTGCCACTGAGATTGTATTTTGTAGGTTGCGGTACAGCTCGACCGGTGCAGAACGCTCTAACTGTCTTAGTGTAGGAGCAAAATTTTCGCGTTGAAGGTGTGGCGGTGGGACTTGAAGTCCCATACCACCTTGCAATGGTGGGAGTTTAAGGTTGCCGGTAAGAGGTGACGGATATACGTATGTTGTTATAGTGGTGGTCTCACCATCGATTTCACGTAATGAGTGGCTGCATCATCCACTGAGGGCTGTGGCGAAGACGTAAATAGTCCTAGTGGAGTGAGTCTGTATTTCTGATTGGCCACACTTGTACCTTCGGTGGCAGGAAGTAGAGCAGCATGCGCGCGCCTCCAGGTAATTATTGCGCTTTTTAAAGTATTCTATACCGTCCGTGGCTTCCGCCTTCTGTTGACCATGGTGCATGGCTTGTACATGTATTTGTCCACGGCCGCGCGGCGTGCGCTGGCAGGGCTATAGAGCGCGTCATTTATGATGGCAGCCGAGTTTATCTTCGTTCTGCGTATCTGACGTCACAAAACACAGTCAGCCAATGAACAGAGAACGACATTGCCAGAGCTCGACTGCAGTGCAGAGCATGGACGAGTGTCTTCAGTTTTAGAAACGTTCAGTCATAAGTAAAGTAATTGAATAAAACCAATGTCTAGATAGCAGACTTTCTATAAAAGAAAGTGTGGAAAAAGCATTCTTTATACCAGTTGCTTCATATTCTATTCATTAATTAAACCAAACAAGCAACAAGACTCCTAATTCAGGCAATAGCAAGGAAAGGTGTTTGTATCATTCTCATTAACCGCTTTTTCGCAATAAAGAACAGCGGTAATTGTTTATATTTCCTATTGTACTTCGACGAAACGTGAGTAATTCATAATAATACCAACAGTGACATCTTGGGTTGTCGGGTGTTCTGCCGGATATCTGCGCCGTACTTGCACGATATTTCGGTCACGTAGCTCGTAACCTTCATCAGGTGCGACCTGAGACTGCTCCTCGAGTAGACCTGGTCCACTTAATGCAAGAGCCGGCAGGAGTGGCCGAGCGGTTCTAGGCGCTGCAGTCTGGAACCGCGCGACCGCAACGGTCACAGGTTCGTATCCTGCCTCGAGCATGGCTGTGTGTGATGTCTTTAGGTTAGTTAGGTTTACGCAGTTCTAAGTTTTAGGGGACTGATGACCTCAGAAATTAAGTCACATAGTGCCCAGAGCCATTTGATCCATTAAATAATTATTCACAAAGAGAACTCAAGTGACGTGAAATAATGTAATTCGGTATTAATAAATAGGTACAGCTTACAACTTACGCTACGCAGCTCAGCTGCAGGGAAATCCCTCCTATTCACGTGTCTCGGTTATAAAAGATGAAGATGCATGAGCCTCGTTGGTCCAGAGTGGTGGGGAGTGGAGGGGATGAGGAGAAGTGTAGGAGGGAAGGGGTTAGTGATTCCCCTGGGCGACACTGATCAATTCCCGATCGTTCCCCATGGAAGAGGGAATGAGGGGTACCAAGGAGCCAAAGTAGGTAACCTGACACCGGATGTGTTACATGCCACCGGCCCGTTCTCTGACTATTATCTCAGTAATGGTTGGAGAAGAAGCATGGTGACTGGAAAAGATCGAAAATTGCATTAATGGAATATAACACGACGGAAAAAATAAAGAAAAGAAATAATATAGTCATAAAATGATTTTCAACGTAGATAACACCCCAGAGAAAGAATACATCGGAAGCTGGTAGGTAAAGTATGAAGATATTCTCCGATGACGTAACAGTAGACCAATGGCGAATAAAGTTTTTCTGATTTTATGCTTACAACTTAGATTTTTTTTAACGGAGACTAATGTGTTTCTAACATATAAAAGCTGTAAGCAACATATGTTGCTAGTAAATTGGATGAACTAAAACAGCTGCTAAGGAAAAAGTACTGCCAAAGATGTCTGTATCGCTTTCACCGCTTGTTTTTTTAATGTTTCAGTAGTAAAGACTCAGCGGAAATGCTACACATATTTTGTGCCATACGATACGCGACCGTTCCGCCGCCTTGTTATTCCATTTGAGGCCCTTAGTGGCTGCTTTTATGTTATCAGATCGTTACAGCCACGAAATCTCGGTTCCTGTTGCCTGATGAGCAGCAGCAGCAGCTAGGGTGCGCAGCCCGGTGTAGCAGTGATGGCGAGTAATTACCGAGCGCTCGGACTCGCGCCTGATGTTTACAGCCGGCGAGCAGGGCCTCCGGTCGACAGTCGGGAGTCTGCAGCGGGAGCGCTAACGAGCCCCGCCCCTCGCTGCCGCCGCCGCCGCCGTCGAAACTGTTCGCCTGAGGGCTCGGCGGCGCTTGCATACTGCATGGCCATTGTGTGCCGGCCAGTTGCCTCGGCTGATCGAGCGTGCTCGCCGGCCGGCGTGGCACGATATGTGCGTATCGACGTTGCCGGTGTCAGCTCGGGCCGGCCAGCGAGGCCCCTTAATTCCGTTACCGATACTCGCCCAGTCGCCATTAACGGTCGCCTTGCAACCGCCTAATACGGTTAAACGCAAGATAGTGGAGAAGTTTCCCTGCCGAGTCCACTGGTCTCGTGTAAATGAGCGATTCGAGTCAACTTGTTGCAAACGAGATGTTCCAAACTGTTACGAAAGCTGTTAAAAGCACCGGGCGATCAAAAGGTCAGTATAAATTTGAAAACTGAATAAATCACGGAATAACGTAGATAGAGAGGTACAAATTGACACACATGCATGGAATGACATGGGGTTTTATTTGAACCAAAAAAATACAAAAGTTCAAAAAATTTCCGACAGATGGCGCTTCAGCTGATCAGAATACATATAATTAGCATAACAAAACAAGACAAAGCAAAGATAATGTTCTTTACAGGAAATGCTCAATATGTCCACCATCATTCCTCAACAATAGCTGTAATCGAGGATTAATGTTGTGAACAGCACTGTAAAGCATGTCCGGAACTATGGTGAGGCATTGGCGTCGGATGTTGTCTTTCAGCATCCCTAGAGATGTCGGTCGATCACGATACACTTGCGACTTCAGGTAACCCCAAAGCCAATAGTCGCACGGACTGAGGTCTGGGGACCTGGGAGGCCAAGCATGACGAAAGTGGCGGCTGAGCACACGATCATCACCAAACGACGCACGCAAGAGATCTTTCACGCGTCTAGCAATATGGGGTGGAGCGCCAACCTGCATAAACATCGTACGTTCCAGCAGGTGCTTATCAGCCAGGCTGGGGATGATGCGATTCTGTAACATATCGGCGTACCTCTCACCGGTCACGGTAGCAGTTCCAAACCAGAATCACGCATTCCTTCGAAGAAAAAATGCCCGATAACGGTAGATGTGGTAAATCCAACCAATACCGTTAACTTCTCGTCGTGTAATGGCGTTTCCACGACAGTTCTAGGATTTTCGGTAGCCCAAATTCTGCAGCTGTGGGCGTTAACAGACCCTCGGAGCGTGAAATGAGCTTCGTTGGTCCACAACACGTTACTCAACCAATTGTCATCTTCCACCGTCTTTTGAAACGCCCACACCGCAAATGCCCTCCGCTTCACTAAATCGCCAAGTAACAGTTCATGATGCCGATGGATTTTGTACGGATAGCATCGGAGGGTACGCACGCCTAAGTGCCAAACAAACAGTAGTGTATGGAATGCCGGTGCGACGTGCGACTGCACTAGCGCTGACTTCCCCGTGCATAGACGAACCCGCTACAGTCTCCATTTCTTCCTGAACTGTCTCAGCAGCATTACGCCTTGTGCTCGGTCGGCCACTACCGGATCTATTGACTAAATAACCCGTGGCTTCGAACTTGGAAATCATTCTCGCCACAGCTGCATTGATCAACGGACCTTTACCCGTTCGAATCCCCTTCCTATGGCGATAGGATCGTCATGCTCAACTAGCTCATTCCCCATTCTGATAATACAGATTCACTAAAAGCGCCTTTTCAGGTAACGTCAAAATACTGCGACTGCTGCCGCACCTGATTATCTCTCTCATTACAGCTCCTTTTATACACGATTGGCATGCGCAGTCACTGACGTTTTGCTGTCTAGCGCCATCTGTCGGACATTTTGTGAACTTTGTTTTTTTTTTGTTTTTGGTTCTAATAAAACCCCATGTCATTCTAAGCATGTGTGTCAAGCTTTACCCCTCTATCTACATCATTCCGTGGTTTATTAAGTTTTCAAATTTATACTGACTTTGATCACCCGGTATATACCAGCTTTCGGCTGTGGCGCTTACGTGTCCGTCGCCAATGAATTTTGTAACGTATGCGAGTAATGACATACACCACAATATGGAACCGAGGATAGTAAGCAAAATAGCAGACATACTTCAAAGCAAACTTCAAGACAAATTCAGGGTGTATAACAAGAAATAAATAATTGTAACTACACTCCTGGAAATGGAAAAAAGAACACATTGACACCGGTGTGTCAGACCCACCATACTTGCTCCGGACACTGCGAGAGGGCTGTACAAGCAATGATCACACGCACGGCACAGCGGACACACCAGGAACCGCGGTGTTGGCCGTCGAATGGCGCTAGCTGCGCAGCATTTGTGCACCGCCGCCGTCAGTGTCAGCCAGTTTGCCGTGGCATACGGAGCTCCATCGCAGTCTTTAACACTGGTAGCATGCCGCGACAGCGTGGACGTGAACCGTACGTGCAGTTGACGGACTTTGAGCGAGGGCGTATAGTGGGCATGCGGGAGGCCGGGTGGACGTACCGCCGAATTGCTCAACACGTGGGGCGTGAGGTCTCCACAGTACATCGATGTTGTCGCCAGTGGTCGGCGGAAGGTGCACGTGCCCGTCGACCTGGGACCGGACCGCAGCGACGCACGGATGCACGCCAAGACCGTAGGATCCTACGCAGTGCCGTAGGGGACCGCACCGCCACTTCCCAGCGAATTAGGGACACTGTTGCTCCTGGGGTATCGGCGAGGACCATTCGCAACCGTCTCCATGAAGCTGGGCTACGGTCCCGCACACCGTTAGGCCGTCTTCCGCTCACGCCCCAACATCGTGCAGCCCGCCTCCAGTGGTGTCGCGACAGGCGTGAATGGAGGGACGAATGGAGACGTGTCGTCTTCAGCGATGAGAGTCGCTTCTGCCTTGGTGCCAATGATGGTCGTATGCGTGTTTGGCGCCGTGCAGGTGAGCGCCACAATCAGGACTGCATACGACCGAGGCACACAGGGCCAACACCCGGCATCATGGTGTGGGGAGCGATCTCCTACACTGGCCGTACACCACTGGTGATCGTCGAGGGGACACTGAATAGTGCACGGTACATCCAAACCGTCATCGAACCCATCGTTCTACCATTCCTAGACCGGCAAGGGAACTTGCTGTTCCAACAGGACAATGCACGTGCGCATGTATCCCGTGCCACCCAACGTGCTCTAGAAGGTGTAAGTCAACTACCCTGGCCAGCAAGATCTCCGGATCTGTCCCCCATTGAGCATGTTTGGGACTGGATGAAGCGTCGTCTCACGCGGTCTGCACGTCCAGCACGAACGCTGGTCCAACTGAGGCGCCAGGTGGAAATGGGATGGCAAGCCGTTCCACAGGACTACATCCAGCATCTCTACGATCGTCTCCATGGGAGAATAGCAGCCTGCATTGCTGCGAAAGGTGGATATACACTGTACTAGTGCCGACATTGTGCATGCTCTGTTGCCTGTGCCTATGTGTCTGTGGTTCTGTCAGTGTGATCATGTGATGTATCTGACCCCAAGAATGTGTCAATAAAGTTTCCCCTTCCTGGGACAATGAATTTACGGTGTTCTTATTTCAATTTCCAGGAGTGTATTCTACTCTCTGTACACACAAAATTAAAACTTGAAGGTACTTCTCGGTATTATGTCCTGAAAACAAGGGCAGTTATCGCACAGGAAGACGAGCTTCTGTACACACCAGTTGATAAACGCTGTGTCGCCAGCCTTTTTTATGTTGAGAGAGAGGTTGTGATCACTGGGAGCGAAACCCTGGCTCTATGGTCACACCAAACCAAATTTAAACGTCTCAGGACTGTTCGAGTTTTTGTTTTAGTACTTACGAGAGAAGATCATAACGTTTCTTAAATGACTTCATATCGCCTGAAACCGTTGATTTATGGTTTATTTTGTCGCTACTGGACAATTTCGGCCTTCAGACATTTTTGAGTACTATTCTTTAGCTTCTTCAAATGGCTCTGAGCACTATGGGAATTAACTTTTGAGGTCATCAGTCCCCTAGAACTTAGAACTACTTAAACCTAACTAACCTAAGAACATCACACACATCCATGCCCGAGGCGGGATTCGAACCTGCGACCGTTAGCGGTCACGCGGTTCCAGACTGAAGTGCCTAGAACCGCTCGGCCACTCCGGCCGGCTTAGCTTCTTCACCTCAGGTTTGAATATAATACAAATTAATGGAATACGTTTTGATAACATAGATGTTCAGTACACACTTACGACGGTCTGGAACGCTTGGAAAGATTTATTAAACGAAAACCAGGGAGGACCATAAATTCATAAGATTCCAACTACACTCAAACGTAATATTATGATCAATAATCTTGTACAAGATAACATACTTAATTTGCCAAAGCCAGGCGGTGTGGCCGAGCGGTTCTAGGAGCTTCAGTCTGGAACCGGGTGACCGCTACGGTCGCAGGTTAGAATCCTGCCTCGGGCATGGATGTGTGTGTGTGTGTGATGTCCTTAGGTTATTTAGGTTTACATAGTTCTAAGTCCTAGGGTACTGATGACCTCAGATATTAAGTCTCATAGTGCTCAGAGCGATTTGAGCCATGAATTTGCCAATAACGTCCCTTGGACCATATGCCTTTATATTCCCATGGGATACAGTAAACAACAGAAAATAGCAGCAAGTTTCCAGAATGAGATTTTCACTCTGCAGTGGAGTGTGCGCTGATATGAATCTTCCTGGCAGATTAAAACTGTGTGCCGGACCGAGACTCGAACTCGGGACCCGAGTTAGTCTCGGTCCGGCACACAGTTTTAATCTGCCAGGAAGTAGCAGCATGTTATTCATAATTCTTGAAACATTGTCTTTCGAACGGAAGAACACTGAGATAAGTACTTGAAATCTTTGGCTGACGAAATAAAAAATGCATGTCGATCACCATCTGTTCTAAACATACTGAAAATGCAAGGAAAGACCTAACATTTCCCACACAACATATGACTGTAAAATTTGTTGTGTACGACTTAATAGACAATGGTAATGACAGGTGGGCTACAGAGTAGTGCGGCAAGTGTCGTCATAGGAATGCTAGACGGGAGCAGAAATTATTAGTGAACAATTAACACAGGAAACAGATTTAAATACCTTGTATCTCTCCAAGCGAACGAAGATTCATTACAGATAATGCAGCAGGAAATAAGAGGCCACCTCTGAGTGTCAGAAGGGAAGAGGCTCCCTAAACTAAGCACAAACGATGGCGTCGTTGGGAGGAGGGTCCAAATGCGAGTGTCCACACAGCTGCCGGCGGCCGTCCTATGTTGCGGCGGAAGAGGGTGCTCGTAATCCGGAACGGCTGGGGGCGTGGCTCAGTGGGCGTGCACCACTGGGTCCGTCGGATCCCGCGCCACCACTGACGGAAACTTGCAATTCCGTTGCCGACTTCGCGACACACATGGGGTGGAATCGATAGGTGATACCACAAAATGTAGCGTACACAGAAATCTAGTTCTTCGTAATTTGAAAGCCACGTGAAGTACAATCATGTAAGTAGATTGCATAAGTGAAATTCCGTCAACAGTCTCACCACAACCCAAAATTAATTTGGATGAGTGTGCTCTTTTACTTGCCACAAAACGGAGCATCTATACTACGAGGAAAATTGGCATGTCCGCTCATCGCAGCAGGAGGAGATGAGAATGCATTTGTGTGTAAGCCACGAGGCCTGCCTTAGAGAGCCTGTATACAGAGAGAGTGGCCATAGGTGAAGTTGCCCGTGATTGGTTGATTAGCTCTAACAGAAAAATTGCGCGCCTCCTATGTTCGCCGTGCTTTTGAGTTGAATTGAAGTTCAGAGGACTTTTGGAAAAGATTAAAAGGTATTTGAATTATTGAGGTACCTGTTATGCGTTGTGCATGCATGTTCGATTTACTTGTATATCGTTTTTAGTACGTAATTAGCGTTTGCGATCTTAAATACGAGTTGAAATAATGAAGCGTTTTGTGATGAAGTCGGTAGGCCTACATGTTTGAAGCAAACACGTTAGTAATTGTACAGTATTGTTTTTTACATCTGTAATTCGTTCTGCAGACGTTCGTAAACGATGCCAGGTTGTGCTGCATTTGGTTGTTCCAATAGAGGCGAAGGTGGATTTCGCATGTTAGCATTTCCACGCAATGAAGAAAGACAAAAGCAGTGGGCAGTCGCAGTCAACAGGGCTGACATAAATCAAACAGGAGCCTTGTGGAAACCAACCAAGTACTCTTATCTACGCGAAGTAAGTCGTTTTTGCTTTTTACTAGATATAAAACAACTTGCAATATACATAGTTAAATTTGAAAACAGACCTGTAAATTGGCTGTGTGAAAATTATTATAACACATTATTCTTATAACACATTATTCTTATAAACAAAGGCATTTAACGAATGATTTCGCCATATTGTCTTGTGCTTTTGATTCGGTGAGTGTGTACTCCACTACTCTACTACTGGTCATTCAAAAGTCCTACCCGCAGTTTGGCAGAAAAATGGCCGCCGTATCGTCCGGTTGGCCACTTTCTCCCTATACAGGCTCTCTAGACTTCATAATAAACCAATTCTGCCACTTAGCGTTCATACTGGGCAGCTCCAGTCGAAGCTCGCACCACTTGTCGAAACATACATTGTGCGAGGGCGTGCTGAAAAGTAATGCCTCTGAATAGTTTATGTAAAAACTCTCAAACATTTTTAAATAAAACAGTCGTTGTTAACATTCTAGAACTTTATTTTCCATGTCTACATCTTCGCAGCCCTTTGCCGCGAGAGGGCTTTGAATTGTAGCGTTTAACGTGATACTGTGTAAGATAACAATGTCGGTGCGTGAGGAACAGAGTGAAGGAACCCAGTTTCAAATTCGAGGAGTTCGTCCACACACGGACCACTCTCTCCTTCAGCATGATAATGCTAGACCACACACGAGCGCTGCGACATCTGCAACGCTTTGATGCCTTGTGTTGACTTTCATAGATCATCCTCCATACAGTCTCGACACGGCACCATCCGATTATCATGTTTCCAAAAATTAAGGAACACTTTCCAGGACTTCACTTTCATAGTGATGAAGCGGTGCATTCCGAGGTGAGATTGTGGCTCCATCAATGAAGTAAAACATTCTACAGCGACGATATCAACAAACTGGTCTCTTGTTGTGAGAAATGTGTTCGTCGCCAGGGTGATTATGTTCAGAGATAATATGTAGACGTGAAGAATAAAGATGTATCTTCCTGGCAGATTAAAACTGTGTGCCGGACCGAGACTCGAACTCGGGACCTTTGCCTTTCGCGGGCAATTGCTCTACCAACTCAGCTACCCAAACACGACTCACGCCCCGTCCTCACAGACTTACTTCTGCCAGTACCTCGTCTCCTACCTTCCAAACTTTACAGAAGCTCTCCTGCGAACCTTGTAGAACTAGCACTCCTGAAAGAAAGGATATTGCGGAGACATGGCTTAGCCACAGTCTGGGGGATGTTTCCAGAATGAGCTTTTCACTCTGCAGCGGATTGTGCGCTGATATGAAACTTCCTGGCAGATTAAAACTGTGTGCTGGACCGAGACTCGAACTCGGGACCTTTGCCTTTCGTGGGCAAGTGCTCTACCAGGAGGTAGAGGTACTGGCAGAAGTAAGACTGTGACGACGGGCCGTGAGTAGTGCTTGGGTAGCTCAGTTGGTAGAGCACTTGCCCGCCCAGTTCGAATCTCGGTCAGGCACACAGTTTTAATCTGCTAGGAAGTTTCATATCAGCGCACACTCCACTGCAGAGTGAAAATCTCATTCTGGAATAAAGATGTATAATGTTAATAAAGATTTTTGGTCTAAAAACCTTTGAGTTTTCACATAAAATACTTGGAGGCATTACTTTTCAGTGCGCAGTCGTACTTTCGACCCAGAAGTGTATGTTTTCAGCTGACAGGTAGATCACTGTAGTCTTTGAAGCTTAGAACTGACCATCGTAGCATGCACGAATGTACTTTGTGAAAGGTATTCCACACTAAAGCAGACACCTTTCACCATAATGTTTCAACTACAGAGTCATACAAAACATGTCACGAAACACTGTCCGCCAACTATATAACTGTTAATCTTTGATTTTCATGTTTTGTCCACTTTTTACATGTGTCGATCGGTCGTCCAATCTTTGGGAGATCGTTTCTTCTGTCAAGAAACTTGTGAAACCATTTTGTCGCGTCACTTTTACTCATCGCTGTCTATGCATTCCTTCCGCAAAATTCACGGTCAATGTCTATTTTGTCACGTTCCTTATCTATATAAGCGATTTAGCAGACAAGCTGAGCAGCTGTCTTAGTTTGTTTGCGAATGACGCAGTTGTTTATCGTCCACTAAAGTCATCAGACGTTAAAAAAAATGCAAAACGATTTAGAAGGTATATCTTCATGGTGCGAAAATTGGCAGATGATCCTAAATAATGAAAAGAATGAGGTCATCTACATGGATACTAAAAGAAACCCGTTCAATTTCAGTTACACGATAAATCAGTCAAATCTAAAGGCCGTAAATTCAACTAAATATCTAGGAACAACAACTACGAACAACTCAAACTGGAAATGTTGTGAGTATCGCAAACCAAACACTGCGTTTTATTGGCACAGAATTTACAAATTGTAATACATCTACCAAAGGGACTGCCTACACTACGCTTGTCCATCCTCTTTTGGAATACTGGTGAACGGAGTACATCGACGAAGTTCAAAGAAGAGCAGTACGTTTTGTATTATCACGAAATAGGGGAGGGAGTGCCACTGACATAAACATGACGCGTTATTGAAACAATGAAGATTAAGTTGAGGCTGAATCTTCTCATGAAATTTCAGTTACCAACATTCTCCTCCGAATGCTAAAATATTTTGCTAGCGCCGACCTATATAGGGAGAAACGATCATCACAGTAAAATAAGGAAAATCAAAGCTCGCACGGAAACATAGGTGTTCGTTTTTTTTACGCGCTATTCGAGATAGCAATAATAGATAATTATTGTGAAGGTGGTTCTTTGAACCCTCTGCCAGGCACTTAAGTGTGATTTGCAGAGTATCCATGTAGATGTAGATGTCCTCCTTAGCTCACTTTTTTGTCCGTCTTATTGTTCGGTACAAATTTTGCAACTGATTTTAAACTAACTTTACAGTAACCTACAGAATTAAAATTTTAAAAACAGCACAGTATGGAACGACAGTGCAATAGTGTAGGGTAAGAACGATCTACTTGCAATATGAGGAGGGGTGGGAATGAAAACGAGGTGACGAAGAAGCTTAACGCCAAGCACCTCCTGTCCAGTGGCTGTTCCTGCACGACGGCTGGGCATAGCAGCTTGAGTCACAGCCCCTACAGACGTATTGTGCGTAAATCACCTGCTGCAAGAGAGTCTGCGACAATCCATTCAATTTGTAAGTCCTTCTCCGTAACGTCTGAAGCAGTTTTTACCAAAATGAATACACATATCACTTGCAATTTTTTTTTACAAAAAAGAAAGGAATAGGAGAAAAAAATAAAAACAGTAAGACCCAGTAGCACCCACATACCTTACAGTGGATGTGTAAAGGAGTAATATCAAAAGCGTAATTCAGTGATGCCTGGAGCAACTTTAACTAAATTATTCGTATGCATGGTTTATTTTACCACGTTTTCATTAACTCGCACTCTTCACTGTCAATTCGGTATATATTTTGCAGTTGGTTTTAAACCAATTTCCCAATGAGCTAGGGACTTATAACTTTTATTGTGGTTCAGAACTGGAACAAGTATGTTGTGTGGCCGAGGTTACTTTCCATGTTTCCTGTTCTAATCGTGAATGGTTCGTGGGAACACTGGTTGCTTGTAAGCCTTCGTGTGACTTCAACTCTTTCTAATTTTTACCTTCGTGGTCTTTTCTCGATATATTTTTAGGAGGAAGCTACATATTGCTTGATACATGTGAAGAGAAACTGAAATAAACCTAAAATTTACCACATGTTTGTTTTGTTCAAATGGCTCTGAGCACTATGGGACTTAACTTCTGAGGTCATCAGTCCCCTAGAACTTAGAACTACTTAAACCTACCTAACCTAAGGACATCACACACATCCGTGCCCGAGGCAGGATTCGAACCTGCGACCGTAACGGTCGCGTGGTTCCAGATTGTAGCGCCTAGAACCGCTCGGCCACTCCGGCCGGCGTTTGTTTTGTAATCTCATCTAAATATTTTAAAAAGCTTTAAATATTTATCACATACAAGGCTAAAAACCAGAGAATAATTATTTCAATAAAAATCAATTTTAATATACCACGTTTTTAAATGAGACTAAAAAGTACAAAATAATTTCTCCAAGCCCCATATAGATTCAAAACTCTATAAATATTGTACTAAAAGTTTGAGATTGTGAAATTTTAATATCTGTGAAAGAACGTGTAAGATGTAAAACACGAAACGTGTACATGAATAACAAAATAGCTCTCCTCACTATTATCTGTTGAATACGCCCCACAGTATCCATTCTACAAGTAATTTCATAGCTATTAAAAACACACCATCACAAATTTTAGGACTATCTTAACAGCTTTAGGAATCTGTATGGGGGCTTGCGAAAATTGTATTATACTTTTTAGTCTTATTTTAAAACGTGGTATATTTAAAACTGATTTTCGTTAAAATCATTATTTCTTTTCCTTTAACCTTTCCCCCTGCGGGCAGGAAAACGAACCATTACTCAGTAAACTTCACAATCTGCGGACATGGGACTGCACTAGCCAGTCTAAACTCGTGACGCAAAAATCATAACGTCAAACGTTCTCTCTCGGATTGTTAGATGTGTCTCAACAAAAACTACTTGCACTGATGGAAAAAATTGCAACAACAAAAAATAATTAATGGAAAGTAATGAAATTTCCAGAATACATTTGTCTAGCTAATATATTTAAGTGATTAGCATTGCAAGCTAGCATGTTAATGTAAGTGAAAGATAAGCCATCCCAAACGTGAAGTGCTGGTACATTAATAACCTGTCTAACCATCAGAATGTTGAATGGGAACATGCTAACGTGCATGCGTTGTGCTGCACAGGTTCCAGATGCCAGTTTGTGGGATGGAGTGCACTTGTTCGGTCATAGAGTCACGGTTAATGATGTCTGTGGATGATGCTGAAGTTGTCGTCGGACGGTGTCTCATATGTGCTCGGTTGGAGACAGATGTGGTAATCGAGTAGGCCAAGGCAACATATCCACATTCTGAAGAGCATGTTGGGTTACGACAACGGTTTGTGGGCAAGCGTTACCCTGTTGGAAAACACCTCCTGCCCAAAAATGTTTCCCAGTACAGCGCTGTGGTATACATTTCGGATAATGCGTTGGTTCTAACCCATAAATGGCAGCACAACAGGTCGACGTACAAACTTGCAGTCCGGGTACATGAGTAACCATGAGAGTGCTGCTCAAAATGCTGATGCAGATGCAGTACGATGCGCCAGTGCTCTACAACTAAGACGATGGTCTTCCCTCTCGGTAGTTCCACGTGGCCGTCTGGAGCCCTGTCTTCTTGCGACCGTCCAGTCTCGTGACCTTTGCTTCCAGCAATCATGTAAGGCGGCTACATTCTCTGCCAAGTGTTTTTTGCAATATCAAAGCACATTCTCTCTATTTTGTTCAGAGACAAAGGTGTACTATTTCGTGCATCTATTGCGTTGCACCATCGTCCTGGAAACCGTGTCTAGTTACGGTGCATACCCTACCGTGTAAATAGTGCGCTGTACCATCCCGTCCGAAACCATGCACAGTTAAAGCCCCATACTCTACTGTGTGGATACTGCGCTGTACTGTACTGTCCAAAAATATCTCCCAGTAGACCGCTGTACTATACATTCCGGTTAATGCGTTGGTTGTAACCCATACATAAGGATGGTAATCGCTAGCGACAGTCCCCTTGTCACCCACGGACACCTTGCACACAAAATAGCGCAACTGGACTACGAGTTTACAATTGCATTTAAACTGTATGACCAGAATATCTCGTGACCGGAAGTGCCACCATCTTGGATCTTTAGAGTATAAAAGAAGGCTCGACAGCCGCAACCGATCAGTCTTCCGTGGTAGCTGAAAGTGTCAGCATAGATTCCTCCAAAGTGGTTAATGTGCTTAAGTTATTAAGGAGGAGAACGAGATCAACCGACGAATGCTTTCGTTTATGGTTAGTGCTGGAGAACCTATAAAATCTTGTTCATGACATTGGTAACATAAATTACAACGAAAATGGTACGCTTTTTAGCAAGATGAATTTAAATGTGCTTACTCCTATTACAGAACAGTTTTGCAATAACATTATGGTAGCTAACATCTGTGATCAGGTGGAGAGTCAGGATCAGTTGGAGGAGGGAAGATCTTTAATGTTAAAGAGGGAGATGTGTGGCTCATTTAACTATTATCTACGTAGTAAATTCTCTACGTTCGTCACTATAAGACATGTTGTCGAGGCGAAGCTACCATTTCTCCCACACGGGAGAAACAGTGTGATAGCAGGAGGAATATTGGATAAAATCGACAAGGAAGCACTGGATTCCATTTAGAAGAAATATAAAAATCCTGTGGCCATACCATGCGAAGTGGAATTATCTGAAATTTAAATCGATGTTCTAATGGAATATTGCAACAGCTAAGTGTAGACGACTATTACCTTTTCGATTTAGACAAAACAAAAGATATCGCCCTTGATATTTAATAAAATCGAGATGTCCGACTACCTTCTATCAAATCACGACTTCTGCACTATAGGAGACCGCCAGGGAAGCAACAATACGATTGTGAACAACGATAAGACCGCTGGTTAGGGCTGTTTAACATGAATGACTTCCAACTGTAAAGATATATAAAAAATTCATATGTCAAAATACAAGCCCAGGTGTGAACAAAGTTATCGGTAACCACCTTATACATTTTATAAAGTGTCCAGACATGCGACTACGAGAAACTTTTACGTCCTCTTTGGGTAAACAACATGGTATTACCAGACTGGACGCTAAAATATACAACTACAGAATGGATCACGCGTTTAACCCTGTGCAAGGCTGTTTAAGTATTTTAAACACTAACCAATAGTATTTACATCATGCTCCACTGTACTCTGTGCCTATCACATCCATGCATTGTCAGTTAACTAATAAGTTACAGAACAGCTGTTGTGTGGTGTTTAACAACGTTCTACAGTTTGTCTACTGAGATACGGTAACAAAAATTCCCGAAAACTGACTGGAGTACAAGTAAGTCTGCCAGACTCTCAAGACCGAGAAAAGCTTATAAGTTACACGCTGTCAGCATACAGTTTTATTTATCTAGTTGTAAGCTATGTGGAGATTCTTAACAATGACTCCAACTTGCCCGCCCGGCTAGCCGAGCGGCACCAATCCGCCAGGCGGACTTGTATCTAGGTCCAGTGTGTCGGCCAGCCTGTGGATGGTTTTCAAAGCGGTTTTCCATCTACCTCGGCGAATGCGGACTGGTTCCCCTTATTCCGCCTCAGTTACATTATGTTGGCTATTGATGCGCAAACACTGTCTCCACATACACGTACACCATCTTTGTGGAAATGGAAATGAAGTCCCATGCTTCTTTACAGAGCGTAGGGGAACGATGCGGGAGACCCGCACCGCTTTACGAGGCAAGGTCCTAGTGAAGGTGGTTTGCTATTGCCTTCCTCCGACCGTGATGGGGATGAATGATGATGAAGACAACACAACAACACCCAGTCATCTCGAGGCAGGAAAAATCCCTGACCCCGCTGGGAATCTAACCCGGGACCCCGTGCTCGGGTAGCGAGAACGCTACCGCGAGACCACGAGCAGCGGACACACCATTACTCTACCAGGGAAACAGAAAAATCTGGGGTTACACACTCGTCTGGTATGATACGTTCCCGGGAGGGGGGGGGGGGGAGGGGGAGGTGTCTAGTGGGGGCAGAACCGCACACAGTAACCCTGGGATCGGTGTGGGGCGGCGGTGGGGTGGGTGGACTGCTGTGGCCTGTTGTGGGGTTGTGAACCACTGAGGGCTACGGCAGAACGAAGCCTCTCCATCGTTTCTAGGTCTCTGGCTTAATACACAATAAACAATGACTCCAACAACGGCAAAAGTACTATATTAAAGCAGGAGAAACGTATTTCCCCCAATCCAGGACATTGTTCTCCGCAATACCGTCATATATAGATATCGCCGAAGCTGGAACGCCCAAACAATGTTATTCCACAAGTCTTAAGGAAATGAACCAATGTGTCGAACAAACTTACGCCATTATCCATTAAAGAAATTATGCCTTTAAATGAAATTAATTTCTTGTGTAAACGAAAACGAAAACTGGAAGCGGAAGAGGTCGAAGCTGAAAAACGAATACCGGAGTATATGGCGAAGACAATTGCCATAAAGGAGGAATATATATTGCAGTTGGAAAAAGTACAAGCTTTTGCAAATGTGCAGGCAAGGCTTACATATTGCTTTAAACACAGTGTGCGGCGAAATCTGGCCACCACTGGGATATATAAAATAACTGCATTACTGTTAATAGCAATGGTAAGTGGCCTTATATTTGAGTCTTAGCTGAAAAGTACGGATTGGAGCACTTTACTATGTTAAAGGACACACGAAAAACCAGTTAACAAAGCTGTATTCCCACCTGGATCTGCTTACAAAGGATGGTTACGTTGTATCTAAGTGCTCTGGACTGGATGTTGTGCATTTAGCAACAGAACATCTGTTTGCAGAGCTTAAAACCCACTGCATAGCGACATTTAATGACCACTCACTTGCAAACGCTGTAATCATAAAATTCTATACGTCAGGTACTTGCGTGCAGTCGGTTTCTACAGAGAATTTAGTTAAATGACGTAATTTCCTGCTGTTGCATGTTTGTAGCGAAAATACTGGTGGCAATAGCTTTAGTACTTGCAGTATAATGATAAAGAAATAAAAACACATACACAGTTATACAGGGTGGTCCAAAAGTCCGGAAACACCCTCATAAAATTCAAATCGAGTAGCAAACAAGGAAACAGAGTACCTACACACGAGGAAAGGGAAGGGGGAAACTTTATAAGCTATGCCACCAACATGGCGGCCATCTTGAAAGCCGCCATCTTGGATTCAAATCCATAATTTCAAATGGGAATGTGGTCATGTGACGTATCAAACAGATAGAGAATTTCACCAGAAAAACAATGCCGTTGTTATTTTAAATATAGCTTTATTCACTCTCGGGTTATAACCAGTTATATGTGGCAGCGGTGGGACGCTAGGCAGCATGTGTGTTATGTGCCGAAGTGACATTACGCCGCTGTTACACAGTCCAGAGAGACCACCAACAGCCATAGGAATGGCTCGATATGTTGTCCATTATGTTGGATTGTTAATTATATCCTCCGAACCCAGTCCTGATGAACTTTGACCAACACATCTGGTTGAATTTGACCACACTCATCAACAATGCGCTGCTTTAGATGATGCAAATCCCATATTTTCACAGAATAAACCAGTGCTTTGACATGACCCCTCAGACGAAAATCCAAAGGAGTCAAATCTGTTGAATGTGGTGGCCACTCCACAGCACCCCTAAGACCAATCCACTTTTGAGGGAACTGCACATCCACTTATGCTCGCACATTGTGCCCGTAATGTGGTGGGGCTCCATCATGCTGGAAGAATTCCGGAAATGTCCCGTCCTCCGTTAACAACGATGGAAATACTTCTTCATCCAATAGCCTCAGATAACCGTTGGCTGCTAATGTATCATCAATAAAAAAGGGTCCAACGACTTTGGTACCCCACACACCACACCAGACCATCACGTTTAGTGAGTCGACCGATTTGGAAGTATCAGTCCAGTGCGGATTTGTGTCGGACCAGTATATGTGATTCTGCTTGTTCACTTCACCATTGATAAAGAAATTGGCTTCATCACTGAACAGCACCTGATAGGGAAAACGTGGGTTTATCTGCAGCTGCTGTGTCACACATTCTGCGAACTGTACCCGACGGTCTGGATCATCCTCCTTCAGGTGTTGGAGCAGCTGAATTTTGCACTGGTGCCATTTGCGCTGCGATAAAATTCGTAGTATGGGCGTACGGCTAACCCCAGATTCTTGTGACAGGCGACGAGTACTCCATTGCGGACTCTTGTTAAATGATGCCAACACGCTCACTGCTGTTGCTTCATCGGTTGCAGATTTTGGTCTTCCAGCCTTAGGTTTATCTGCGACAGAACCTGTTGCTCGGAATTTGGCCAAAAGCTTGGCAACTAGGCTGTGAGTGATTGGTTGTCTGGTTGGGAGACGACTGTTGAAATCCTCAGCAATGACCCGTGTGTTTCTTTCTCCTGATATCAAGATGATTTCAATACGTCCTTCGTGTGTTAAGGACATTTTGTAACCTGTAAATAAGGAAACAATGATTGAAACGTTAGCATGAGTAAATGAAACCTAACAGTTAAACACATGTAGCATATCAGGCATGGGATAGCACTTTGCACCGTTTCAGACTCCATTTTATGACTTCTCAGTACGTAATACTCACACTGACGAGCGTCCCACTGCTGCCGCAAATAATTGGCTATAACCAGAGAATGAATAAAGCTATATTTAAAATAACTATTTCATTGTTTTTCTGGTGAAATTCTCTATCTGTTTGATATGTCACATGACCACATTCCCATTTGAAATTTTGGAGTTGAATCCAAGATGGCGGCTTTCAAGATGGCCGCCATGTTGGTGGCATGGCCTATAAAGTTTCCCCTTCCCGTTCCTCGTGTGTAGGGACTCTGTTTCCTTGTTTGCTACTCCATTTGGATTTTATCATGGTGTTTCCGGACTTTTTGGACCACCCTGTATACATTTTTATTCAGTGATCATACACAGGATGCACCACATCAACAGGCTCTTTCTTTATCTTAACTCCAGTACAGAACATAGAAAATAAAGCCTTATTGTGAGCAAAGATTTCAGCACATATTTCTCTCAAACTTATTGGCAGCACGTTAGTTTCCATTGGCACCATATTGACACACTGTTTGAAGTCGTCTGCTTGCACACTGTTCATATGGAGATACTGTACAATGTCCCTATACACAGCTTTAACACAATACAGCCATCTGTTCAGTCTTTCCTACACAATGGTTAGCTCCAGGTGTAGACCAGACAAGTGCGTAACGGCGGAGTGCTGTAGATACATGGATGTGTCACCCGATTCCGCACAGAGTGCAAAGTCATCGTACACTGTTGTAATGGACAGAGCAGCACAGTAAATGTTCCGGAGAAGGACGGCTGAGATGACACTCGGCGAACCACTGCTGCTTGATGTAGGTTTTTCCACGACACACTTCATCCCATTCTACCTAAGCAAATGGCAGTTTAACACTTTTAGACGCATTCACGACCTCTATCGCAACACGACAGTCTCTGTTTGCGGATGCTTCTATACCAATATATAAACACTTCGAACCACTAGCAGTTAAATTATACACTGAAGTGAAGAGTAGTGGTGCACAGGGCTCATCCATTACATCCTCACTTTATCCATGCAGTATCCCTGGAATATTCAAGGATGGCGAGTATGATGGGGTCCAGTAGCGACCTGCGTCACATTGATTAGGATCCCTGGCGCTCTTATGCGGATCGGGGGTTGGCTGGGTGTCTTCAGCTGACAGTAACAGCTCATTGTCCTGCTCCAATACGCTGACCAGGTGGGTGACAGGATTCCAGGATGCTGTCCCTGCTGCTGCTCTCGACGGGCTGGGACACGTCGCTGCTGCATACCCCGACAGGCTGGAGGACGTCGCATACACTGATGTGCAAAGAAGAAAAAACCGTTACAATCTATAACAGCAGCACAAAGACTTAATCTTCCTTACACGGAAATAAACACAGATATTAAGCAAAGACTGCTTCCTGTTCTGCTGCTGCTGCGGCTGGGCAGCACTGGACGATCTCGGCTGGTGCTTCATGCTGACTGACTGAGTGTAACTGAGGCTGCAGAGCTGCTGGGCCCGCCTTATATCGTCGGTGTTATAGCATGCTGCGTTCGTATGGGCTACTGTCAATTTCAAGCGCCACTGGTGGTATAATTGTGTTGAGGGTGCACTTGGTCCTTGCATCCAGAAGGACCAGGGATTGAGTCCCAGAAGGGCACCGGCATTTTCAGTTGCCAGCCAGTTCTCGGGTGGGGTGTGGGGTGGGATGTCAGCACAGCCCTGGGACAAAGAAATTCCCGCCAAAATTCCAGTTTACTCCGAAAATTCAGAATTACCTCCAAAATTCGAAATTCCCGCCAGTAGAATAGGTTGAGGAGGGGGAGGGGTAGGAGAGGGGCGGGCACCCACGTACTGGCTGAGGAAAACACATGACGTAATACAGGGGGGCGGGGTGGTGAGGTAGGCTTAGGATTGGGTGTAGTTAAATTAGCAATTTAATTAATTTGAATATCAGTTTGACATCGAAAGTGTCCTCGGAACCCCCGTACAGCAGAGAAAACATTTCTCACATTATCCAAACACGATCTTGGAGTTCTTTAGGCTAATGAAGATAATGAGTAGAAAACAACATATGGATGGGACTTATTTTGTCCAGTGTTTGTACTGAAAGTTTCACCTTACGAAAGGAGGAAATGAGTGACAAAAACTGTCAGTGACACACGTGGACATTTAAAGAAAATACTAGACAGATACCAAAGTATCAGTGCATTAAAATAAAGTTGTCACTTCTCCGCGGTGAGTTCGTCCCTGGCGGTGAGCATGCTGATGTTTAACCGCTAGCAGATGTTGCTTTCTGACCAGATACGGGCGTGTGTTGCTCTGAGTTCACGACAAGGTGTAAGTGACGGCCAGATGCGCAGAACCCGTAATGAAAATGAACTGTGCAGATTCCAGTGGTTTGCAACCCAGTGGCGGGAGGGTACTGGGTTCCTCTCCTCCTAGTATACCGGCTGCTCCTGGACAGCACTGGTGGTTGTTGTGTTCGTGGTGCGGGGTACGCAGCAGGTAACACTGTAAGCGTTTTGTGAGTGGATGTTGCGTCACCTCCAGTTTCGAATATGAAATGAAGTCGCATGATAAAGATTATGATGTTCATTGTGGCGGGACGAAACTCGATGTTGGCCGCGGCGCTAGATACAAATTCCACTTTGGATAGAGAAATGCTAGGCCACATCTTTTATGGTGCAGCAATATTCCCAACATCGCCACCGCTAAGAGTTAGACTTAAGAATATCATTACAACGCGTATACACCTGCATTGCTGACCATTCGCACCGACGTACGCGGCCTCTGCAGTCGGAATTAATTTTACGTTGCTGAAGGTTGTTGCTACTTTCATGGAATAGAAGTCGTACTAAAAGGAAAATTGCCTTAAGCGATTTAGGGCAAAAACGGAGAACCTGTATCTTGATGGCTGGACCGGCGTTTGATCCATTGTGCTTCAGTGTGTTAACACTGCGTCCCCTACCACTGTGGGGCGGCGTGAAGTACTCGGTTCGTGCACGTGGAGAATGCTGACGAGGGTCATTCCATCAGCTGGCAAGAAACGTGAATGTTGCTTCAGAGTTTGTACGCTTTATTACTTTTTTCCTCTGAAAGTTGATCGTGAAGCTATTAGAATGAGACCTGCCATTAGGTAACGGCTGTTACAGAGCTCACGGGAGACAGCAAGTGTCAGTTAATTCGCCAGGAGAAGCGATCGTGTGAGTCCAGCGTACATGTTACTGTTACATGCGGTCATAGAAAATCTTATATTTCCAAAATAAAATGTGTAACATTTCCTTTTGCCTTTACTTCAGAGTGGACACTGGGGGTGGTGACATAAATTGCCTGATCACCAGTCTTTCTGCCAATGTGCTAGATTAAATTCCAAACCTCTCCGCAGTGTCTCATGAAGCCAGAGCATGCGGCACTTTTGATGGTCAACCGTCCATCAGATGGGGACATTAAGATCGACAGCACCCTCTGTGCTCTTCAAGAGGTGTACACTATGGATCGGCACTGTGTTTGATCGTCTCTCTTCTCTGATCATCTCCAACACGAACTCAACACTGAACTGCGCCCATACCCATTACAGTCACCTACACTTAGCAGATAGGCCTACACTAACGCACACAGCTCTCATACTTCTCGGAGGAAGGATGCCTGCGGGCGCGAAGAGTACGATAAACTTTCCCAATTAGGCGGCTGAACCGGCCCTTCGGGGTCTCCCAGACACTCATGCCATACGAGTTCAGTTTCTAGTATCTTCTCATGGCTTCTGCAGAAGCGAATGGTATTTGCACAACGTTGTGAAGAATAATTAAAAATGCTGCAAATGTAGCAGAATAGAAGGAGTGCAGACGTCTAAAAACTGAGATGGACAGGAGGTATCAAACGGCAAAGCAGGAATGGCTAGAGCAGAAATACGATACTTTGGTATCATGGATGAGTGTGAGAGAGATAAGCACACGTGACATAAGATTCGTCACCATCAGAAGATATCACTCAAATATCGTGTAACGTCGCCTGTAGATTCAGTAATGATATGAATTCGGAGAGGAAGACGGACCACAAGTTTCTTGAGATATGCTACACCCATGTGAGGTTACTCATTTATGGTTAGATCCAAAGACCAACCATACTGTGGAAATTTTGGCTGCTACGTTTAAGCCAGAGTTCCAGATAGTCCCAGATATTTTCTGTGGGATTAAGAGTGGATGATATAGCGGGTCATTCGACGTACGATAGCGTTTCTGAGGATCTATCAAACTAAACGTATGAATGCAGCCAGGTTAACGTGCCTCTTGTCTTCTTGGAAGACGAGATTGTCCAGAGTATTCTAATCATGAATACGTTTATTTTGTTAATTACTTAGTTTGTTAATTACTTAGTTTGTTAATTAATTAGTTAATTACTTAGTTTGTTAATTACTTAGTTTGTTAATTATTTAGTTTGTTAATTACTTAGTTTGTTAATTACTTAGTTTGTTAATTACTTAGTTTGTTAATTACTTCCCCCATAGGTCATTTGAACGTTCTTTATCGAAATGATGAATGAGTCAGTTTGTCGGATATCTATACATAATTAGTTTTAACATTGATCAACATTTTTTTATCTTATCTTGAAAATAGGCTTAAAACCTACATCTTGTTACAGGCTGCCAGTTTTCAATAAATTCGGCTATTGAATGGAAGGAATTGTCCATAACAAAAGATTTTAAGTTACATTAAAACTTGCTTTGGTACCTGAAGATTTTTATATTATTGGGTAAATGATCAAAAATTTTTGGTGATGTATACAGAATACATTTCTGAGCCTCTGACGGCTTTAATGATGAGTAACAAAGTTCATTTTTGTTCTTCTAGTGTTGTAGGATTAGACATCACTTCTATTGCCAAATATTGATGGATAATTTAATGACAAATCTCAGTAGCGAAAATATACGAGGATGTGCTGAAAAATTATGACTTCGAAATTTTGTGTGGAAACTCTTAAAGCTTTTTAAATAAAACCAATATTATTAACATTCTACAACTTTATTCTTAATGTGTACTTATTTGCAGCCGTTTGCCACTAGACGGCTCCAATGTGTTCACATACCATGGCGGTCCGTAACGTAACTATGTCAGTGCGTGAGAACCAACGTGCTGTAATCGAGTTCCGAATCCAAAGAGTTTGTCCACTCGTGGAACACCGTCCCCTTCAGCATGACAATCAGACGACCCACGAGCGCTGCGACATCTGAAACAGTCCGACGCCTTGGGTTCATCGTCATCGACCTCCTCTATACAATCCCAACCTGACCCCATCCAATTTCCATCTGTTTCCAAAAATTAAAGAACACTTCCCTGGACTTCACTTTGATAGTGACAATGGGGTGCAAGCAGAGATGAGGTTGCGGATTCGTCAACAAATCAAACATTCTACAGTAACGGTATAAACGCAATGGTCTCTCGTTAGAAAAATGTTTTCGACGTGAGGTTGAGTATGTTGAGAAATAAACGTTTGAATATGAAGAATAAAGATGCACAATGCATTAAGATTCGTTTTATTTAAAGAGCTTTGAGAGTTTTCACATAAAAATTTCGGAGGCATTGCTTTTCAGCATACCTTTGTATATTGTGAAGGTGCAGTTAAAATGCTTGACTCCTTAGGCAGACACGCACAAGATGACTGCGGATCAGCACCACATATTAACCTTATTGCTAGCTTTTGAGCAATAAGTATTTCCTTTGTAACTGATGAATCACTACAGAAAATTATTCCATCAGACATTATTGAGTGGGAATATACAAAATATGTGAGGAGATTCTCAGGATCACTCAGTAATATGCGTCTTCCAGTTCAAGTTTTCATCAAAATGTACACCCAAATATTTGGAGCGTCCTACGGTGTTTGCTGGCTCACGTTCATGTTCTTCGTCAATTGTTGGTATGATTGTATTGGTTGTACCGAACTGAACATAGAGGACATTAACTATATTCGCAATTGCGGATACGGACAATCATCAACTGTAGAACGGAAGGACGGCAATCAAAATTTGTGTTGGAACAAAGATTTCCCGATTATCAAGAGCGGTCACCTCATTATTTGACTATGAGTGCACGACTCGCGGCCAGACCCAATCTTTCACATGTCGTCAACCATGCGTCTACAACCTATAATCGTACATCCATTACATATATAAACGTACATGTGAAACATTGTACTTGAAAGTCGCTTGCTCGGTGTCGGCGGATACATACGATATTGCAGTGCCTGTGATATTCCGAATTACGATGCAAAGTTCCTTTGGATTTGCATGCATGTTCAAAGCATCTTTGCATCATAATTCTCAGTAACACAGTCACTGCAATATCGTATGAATGTAGAGCGTTTTGCCAAATTTTAGGGAGTGTACATTTCAAAAAACCACGTAACTGATCTTTGAAAAACATCATTAACAACTGCTTCTTTTGTTTTCTCGCTAATGGGATTTATTATAGCATTGGCATCTTCTGCAAAAGAAAAACAGCACCTCGTCACCAAGAATGTTGAAATAGGTATCCTGATTCATTCTCACTGTAACCTGAATAGGTGGGCCCCAGTCAATGTACGACGAACACCGCCAAGACCTCAGAGACCCATCTCAGGCCTGAAGTACACCCTCCACACAAGGCGATTAAATGCTTGATTGGGCCATCGTTGTACTCGACGGTTTTCATCATTCAAAAAGACAAAACAGCGATTCGTCACACTACACCAATCGCTTCTAGTCAACTACTATCCTCTTTGTTGTTTGACCCATTGCAGCGTTATACACAGCTGTGAACAATAATGTTCTCAATGTTAGCACGTAAAGTAATGGAGCATTCAGAGACACCAAAAATTTTCCTGCTCGATTTGAAACAGATTGTTCTTCACAAGGCGTGACACGCATCTTCGGTCCTTGTCGATTAGGATCTTTTTACGACGACTGTTCCCACGCTGTACTACATGGCTACCAGTGGTGCCCCATTCCTTGTAGAGACGGTGGACAGTCCTTTTGGATACGCCGACAGTTCGATTACCTTCAAACGGTCCAAATGGCTCTGAGCGCTATGTGACTTAACTTCTGAAGTCATCAGTCACCTAGAACTTAGAACTACTTAAACCTAACTAACCTAAGGACATCACACACATCCATGCCCGAGGCAGGATTCGAACCTGCGAACGTAGCAGTCACGCGGTTCCAGATTGTAGCACCTAGATCCGCTTGGCTACCCCGGCCGGCGATTACCTTCAGTCGCTGTGTGGTCTTGAGGACGTCCTAACACGATATTTCCTTTCTACCATTCCATAACACCGATTGGTATTTACACTGCCGTTTACTTCAAATATAGTCTGTGATCGAGTGCCACATCGGTGCCGTGTACCAGCTGTACAACCTCTGTAGCATTCCTAGGTGCACAGTATATTTTGCTCGGAGCGATTAGATACCGAGTATAGAAGAATTGGACTAATCTTGGAGGCGGAGGAGAAGCAGCTGTATGAACATCAATAGTTAAAATGGAATGCCATGCCAAGGGAAGAAGGAAACGGTGAGAGATGGAAGAAATGTATGGAAATCCTTGAAGACCCTATTATGGAAAGTGAAGAGCCTGTGGATAAAGATGAGATGTGCGATGCAGTACTCAGCAAAGTATTGGACGAAAAACTGAAATATTTAATTGAAAACAACATTGGAAAGACCCTGAAATCTATGACATATCCATCCCACTTCGTAGATAGTACATATGATACAAAATGCCTTCACAATTCAAAACTGATACAGCAATTCCTACACCTAAGTGCTCAAACGAGTGATTTTTACTGAATGACTAATTTAATTAGCCTTCGTTGCAAAATATTAACACAGACTGTATATAGAAACAATTGTATGACCGGTAGAGTGCAACACGAGGGTAAGATCAATTTAGTTTCTAGATTAATGTAGGAACACGAAAGGCAAGTCACCGAGTGACTTGTTTTCGAAGATAAGCTGAAGGGAGGCAAATCTACGTTTATATCAGTTGGAGAAATTGAGACATCTTTTGACAACCCTGACTGGAATACATCCTTTGAATTTCTGAAGATAGTGCGTAGAAAATATAGGGATCGGAAGGATATCTATAGCTTTAACAGGGCTCAGACTGCAGCTATAACAGTCGAAGGAAATGAAAAGTGGCAGTTGTTGAGAGTGTAGTGAGACAGGGATGAAACCTAATGTGCAGTGAGCAATCAGAAAAAAATAAACCAAAGAAAAGTTTTGAAGAGAGAACTGAAGTTCCCTATGAAGGTACAGAAATTTTCAGGTTTGCCAGTGACTTTGTAAATCAGTCAGGGACGACGAAGAATGTAGAAAATCAATTGAACTGCTTGGATCTTGTCTTGGAAACAGATTATAAGCTTAATATTTACGAAAGAAAAACGAGGGTAATGCAATGAATTCTGGTCAAAACTTCGATGCTCAGTGAATTATAGAAGAATATGAAACGCTAAAATTGGAAAATGAGGTTTTCTATTTGACTATTACTGGAGTACAGAGAATATAAAATGCAGACTAGTAATAATGAAGAAGCGTTTCTGAAATACAGAAAATTTGCAGTATCTAAAGAAAATTTTAGCAATAGGAAGCCTTTCAATATCTACCCAGAGTGCATCATCCCGCGGAAGTGACAGTTCAGAAAAACATAGAATGCAAGCTTTCGAAATGAAATTCTGCAAAAGAATCGGGTAACTTACTAAGGTGTCCAGATTCGAAAATAGAGAGAAATGAAATTTATGGCAGACCTTGGCTAAAGTGCAGTTATGGTGTCGGTGAACTTTCGTTGTGTGCTGTTGGTGGTAAGTCTTTATTGTTGGTCTTAGCTAATCAGATAATAGTACATGTTACCCATCACTCTTAAAACTTTGGTTATCACGAAATATTGAGTTTCCTTTTCCCAGAATATGCCTCTGTTTCTGTGATTGTGGTTAGCTTGGTACCCAGTAGTACAGCTTAAATTGATGCGAGTGAAAGGCCACTGTAGTACTGCTTCACTTCTATGAGTTGCTGAGCGTTCTGCAGGGAGTGTCGTTGCCAGTTGGTTCGGAGAGTAAAGGGACTAAACTGTGTTGTTGCATTTGAAGTTGCTGTCACAGTTGCATTTTAAGTGAAACTTGGTCTGCTGTTCTGACACACACACACACACACACACACACACACACACACACACACAATGCTATAAACATACGCGCGCGCATGTTCAAGTCCTCGTCGGCATTTTAACACTTGGTCGGTGGGTCGAAAATGATTTGGCTCAAATGGCTCTGAGCACTATGGGACTTAACTGCTGTGGTCATCAGTCCTCTAGAACTTAGAACTACTTAAACCTAACTAACCTAAGGATATCACACACATCCATGCCCGAGGCAGGATTCGAACCTGCGACCGTAGTGGTCGCGCGGTTCCAGACTGTAGCGCCTAGAACCGCTCGGCCGATCACTTATTACATGATGCATTAGCAACGGGTAAGTAGACTACCAGCAGAATTTATCTCGGTGACTGTAGTTGCATCGACTAAATTCTTATACGCTGAAGAGCTCAAGAAAGTGGTACACCTATCTAATATCATGTAGGGACCCCGCGAGCACGTGGAAGGGACTTGACTACTATCTGAAGTAGTGCTGGAGGGAATTGACAGCATGAATCCGGCAGGGCTTCCCATAAATTCGTAAGAGAACGAGGGGGTGGATATATCTTCCGAACAGCACGTTGCAAGGCATCCCAGATATGCTAAGTAATGTTCATGCCTGGGAAGTTTGGTGGCTAGTGGAGGTGTTTAAACACTGAAGAGTGTTCCTCGAGTCACTGTGTAGCAATTCTGGACGGGTGGGGTGTCGCATCGTCCTGCTGGAATTTCCCAAGTCCGTTGAAATGCACAATGGAGATGAGGATGGAGGTGATCAGACAGGGTGCTTACGTACGTGTCACCTGTCAAACTCGTATCTAGACGTATCAGGGGTCCCATGTGACTTCAACTGCACACAGCCCACGCCATTACAGAGCCTCCACCAGATTGAACAGTCCCCTGCTGACATAGAGGGTCCATGGATTCATGACGTTGTCTCCATACCTGTACACGTCCATATGCTCGACACAATTTGAAACGAGACTCGTCCCACCAGGCAACATGTTTCCCGTCGTCAGCATTCCATTGTCGGTGTTGACAGGCCCAGAGCGAGGCGTAAAGCTTCGTGTCGTGCAGTCATCTAGGATACGCGAGTGGGTCTTCGGCTCTGAAAGCCCACATCGATGATATTTTGTTGAATGGTTCGCACACTGGCATTTGCTGAAGGCACAGCATTGAAATCTGCAGCAATATGCGGAAGGGTTGGACTTCTATCACGTTCAAGGATTCTCTTCAATCGTCGTCGGCCCCATTCTTGCAGGATCTTTTCCGGCCGCAACGATGTCAGACATTTGATATTTTATATTTTATCTGATTCCTAATATTCACGGTACACTCGTGAAGTGGTCGTGCGGGAAAATCCCCACTTCATCGCCACCTCGGAGATTCTGTGTCCCATTGGTCGTCCGCCGACTACAAGACCACGTTCAAATTCACTTAAATCTTGATAAAGTGGAATAGTAACAGCAGTAATCAATCTAACAACTGCTCCAGACTCTTGTTATCTTATATAGGCGTTGCCGACCTCAGTGCCGTATTCTGCCTGTTTACATATCTCCGTATTTGAATACGCATGCCTATACCCGTTTCTTTAGCGCTTCAGTGTATATACTCCTCAGGTAATATGACCAGTGGAGCCATTCATGTTACAAGCTAACTGGAGTATTTCATCGTGGCGTCTAGATTACACTTCAGCAGACACAAGAAGGCATCTTTCCTCATTGCTGTGTATCGGGCGCCAAAGGCTGCGGCCGGCCAGTGTGGCCGAACGGTTCTAGGCGCTTCAGTCTGGAACCGCGCGACCGTTACGGTCGCAGGTTCGAATCCTGCCTCGGGCATGGATGTGTTTGATGTCCTTAGGTTACTTAGGTTCAAGTAGTTCTAAGTTCTAGGGGACTGATGACCTCAGATGTTAAGTCCCATAGTGCTCTCAGAGCCAGCCAAAGGCTGCGATCCGCTGGCGTCCACAATCGCTTACAACTCATTTTTCGTGTGCCGAATGCTCAGAATGCAGCCGACTCTCCACTGCTCAACTGTTTAGGCTACTGATGGCCATCAGAGACACAGCGAAAGGGAGCTTCGATGTAACAGCAGCAACTTAAAATCTATACACGGTCATGTTCGACACTGCAGAAGAGTACATCGCAGACACGAATGCAATTTCGCATCATGTTACGCTCTTCTAGACCTACGCCTCAGCATCCAATAAAGCGCCGAAGGCTGTACTCTGGCGGCTTCCTTTCAATTTCCGGATGGAGCTCCTTAAGCTGGAACTCGAGAGGGAAGGGTATGGCGGGCAGCGTTGTTACTCATGCGCTGCGACTCCGCAGATGCGAGGAGACACGTCTCTCTTCTGAGCTTTCACCTTTTTCCTACGAATATTCTCGATAACTGATGGGCCCAAGGCAAACTGACTGTAGTGTTTGCAGTGCGAGGATGAAGGACATGTCAGTCACTCCTGCTCTTAACACAAAGGATATGTCAAGAGCCCACTGTCTACGGCTTTGGCGTGTGCATCATGAAAGACACATCCATGATCATTTTGTGTGTGTTACAATGTAACTTTGCGGTGGCAGGGTGTGAGTATGGATGGAATTTTGAGCTCAAATACAAATCGTTGGTAACACGCAAGTGCCAAGGAAAACCAGCTGCCTTACACCTGCCCAACGAGAAAATAACAGTCGAATTTTGTTCTTATACATTTTCTGGTTACATTCATTATTGTACTCATGGCCAGCGTAGTTGTTGATTTACTGTTACTGTGGCACCGAGTGTGTATGAATACGCATAATTGTTTTTAACACGATAGGCGCTATGTTTGAATATTTTGAGCCGCCTTGTGGTCACTAATTTCCAACAGTTGATATACTTGAAATGTATTGCCATTTTTGAATATGGAAAACCATCAGCTGTTTACTGGAATGACGACAGTGAAAATTAGTGCCGTACTGGAACTCGAACCCGGATTTCTCCATTATCGCGAGCTGTCGCCTTATTCTTAGGCTATCCGAGCACGACTCACGGCCTGGTCCACTCTTCCATTTGTCGTCAACTACGTGACAACAACCTATACTCGTACATTCATTAGCTAAACTCCTCTACAGGGGAGACATTTTAATTGAAAGTCTCTTGTCGCTTGTCGGCGTATAAATACGATATTGCAATGACTGTGTTGTTTAGATCTGCGATGAAAATTTCTTACGGACGAGCATGCATGCATGCTCGAAGGAAATTTGCGTCTTACTTCTGAACGACATGGACACTGCGATGTCGTACTTCAGCTGATGTCGAGTGATGAATCATTTATAAAAAAGGACTGCCTCCGTGGTACAGGTAGATATAAATACGGCTATTTCGGCAACAGTTTTGTAAGCCTGTACTACCTTGCTCCCTGTTGTGAATCATAAGTGTCTTATTTCAAATATTATATTCGGTAAGTGATAGCACACACTCATAAAATAACAGGAATAATTTTTGTCTCGAATGACCTGCTTGTAATTAGATCCATGACAAATCATTGTCAGTAAGAATGAAACAGAGGTTAGACCTAAACATCAAGTAAAAAAATCATTAGAAGCGGAGAACTGCATGGTACTCACATAAAAAAAAATTTCAACACCTCGGTTCCCAGAACTCCTGAACACAGACGTTGACTGTGGATATTGTATCACAGACACAGTCCCTTTTACTGTTCAGAAACGCCACTAAGCCCACCCAAAGATGTAAACAACCATGCATGAGCAGTGCCTATTAGCCTCGGGGGGTCCGACAGCCAATCAGTTTGTCATTCCACCAGGAAGGAGGTACACGGCTCGTGTTGTCTGTAGTTCAACCATGCCTACACGGTCAATGCCGCGATTAGATCGCGTCCGCACTGTTACTTTGTGCCAGGAAGAGCTCTCAACAAGGGAAGTGTCCAGGCGTCTAGGAGTGAACCAAAGGGATGTTGTTCGGACATTGAGGATATACAGAGAGACAGGAACTGTCGATGACATGCCTCGCTCAGGCCGTCCAAAGGCTACTATTGCAGTGGATGACCGCTATCTACAGATTATGGGAGGAACCCTTGCAGCAATGCCACCATATTGAATAATGCTTTTCGTGCAGCCACAGGACGTTGTGTTACGACTCAAACTGTGCACAATAGGCTGCATGATACGCAACTTCACTCCCGACGTCCATGGCGAGGTCCAACTTTGCAACCACGACACCATGCAGCTCAGTAAAGATGGGCCCAACAACATGCCGAATGGACGGCTCAGGATTGGCATCACGTTCTCTTCACCGATAGGTGTCGCATATGCCTTAAACCAGACAACCGTCGGAGACGTGTTTGAAGGCAACCCAGTCAGGCTGAACGCCTGAGACACATTCGTCCATCCCGATTTAGGTTTTCCGTGATCTCCCTAAATCGCTCCAGGCAAATGCCGGGATGGTTCCTTTGAAAGGGCACGGCCGACTTCCTTCCCCGTCCTTCCCTAACCCCATGAGACCGATGACCTCGCAGTTTGGTCTCTTCCCCCAAACAACCCAACCCTTAGATACATTGTCCAGCGAGTGCAGCAAGGCGGAGGTTCCCTGCTGTTTCGGGGTGGCATTATGTAGGACCGACGTACGTCGCTGGTAGTCATGGACGGCGTCGTAACGGTTTTATGATACGTGAATAACATCCTCTGATCGACAGTGCAACCATATCGGCAGCATATTAGCGAAGCATTCATCTTCATCGACGCCAATTCGCGCTCCCATCGTGCACATCTTGTGAATGACTTCCTTCTTGATAACGACATCGTTCGACTAGAGCACATGAGCCCTATCGAACATGCCTGGGATAGACTGAAAAAGGCTGTTTATGGACGATGTGACCCACCAACCACTCTGAGGTATCTACGCAGAATCACCGTTGAGGAGTGGGATAGTCTGGACCAACAGCGCCTCGATGAACTTGTGCCATCGTAACAACTATTCCACATATCTACCAGATGGGTAAGAAATTGCTCTTAGAAATGTCAAGTGTTGGCTGTAAGACAGATTTTATCTTAGTTGATAGAATCTTGCGCCAGCTGTGTCCACGAAAATAACATTTCTTGAAAAATTCTTTGTTATTGGCAGTACTTGTATTTCATCAGATTTTCTCGATAGTGTACCACATTTTCCGGGTATTATCATGGCGTCCTTGTGTAGTGGTCTCTGAACAGCATCCATAAGAATGCGCCTGACATTCTTTTAAATCGTCCTCCAAAGTCTTGTTTATTATTTCTGCTTGATTTAAATCCCTTCCATATTTTAGTGTCGTTAAATTTTTAGAAATGTCTCGGAGACAGTTTTGTCTGAAAAATCGTTTGAGAATCTGAATGTGTAGCACTCTCGGCTTTATGCAATAACGTTTCTACTGATCATATATACAGGATGAACAGTAATAAAACCAACTGCAGGGACTGATACCTGACGGGAAATGGAGGAAATAAGATCCTGTAAACATGTGTCCGGAAATCCATCGTTATCACAGTAGATGGCGCGCACGAATGATATTTCCTCTCACCACGCGCCGTGTATTCTTTGCGTGTTGCAGGCTATGACATTGCTGCCGCCTACTGTAAGCAGCAGAATGGTGCGGTATCCATGTCCGGGCCGCGCGGAGTGGCCGCGTGGTTTGAAGCGCCATGTCTCGGATTGCGCGGCCCCTCCCGCTGGAGGTCGAGTCCTCCTTCGGGCGAGGGTGTGTGTTGTTCTTAGCATCTGTTAGTTTAAGTAGGGTGTAAGTCTAGGGACCAATGATCTCAGCAGTTCGGTCCCTTAGGAATTCACACACATTTGAACATTTTCCATGTCGGGAACAATCCGAGATGGTGTTTGTGTACAGCCAAATGGTCCAGAGGCCAGTACAAATAAAGCAAATAACATCCCAGACACCAACTACATCATACAACATTTCTAGCTCTTTTCGGGCGTTTTGTGATAATGGGTCCTTTCAGACAGGCGAACGTGAAAGGAGGCGGCGGACTGCGTACACAAGATTTGGAGTAACGGGTTCTACAGGAGATTGAGACGAACCCTAATACAACCTCCAGACAAGTGGCCTGCAAACATAGTGTAAGCCAAAGTACGATTACGTGTATCCTACATGACAGCCGCTACTGTCCGTAAGACCTGGAATCCCACGGATGTCACTTTGAACATATGTTGATATATGGATGCGATGCAGCTCTATACTGTGTTCAGCGAACATTTGTTGCCCTCTGTATATGGGGTGAGTCACGTAAGACTTAACACCCCTTTTACTTCGTGAACGGTTACACATATCGAAACACGGTTTTCGACAAACGTTAGAGCGTCAAGGGACACATGTTTTGTTCTTTTGTTACGTTTTTAGCACTAGTGTAAAAAAAAAAAAATGCTTCAAATGGCTCTGAGCACTATGGGACTTAACATCTGAGGTCATCAGTCCCCTAGAACTTAGAACTACTTAAACCTAACTAACCTAAGGACATCACACACATCCATGCATGAGGCAGGATTCGAACCTGCGACCGTAGCGGTCACGTGGTTCCAGACTGAAGCGCCTAGAACCGCAAGGCCACTCCGGCCGGCAGCACTGGTGTCAACAGAGATATTGAAGCAAGTATTTTTTAACAGAACTGTATACTTTATATAACTGCATTAATAGCTCTTGAGAAGACAGTTACAGTGATATAGCGTTTGTTACTGTTAACGCTGAAACCTGTCGTAATTTCAAGAAATATTCTAGGATGTGAGAGCACGGTGACCGGAAATGGCATTTGCGGTGCAAACACTGCCAAGCAGACGTCCCGGACCAGGTTGCGTGGTTGTACATCGTAAAGTGGGCCAGCGCTATGAAGATAAAGCTTTATTTCCCCTTGAACTAACTTACGACCTAGATGCAGGTTCACCTAAGAATGTTGTATACGGGAATACGACATTGGCTAGAATTTAGCATGCCACAAAGGGATGAGGAAAAGCATTTCACATTTGTGAATCCTCTCAGATTTACGTGAGCTGAAACATAGAAATCAGCTGTTCATTCATCAAAAATAAAGAGGTCTTATACGCTGCAGAAAGCAACTACTGTGTTGAATATCTAAATGTTAGAAAGGATATTTGATCTGACTTTTCCTGTATGTGGCTATTGCTTGTCAGAGGTAAAATACATGCTGCCGGACAACTGTCTGTACCTACATTGACCTAAATGATACCATATGGGGGGATTCATTCGTTGAACTGAACATTTTATTAAAAATACTCAGGAAACCGCCCGTACACCGTATAATAAATATTCTTCTCAACGAAACGTTGTTTCTTGCTGAACGTAGGCGCGCAATGGTAGTGCCGACTTATCTGACACTACAGTGACATTTCGTACACACGTAAATGAACCGAACAATTTAGTAACAGTGATTTGGTAACCACCTAAATCACATAACAAAAATTTAGTTTTCCACAAAAAAAAAAAGCTTCCTCCTTTATTTAAGGTTGTGTTCAATCTGTTGACCATGGATTGAAGCGCACATTTGCAATCGCCTTTCGAAAGAACGATGAACAGATGTAATTACAGTCTTTGGGCGACCTGCGCGCCGGATGGGGATGAAATGATGATGAAGACAGCAAAACACCCAGTCCCTGAGCGGAGAACATCTCCGACCCAGCCTGGAATCGAACCCGGGCCCCTAGGACGGCAATCTGTCACGCTGACCACTTTTTTAAATTTTTTTAAAATTTTGTTCGTTGTTGATCGCTGTGTTTGGTCGTTGCGGACGTCACATGACTTCCGTTCAAGTTCGTTTGCTGATCGTTCCACTCAGTCTTTCTATATTTCTTTTTGTTTTTATCGCAGAGGCCAACCGGCTCTCTGACCGACCGCGCTGAGCTACCGTGCCGGCACCACTCAGCTATCGGGGCGGACATTACAGTCGATGATATGATAGAGCATGCACTGGCGATTCGACGATACGTATCGTCTGGCGTAGTTGGGCCTTCGTCATAGACTGCATCATTGAGTGCTCCCCAGAGAAAGGCATCAAGAGGAGTCAAAGCAGTGGACCTCGCACGCCGTTTGGTAACAGAATTTCGTCCTATCCATTGTCCAGGAAAGTTCTCTTTTAGTATTTGCGTTGCAACACGGGGCAAGTGAGCTAGACAATCGTCGTGTTGCAAGCACATACACTGCGGAATATACTGTGGTACCTCTTCCAGAAGAACCGGAGGAACGTTCGTCAGAAAGTGTGCGTAGGAATGTCCATTTTGAGCGCTTGTGATGAAGTAAGATACCACAACGTAATTTCCTAGATGCCGCTCCATACGTTTACGGTCCACAGCTGTTGGTGTTGCATCTGACGAAGCCAGTGCGGACTTTCGATTGCCCAGTAGTGCATGTTATTCAAATTTATACTATCGTGGTTAGTAAACGTTGTTTCGTCGGTAAAGAGCACACAGTGGAAAAATGTATGCCCGTCCCTCAGTTGCTGAAGGGCAAACCGACAAAATTCTGTAAGACGTTCGAAATCACGGTCGTCGAGTGCCCTAACGCAGTGGCAAGTGATAGGGATGAAAATTATGTCGAAACAGGATGCGAATGACACTTGTCTGGCTGATTCCACATTCCTTGGCAGTATGTCTCGTACCACTGTGAGGACTTATTAGCGTCGTGTTCTCTATCATCTGCAGCCTTCTTTGTTCCTCTCTTTCTGACGTTCAAGCAGTCTGTCAGCTCCAGCGTCTTAATAATTTGTGCAACTAGCGCGTAGGTCACTGGCAATTCGGATAGATAGCCGGAACGCTTTACTGTTTTTACGGTATTTATTTTACATTCATTATATAAACGTTATATATCCTGCTTCTCCTCATTGGTGTACATGTCTGCACGCAACGAATGTTGAAGCAGAAATGAGTGTCCTGCAGTGCAGACAAGTAAACAGGCAAATGTGTTGATATTTTGACACAGCGTAGCACGAGAACTGGCGGTGCTTGCACCGCTAGTGTCGATTCCGGCCATTGTACCCTCAAATTCTATGACATTTGTCGACTTTTTTACGACAAATTTCAATGTCAGTAATAACAAACGCTGTATCACTGCAACTGTCTTCTCAAGACCTACCCAATGCAGATACAAAAAGTATACAGTTACACTTTAAGATACGTACTTGCTTCAATATCTCAGTTGATACCAGCGCTAAAAAGATTGACCAAAGAAAAAAAAGGTGCCCCTCGGCGCTCTAAAATTTGCCGAAAACTGAGTTTCGATATGTGTAACCGTTTACGAAAAAAATGGGTTAAGTTACATCTTACGTGACTCACCCACACCGGGTGATCAAAAAGTCAGTATAAATTTGAAAACTGAATAAATCACGGAACAGTGTAGATAGAGAGGTACAAATTGAGACACATGCTTGGAATGACATGGGGTTTTATTAGAACCAAAAAATACAAACGCTCAAAAAATGTCCGACAGATGGCGCTTCATCTGATCAGAATAGCAATAATTAGCATAACAAAGTAAGACAAAGCAAATATGATGTTCTTTACAGAAATTGCTCAATATGTCCACCACCATTCCTCAACAATAGCTGTAGTCGAGGAATAATGTTGTGAACAGCACTGTAAAGCATGTCCGGAGCTATGGTGAGGCACTGGCGTCGGATGTTGTCTTTCGACATCCCTAGGGATGTCGGTCGATCACGATACACTTGCGACGTCAGGTAACCCCATAGCCAATAATAGCACGGACTGATGTCTGGGGACCTGGGAGGCCAAGCATGACGAATGTGGCGGCTGAGCACACGATCATCACCAAACGACGCGCGCAAGAGATCTTTCACCCGTCTAGCAATATGGGGTGGAGCGTCGTCCTGCATAAACATCGTACGTTCCAGCAGGTGTTTATCAGCCAGGCTGGGGATGATGTGAATCTGTAACACGATTGTCATGGGCAGTCACTGACGTTTTGCTGTCCAGCGCCATCTGTCGGACATTTTGTGAACTTTTTTTGTTCTAATAAAACCCCATGTCATTCCAAGCATGTGTGTCAATTTTTACCTCTCTATGTACATTATTCCGTGATTTATTAAGTTTTCAAATTTATACTGACTTTTTGATCACATACAGCGTATACCACGTAACAACGACGTAGCTCATAGTAATTGTTGAAAGCCACAACCACCAGTCTCAGTGCGTGTATTGCAATAGCGCACACAGCTCTGCCGGACTGTTGCTGAGATCCCTGGTGTCTATTGTACACTGGAATGTGAAACAGGTGATAAACAGCATTCACCAATGACCACCACACAGACATACCGTACACAACTTAGATCGTAGCACGTATGTCATGTAACGTCTGTATGCATCACACCGGCGCGTTAGCCTGTGCCGCACGCACGTCAATATCCCTGGTGTCACTTTCACATTGCATCAAACAGCTTGGGATGTGTCCACGGTGAGGCATGTTACTGTGTTCAGTGAAAGACGCGTAGTCGAAGATGAAACGGTACTCATCACGAGAGTTGGCAGGCATGCATTTAATGTACGGTGCCGCAAATTGTAGTGACCGTAAAGCATCACGAATGTACAGAGAACGCTCTCCCAACGTGCATCATTCCAATGTAAGAAGTATACGGCCGTGGATTCCATCTTAAGAGAGCAAGCCAACGTTCCCGCCAAAGACATGTTCGAACAACAGACTTTAAAGAGTTGTGTTGGATCGTGTGGCCGACCACCCAGCAATAAGCACCCGTCAGCTTGCCCATTAAATGCACACTTTGAATGATGCAGTGTGGAGAGTACTGGTGGAACAGGTATTGCATGAATGTCATAAAGAACCTGTGCAAGCACTGTGACAAACGGATTTTGAGCCACTTGTTGTAACGGGCGAGTTGTGGCGCCCTGAAAATATTCGAAGTTCCGAGTTGGCGTGGCCGTGCAGGGCCTCTCGGCGGGCCGCGGCTAGTCGGCGAACGCGTGGTGCCGAGCATCGACCGGAGCAAGAGGGGCAGCCCCAGCGCGTGGTCCAGGCCAACCGTGTTCCTGGGAATTCCATGGTGACGCTGTGATGAGGACTGTGCGTTGTGTAGATGAAGGAGATTTGTATGCCAGGAGTGTGGCCGAGCGGTTCTAGGCGCTTCAGGCTGGAACCGCGTGACAGCTACGGTCGCAGGTTCGAATCCTGCCTCGGGCGTCGATGTGTGTGGTGTCCTTAGGTTAGTTAGGTTTAAGCAGTTCTAAGCTCTAGGGGACTGATGACCTCAGATGTTAAGTCCCATATTGCTCAGACTCATTTGAAACTTTTTTTTTTTTTTTTTTTTTTTTTTTTTTTTTTTTTTTTTTTTTTGTATGCCGGTAGTGCCAAACACGGCGGACTTCGTGAATCCATAATGGTAGACATTTCACATGTAGAAAATAATAATAGCCAGAGGAATCATGATACCTGAAAAAGAAACATTATCATTATTTGCACTACGATTCTGATGGTGTAATCAGATTCTCAATATCTTTATTAGTTTAAAGTTTAGTCTTTCTTTCTTTTGCTTGTGCAGTTTTTCCCGCGGATACGCAGGGTCGGCATGGTTATTCGGATGTGGCAATGTTAGTTGAAGGGGTGGCCGGATGCGCTTCCTGCCGCCACCCGGTACGGAAGTAGTGTACCCCAACTGTCTGCGACTGTTGTCATCCATGGAATAATGCGAAAGTGTTCAGATGTCTGCGAGCCGTGAACTGAGGCGGCGCGTGGGGATCAGCCTGGTATTCACCAAGGGGGATGTGGAAAACCGTCTAAAAACAACATGCAGGCTGGCCAGCACACCGGCCCTCGTCGTCAATCCGCTGGGCCTACCCGAGTCCACAAAGCAGCGCGTTAGCGCGCTCGGCTAACCTGGCGGGTATTAGTTTAAAGTTTAGTATCTGACTGTAAATTTTACAAATAACACCTAGCAACGAATTTCCAAAATCTAAACGGTTCATCCGATTTTGTCGATCGACGTGTCTTTAGAAAGCTATTAGTGCAAACCTAAATTCATATGAACTACAGGCATGTAACTTGAAAAGTACATGAGTTATTGGAGGTCAAAGTGGCAGATAGATCGTGTCAGGCCATAAGTACTCCACAATTACACGAAAAAACGGTAGCAGCCAGCTTATCAATATATTTATTCGTCTATGCGTTTTTTATATCCGATATATGCTATTCATCAAGAAATTGGTTAAATATTTACTGTGTCTTAGAAAGCACAGAGACATTAGGCTACTGACCTACCTTTCGTTTCTATTCCTTTGATATATGTTTATTTGGTTTGCTTATGTATTTAATAATGTGTGTCAGAGCGTGTTTATGGTCCAGCCGTAGGGATATTTATTTAATTTCAAGCTATTTAAATGTAAATTCAGTATTTCGTATGTGTTTCAATACGTTTGCGAGTGTGCGTTGGCTTGAAGAAATGGTGGGAGCACTCTAGCCAATCACAGCACTCGTTAATGGTGAGACTGGATGGAAGTGGGGGCGAAGTGCTAGACAGGACAAGGCGTGCTAGACGGGAAGCAGAGACAAGCGGTCGCAAGAACTACATTGGAGAGTGGGGCGGTTTGCACATGGTTGCCGGAGATAGAAATATTTCGTAGTGCTGACTTGTGGATAGAAATATTTCGTAGTGCTGACTTGTGCACTTGTGAGATTTCCGTGGCTTCTGCAGTGGAGACGTATTATGCGTTTAGAAGTGAATATCTAGCGAGCTATGTTGTCGTTCATAACTAATTACGTGAAGTACGAATCTATTGTTTCCCTGATATTCAACTTACTTATTTTACTGCTGGACCATCGACACCAATAAGTGTTTTGCAGTAATAAACGGCATTCTTAAAGGTACTTCTGCTATCGTACTCGTCATTTAAAGTCGTTAACAATAGTACCTACAGGTTTTATTTAATTGAAATCTTTCATTAATAAATTTATATGTCACATTCAAAACTCGCAATTGCCGAGTGATAGGAACCTTCGACCATTCGATTCATGTGTATATTCATATTGTATACTGTAGACTCAGCAGTATTTGGCTTGTAATGTGGCCCGAGACAACGAAACAAGCCAAAACTTTCAATATTTCAACTCTGAGTGAGGGGGTACGTAGTTGTGGGCCATCGATCCACATTTATTTCTTTGAAAGCCCGCAATTCAGTTCTGTCAATGGATTATCCACATCAGTGTTGTAGTGTTGAACTTCATACAGTTTGTATTGTTCACGGATGAGACCTCATTCACCCGTGATGGCATTTTCAATAGCTGTAACGCCATGTCTGGAGTGAGGAGAATCCCGACGTCACTCACAATGGTGGCCACCAGCAACCATTTTTTGTCACGGAATTGGCAAGCATTGGCAAGATCACCTAACAGGACCTTATCTGCTTTCTCCCCTTTTAAATGGTCCACATTACCTGGTGTTAATGCGAGATGTGCCGACACAGTTCATGGAGACTGTACCTCTTGCTATCCCGAAAGGATGTGGTTTCAACACGACGTAGCACCTGCCCATTTCGCTGTTAATGTCAACGAGCATCTGAACTACACACACCCTCTTCGTTGTACTGGAAGGGGACGTCTTGTCCCATGGCCAGAGCGACCGCCTGATCTCACACTCTGGACTTCTTCCTATGACGTTACGTCAAGACAATGGTGTATGATCCCCCTGTAGAAATACGTGAAGAACTGCTTGCCAGGGTCCAAGTTGCATATCTTCTACTACAATCGAGGCCAGAGATCTCTGAGAAGGTGCGGCAGAACTTCATGCGCCATTGCGATACATACAATGAGACTGGTTGCCCTCCCTTTTAAGATTTATTATGAGCTACGTTGTTGTTATGCTGGGCACACAGTTTATGTCCATAACGGAATAAGTATGCATTCCGACCATTGGTTCCCTATTTCAATGTAATCGGTTTTGGACTCACTATCACCTGTTATAATTTAATCCAAAAAGTTTGCGACAACCTGTTTGCAGTATGACCCAAAAGTCCGGTAACATTTTAAAACTGAATAATATAGAACAATGCAGGTTGAGACGTAAAAATTGACATGCGTGCTTGAAATGGCATTGGATTTTATTGAAACCAAAAACAATGCAGAAAATTACCATAAGATGGCACTTCAGGTGAAACAAAAGCTATAGTTAGCATAATAATTGATTTTTAACAAAGATGACGTTCTTCATAAAAATTGCTCATCATGTCAGCCGTTATTCATCAACAATACCTTTGGTTGAGGGAATCTGCTACGAACAGCAGTGTACAGTATATTAGTAGGTATGACGAGAAATTGCCGTCGGATGTTGTTTTTTAGCAGCCGTAATGAGGTGGGACGATCGTGTTAGACCTGAGATTTCAGGTAACCCCACAACCATTAATCACACGGATTGAGATCAAGGGACCTGGGAGGGTAAACAGGAGTAAGTGGCAACGCAGTACGCGATCCTCAACAAACGATAAGCGTAAGAAATCTTTCACACGTGTTGCAATATGGGGTGGAGCCCCGTCCTGCATAGAAGTCGTACCTTTCAGCAGGTGTTTACCAGTCAGCCCAGGAATGATGCGATTCTGTAACATATCGGCGTACGTAGCACCCATCACGCTGACAGTTTCAAAAGCGGCACTCACGCATTTCCTCGAAGAAAAAGGGTCAGAGCATGACTGGTGTGATAAATCCACATGTCACTGTGACTTTCTCGTGACGCAATGGAGTTTTTATGACAGTTATAGGATTTGCGGTAGCCCAGATTCTGCGGTTGCGGTTGCTGGCAGACCCTTGGAATATGAAAAGAACCTCGGAGCGTGAAATGGGCTTCGTCGGTCCACAACGCGTTAGACATTGTAAGGTGTCAGGCAATTCCAACACCTTCAATGAAAACCCTGACATGATAAACAAATCCGGCAGTATGTCACATAGCTCCGAATAAATCCTGACATTAAATTAACCAAAGTAATACGATCAACGAGTGAGCAAATGGAATATCACAGATTAACACAAGGACGCCTAAATGCATGTCATACATTCCCACCGTGAAACAGACGTTTTTCCGAGGGAAGAAACGAGAACAGAAGCCGAGAGCAGAACCGTGTAAGCGAGAAGGCCCTACGATAAGGGACGGACACCCACGTCGCCAGCCGACCGCCATGACCACCCCTCCCCCCAGCTCATGTTAAAAGATAGACCCCTTCAGTAGAACAGTATAGATTTTACGAGAACACTAAAAGGGTCACACCAGCTACAAGTTTTAGCGTGAGACTTTTTCGCGCCTCTGTTACGTTGCAAACATTAAAAAACCACGAAAAGTATAACGTTTCTTATACCAACTTCGGTAGATTGTAGTCAGGAGAAGTTAGAGAGAGTTGCTTCCGAGAGGGCGAGCTGTGTGGAGCTGCGCCGCTCGCCGCCCCCTGACGCTGCCTAAACACCGACAAGGTAATGAACGCACGCGATGCCGCATTTTTGAGCGCATAAGCCTTCACTCAGAACTGCAGAAGTCTCATCTGTTACACCCCCTTTTTACGTAATACTAATGTCGATCGTCAATTAAAGCTCATGGTATTCACATTTGCTACTTGAAGTTAAAATCTGAAACGCGATGATTTTTCTGTTATATAATTATTGAGAAGCCACATCAACCACTGTAATTTACGACAAGTTAAATAAGTAATTAAAGATAATTGAGGGTCACTGTAGACCATTTTGATAGTTTTCTCTTTTATGAAACTTAACTTAAATCTAGATTATAGATGTGATATGGCATAGGTCATCCTTCGATCCATTGTAGAACTTGGAAACCCATTCAGGGAATATCCGTTCACATTTTTGTTGAACGCAGTTGGTTTTTATCATCCTGTATTAAAATATTTCCTTTTATCAATAGTGCAATTTATAAACAATGTTTTGTGAGTAGAATAAGATTTCCAATGGTAAACTTAACTGCTTTTTCGACGTTACTTTACCAGCTAACTAAAAATAGGAAAGCCTTGAACCCCTTCCACTAAATTTAGTTAGTATTAAGATTCTTTTACAGGGAGTGCAGTGGAGCTGACGCTAAAATCATTAGTTATTTGATTATATCATCGCTAGTCTCGCTGAACTCTTCTGAACTCTGCATGTCATGTGAGGTCTGACGCCTCCTTACCAGCAACAGATCCCAGGTTCAAACTAGTCAATTCCCTAAAAAACACGCTCAGAGCGTCGTTTCGCGAAAGTGGTAGGGAGACAAAACACCACTTAGAACAAACAGACACCACGCAGAATGTTAGAACATCCAATCCTCATATTCCCTCAGTTTTGAAGTTGTCACACTGAAAATGCTCTTCGCGTCATAAAATCGGTGGCTGACAATTCATGATGACGCTGGATTTTGTTCGGAGAGAATTTGAGCGTACGCCTTAGTTCTCTCCAAACGGTAATGCGTAGATTTCCGGTGCGACGTGCGACTTCACGAGCGCTGCAGTGGCTCTAGTCTGTATGAGCACATTTTCATTGTTTGTCAGTTCCGTCAGTGCTTCCTATTTCACTCGGCTAATTCAATAATTATTCTTGTGTTGCTGAGCCTGTGTCATTCTGCCTACATTTCACAGTGGCGTTCTGATGCTGAATTTACATAGTGTTATTTGACGGTGCTTTTGTGTAGCACTGCAAGGTTTGCATTCCTACCTTCCTCGTTTGGAGATTGTCTGGCAATCCTCACTTCATGCGCTGAAGGCCGTTACATCGACGTTACGCCTTGTTGACATTGCAGTCGCGCACCGACTCAGAGCTATCCGTTTCTTTTCTCAACTCGCCTAGTAGCACTTTTTCTAAAAATTTAAACGTGTACCACAAGATTATTCTGCTGCGCAACATATTGGTGTTCTGCAGGACGCACAATAGAGGATGCTAGGTATTATCCATCTTCATTGAACAGACAGGCCAGTCAGAGAACACTTCATTACGAACCCCGGGAAACCTTCTATACAGACTGAACATATCGAAATCGCTTTTACCGGATGGCAACTGAATTATCAGAGAGCAATGAATAAATAGAGAAGAATGAACGAAGAAAAAAATGGTTCAAATGGCTCCGAGCACTATGGGACTTAACTTCTGAGGTCATCAGTCCCCTAGAACTTAGAACTACTTAAACCTAACTAACCTAAGGACATCACACACATCCACGCCCGAGGCAGGATTCGAACCTGCGACCGCAGTAGTCACGCGGTTCCAGACTGAAGCGCCTAGAACCGATCGGCTACCGCGGCCGGCAATGAACGAAGAGAATCAACAACAACCTGCCAACAAACAGAGTGAACACTGAATGAGGGACGAAGTGTGTATAGCTCCTCCAGACCAGACCAAGACTGCAGCTAACGATTTTCTGATAGGACCTCAATGGTTTTACCTTCACTTACAGAATTTCAGTAATGAGCGACAGTTGGGCGAACCGTCTTGAATTTAGTTATAATGTTGTCATACATCTCACAGGGAAACAGAGGGAGTCAGACTGCGTTGCGTTTTCAGCTACAAATTAAACTTGTGTGTGGATTAATACGACAAACGAATTCGTTTGTGTTGGGCACTTCACCGATACGCTGTGATGTGAATTTGGTAGTGATTGCTCTCAATACCAGTTCAGCACTAATAATCAATCATTTAACAGTGTCATACTGTTTTGAGAAATCCCACAGTGAGTTCTTGTTAAGTATCTGACGACGCTCCGTCAGTCAGTATTCAGCGAAAGCGTGCACCAAACACGGAAAGCTGCCCAATCGAAGAACTTTCGGAAAATAAGTGCGGTGATTTTAGCCTCCTGTGATGAGTTCTAAGCGGTTCTGAGAAACCTGTTTCTATCAGTGCCTAACGCTAGACCACTTGTTTGCATGACTGAGATTTTGAATCAATCTACTGTGAATAGGACCACTGAAAGGTGACAAGTGGTCACGCAAGAATTTTAGCAGGTATGGTCCAGCGTTAGAGCTTAGTGATGACCCTTAAAATGGATTGGCAAGCTGAAAATGTATTCCCACTTGGATAGGTGCCTTGCTGGTGTGACTGCTAGTAGCGGATGACTGAAGGAATGAATCCAAATCGCTCATTCAGCATTCGTCAGTAAATTTTGATCGGTGTCATATTATCATTTTTTGGACGACCACTGTTTCCACGTGAAAATGTCATACAAGGAAGAGGCTGGAAAGGGAGGGAAGGTGAGGGGATAAGGGAAGAGATGGAGGTCGTACAATATGAATCACGATCCCTCTCTCACCACCCCCCCCCCCCATTTTTTTCTCGTCCAATAGGAATTCTTTGAATTCTGTGCGCTGCATGGTCAAACTGACAAGAGACTTCGATCAGCTTTTGTAAAATATTATAATTATTTCAAAAAAATTGTCCAGTCAATCAAGGGGAGGTGTTGCGACGCCAGGGTCACACTGTCACGACACCAGCGTCGATACCGACGTCGACCCCGCACCTATGCCACGCGCCGCTGGCACGCGATGTTTTCGACAATGTCTGTCAACTTACGATCACACATGCTCTGATACGAGGGCTTTTTGGAAAGTAAGGTCCGATTCGTCACAAAATGGAAACCACAGTAAAATCAAAAATGTTTTATCTACGACCGTTAGTTGCACCTTCCAGCTACTTCTCTACATAGTCACCGCTCCGATCTATATACCTGTCGTAGCGTTGTACCAAGTTTCCGATACCTTCGTCATAGAAGGCAGCCGCCTGTGCACTCCGGCTATTCTCTACGCTGGTCTGCAGTTCGTTGACTCTGCCAAATTGCTTACTTCATAGCCAGCTGTTTATGTGAGCAGAGATGAAACATAGCGCGAGAAAATTAAGGGCTGTATTACGGGTGATCAAACACTTCCCAATCGAAAATGCCTCAGGAGCAACTTCATTGCCCCCTGCAGAGTGCAGCTGAGAACTGTCATCAAGAAGGAAACGCATGACAGTTGTGTTATGTGGGCTGCATGACATCAGGCTAAACCTCTCACTAAGCCTTCATACTTGCCGGGAGACACTATTTTCTAGGCATCTTTACGTAGTCATTGTGCTCTCAGAACTGAAAAGAGCGATTGACGGGAATGCCAGAGACCCTGCCCAGCACATCTGTACAAAGATTCATCGGATGTTCACTGTGGTTTCCATTTCGTGCCCGATCGGACCTTACGTTCCGAATAGGCTTCGTATTTTCTGCAAACACACCGTCGCTCAAATTTTGCGAACATACTGACACGATGTCGTTGTGGCCGCGCTGGAGGCGTCTGTCGTCTGACATGACCTTTTCGCATATGCGGCGTTCCGCATCAGCTGTTACGTTTCTCCAAACTGACTAAGAAAACAGAGAAAGGAACATTAAAAACTTGTCCTGAATCAAGACGTATAAATACAAATTAAACTTGCGCACATGTTGATTGCATTACCTGCAACCCATGGAACATCGTTCCTATAACGCACAGTATTTGCGTTACCGGCACAGGAATAACCTAGTCCAACCATTACCTGAGGTCCAGTACCTGAGGTAGAACATGGGAGATATTAGAACCCACTCCTGGTTGCCGACATGCGCATAAGGCGGGATGTATTTCGAATGACAAACGCCTCTAGCACTGATACAAAGTGGAGATAAGATCACAGAGCCGTCGACTCAAATAATACTGTTTATGGTCAGTTACAACTTAGAAAGGACGCCTGTAAACACGTCACCATCGTGAGTTCCATTGAGTGACTGTATTAAAAAAATCCGCGGTATAATGACGTTGAATTAATATTGTTGCTAGATCAGTGGAATCGTCTTGAAGTAAAGCTGTTATATTTCCACTACCTTAGCGCGCACTGCTTCTTTCACAGAGGCTGTATGGTCTCCACAGATTTTATCGCTTTTCTTTAATCGGACTGTTATGTTGTTCGCGAATTGCAACACCTTCTAAACTTCTCACACTAATTACGGCAATAGAGGCGTGATGTTTTTGAAGGCACTTCTGACTAATAAGCGATTCTGGTAGCCCGAATAGAAGGTTTTTCTTAGCCATGCCTTTTGCGTTCTTGTTGTGATATTTCCATAGAAATTTTCATTTCGTTACACATATTTTTTAAAATTTTTAACCGTTAAGTTATATACCAATTTTCATAGGTTTATATTTAGAAATGCTTTAGTAGTTCTTCAATAATGAGTTATTTTCAAAAACACTTTAACCCACTGTTTTGCTCCCTTAGTGGTCGAATTTCCAAAAATGATGAAAAAATTATTTACTTTTTTCTGACTGAGAAAGCAAATACCAATATTCATATTTCTAGCTTTAAAACTGCCTTAATAGCAACATATTTTCAAAACTATTTCATCCCCTATTTCACCACCGTACGAATGGAATTTCGAACAATTCCTTCTTAAACGATGCCTGTAGCAGAAGATTCGCACCATCTCCAAATGTCTAATTTTTATTTCCAGCGGTTTGGGCTGGGCGACTGTAAGTTAGTCAGGACATTGCCTTTTATGTATATAGATAAATAACAAAGCAGTTGTCAATTCACCAAGCAATAATCATCAATGAATATTTAAAAATGAATATTTAAAAAATATTTGTAACAAATAGAAGAATAAATCACCAACTTCGTTTGATGGTACACAGCCTTACAATCGCCGTTGTTGTAGAGTAGCACAGGGTGTGTTCTGTGGTGTCACGAGACACTACGGAAGAGCAGTACTAGTATTAATGTCAATGTCATTGAAGCTCCCAGCCGGAATGTTGCGTGAAATCATGTTTTGATTCCGTGTTACGCCGCCGAACATCAACCCTATAAATTTCGTGATCCATACGGTAAAACAGGTGTTTGTATTTGAAATAACTTACGTTTCCCCCTAGTCCCGAGATGTAATGTACTACAAATGTCTATGATATATGTAAATACACCTACAGATAGTATATATTCGAGCACACCTCCGATGTAATTACATGCGCGGCTGTATAACCCGCACTGCTGACAAAGACGAGACGAGACACAATCATAAAATATACGTAAGAAACGAACAATAATTATTTCCCTTGCATCCATTAATATCTACATCTAGAAATAAAACTCTAGGTGAGTTCATACGTTGTTTAAGTTGAGAGAAAATCCATGTTACACCCCAGTTGATGTTAAACAAGATCCTGGGTATGTTTCTGCGCTGACACACGCCCCTATCCCTTTCATTATGTAATTGCGGTACAGCCAGATAGCTCCCTCTATGTTTTCCAAAGTGCTGCGCGAAACTACTAAAGGAGAGAAAAATTGCATCAACTTATTTCGATAAGGAGAACCATTTCAAGAAATATTAGAAGCCATTGGCGGACCTGAAACCTCACAAGCCGCTATACTCCCTTCGTGTAGATAACTGAGAACCTATAATCCATTGCCGACGGTAGATACGGTGCATTCACACGCTTCGACGAGCAACTCTCTCTCTCTCTCTCTCTCTCTCTCTCTCTCTCTCTGTCTCTCTCTCTCTCTCTAAAACAAACACACACACACACACACACACACACACACACACACACACAACTAATGTGGAGTTACGATTCATATTACAATATTTTTATGTAATTTCATATACAAACAAATTATTCGTCGTGCAGAACTCTTTTAGGCTTGTTTTCCCCTGGTAAAGTCACCTTTAGGTTGAATGGGGAGGGAGGAACTAATTGCATACATGTAAACCAACCAATTCAGATATTCGCTAGTATGATGTTACTGTTCACGAGAATGTTTTATTTGAGCGACTGTGGACCACAGCATGGCTATGTCGGTAACTCACCTGACATTGAGTTATGGCAGGTGTTGGCTGAAATACAGGTTGTGGCATGGCGTAGGAAGGTTCAACTACCACAAATACAGTCGTATCTCTTTTGCAAATGAGTATCGTACATTGAGAGTCAGTTAATCGACGAGTTAAAATCAAACAACGTCAATATCTGTGTGTGCAGTAGCAGTGAGCGTCTTAGAGCCTCAGTAGTAAGTGTTTTTAGCGGTACAGCACTGAAACTATTGGATAGTCTGACGACGTTTACAGTATTACTACAACGGCAGTGTGTTGAAAACATTCTACATCACCACCTGTTATTGACCCCGAGCAGGATGGTTTTATAGCAGCCCATGGACGGCATTACGTACATGAAGAGTTCAGAGTATATAAAAATATTTGGTAAATACTGCCATATGGCAACTGGTTTTGACGAAGGAAAAATAATTATGTATTGAATATATGTGTATATGAAATGTAGCTGTAATTAATCAAATTTTTCGCAACTTATAATACGTATTTAATTCCATTATTCTTGTTGTTATGTTACCCTGGGAATAGATATATCTTATTTTCTGCGGTACATATTGTAAACTAACAAAAGCTCTTACTGTTTCTAAAACAGATCTCTGCTACACTGCACACGTTGAACTCCACTATACTATTACACACTCGAAAGATCCAAGACGATGGCACAACTAGTTACGTGATCATGACGCCATATAGTCTTGTAGATTTAATTAAACAGTATTGCACCATGGCGCTAGGTAATCTTTAATAATGTATATCTATCCGGAACTTGTTTAATGTGTTTGACCTATCGAAGAAAGCGATAAAAGTTGGTGGGAAACGTATTCAATCATTCAGATGGATGAACGAAAAACTTTTTATTCACGTAGGGTGGAGCTATGGTAACCATCGGAACGCTTTGAGCGAACTCATCCAACCTCTTTTGTCTTATTACTCAACATGTGGTGTTGTTCATACAACATATGAATGCATCTGGGGAGAGAAAATGGATAAATATTAGGACTATGTATTAGTCTCATGATTTGAGAGTGCTCAGATATGTGATATTAATCCCTTGTGTCCACAAACACAAAAATATACTTTGTTCTATAATCAAGTTACCGGAATAACCCAATGAATTTGTTGTCGTACAGTCACAGTTGGCAACATTCAGCTCTGGGTATACAGAAAATCGTTACGACAGTGAATTGTAATTGTTGATGGCTACAGTTGCACGATATTGTGAACTATTCAACAGCGTATGAGCTTTGTTACAGTGATCCTCAGTTTCGGATTCTCGTGGATGATACAGATTAAGCTATGAAGCGAGAAAAGATTATATGAGGAAGTTATTTCCTATTGCTGATCCAGAAGAGAATGACTAAAGATTTCAGTAAAGAAGATTCCATAGACGAATGGATAACAAACAAGGAAGAAGCTGCTGATGCTTCAGATACTGAAGATTCTTTCTATGCTTGTAGTGGTGTTGAAGTTGAAAGAGAGATTAGTGATTGCAATGCGAAAGACAGATCTGACGAAAACAGTGAAGCGCTTGTGTCTTCTGCAGGCATTTTAGGTGCTAAAGATGGAACCAAATGACATGAGTCACCTTTCGAGACAAGAAAGTTCCTGAAGCACAACGCCTGGTGGGAAAGGACTGGTCCAACACGTGAGACAAAAATTCTGTCTATAAAAGAATCCTTCAAGAGTATATTTACAAATAAAACGTGTAATGTAAACAAACAGCAAAGGAAATCAGATATGAATGGGCGGTGAGAGTGTGGAAGCCATTCATAACTGAAAAATTTATGCACATATTTTTATACTGATTACAGATGGAGTAAAATTCTTCAACAATGAACACGCAAAGGAAATGTGAGAAACAAATGTTTTGCCACTATTTAGTGCAAGCTCATCGCTGAACAGGTTTTGACAGATAAGCAGTTTTATAGGATTTGACAATGAGAACACTAGGACTGAGCCTTGGAAAAGTTGTAAAGCTTCTGCAGTATCCACCATAATTTATATACTGAACCCAAATCTTAAAAAAAATTATATGCCTACCGAGTACCTCACTGTTGACGAGCAGCTTTTTCCTTACAAACGAAAGAGAAGATTCACTTAACATATGCCGTCAAAACCAGCCAAATATGGCTTGAACATGTGGTGGGTTTGTGCTTAGCGAAATTTATGCCGCCAGATTTATACCGGTAAAACTGCTTGTGGAAGAGAAACTAATCAAAATGGGACGGTAATAAAATATTAATGTTACCATTTCAAAGGTACCGTCGGAAATAAAATAACTGCATTTTTTATCAACTCTGCCATTATCAATGCAGTTGACGGCTTGGTATTTGTCCATAGTTGGTACAGTGAAAAGGAGAAAGTCCTATTTACTCCCATAAATGCAGCCTTTTCCTTCAGGCCAAGAACTGTTGTCTATATTTGGATTCTGTGAAGATAGCTTCTCTCTGTATTCATATGTCCGGAAAACCAACAAAGCAGTTCTGAAGTTATCCCCCATTCACTATAAAGCAACCACTTCTGTCCCTCTTTCAAAGACAACTGCTAAACATTATTATAACAGCACAAAAGGGGCCATGATAATATGGACAAGTTGTGTTTTCATAACAGCGTAAAAAGGAGAATACAGTGATGGCCCCTACAATTTTACAACATTATGGGTATTTGCTTGCTTAGCGGCATACATTATTTACACGTGAAACAATCCTCAAACAAAACATTTAACTCATAAACGGAGATCGTTTCTTCTGCCTGTGATGAAACATTTTGCAATATTTTCCATTGTATCTAGATCATCAAATCCTCATTGCTTCAGAAAATTTTCCGTGAAATCGGGCATTGAGTGCAAGTAGGACAACCTCTAATTCAGGTTCAGTAACGAGTGAACGTTTAGCCAAATCGAGATGTTTCTGGACAGCTGAAAATCGTTGGTGACTATTGTATCCAAATATCAATCAAACAAAAACGAAGTGGAAAACAAGAAAAAGTTACCATTAATATAAAAATCCAATATGTGTTCTGAACTGCATTGAAACAACAGTGTGTGGGCCTTGTGGATAGATAATTCCTAATATATCTCTTCCCATTGTAACGAGCATCAAAATTTAGTAGCTGTGTAATAGTAATTAACTCACTCTGTCAGAATCAGTAAACAGCTGATATATTTGGCACATATATATAACTACCTGCTTTATGATTACCCGGTTGCCTAATAAATAATGGAACTGCTAAAACATTATATAAAATAAAGTATTTCCTTTTTTGAACTTCACTAACCAGCAACATAATGAAATAATACTTAGATAATTCCATAATGCACTTACCTGCGCTCGCACCTCCCCTTCCCCCACACACGTGCACACGGTGAAAAGCAGTAACTGCGATGCGTACATGGAGGATTATCCCCAGATCAGTCTCGTGGTTGTGTGTTATCCCCACACCAATCTGACATTTCCACTGTAACACACATGAAATGAAGCATTAGATGACCAGCATACGAGTTGGTGATAGGGGGAGAAATGAATCATTGACGCTCACGCTCTGACATTCGCTACGGGCGGTTGGGTGGGAGGGCGGGGGTCGTTGTTATCAGTTATAACTATATACAGAAGAAAAGAAGTTATATTCCTGAATAATAAAACCACATTCCAGAGGAGGGGAGATTATTACCATCTACAGATTCCTGCGACTGCACTAGTAGTGCATTTGCAAATGCTTCAGCGAATGTTAGTTCATAGAATTCCGTAGTATCCATATGAAAATCAACTAGAAAGAAGTAAAGAAGTATATGGGAAGAGATTCGTAATAGGTTAGATTCGACATCGGCAAAAAGTTTTAAGCATATAAATATTAATTATTTTGAACCAAACAGGTAGTTCCAAGCCTGGGGACCGGGAGAGGTGATGGGACAAGAAATGTTTAACCAGTGTGCAAAAGGAACTTATTTATTGCACTAAATACTAGAGGCCGGTAGTTTTAAAATTGCAACTTGCTGAATTTTCTTGTACTTTAAGCAATGCATTCTTTTACTTTTTTTACCAAAACACGGCAGTTCATTTGAACTTAAGAAAACTTCACGTTAAATAAAAGGAATCAAACGTTCAGAACTTCAATCTTTCAAAAGTTTCATAAATTTTAAAGAACCCTTCACAATAAATTAAAAAGTGCAACCAAGATATTCAGAATTTGTCAACAAATTTATATCGTTTTGAAACAACAGACAATGAAGTGGCCAGTAGGCTATATTCTTTCGCAATAAGTGGAAATCAGGCTTCTTGCTTCCATAAGAAATTCAGTTTACTTGGCGGCATTAATTTTAGAATGGGCTTCCAGCTCGCATCTCTTGCACGAGTACATACCACCTCTCTGGCTTCCAATTGGGCCTTATATCAATTTTAGTCACACAACCTCGGCACATTGTAACAGCTCTTGCAACAAAGTGACTGTTAAGCACTTACAATAACCAGAAAACGTGAATAACATATTATTACCCTTCAAACGACGAGGGCCTGGCGTATTTAGCAGATTTTGAGCAAATAATTTAAGTTACCAAGGATGGTTATTACTTATCAGGAGTAGGAGCTAAACAGTTTAATTAGCAAAATCAACTAGCAAATCTAAATATCGATAAACAGTACCTACATGACTAGCCGCACAGCACTATTGAATGTAAGGAAAGGTCTTCCCATAGCGTTACTGTACAAACACTCAAATGAAGTCTATGTCTGCTTACCACGATAGTGAACTTCACACGGTTTGACTTTAACACGTAAATTTAGAGCACGGTAGTGCTTACCAATAATTAAACTTTCACAGCGGCCTTTTATTGTTAGTCCTGTAATTCCATCCCCATACACACTGGGCACACATGTAGACCGACCGAAATCTGACTACGTTCCTCACACCATCGGCAATAATTTGTTCCACAAGCTGTATCTAGAGCAGTGGCTTCATTAGAAACGAAACAGCGACTGAATTTGGCAAATGGGCGATTCACACATGGAACTAAGCCAAGCTGAAACGTGCCGAGTGCAAACACTTGAGACACGGTGTACTTTGTTCAGCCTGGCAGGACCCTGCTTTGGTGCATATTGTTCCGCGGAAGTCCGGCAGCTGTCAATACAGCCGCTTTGGCCGCGCTGGACAACTGCACTCGAATTCCTCGACGCTCGTTCAAGCTTCTCATACTCAAGGTGCCCCTCTGTCAACTAACGTTACCCAAGCACCGCTCCGTGGCCCGCTGAAGGACCATGGAACGTGAAGGTGAGATGAAGGAGAGTGCGAAAGCGAATCTTGATTCGAAAAAATATACCCTGATTCCGAAAGGTGGTGGTTGTAACAATGTTTGGGAGAGATTTTCATTTTTGACTGATATGCATGTCGGCTACATGCACTGTGCCTCAACTCTTCTGTCTTACGGATTTACCACGACACATCTGAAGGAACATATCTGCAGAACGTGAGAAAGTGTAACTGCTGAAGCGTTACCAGGTTCAGTGAAAGCTACAATAATTGGAAACGAATAAAGAAATGTGTGCCAGAGATCTTTGACCATTTACATTAGGTGTAAGATTTCGCGCCTTATGTCAGGAGTTTGTGAACGTCGGTTAAGAACTTGGACATTTAGACGTCACCAACATCCTGTCTCATCCTATGACAGGAGCCAGAAACGCTGAAAGGCAAACTGATGAAATTCGATAACGTATGATGCCCAGACTTAGTCATGGCATAGGCATGAATGCATGCAGATGTAGTGGATATATGGACCGATAAATATCGAAAAATATGTTGCCCACCTATTACTGCGTACTTTGCTTATCAGGAATAGACACTGCGCATTAAAATACGGACGAATACTCACTTGTCCGGAAAAAAATAATTCTGGCGAATTTATTAAGAACTAAATCGAGGAAACATTATTGAATTTGTTAGCAATAAACCTCAGCATTATAATATGATTTTATTAGCCGCTGATCGAGGCGCTGATACATGTAAGGCATTGCAATCCCTTCCGCATTATGCCTGCATTACACATGTTTTGAACACAGTCCTGAAACACATGTTGGGAGATGATAATTTGATAAGCGAGCTTCCAGTGGTTTATACAGCGACTTATACTGCAAAGATATGGCCCGTATCATGAACAAAATTGGTGATGTGGACCCGATGTAGTCGAGCTTGAGGCAAGAAACGAAAAGTAGCTGTAACAGCTTGTTTAGAACACCACAGTCCGCAGATAGACAGTACGATAAAGTCATGGGAATGCTTCCGCAGAAAAGTGTTTCTGCAAAAATTCCTGATTACGACAATAGCACTGCAAAAGAACTGGCGACTTTTTAGATGCATTCAAAGGTGCACTGGGAATGCTGGAAGGCCATTGCAATACAGGGCCTGAAGATACAGAGGTACATTTAAATTGCTGTAGATCCAGTTTTCTTGTTTCATACGCTCAACAAAAGAAAACGGCGCTTAATTGCAAAACGACGATTTCAGTGTCAATGGTATTTTGGCAGTATAGAACGACTGTCGCATTATCGTCTATTACCTGTAGCTGCTACGAGCACTGAATGATCGCAGTTTCCTTCTCACAGATGAGAAATTCAAAATTCATACATTGCACAGCATAGTAACATTTCTGTGGTCGCCCTTCCGATTACTGGAAATGATGTCTGTTTCTGATAGAGACGAGTCGTTAACTACTGTGCGTCAAATATGTGATGAAATAGCAGTTCCTGGTGAGCTAGAACAAAATTATAACCAGGCGCTAATATGTTACCCTATTTTTCTGATATGCGTATGGACCGTTGAGAGAAGGTCACCCGCACTCAGCAGCCGAAACCCTATAAAATGAAGTGTCTGCATTTGAAGCGACAAAATGAATGTACCGATGAGATTTACTTATATTTAATCCGAATAAATAGTAGTGATGACGAAGATCTGCTTGAGAGGTGAAAGCATAACAATAGTGACGTTCCCAAGTTATCAAATTTAGGGAGAAGAATCTTTTGTGTTCCAGCAGCAAACATGACTAGTGAAAGAAATTTCGGTGGGGCATGGAACGTTATCTCGGATGTACGAAGTAAACTGATCCAAAACGAGTCGATTCATTATAATTACTCCAACAGTGAGTAGTCTGGAGACAATGTTGTTCGTGTTTGATTTCTAACTTCTTAGATGGTCAAGTTCCAAGTTCACGTATGTACATTTCAATTAATAAAGCAGACTATGTGATAAAAACAGCATTGTGATTGTTCATTAGGAGACCGATTAAAAGTTAGTAATTACATTGTTTGCCTGTGAAACTTCAAATTGTTTCTTAATTATCGTTATTGCATAAAGCAAGCTGTTTACTCTTATGAATAACAATGGCGTCTCGATTAGACATTACCACCCAGCAATATATTTCTACAGTGAAACTAAACTGATTTGAGTGTAATTCCATCAGATGGTGGGAGCGACACCAACCTACAGACACACAGAGATTCTACGAAAACGGTCGCACCAGAGACGCGACGAACTTATGTTCTCTGTTTTGTGTATTCTTTTTCATATATAGTTATTACGTGACAATGTCACGTATAAATGGAATATGAAAGAGTCGTAAAATCAAAAATACTAATTCCAAAAACTGCGACAAATATTATAAAAAGACAGCACCTTTGGAGTGATCAAGTAAAAACGTGAGACTCTAAAGCAGAGACCCTGATGCGCTTATTTTACGTAACGAGCGCTAACTTCCTTGAGCGGGAAATATCTTTGGCCTTCCAACTACTTTACTTACAGTGTATATAATCAACTAAAGACATACAGAGTGATGGAAATAGTTTTACAGATGTCTGGCCCATGTTTCAGTTAAATTTGCAAATTTCCCGCTTAAAATTGTTCCTTAGTCGACAAACTGTTGAAGTCAGCTGACACTACAAAATGACAGAATTGCTTGCGCCAAACACCGTACTTGTCGAGGTAGCCTTCTAGCTTCTCTTCTTCTGATTGTGCTCTTGGGAGAAGTTCACAAATACGGAGGCTGCAGCCTCTGGAGTTCGGTACATGACACATTCTTTAACGTGTCGTGAGAGAGTGTAGGCTTGGCCCCGGTGTGACATTCTGGGCGCCGTCTTGTTCCGCGTGGGGCCCCAGGGAAATTCTGCATGCCGCCTTTAAAATGTCATCACCACCAACTAACTTCAGCCACAAAACTGTCGAGCGCCGAAGAAATACCATTCCACTCATCTTCACTTTCGTCTCTTGCTGCTTAGTGTTCCAAACTTCGTAAGTCAGAAACCGTATCGTCGCACCTATACCGCAACTAGAAGCAGATATGCTATGTCTGCACAATTTTATGGTTTCAGTTTCTACTTAGCACTTATAATCCCAGTTGCGATAAGGTTTTTAGTTGCCATTAATGGAACACAGTTTGATCGTGAACGACAAATGTTCTACAAGGCATTTTCTTAAAATATGCCTCACAGACAGCTGGATTTGATGTAAATGTCATGCAAAATAAATACCCGCAGTCCAATGTCGTTTCACTGAACAAGCTACTACTCCGGGAAGTCTGAAAAATACGTATATATGGCTGCCATAACATATTAGTTCGACGAAAATCAATTTTCAGCTACAAATTATTTTAGTTGAGGAATAAATGTCGATCACGCGTAATTGTCGATTTCCCAGCGCCATATTGTGGTTACTGTTATGTCCTTCGTCCGTGCCAACATCAAAATAAGGACGAATAAATATGTACTCAGTCGCTTAGTTTTTATTTATAAATAAGGAAATAGCACACATGTTACAAACCATTACCAATATTCAATGAATTTCCATTGACTGTCAAAAAGGGAGAAAAAAGAATTTTATTTATTCTAACTATTCTGTGGAACGAAAACACAAACCATGGCTACTTTAAATATATATAATCCAAAACTGTGCAACAGATAAAGCTGACATCATTTTGTGCCATTTACCAACACAATAATAATAGTGGGTCTGTACAAGAGAGATGAACTTGAAGTCAGTATTGTACAAACGGAGGAAGAGGTAGATGAAGGTGAGATGGGAGATCTGATACTACGAGAAGAATTTGACAGAGCATTGAAAGAACTAAGTCAAAACATGGTCCCGGGAGTAGATGACATTCCGTCAGAAATACTGGTAGGCTTAGGAGGCCTAGCGACGACAAAACTCTTCCACCTGGAGCACAGGATGTATCAAACAGACTAAATACCCACATACCCAAATAAGAATGTAGTAATTCCATTTCTAAAGAAATTAGTTGCTGACAGGTGTGAATATTTCCGAACTACCAGTTTAGTACGTCGTGGTTGCAAAATACTAATACGAATTCCATAGAGAAGAATGGAAAAACGGGTAAAATGTGACCTTGAGGAAGGTGAGTTTGGATTCCGGAGAAATGTAGCAACTTCCGAGGCAATACTGACTCTGCTACTTACCTCAGAAGATGGGTTAAGGAAAGGCAAACCACGCTTACAACTTTTGTAGACTTAGAGAAAGCTTTCGACAGTGTTGACTGCAATACTCTCTTTGAAATTCTGAAGGTAGAGAGGTTAAGATAAAGGAAGCGAAAAGATATTTGTTAACTTGGACAGGACCCAGACGGCACTTATGAGTGTCGAGGGGCATGGAAGGAATGCTGTTGTTGAGAAGGGAGTGAGACAGATTTGTAGCCTATCCCGATGTTATTCAGGCTTTACACTGAACAAGCGGCAAAGAAAACCAGAGAAATACTTGAAGTGGGAATTAAAGTTCAGGGAGAAGAAATAAAAAATTTGAGGTTTGGCGATGACATTGTAATTCTGTCAAAGACAGCAAAGGACATGAAAGAGCAGTTGTACGGAATAGACAGTGTTTTGATAGAAGGATATAAGATGAACTTCAACAAAAGCAAAACAAAGATATTGGAATATAGTCGAATTAAATCAGGTGATGCTGAGGGAATTCGATTAGGAGACGAGCCACTTAAAGGAGTAGATGGATTTTGCTCTTTGGGAAGCAAATTATGATATCCGAAGTAGAGAGGATATAAAATGTTGACAGGCAATGGTAAGAGAAGTGTTTCTGGAGAAGGGAACTTTGTTAACAATGAACACAGATATAAGCGTTAGGAAGTCGCTCCTGAATCTATTTGTATGGACCGTAGCCATGTATGGAGTGAAACATGGACAATAAACAGTTTAGCTAAGAACAAAATAGAAGCTTTTGAAATGGGGTGCTACAGAAGAATGCGAAAGATTAGATGGGTAGATCACGTGACTAACCAGGAGGTACTGAGAAGAACGGGGGAGAGAAGAAATTTTGTAGCACAAGCTAACTAGAAGAAGGGATCGGTTGATAGGACACATTATGAGACATCATGGAATCACCACTTTAGTATTGGAGGGAATTTTCGGGGTGGCGGGGTGGTGGGGTGGAGGAGGGTAAAAATTGTAGAGGGAGACCGAGAGATGAATGCAATAAACAGATTCAAAAGGATGTAGGCTGCAGTAGTTATTCGGAGAAGAAGAGGCTTGAACAGGATAGAGTAGCATGGAGAGCTGCATCAAATCAGACTTTGGACTGAAGACCAGAACAACAACAACAACAACAATAATAATAAAATAGTACTATAACACGCTGATATGACGGTATGGTTGTGCCAGGCAGAAATATTTTCGAGTTGCTATGAGATAACAACATAACTTAGTCATTGAGTGTCTCAAGTGGTTTAGGCAGAAAAACCACCAGTTTGACAACTGGGCTGTTATTACCATTGATTCAGACCGATATAAATTGTGGTTTTGCGAATTAAGAACTTACTTTGGTGAAAGCTGAAGATCGAATTATCTCTCTCTCTCTTTTTTTAATCATTCTTAGCGAATAACGATTCTCATATAAACTTAGCAAGTAACCTACTATAACACAACGTGTAGGTGAACAGCACTTACTATGGGCACTTTAAAGCCAGGGATGTATAACGCAGTATTTATTTTTTCTAAATAGTGTTCAAGTGCATAAAATCTTTACCTGAACATTTGCTTTTGTGTAAAGAAAAAAAAGTTTTCTAACCCAAACGTCACACAACAGAAAACCATTTAACAAGGCTTACAATTCGAGATGTTAAGAGAAGTGTCGGATAGAATGGGCCATGAAACAAAACTAGGTTTTTAAATAAAAAAGGTGTTCTCGTGGTTCACAAACAAGTTAATCTATTTATATATCGAAAGTACAAGATAACAAAAAGAAACAGTTTGTAAAACAAAACTCGGCAATTTATTGTCGAGTGAACCTCACACAACTCATTAAACTTATGGGATAATGGTCTTCTGTAAGACAGTTCTGACTGTTTCTTCATAAAGTTATGAATGAAAAAACTTACTTACCAATTTATTTCCTCTATTAAATTTTCTGGCAAATCGTAAGTCAACTATTGAAACTCAATCTTACGTTAGCTAGCGACATTCTCCTGGAATATAAATCTCTCCTTTGTTCTGCGAGCAAATCTTCGTTATTTTCTTCAAATGTTAGTTTAAAAAGACCATCGGAAGTGTCACAGGTGTTTGCTGATTCCCTGCAATCATTTCAGTCTCCTCTGCGATGTATTTCTATAAACATTAAAACGATCGGCAGCAGAGCTTTCCATCATATCGCCTTCCAAAACACTTGAAACCGCTCTCTTCATTTCAGTCTGACACCACTCCACTCGAACTTCACTGTTACTCTTCATCTTCAACCATGCTGGCGTGTTCTAAAAACAAAGAAAAGTTACTTCTATGGCCCATATCGCCCGACTTTTGAATGGCCCTTACCACCCAATTGACGCTGCACGTTAAAACCCGACGGTAACAGAGATCCGATTGAGTGAGCGGAATTTCATTATTAGGATACAATACACTGCTTAAACATTAATACTAGTGATAACATAAACCGATGCTGAAAATTGCATCACTCACCAGCTTCGACTTTCAAAAACAAGTAAAATTTACTTTTGGCACTAACTCGACAACTGCATCACCCAAGTTCTATGAAATGGGGCAGTGATGTCTGCACTGCATGCACCCACTGTTTTGCGGAAAACCCCAGAGACACCAAGTGGCGCCGGCCGCGGTGGTCTCGCGGTTCTAGGCGCGCAGTCCGGAACCGTGCGACTGCTACGGTCGCAGGTTCGAATCCTGCCTCGGGCATGGATGTGTGTGATGTCCTTAGGTTAGTTAGGTTTAAGTAGTTCTAAGTTCTAGGGTACTGATAACCACAGCAGTTGAGTCCCATAGTGCTCAGAGCCATTTTTGAACACCAAGTGGCCCATACCATCCGCTGGCCCACACACTCCGCCGTTTAACAGTTTTGGAATTTGGTGTCACCAGTTTCGATGCAGAATGCAGTAGTTTGCTATGAAGGAAAAACAGTTTACAGACATTCGTTCTGGCGTTCTGCTTATTCAAAGAAAAGAAACATTCTTTTGTGATCATATGTTCCACATTTCAAACTACTCAATTTAGGAAGCACTGACGTCTGTCCAACTTTGATCCTAAAAGTTTGCCATACCCTGTTGTATTCCAATTGTTTCTATTTTATTTTTCTCGATGTGTATAGATAACCAGTTATTAAAATCACCTTCCCTTACGTAACTTGTTCTGCAACTTGGTCCACGTCTAGACTTGTAAGCACGCTCATTTTTTTCCATGAACTGGTATGAGGAAGACTAAGCCGGTAAATCATCCGCCTATATGGTTGGAAAAAGTTGAATATGGAATTAAGAACTAAAATTTCGTGTACTTAACGAAGAATACCAGAGATGTTAAATAGTGTGTACAGAAATACTTTGTCATCAAAGAGTGTTATGTAAAAACGTTTTACAGGACCAAAGTAGTTACTGCCTGGTAGTAGCTGTCTCATGTAATCCTGCCGCTCAAAGAAAGTAATAGAGTTAACATTGGGTACTCTGCCATACGTCAGTTTCCAGTGGAGGGTACGTTGTAACGAAGCTTTGTGAAAAAGTACACTGAACACGATCGGGACTCTAACGAATGTTTTCGCCCTTAGCGGGTAACGTTCCACCAGCTGAAGTACCATAGTCCGTCTTATGACCTCCTTTAAAGCTTCAATCTCCCAGAGTCTCCGTACAAATGTTCCATACTCTGCAGGGGTTATCCTGCGTAACTTGCGAGACACGTGGACACGGAAGAAAGTAAATGGTGGAGAATAGCTTACCCACGGTAGAGGAGATCATTTCAGAAATGAAATGGACTATGCAACTAATTAAACATTGTTTCGAAGCTTTCTGAGAAACGCTATTTATAGTGAATCATCTGAACACCACGACTCGACTCTGAACTCTGCCTGTAACACTCACATAATTTTCCAGAGTTCGCAGTATGCCTTGTTAGAAATACGCGAAGGAGGTATTGGAACGCTAAAGCTATAATGCAGGTTGTGAACGCATGAAGTGCCACTTCGGGTAATACATCAGACTCATATTTGAGAGAAGAGGAATTCAAACCACGCGTCAGGCCCTATTGATGAAGATTTTCGCTGGTTACTCTACATTATTACAGAAAAAAAAATTGTGGATTATCCTTTTGAATTGACCATTGCCACTTTCTTACCGTATTCTTGAACAGCTCGTGTCTATGCTGTCTTTAACGGTCTCGTAGACTGTAGGACGTTTAACGCAAATGTTCTTCGTTTCGGGCTATGGGGCGTGCTGAGAAAATTTGTTAGATGAAGCTTGCCTGTGAATAATCTGTTTTCGATTCTGTCCTAACTCAGAATTTCAGTCAGTGAGAAACTTTTACGGTAACATTTATTTCAATCAAGTAGGGTGACACAGTTCTAACGTTTAATGTCACGGCTTATTGACGACTATGATGTATTCAGTTCCAGACTTACACATATACCAGAACGATGAATATGATGATTTCAGAAGAGGCATGAAAGTGATGATGTATTTCCACAGCATATTCGTTAGTGATAGGTAAGGCTTCACTGCGTGGCGTACAATCTAAATGAACCGCTGACATGCTGTGACAGATAACAAGCAATTCCTCCGCACTGCGTTAAACACGAAATATTTAGTCCATTCTCTTCTATTACCGACGATTATTTCATATTCGTGAATAGCTTGTAGTTTTCGCAAAACTAACGGTGGATGTGCAAGCACGCCCGTCAGTCCGCTGTATTACTGTGCAGTCCGTGGCATTAAAAAAACAATACAAGTCACATCCTAGAAATTTAAATGCGCAAGGATCGCTCTTCACGCTTTGAAATTTTGTCATGGATGTGTTAGATTAGCTAACATAGTTTCGATTCTGCTTTTGAAAGTCAGACTATTATAGAGGTTCACATCCTCAAGGAACCAATAAGGTGATGTCCTTTCGATAAGGTGTATTTCTGATTGACAAATAGTACCTCATGCTATTATTTTACTTAATTCATTCTGGTATCTTGTGAATTTTATTTTTTGGCACTTGACTTAAAACTGATTTAGTTGGGTATTACTAGCCTCTCACCTGTAATGTTGTGTACAGCTCTACGTTTCAACATACTTCTTTGTTATGTCTTTCTGCGTATTTATTTCGTATATAAAAGGTAATTATTTTCTGATTTCAGGGCCAGTCATCCTCGACATATGTGCTACGAGGAGTATTAGGTAAGAGGACAATAAATAATGTAAGCTAAATAACTCTGTTGTTGTTAGTCGATCTATCGTCATGGTTCTAAAAAACAAAACTGAACAGCTTTTTACTAGCAAAGCATGTTTAAAATGGAACTGTGAATTAATGTTCTTAATAATTAACCAACTGAAGTCGATCCTATATACCCATAATTATATGCGGCTTTTCTTCACGGGAAAGAACTGCCAAAACACTTCATGCATTAATAACTGGCTATCTCACTTAACTACAATTTGAGGACTGGGACAATATTTCTAGTGTAATAAAAGTAGCTCATGAATCTGCGGTTTTACGGAAGCCTAAACTAAGGTGCTCAGATGAGAATGCAATCCAAGGTAAGACGTTCATAGAGACACAGGGAAGGGGAGAAAAATTAAAACGAGGCAGATGGAAAAAACGTAAGTCAGCTGTTTGTTATTTCAGAAGCAGTCACCATAACTCTTATTTTACGTTTATCCCACTGCGACACAAGGTGGTAATTGCGTTCATGGAAATTTATTTGCGATTGCCTACAGTTTCATGGTTGTACCAAGGCGTTCACGTCTTTGTTCGAAGCAAATCGACCGTCACTAATATCCGTTTTTGGGGCTCCAAAATAAGGAAATCGCATGCGGAGAGATCGAAGCTGCATGGAGGAGGAGGAGGAGATTACTGTTTTACGTCCCGTCGACAACGAGGTCATTAGAGACGGAGCACAAGCTCAGATTAGGGAAGGATGGGGAAGGAAATTGGCCGTGCCCTTTCTAAGGAACCATCCCGGCATTTGCCTGAACCGATTTAGGAAAATCACGGAAAACCTAAATCAGGATGGCCGGACGCGGGATTGAACCGTCGTCCTCCCGAATGCGAGTCCAGTGTGCTAACCACTGCGCCACCTCGCTCGGTGGAGCTGCATGGAGGATGTGTAAGGACTTCCCAGCGAAAATTCTGCAGCGTTGTCGAAGCAACCTTGACAACATGTGGGCCCGCCCACTGGTTTAAATTGTTTACCATTTATTATCCTCGACCGTTGCTCTGTTGTACTGATCACGATCCAATGTAATATGGATTCATTAAATACAATTATTCTCTCTTCAAAAGATAGAAATAATGTCCCATAACAAATCGAAAGAGTTGAGTTTTATACCCCGTCAGACAAATTTAAAGCTAATTTCTTGTTGTAGAATTTTTATTGTAGGTTTGACGCACTTAATGGTTTAACATTTAAAGATATTCCCCACAGAGGACGCTTGGATCTAGCGGAAAGAGTAGGGAAAGCAAAGCAACCTTAGTTCTCCTGCATAATTCCATGATTTTTGTTATTAAGTCTAGTTTGACAACACAGGTAATGCACGTTTTGTTCATCAAATGACGTCCGTAACCACCAGGTATGAACTACATATACTTCAATTTTCTCTACTTAATCGAGAAATATGGCACACATCTTGAGATATTAATTTAGGCTCTTCACTCTTTCACCTGCTGAAGCTTCTGAAGATGGCTAATATAGGCAGAAAGTTCACAATGTGTCAATCACTTGTATACTTCGGCGGAATGTCACTAAGAGAACACTAAATTCTACTATGTTTTGTACTTTTAAGCAGTACAGAACCTCACTCCTCGTAACTGCATTGGACAGCTCATGTACTGGTCAGTGGAAGAAATTCAAAGTGTTACGACTACAACCGCTAGAATTCCTGAAAAACAAAAACTGTTACTTGCGACTTGGAAATGTTACCTTAGTAACTTCTCTGAATGTGATGTGTCATAGCCGGCCGCTGTGACAGAGCGGTTCTAGGCGCTTCAGTCCGGAACCGCGCTGCTGCTGCTGCAGTCGCAGGTTCGAATGCTGCTTCGGGAATGGATGTGTGTGGTGTCCTTAGGTTGGTTAGGTTTAAGTATTTCTAAGTCTAGGAGACTGATATCAGATGTTAAGTCCCATAGTGCTTAGAGCCATTTGAACCATTTTTGATATATCATAAACTTGAATTGTTGACAGTTTCTAGCGCTTAGTGAATTATTTAGAGGTAGCAGGTGTTAAAGTTTCTGAAAGTAGTTCCCAGGATATAAAAAACTTTCTGCTTTTTCCCGTTACATATAGCATGTTTGTGAACATATGTACCTCGGTAAGTGAGACACAGATGGTAGGAATAGACAATCGGGTTAACACCACGTTTTATAGACGGGAGATTACGCGGCTGGGTAAGGATAGTTAGGAGTAAACGGAGCACCAGGGTGAGGAGAAGGTGGGTCTATGAGGGAGTCGTGTGTGGAAATAGACGAAGGACAAGACTAATTCCGTTCAAGTTTTGGTAAATGGCAACATACGTGAAGTTGTATTATCCAATGGGGGATCGTTTCCGGTCAGACAGAAACCGTCAACAGGATATTTGAAGCTTCATGTGCGTCGATCAGAGAGAGCACTGCCTATATAGATAGTAATAAGTTCCGTCTTCATCTGCATTCATACTCTGCAAACGACTGTGATGTGCATGGCAGAGGGTTCTCCCATTGTAAGACTCCGTAGACTGACTGCATTTCTCTAGTATTCTACCAGTAAATCGAAATCTGTCACTAGCTTTACCTACGGCTGATCCATTGTGGCCGTTACAGCTCATATCCCTAAATACTGTTGCACGAAGGCGTTTGTATGAGCCGGCCTACTCCAACGGTGACTCGTTGACACTGTAGTCCACCGTGTACGAACAGCTGCCTCGAAGAATTGTGTGTTACGCACTGTGGTCAATAATTCTTACGCTGGTGCACGACAAGGGCACTGTGAAATGAATGTAAGCTGAGTAAATGTATAGGATACGTTATGTGGCTCTGTCTTCAATCACACCACCCGAAAATGACTCGGCAGCTAAGCGAGAGTGGTTTCCAACCAATAACAAAATTTTTCCGGTTGTTCATTCTTATTGCCACTTCAGTAATCACGTTGTGCATTTTGTTTCTATTCCGGCGATTACAAATTTGGACGAAATGGAATCATAGAATGATACTGCACTGCTAGGTTCGTTTGTAGTTCTGGAGGGAGGAAGTAAAGCACTGTACCACTCTTTCTACTCTGCCTCTGCCTACCTTACTGACCTGAGGCATTGGTATTGATTAGTGAAGGCGGCCCGAAAAGCAGGAGTTCGTATTTAGGTTTTCCAATCTGTATTCTGTACTCATATCTCAAACTATTTCCACGGCAGTGGAAACAGACACCAATCAGTTTTTAATGGCCTGGAAATAATCTGAAGTAATAGAAATTGATAAATTGTCATTAATTCGTTGAAAAAATAATAGCATGGTTCAAAACTTCTTTGATGCTGATGTCTGCTGCTTGTTGCTATATTCAGACTACGCAACCACTATGAGATCAAAAGTATCCATACACCCCCAAAAAAATTAGTTTTTCATATTAGGTGCACTGTGCTACCACCTACTGCCAGGTACTCCATATCAGCGACCTCAGTAGTCATTGGACATGGTGAGAGAGCAGAATGGGGCGCTCGGCGGAACTCACAGACCTCGAACGTGGTCAGGTTATTGGGTGTCACTTGTGTCATACGCTTGTACGCGAGATTTCCATACTCCTAAACGTCCCTAGATCCACTATTTCCGATGCTGTAATGAAGTGGGAACGTGAAGGGACACGTGCAGCACAAAAGCGTACAGGCCGACATCGACTGTTGACTGACAGAGACCGTCGACAGTTGAAGAGTGTCGTAATGTATAATAGGCAGACATCTAATCAGACCATCACACAGGAATTTCAAACTGCATCAGAGGCCACTGCAATTACTATGACAGTTAGGCGGGAGGTGAGAAAACATGGATTTCATGGACGAGAGGTTGCTCCTAAGCCACACAACACGCCGGTAAATGCCAAACGACGCCTCGCTTGATGTAAGGAGCGTAAACATTGGACGATTGATCAGCGGAAAAACGTTGTGTGGAGTGACGAATGACGGTACACATTGTGGCGATCCGATAACACGGTGTGGGTATGGCGAATGCCCGGTGAACGCCATCTGCCGGCGTGTGTAGTGCGAACAGTAAAATTTGGAGGCAGTGATGTTATGGTGTGGTCGTGCTTTTCATGGAGGGGGCTTGCACCCCTTGTTGTTTTGCGTGGAACGATCACAGCACAAGCCTACATTGATGTTTTAAGCACCTTCTTGTTTCCCACTGTTGAAGAACAATTCGGGGATGGCTATTGCATCTTTCACCACGATTCAGCCCCTGTTCATAATGCACGGCCTATGGCGGTGTGGTTACACGACAATAACATCCCTGTAATGGGCTGGCCTGCACAGAGTCCTGACCTGAACGATATAGAACACCTTTCGGATGCTTTGGAACGCGGACTTCGTGCCAGGCTTCATCGACCTACGTCGATACCTCTCCTCAGTGCAGCACTCCGTGAAGAATGAGCTGCCATTTCCCAAGAAATCTTCCAGCACCTGATTGAACGTATTCCTGCGAGATTGGAAGCTGTCATCAAGGCTAAGGGTGGGCCAACACCATACAGAGTTCCAGAATAACCGATGGAGGGTGCCACGAACTTGTAAGTCATTTTCTGCCAGGTGTCCGGATACTTCTGACCACATATTATATGTGAAACTTTGTCACTCCCCTGCGACGACTGTTCCCTGTGCCCGCGTCCCTGTGGTATTTTATTGCCGAGCCTGCCACGAGTTCCATAGTTAACATCCAACAAAATCACATACAATATTCTATTCAAATTCATCATATTTAGTATGGGTATGCGTTTTATGGTGGGAAGTGTATGTTTGCAGCGAATCTTGCTACAAATCAGGATTTAGATTTCAGCATTGAAATAATATTGAAAAGAGTTATTTCATTTGTTGTCATATTTAACTAACCACACAGAAAAATCTTTATTGGATATGTGACAGTAATTTTATAGTTTCATGAGAATCAACGTAACACCAGCTTTCATGTGGCGTCACGGAGGATACACTAAAGTGATAAATGTCATTAGATAGCAATAAGCACATATGCAAATGGCGGCTGCATCGCGTACACAAGGTGTGAAAAAGCAGTGCATTGGCAGGGATGTCCGTTGTACTCAAACGATTCACGCGGAAAGATTTCAGGCGTGATTATGACCGTACGACGGGAATTAACTGACTCTGAAAACGGAATGGTACTTGGAGCTAGTAGCATGGGACATTCCATTTTGATATCCTTAGGGAACTCAATGTCGAGATTCATAGCGTCAAGAGTGTGCCGATGGCCTTCACTTAACGACCGACACCACCGACGTTTGCGTAGCTTTGTCAGTGCTAGCAGACAAACAACACTGCGTCAGATAACCCCAGAAATGAATGTGTGGCGGGCAACTAACTTAACCGTTAGGACAGTGCGGCGAAATTTAGCGTTAATGGGCAATGACAACAGGTGACGGACGCGGCAACGTTGGCTAACAGCACGACATCGCCTGTAGCGCCTGTCCTGAGCTCGTGACTATATCGGTTACCCTTTGACGCCTGGAAGACCGAGGTCTGATCAGATGAGTTCTGATTTCAGTTGGTAAGAGCTGATGGTATTGTTAGAGTGGTGGACAGGCCGCACGAAGCGATGGGCCCAAGGTGTCAACAAATCACTGCACAAGCTGCTGGTGATTTCATAATGGTGTGGGTTGTGTTTCCATGGAATGATCTGGGTCCCGGTTACGTTCGCCAACTGGTAGACCATTTGCAGTCATTCATGGACTTCTTGCTCCCAAACAACGATGGAATTTTTATGGGTCCCATGCCAGAGGACACAGTCGTTCGCGATTGGTTTGAAGAACGTTTTGAACAGTTCGGGCGAATGATTTGGCCACCTAGATCGCGCGACATGAATCCCATCGAACATTTAAGGCACGTTTTCGAGAGGTCTGTTTGTGCACAAAATCCTGCATCTGTAACACCTCCGCAATTATGAACAGCTATAGAGGCAGCAAGGCTCAGAATATCTACAGGGGACTTCCAACGATTTATTGAGTCCATGCCACGTCGAGTTGCCGCACTACGCCGGGCAAAAGGCCGTCCGACACGATATTAGGAAGTGTCCCGTGACATTTGTCACTTCAGTGTTTATGTGGCAGTCGAATGAAAATGACACAGACTATATAACTAGCATGGTGCGGACGTCGGTAACGCAGATATGTATGTGTATATAAGTGTCCTCTATTGGGAATCAGGAACAGCGCGAACATTCACAACTGTGCCATGTGTCTGTTATACGTGCACGGAGTGAGGTCCGCGGGTGATGTATGTGTCCGTCTACACTACGGTGGCCAGGAAAGTCGAAAATGGAGATGTAGCGTGCGGACTTTAACTGCGGAAGGAATGTAAAGAAATGAAATTCGTGCGCGGATGTCTGTACTGTATGGCGAAGACATTGTATCATGTGGGCTATTTGTATGGAATAAATGCTTTCGAAAAGGTCAGGTGTCACTGACAGTCAGCAGCCAGTCAGGACACGCTCATAGTGTCATTACCCGTTCTATCATTTCTGCGGTGGATGCTGCCATCAGAAACGACCGACGGTGAACCGTGGAAGACATGCGGTTCATGTTGAGCATCAGTCACGGTACCGCTCACGCCATCACGACGCAGCATTTGAAGTTCCGCAAAATCTGTGCGTATTGGTTTCCCCACAGCCTGACGCACGACCAGACGTTGAACAGAATGTCGGCATCAATAGAGCACCTGTAACGATATTGCAATGAAGAGTATCGTTCCCTGTCCGGTATTGTTGCTTGGGTTCAAACGTAGTGTCATCATTTTGAGCCGGAGAGCAAGCGTCAGAGCCAACAATGGAGGAACAGGGATTCACCTCCACCAAAATAATCTAAAACGGCGAACGCTAGTTCTGGGAAGGTCATGACGACCTCCTTCTCTGACTGCAAGGACCTGGTCGCATTGACTTTCTGGAACACAGTAGCACAACCAACGCCCAGCGCTTCGTGGACACGTCGCAGAAAGTGAAATGCGCAGAAATGTTGTCGGATACCCGCTCTCATGTTTCCAAGGTTGTTTCAACTACGCTGGGAAGCCGTTACACACCCTCCATTCAGAACAGATCTCTTCCCACGGTATTTACATGTTTTTGGAGACCTGTAGCCGTGGTTATCGATTTTCTCCGGACGAAGAGGTGCACGCCTGGTCAAAATCCTGGTTCCGTAGGCACTCGCATATTTTTTTTACATGAAGGCGTTGCCGTCTTGTCCGTAATACGATAAACTTATCAGCTGTTATGGCAACTAATTCTGAAATAATAAACATTTTCTCAATGTTTTACCATCTTTCTCGTTTTCATTTGACCGTCTTTTACATTTATAGGATCTATTTTTTGACAATGGAAATACCATGTCTACGCTTTTTCAAGTCACAGTGCCGATTTATGGAGTGTGATTAATGAGAACAAAGTTTGTGACAGACTACTTGCTTGCCGTGTTATGGTAGTTTCGCATGCTGCTTGTGGAATTTCGGTGTTAATTTTAACCAAGCAATATTGTTTGAAACGAACACCAAAGGGTACAGCGCAATTGATAAATTCATGACTTCTTCATTTGAAGTAATCACTAATCAGCGATTTTGGAACCGGATTCTTATTACAAATTCGCAATTCGATCTATCGTTCAAGTCCTTCTCGGCGGTATTAGCAGAGTTATTAATTTATAAAATTTATCGAATTTTATCTGTCTTTTTAATGCTTCGTAACTCTTGAACCAAGGAAGCTATCACTTATCGCCAATCTTATTTTCTTTGTCCCTTGGCGAACATTTCATTGACGTACCAAAGTATCATGTAATTCTATGCGTTCGTATATTTACGTTTCGTGAGTGATGATTTTTCATTCTCGCAGGATTCACTTGGACTGGAAAGGCGTTAGACATGCAGACAACGGCCTTGTCAGTTATTTGTGGTTGCTTTTGACCAACTCCTGCCCTACTACTGGGTCTGCCAATCAGACACGTGACCGGTCTCTGTCATCTACAGTCTCTGGTCTCGGACACCACCTCAATACGGCCAGACTCCCGGAATGGCCCTCCTCTCGCTCTCACAGCCGATCTTAGCGCGCATAGCCCTCAGGGCTGTCACCTTAAACCACTCGCAAGCTATAGCTAATCCCCACAGTGTGGATGTCACCCACTTTTGGACATTGTGTGGTGTGTATTATTCATTATCTCCTGATTGGCCTACAAATGCCACCTAAACGACTGAATGGACCAACGTATTTCAATTCTTAAGGGACACGCGGAATTTATTACGAAAAATGTGCTCCTGAGAGTTCATCACTCCATGTGGTTCGTACGTCAATGGGCCCAAGCATTTATAAGGTACGATATCTTATCAGTGTGTTAACAATACAATCCCAAGGAGGGGATCCGGTGTTTGTACTACGCTATCAGGTTACTTTAATTGTAGTGAATTGAACGTGAAAATTTACACCAGTTAACAACAACGAACTGGAGCACCATACACGTAACACATGCACAACTCTTCTGGAAGACCTGGGTATCGTCAAGCAGGTTCGCCGCCCTGCATCGAGGGGTTGCCAAGCCTGAACCACACTGCATGGCAGACAGTTATGGAATTTTCTTTGATATAGTCTGTATACCTCTTTCATTACTGCGGAATTCAACACAGAAACAACCATTTGTATTAAGTTTGTTCATAGGAACCCCTCGACGTTTAATAAAATCTTTTCTAGACATCCTGTACATGAACAAGGAGGAAAATTTGAGACTTATTTATGGAGTCATCGACGTCTAACAAATTACCTTGTTTACTCAACCGTATATTACAATAAAACAGTAAACGGTATAAATTCGTTCGGGCATAGCTAGTATGAGAGCTTGAGGTAGGGAATGTTCCTGTTAGCGGAAACTTCCGACAAATTACAACATTACATTATAACGTGCCCAACCTTGGTGATATCGGTAGTTGTTACAGACTCTTCTTTCAGTTTAAATATCTACTGTTTAAATACAATCTGAATGCAGAGATGGTAATTCGTATTTGTGTTTCCTGAACACCATCTTTTTCAGCCAGGGCCTACGTAAATTTCCAGAAAAAAAGAAGTCAAGGACATGAGGAGATGGCACATTATTTGTGATTGGTGTGGGTGCCGCTATTTCTATAAAAACTGGTACGATTTTTCTGGTCTTTGAAAGTCATTTAGATGTACTCAGAACGGAAAGGCTTTTATGGACAGACTTATTGATTCTCTAAATGTGGAAGGTAATTTCTGACGTATTTCCTCTACGTCGCGGGACAAATTCCGCATTTAATCTATTGATGATAGCGCCACCTGTAAGGACACACATTTCCGAGACCTTAAGCCGTCATGAATGGCGGACATTAATATCCCCGCGTTTCTGTAGGATGCTGAAGGGAATGATTTATACACGTCGTGGTCTGCGCGACGCCCTTTCATCGGTGTCGCTGGTGCAAGCGCCCACTGCCGCCCGACACCCACCGCGGCGAAGTATTTACACAACGTCTTATGCACGCAAAGGAAAAAGGGAGAAAGAGGCACATCGCCTTCAGGTGGGGAACACAATAATTTTTTGCGTAGGAGGAAATCTCGAAATTACGTTTTTGAAATACCTCTTGTTGTTTTTTAAGAGAGATGTGAGTTCACAATGCTTTACAATATTCTAATGACGTAGATTTTCGTTTCTTCACACTAGACCTTTTGTGCATAGTAGAATTCGATTCCACGAAAGGAAAATATGTTACTAAATTTTTCGGTTGTTTGCGGACGTGAACAGTTCTGTCGATCGTTAAAGTATATCATTATGAGGAAGAAATGTGACATTGAAGCAGAATAATAAAGCGATTATTGTTCATCAAATGGAAAAACAGCTCTATTCGTTGTACCAGAATATTACCCGAAGTAATTTGCGGAACGAAGCAATTCGAAAAAATATACAATACATGCTGGTCTTTACACAATGAAGGTTTCATCCGCATCGATTACCTGCGGTTACTCATGGTTAGGTGTGAGTGTAAAATTCTATCCAAGCTACGGCACTCAGCACAATTTCATGAAAATAAACTTTAGAGCTTCTTTTCGGTTTTATGCTAACAACCTCACAGCTTGCTTGCTATGTATTTATGAATGTAAATGTATATTTGTTCATATAATGTCTAAGCTATATTAGTAGAAATTAGATATTATTAGGAATTCAATAATAAAAGTAAAGTTGTATGGTGGGAATGGCTGGGAGTCTCCGAAGGGCAGGTGCGGCCGCATAAGTGGAAAGATTTCCTCCGCTAAATATGAGAGCAGTTTATTTTATTTTCACTCAAATTATTAACTTTAAACTAACCTGAATTTCTTAAAGCCACCCCTAGACAGCAATACACAATCAGACGTATATCTGTTACTTAGGAACATACTGAAAAGATCTGTACTACCGAGCAGGAACTCATCGACACATCGTAGTTCACTAATAACATTGCAGTATTTATTCTTATTCAGAATTAGGGGAACAAAGTATGCATATATTACTACAAAGTAAATTATTTCTTTCAGAGTACTCGAAATATGAAAATAAATTACTGAAGTAGTAGCAAAGTATATTTTTTGTATTTGCTCAGCTTTAATTTAATACTTTTCTTTTGAGGTTAGATGTTCTCGCTGACACGAAACACAGATATTAATGAGAACAACTTTGCGCACAGTGTGTGTCTGTGGAGAGCGTAAGCCTTGTTTTGTGTACATATGGTCTGTTTTGGTTTTAGGCTTCTTCCGCAGTCACAATTTTACGAGTAATATGTGATATATTTCATGTTCTACGACAGTAATAAAACTCCGATGTGGGCGACACGCGGTTTTCTTTATTTAAAGCATCTTCAGTGATCCTGTTTCTTTGATCCCTTCTTCATTTCCTAGCGTTCATTTAAACTTAGCTGTTCGATTTGCAGCACACTTCGCTGACACAGAACGTATTTTCCTTTTCACATTTTGTAAAACCAGATTTACCCCGTGTACCAAATACAAGGTAACGAAGTGAATATAGATTTACAAAACATGAAAATGAAAATATATTTTTTGTGACTTAAGTGTGCTGGAGATCGAACATCTGCCTGCAGAAGACCGTTAATACGTCAAGTAGGAGACAAAAGACTGAATACTGAAGATGTTTTAAACTAAGCAAAAGACGCCATGTCTAAATACATTTATTACGGTCGAAAAAGGTGCAAATATCCCAGGTTATTTGTATTTTGTGTTTCCATGTTCCAGCTGTTTACGTATTGCGTATCTGAGACTCGGTTGAAGAAACAGTTCGATATTTGCCCAGTATGTCTAAAACAACCCATTAACTACGCTCATACTGTATTTTGTACCAAGTCGGCCGGTGTGGCCGTGCGGTTAAAGGCGCTTCAGTCTGGAACCGCGTGACCGCTACGGTCGCAGATTCGAATCCTGCCTCGGGCATGGATGTGTGTGATGTCCTTAGGTTAGTTAGGTTTAATTAGTTCTAAGTTCTAGGCGACTGATGACCTCAGCAGTTGAGTCGCATAGTGCTCAGAGCCATTTGAACCATTTTTATTTTGTACCAGGCAGATTGTATATTGTGTGCCGAGCGAGTTCGTTCGGTTGTGATTCGTTCAGTTCCACACAGAGCTGTATTTCTGAACCTCTGAGCATATATGTACCTTAACAACACGGCGCATTTCAACGTATGGAAAGTGGAAATTGTAACTATAAAACACAATAACGCATAAACAACTGATACAGATTTATCAAAATGAGAACTCTAGTTGAGTTACTTTTCTATCAGATGGATAGGATATGTGGCAGTGACGATGATGATGATGATGATGATGGTGTTTGGTTTGTAGCGCGCTCAACTATGCGGTCATCAGCGCCCGTACAAAGTTTCAATTTTTACGCAGTCCAATTTTTTCACAGTCCAATGTAGCACCTTTGATATGTGTCAATGAAACACTTTGTAGTTATGTCGAAAATGTACTTCAATTTAAATGGTGTGCCTTTTTATGACAAAGCACGCTATTCAGAGCCATTCCAGTGATCAGATTTCATTCCTAAAGTGTGATACAGGTAGGTTTTCGATACCTTTAGTGGACTCTAAATGATTTTTAGCCGTAAACTGGACTACATATGTGAACAGATGGAAGCTACACGGTGCCCAATCTGATGAACAGCATGGGAATACCAATAATTAATAATGTAGTATGTGCACTCTTTTCCGAAATCCATGGTTGGTGCCAAACATATTCTTACACTGACCAGGAAAGTACTTGGGCTCCAACAGACAGATCTGGATGAACGTTTGGTTACAGGACCATTATGTACCTCTGAATGTGCTGGTGGGTGTCGTTTTTCTGGAAAACTCTGTAGTCATGCTCTAGATATCACTGTAGATGTAATTGTAGACGCCATACGCAATGCAGCAATCTTAACTATAAATGTAAATGCGGAATGTCAATAAAATGCTCCGAGCAATACGAATGGCTGCAAAACGCACAGTGAAAAAATGAAAGTTGATCGTGTGGCGTATTTGCACACTCTATAATATCAGTGTTGAACGCCACGTCAATGGCACTTTTGAAGTTGTTCACTGGTTCACCAATACGGTAAACAGCGTTCTGCCACGCGTAACGAAGCATTGGTCTGTATACTCCCGCAGATAACTGATTGTAAATGACAGATGCATATTCATGATAAAGAATGTCTGCATATTACTGGAACGTAGTTTAATGAAGTTTGTTATTCTCTTGGCATATATTTTATATTGCCTGAAGAAATACACATCCAGAGGTTGTGCATATTTTGTACTTTTAGGTGGAATGATTTTTAAATCTACATGTTTTCCGCCAGATGCTTCCAGTATTACTCGTTCATACTTATGTCCAGACCAGGAGTCACAAAGTACTAATGACTTTCTCGACAAATGTGGATTCAAAACTGACAGAAGAAACGTCTTCAGATGTTGTTTCGTCATCTTCCCACTCACACTTGCATCGACGACGACATTTGGAGGGGACCGCGATTCTATTTCCCTTGACACGCGTGGTCCAAACTTTCCACGGGATTCTTGGAAGCAAATATAGAGTTTGTCTGCCAATCGTCCGTCCATTGATATAGCAACATCGATCGTGTAACTATGTGTTGCCCAGTTAACTGATTGCAACATCGCGACAGTGTTTCTCTCCCCTTTCATGGATAATGTTCTGTCACGAGAAAGTTCATAGTTGAACTGACTCTGATCACAGTTCCATACAGAACTAATATCGATGTTTTCTCTCGTGATATGCTCATTGACGTCAGCAATAAACGTTTGAGCTCTTTCAATCAGCTCTTCTTCGTCATCCTTATCTTTTCGTGCTTGGAGCATAGTGATACGGCGTGATGTTATTCTAAACTCCTTTTTCAAATTAGAAATAAACCCTAGTGAAGCTGTAAAGTTTGTAAACCCGAGATTTCTGGCTACGCCTAATGCTCAATGTTGTAAATGCCAGTAATGAACGTCAGAACCGCATTCTCGCGCTTCATCGAATTTCGCAATTACACGCTCCTTGATGGTCTTGAACAGCAGTGTACGATTTCCTTTGAAAACTGTATTTCCTGCTCTTTTCTTTGCCACGTAATCCAGCATGTTTTTAATATTGCTTTTAGACTTCAGTTTGGGGTATCTTTTCAGAAGCTTGACGTATGTGTCGAAACCTCTTACGTAATAATCATCGTACGTGTTTTCCAGTGTGTTGTCATCAAACGCCGTGATGATACTTGCAGCTTTAACCTTCTTCTTGGGAGACGGTTGGTATTCACTGTCACTGCTTCCATCGCCTCTTCCCGCACTTGCCGTAGAACCTACTGGTCCCGACTGGCGTACCGGCAGGTCAGTGTGCAATGCGGTATGGCATACGCAGAGGCCTCTAACGGACGACTGCAGAGTTTTCCAGATGCGGGAGTATCACTAGTGCAATAAGAGACCTTTACATTACTTCTCACACGATTTTGGTGTATTTGTGTTTGTTCGAGCCCAAGTACTTTCCTGGTGAGACAAGAAACTATGGGTAAAATTCGCCATTTATAATAAAAAAAATGGTTCAAATGGCTCTGAGCACTATGGGATTCAACTGCTGAGGTCATTAGTCCCCTAGAACTTAGAACTAGTTAAACCTAACTAACCTAAGGACATCACAAACATCCATGCCCGAGGCAGGATTCGAACCTGCGACCGTAGCGGTCTTGCGGTTCCATATTGCAGCGCCTTTAACCGCACGGCCACTTCGGCCGGCGCCCTTTATAATATAAACCCTTGAAACGTAATCTGCAACAATTATCTGCTTTTCATACCATACCATACTGTAGCTGTAATCATTTCCGGTACATCAAATTGCTTTCGCATGCTTCAATGTTTGTCAGTCGGCTTCAATTTCTGTATAATTCTTCGCGTGAATACTAGGAATCATGACTTATCCACGCTATGAAGTGGCTATTTGAAAACACATTTAGCTGACGCCATAAACATGCTACACAAAGAGTACAATACATCTCCCACATACATTTTAAGTGGGAATGATATGTGAAAACAGCTTTGTGCGAGATGGGCGAAGTTCTCGGTAGAAGTAATGCGAAATCGAAGGTTTGTATCGTTTCGAGAAGAAAACAGTTTTTGAGCAGTTTCGTGACTGTTTATGATACGTCGATCTACTACTGAATGCCAAATTCAGAACAATAGGTATACGTATGACCTGGTCATGCGGTACTAAAGAAACGTAGTCGGTTACATTTTACAGAGCATCCAGAATTGCATTTCACGAGTGCAATCAACTCATTGGAAAATTTTCGATGAACTTTATTGAATAAAAAGGCGATTGCCTCGAAAATTATATTAAAATTTCAATCAAAGATCACAGTCTTTCTACCACAGTTAGAGAAATTTTACTTTGCCTTCACATATAAAGCACTAACCATCGGGCAAACACTGCTATTTCACCATTCGTACTTTAATTGACTTCATGTTAACTCACTTCAGACAGTTAATGTGACCAAACACGGAATCCGCCTAAAGGGGAGAGAAATGTGGCGCCTTTTGTCCGCTGCAACAACCCAATTGACGTCATAAGGAACGGAGAATTCGATCACAGTCCTACGCACTTCTCTGTGTGGGAAGCGAAACATTGCGCGTCACCTAGCAGAGCTACTCGATAACTCAAATAATGTACACACCTGAGAACGATGAACGTAGAACGAAGGTGACTAGTATCGATTCTCTCTATAATCATGTAAACAATGTAAGGAGAGTTGTGCTTTCCATACAAAGAAGTCTATTTTTTAGTTTGATCATGTACAAGTAAAATATTTATGTTAAATTTGTTTCATTTCTTAAATAATCTACGGAAACTAGCTAATACTCCGAAACACTATGAGGTTTTACACGCGTCTAAACATATATAACTGGTGTAATAAGTTTCACTTACATTACAACTATTTTTCGAATACATAACTTCTGATGAGATCATGACAATGTGCTCATTTTCATTTAATGAATAAAATTACCAAGATGAGTAGATATTTGTAGCGTGGTTTAATTATTTGAAGTGTGCAGTACAGGTACGTTTTTTCATTATAGTGAAGAAGTTATTTCAGCCGAAGTTGTGGTCTTCAGGGACGTCTCAGACTCACTCATACTAATTTAATCAAAAAATATACTCCAATTCCAAGAAACTACAAATTAACTAAAAAATTTTACTGCTCAGCACAGAACATCGTCGTTTTTCCTAGTAATTTACGGCCGTTCTATAGCTTCTACATAAAAATGACGCCTTATACAACGTTCCTTATGTAACAAGAAATGACAGAACAAAAAAAATGACATGTCGACACTGGCGTCGACTGAAATGCCCCACGAGCAATCTATGTATGCACTACCTCCAGCTACGCAGTACAAAAACATGACTGAAAATATCTTTCGAAACGCTGGAGTAAATCTCCTGCCCGCTATTAGATGAGATATCCATTGTAAGTGTGATAAATAGTGTACTGTTGCCTGACATTACTTAGAATGTCAAGTGAGCAACTGTCGTCAGGTAATTTGCTGCAACATAAAGCAGAAATATAGGAATAAGTAAGTAATGCTATTAATAATTATTTTGACTAATATTCTTTCTCCGATTGGTAACAGGCTTTAGACATTGACATTGACATCTACATCTACATCTACATCAACACTCGAGAGCAAGGTGCAGCAGTCGTTGGCACACTGGACTCGCATTCGGGAGGACGACGGTTCAAACCCGCCTCTGGCCATCTTGATTTAGGTTTTCCGTAATTTTCCTAAATATCTTTAGGCAAATGCCACGATGGTTCCTTTGAAAGGACGCGGCCGATTTCCTTCCCCAATCCTATGCGACCGATGATACCGCTGTTTGGTCCCCTCCCACAAACAAACCAACCAACCAACCAACTCGAGCTGTTACCGAGGTGCGTGACGATGTGGATTTCCAGTCCCAGTATTGTTTCCCCCATTGCTGTTCGTGAATAGTTTGTGAATGCATGTAGGTTAGCATCCTGTGACTTTTCCGTCATGATCGTTTTACGAAATGTATACTGCGAGAAAAAATATCTTGTGCAATTGTTGCGGTGACATATGGCCTTGGACGTTTAACAGCAAATCTCTACGTGATGCACGACGACTGTCTTTTGCCGTCTGCCACTGAACGTTGTTTTTTTTTCTTTATTGTCATATCACTCCCCATAATCAGGTGGGCTGGCAGTGGCACAATACGTCGCTCTTCAGCCAAGAGAGTTACAAAAAGCATAAGCACATGGGAAAAGAATACTTAAACGAGAATGGTAAAAATGGGTGAATAAACGATACCAAAAACAGATGAGTATAAAAGATATATTAAAAAAAATAGATGAGAGGGACACACACACAGAATGATCACTGTAGACCGAAGTGAAAACAAAGAAGCTCCACAGCGAGATCACAAATGAGTGAAACTGCCGACACTGTTGGTGGTGATGAAACGTAGTACTGCACACAGCACTGGAGAAACACTGACACCACAACATAAACGTTAAAAATCACTCCACCGAAGGGGGGGACCTAAAACCAGGTGAAAGGTGGAGGGGGGGGGGGAAGAAAATGGGAGGGGGGAGAGACAGTAGTGGGAAACCAGGAGGAGGGAGGGGTGCGGTGGAGGGGATAAGGCAAGGAGCCAGAAGCCCAGGGGTGGTAGAAAGGAGAAAGACAATAGGCAGCAGGGGAAAATGAGAAAGAAGGGAAAGGGGAGAGGGATGAGAGAGGGAGCCCCGAGGAGGGGGAGGGAAGAAGGGGGATTATATCTGGTAGGAGGGGAAGGCACAAGGACATTATCCGGGAGAGGGATTTGGTGGAAACCACCTTGGGCAAGGGTATGGAGCGTGTGTAAATGGAGACGGGGCTGAACACTGTGGTACAGGTGCGGTAGTGGGCTGGGCTGGGAAAAGATGGGGGAAATCAAAGGATGGGGAGGATCCAGTTTGCAGAAGATGCATAGGATTCATATTCATTCAAGGAAACGGAGGAGATGGAGGAAGGGGATCAAATCATAGAGGACCCATGTGGGGGAAGGGAGACAGATGCGATAAGCAAGGCAGAGTGGATGGCACTCAAGGATTTGGAGGGATTTGTAGTAGGTTGGGGGGGGGGGGCGGAAATATGTCAAGGTACTTTAGGGCGGGAGTGAGGGCAATGGGACGGCCATATATAGTGAGGTAGAAATCCAGGATGGGGATGGAGGGGTGGTGGTGCCCACGATGACTGCCTGGGTCTTAGGGGGATTGATCTTAAGGAGCCATTGGTTGCAACATGCAGTGAACTGGTCGACGTGGGACTGGAGGAGACACTGGGAACGTTGGAGGGAGGGGGTGAGAGCAAGTAAGGCGGTGTCATCAACATATTGCAGGAGATGGACGGGTGGCAGGGCTTTCAGCATGTCTGCCATGTATAAGTGGTAGAGGAGAGGGGAAATGATGGAGCCTTGGGGCACGTTTGTGGGGGGTAGAAGGTGTAAGAGTATGAGTTTTGGATGGTAACATAGGAGGGGCGGTGATAGAGGAAGGAGGCTATGAGGCGAACATTGTTGATGGGGAGGGTGTAAGTCAGGAGATTGAAGAGAAGGCCGGGATGCAATACACGGTCATATGCGCGTTCAAGGTCAAGGGATACAAAGGTGGCAGGGGTTATGGGAATTGAGGTGAGTGGAAAGGATGTGTGTCAGGTGGAGGAGGAGATAATTGGCGGAGTACGAAGGTGGGAAGCCACATTGGGTCAGTAGAAGGAGGCAGTGCTGGTAGAGGTAGTGGTGAATTCGGTGGGTAAGGATGGACTCAATAACCTTGCTGAAGACCGACGTGAGACTGATAGGGCAATAGGAGGTGCCGGAAGGGGTTTCATCAGGTTTGGCTAACATAAGGATCCGGGAACTCTTCCATAGGTCGGGGTAGAAGCCATTGGAGAGGATAACATTATAGAGCGTCGCTAGGATTGTAAGAAAGGAAAGGGGGCGTTCTTTGAGGTGGCGGTATGTAATACGGTCGTGACCAGGAGCTGTGTTGCGTTTGGTGCGTAGTGTGGCGACGATGCCTTGTGTGGCGATGAGGGTGTTGGGATCGGATGGTGGTGTGGCCTCCAAGTGCTGGAAAGTAGGAGCAAGTAGGGGGAGGAGGAGGCAGTGCTGTCGTGGATGTCAAGGAAGAGGGAGTTTTCAAATAGGGGATCGTCAGGTAAGGAAAGGATATCAGACAGGTGGCTGAACGTTGATGATCATATTCCTAATATTCTAGCGTCTGCTAAATGCATTACTCTTCGCTGAGGTACAGCGTAGGCTGATTCAGCTTCTTTCCATTTTTCCCCATTAAAAACTGCTTATTCTGTTGAATTATCTAGTAATTAGTAAGACTGTGTTTAAACACTACTCGAACTGTTCAGACGACTTACGTCACAGTTCGGGAATCTCGTTTTCTGTTCAATCTTTTGAATGGCCTACCATCTAGTGGCTTTTGTTAGTACTATCACAACGACATATTTAGCGTTTTTAATGCACTATGACTTTCAATAATAAAAATTACTGTGAAATACGGACTGAAATTTCTTCTAGCGTGGAGCTCATACGTAGCAACGGTAACTGAAAATAGATGAAAGACATAAATCATTATTCTGTCCTATTCTCGAGTTTTCATCGTCCCGCGCTCTAGTGAGGTCTGATGGTATTACCTCCAAGACGGTCTTGCGCTGTAATTCATTCACGCGACAAAAATTAAAATCACGTTATTACGATACATTTCGTTTCTTCGGCATTTACTTATTGATTAATTGTCTTGATTGTTTCATCTGAATGTTGTCGTCTGGTGTTCAGACTGATTAAACTCAGATAAAGTATTTATCTGCAATTCTTACATGTGAACAGATATGGAATTCCTCATATGCAACCTATCATTACCGTCTCTCACCTCCAAATAAATGAAATATTGTACTAGATTCAGTGAAGCAATGTTTTCTGGAGGACAATATTTTCTTCTTTACCAGTTACTTTTACTTGAAAACAAGCATAAATGTTTATATATCCTTACACACTGGCACTGTATCAAAAATCGTATTATAAATATGTTCAAACACAATACGCGGATGTGCAGAGGTAGGATTTAATGCTCTTTGCTCCAGTGATTCATGAAATTGACATCTTTCAAGCACAACCATAGCTTATTGTATTGCGTATCCTCTGCACTCGCAAGGCACTAGTCAAATGTCACGTGATTGTTCGAACAAGCTCGATATTCTATCTAACACTGCAGCGTATCGAACGCGATTATCGTTTCCCCAGCCCTAGTAATTAGTCAGTCCATCCGTAAACAGGTTCCGATATTCCACCATCACCTATTTTGTTTATTAGATCTCCATCGGATCTTTGTGGAAGTAGCGACATCTGTTATTTTTCCATCCGTGCCACGGTAAAAGATAGAAACTCTGCTGTGAATTTATTAGGTAGAGTGATTTAGAAGGACAGGATTTAGTATTTTAGTCATCATTTTGTGATACTCCGTTTTGGTGCCATCACGGCCAACGAGCATCTGCACAAACGAAGACGGTTTATTAACTTATTTTACGAACGGCCAAAAAATTTACCAATTTCTGGTAACTTCGCAGATAAGATATTGCCTGCCAATTCACTGAATGTTTCTTCTACTGCTGTACTTATGTTTCTTTCGATCACACATCTATACTACACTCCTGGAAATGGAAAAAAGAACACATTGACACCGGTGTGTCAGACCCACCATACTTGCTCCGGACACTGCGAGAGGGCTGTACAAGCAATGATCACACGCACGGCACAGCGGACACACCAGGAACCGCGGTGTTGGCCGTCGAATGGCGCTAGCTGCGCAGCATTTGTGCACCGCCGCCGTCAGTGTCAGTCAGTTTGCCGTGGCATACGGAGCTCCATCGCAGTCTTTAACACTGGTAGCATGCCGCGACAGCGTGGACGTGAACCGTATGTGCAGTTGACGGACTTTGAGCGAGGGCGTATAGTGGGCATGCGGGAGGCCGGGTGGACGTACCGCCGAATTGCTCAACACGTGGGGCGTGAGGTCTCCACAGTACATCGATGTTGTCGCCAGTGGTCGGCGGAAGGTGCACGTGCCCGTCGACCTGGGACCGGACCCCAGCGACGCACGGATGCACGCCAAGACCATAGGATCCTACGCAGTGCCGTAGGGGACCGCACCGCCACTTCCCAGCGAATTAGGGACACTGTTGCTCCTGGGGTATCGGCGAGGACCATTCGCAACCGTCTCCATGAAGCTGGGCTACGGTCCCGCACACCGTTAGGCCGTCTTCCGCTCACGCCCCAACATCGTGCAGCCCGCCTCCAGTGGTGTCGCGACAGGCGTGAATGGAGGGACGAATGGAGACGTGTCGTCTTCAGCGATGAGAGTCGCTTCTGCCTTAGTGCCAATGATGGTCGTATGCGTGTTTGGCGCCGTGCAGGTGAGCGCCACAATCAGGACTGCATACGACCGAGGCACACAGGGCCAACACCCGGCATCATGGTGTGGGGAGCGATCTCCTACACTGGCCGTACACCACTGGTGATCGTCGAGGGGACACTGAATAGTGCACGGTACATCCAAACCGTCATCGAACCCATCGTTCTACCATTCCTAGACCGGCAAGGGAACTTGATGTTCCAACAGGACAATGCACGTCCGCATGTATCCCGTGCCACCCAACGTGCTCTAGAAGGTGTAAGTCAACTACCCTGGCCAGCAAGATCTCCGGATCTGTCCCCCATTGAGCATGTTTGGGACTGAACGAAGCGTCGTCTCACGCGGTCTGCACGTCCAGCACGAACGCTGGTCCAACTGAGGCGCCAGGTGGAAATGGCATGGCAAGCCGTTCCACAGGACTACATCCAGCATCTCTACGATCGTCTCCATGGGAGAATAGCAGCCTGCATTGCTGCGAAAGGTGGATATACACTGTACTAGTGCCGACATTGTGCATGCTCTGTTGCCTGTGTCTATGTGCCTGTGGTTCTGTCAGTGTGATCATGTGATGTATCTGACCCCAGGAATGTGTCAGTAAAGTTTCCCCTTCCTGGGACAATGAATTCACGGTGTTCTTATTTCAATTTCCAGGAGTGTATATGGTCACATACCTTCGAAAGTAACTATCCTTGTACAGGTAGAAGCTGTCGCTGACGCTCTGCGAACGGTGTGTTCAGTCTAAGTTGTCTGATGGTGGTCTAGAAAGCCGAAAGCCAATTTACAACGAAATACAAAATAAATAACATAGTTGAACATTAATACAGTATATTTCAGTTTTCAGTGTGCAATTAATGCCATTGATTCAGTAGTTTCTAGAGCTGATTTCAGAAGATCATCGTTTTCAATAAGATTTATACCACAAAAATTTTCTCTTTGCAGCGATTTTCGATTAAATAGTATATTCTAGCGTGCAGCTCAGGCGTAACAACGGAACTGATAAATACACTATGTGATCAAAAGTATCCGTATACCCCCAGAACATACGTTTTTCATATTAATTGCCTCGTGCTGCCACCTGCTGCCAGGCACTCCATACCAGCGACCTCTGTAATCATTAGACATGGTGAGAGAGCAGAATGGGGCGATCGGCGGAACTCACGGACCTCGAACGTGGTCAGGTTATAGGATGTCACTTGTGTCATACGTCTGTACGCGAGATTTCCTCACTCCTAAACATCCGTAGGTCCACTGTTTCCGATGTGGTAGTGAAGTGGAAACGTGAAGGGACACGTACAGCACAAAAGCGAAAGACCGATCTCATCTGTTGACTGACACATACCACCGACAGTTGAAGAGGTTCGTAACGTGTCACAGCAGACGTCTATCCAGAGCATCACAAAGGAAATCAAAACTGCATCAGGTTCCACTGCAAGTACTATGACAGTAAGGCGGGAGGTGGGAAAACTTGGATTTCATGGTGGAGCGGCTGCTCATAATCTACACATCACGCCGTTAAATGCCAAACGACGCCTCGCTTGGTGGAAGAAGCGTAAACATTGGACGATTGAACAGAGGAAGAACGTTGTGTGAGGCGACGAACCACGGTACACGATGTGGCGATCCGACTGCAGGGTTTGGGTATAGCGAATGCCTGGTGAACGCCATCTGCCAGCGTGTGTAGCGCTAACAGAAAAATTCGCAGGCGGTGGTGTTATGGTGTGGTCGTGTTTTTCATGGAGTGGGCTTGCACCCCTTGTTGTTTTGCATGGAACTATCACAGCACAGGAATACATTGATGTTTTTAGCACCTTCTTGCTTCCCATTGTTGAAGAGCAGTTTGGGTATGGCGATTCCATCTTCTCACACAATCGAGCCCCTGTTCATAATGCACGGCCTGTGGTGCAGTGGTTACACGACAATAGCATCCCTGTAATGGACTTGCCTGCACAGAGCTCTGATCTGAATTCTATAGAACACGTTTGGGATGTTTTGGAACGCCGACTTTGTGCCAGACCCACCGACACACATCGATACCTCTCCTCAGTGCAGCACTCTGTGAAGAATGGGCTGCCATTCCCTGAGAAACGTTCCAGCACCTGATTGAACGTATGGCTGCGATAGTGGAAGCTCTCATCATGGCTGCACATATATATATATATGTCCTTATATACACACGCACACACATACACACACACACATACATACACGCACACACACACACACACTCTGAAGCGCCAAAGGAACTGGTAAGGGCATGCGTATTCAAATACAGCGATACGTAAACAGGCATAATTCGGCGCTGCGGTCGGTATTGCCTATATAAGATACCAAGTGTATGGTGCAGTTGTTAGATAGGTTATTGCTGCTACAATGGCAGGTTATTAAGATTTAAGTGAGTTTGAACGTGGTGCTAGAGTCGGCGCACGAGCGGTGGAACACAGATCTGCGAGGTAACGATGAAGTTGGGATTTTACCGTACGACATTTTATGAGCGTACCGTGAATATCAGGAATCCCGTAAAACATCAAATATCCGATATCGCTGCGGCCGGAATAAGATGCTGCAAGAATGGGACGACTTAAGAGAACGACGACTTAAGAGACTCATTCAGCGTAACAGAAGTGCAAATCTTCCGCATATTGCTGCAGATTTCAATGCTGGGCCATCGACAAGTGTCAGTGTGAGAACCATTCAGCGAAACATCATCGACATGGGCTTTCACAGCCCCCTCGTGTACCCTTCATGATAACACGACACAAGGCTTTAGGGGCCGCCTGGTCCCGTCAACACTGTCATTCGACTGTTGATGACTGGAAACATGACGTCTGGTTGGACGAGTCTCGTTTTAAATTGTATCGAGTAGCTGGACGCGTACGGGGAGACAACCTCATGCATCCATGGTCCCTGCATGTCAGCAGGGGACTGTTCAACGTGCTGGAGGCACTGTAATGGTGTGGGACGTGTGCTGTTAGAGTTATATGGGACCCCTGGTAAGTCTAGATACGACTCTGACAGGTGACACATACGTAAGCATCCTTTCTGATCACCTGCATCCGTTCACGTCCACTGTGAAGTCCGACAGACTTGAGCAATTCCAGCGGGACAATTCGACACCCCAGATGTCCAGAATTGCTACAGAGTGCCTCGATGAACACTCTTCTGAGTTTAAATACTCCCGCTGCCCACCAAACCCCCCAGACATAAACATTATTGAGCATATCTGGGATGTCTTGCAGGGTGCTGTTCAGAAACGATCTCCACCCCCTCGTACTCTTACGAATTTATGGACAGCAGCGCAGGATTCATGGTGTCAGTTCCCTCCAGCGCTACTTCAGACAGTAGTCAAGTCGTTGCCGCCGGCCTGAGTGGCCGAGCGGTTCTAGGCGCTACAGTCAGGAACCGCGCGACCGCAACGGTCGCAGATTCGAATCCTGCCTCGGGCATGGATGTGTGTGATGTCCTTAGGTTATTTAGGTTTAAGTAGGTCTAAGTTATATGGGACTGATGACCTTAGAAGTTAAGTCCCATAGTGCTCAGAGCCATTTGAACCATTTTAGCCAAGTCGTTGCCACGTCGTGTTGCGGCACTTCCGCGTGCCTGCGGGCTCCCTACATGATACAGCACTACTTCAGACGTTTGTCGAGTCCATGAGACGTCGTGTTGTGGCACTTTTGCATGCTCGCGGGAGCGTTGCACGATATTAGGCAGGTGTACCAGTTTCTTTGGTTGTTCAGTGTACACGCGTGCGCGCGCGTGCACGTGCACTTGTGTAAATAACGAATAACTAAGGGGTAAGCTGCGACGGCGTGATTGTAGCGTCCCCGCAAATAGCAACGTTAGTGCTAGTTGGACAGCCGTTAGAATGAGGTCGCGTGCTGAAAGTTTGGTTTCTACTAATGCTGAATATTTTTCATGACTTAAAGGACGTACATATAAATTTCTAACTTCATATTCATTTAATGTTTGTATTGGCTCTGAGCACTATGGGACTTAACATCTATGGTCATCAGTCCCCTAAAACTTAGAACTACTTAAACCTAACTAACCTAAGGACATCACACTACACCCAGTCATCACGAGGTAGAGAAAATCCCTCACCCCGCCGGGAATCGAACCCGGGAATGTTTGTATTAATACGTGATTAAATTAAATTCTTTCGTTTATTAAAGCATATAAATAGATTTAAAATATTTAAATATTTTTCAGTAAATTTTATAAAAATTTAATAAGACACCTGAAGTTATTAATTCCATTTCTGAATTTTTCTCTTCCATGTGACGATACGGGTAAGCCCTGTCAGAATCTTCATTCAGAGGTAACTACTGAGGATCTACGGAAGGCCATTGAATTAGTTAGATCTGGAATTACTGTTTCGGAAGCTTAAAGGACGTTTAACATTCCAAAAAGAACTCTTCGAGAATGGCTGAACAAGGATGAAGGGAAGACTTCAACTAGGGAACTTGGCCATAATCCTTCGTTGAAACGCAACACTGAAACAGAACTTAAAGAAAGAGTTGTTAGTTTGCAGAAACTTAGTTTTAGTGTCACCAAAAAACTTGTATGCAAGAAGGTAGCTGAAATCAGCGCAGTCTGGGGCATAAAAACGCATTTCTCCCGCGATCAAGCAAGAAGATGTTGGTTTAAATTATTTGTAACGGTTAATCCGGAAATTGTTCTTAGGAAGGGTGTGAATCTAATTTATGACCGCCTTATGGGATTCAGTATGCAGACTGTGAATCACTTTTTTTTTTTTTTTACTCTTTTGGCTTCAGTGTGTAACCAAGCTGAACTGTTGCCACTTCAAATTTACAACGTGGTTGAAACTGGTCTTTGGTTAATCTTCAGTGTTGACGAAAAGTTCTCACTCAAAATAGCAGTAAAAGAGGGCAAGTAGCAACACATTGAAAACAAGGAGAAACAATTACAGTTTCTGCATGTAGTAATGCTGCTGGTATGTGGATTCTGCTCATGGTGCTTTATAAAGGCGTCTATGCGAAACAAGAATTCGGAGATGACTTGCCGACTGGCAGCACATTTGCTGTGACCCCAAAGGGCTAAGTCATTACAGAGGTTTTCTGTTTCTTTCCGAGACATTTCAAGCAGACCCAGTTTTCTAGCAACTGCTTGCTCATCTTGAACAGCCGCAGAAGTCATTTTTCAGTGTACTGGATGTAGCAGGAGAACTAGGTATCAAGACACTATGCTCTGCTGCCGATTTCAGTGATGGACTCCAGCACCTGGAGAAGAGTTTCTTCAAATCTCTTAAAGTCTACTGGAATGAGGCTGTCGACTGTTTCCATCGCCAGAATCCAGAACATCACTTGGGAAACTACAATTTTCAAAACGGTGTTGTGAAGCAAGGTAACGATCTGCAACTCCTGCTAAAACTAGTTCTGGGTTTATGGCAACCGAAATTCTTCCATATACAATTCAAATGTTTTCGCAGAAACGTCATTTTCACATACTTCTGTGTCTGAGAGACAGATTGCAAAAGTCAGATTGGCAGCTCAAAGAGGAAGACTCGTGAGAAATAACCAGTTTAATAACTAATGGCAACTCCAAGGATAGAAAGGAGAGCTACCAACATAGGGTCACTTTGAAGGCAAAGCAACAATTCTCAACATAAATTTGTTTAATATTCAATCATCAGCAGCATCAACATTGAATATTGCAAATTCTGGCAAGAAAACCTCAATCAAATCACACTCCAAGTCCTTTAATACGGACCTGTACTCTGGCGACTACAGTCACGCACACAATAAAAAACATGATATCATTAAACATGTGATAAGGGATTTGTAAAAATATCAGGGCTTTGTACATTGTGGAAAGGTGGTGCTGGTGAGCCTGAAAGTGACTGAATTAGGAGTTCATTGTATGCTTAAATTTTGCATCGTTTCCATAACTGTCGAGGTACCACTTCTATCATTAGTTACAATTATGCATTTGTTCATTTTTGACTAATGTATGATACGTTGCAAGTCAAAAATATGAGAAGATTTCAAGGTGTCGTTATTACCTTCACTCCTCGTTACAATCATTAGCTTTCCCTTTCCTACATAAAAAAATTGTACCTAAAAATAGTAGATATAGGTCAATTATTTTTAAAGGAGTCCACAAGGGAGGTATTAGGGCGTAGCTCACCAAAAAATTAGACATTTTACGTATCTATCTATAACAGTAGAGACAATTAACTGAATCCATGGCGCTACTACTTTGAGTTACCCTATATACATGGGAGGTATTAGGGCGTAGCTCACCAAAAAATTAGACATTTTACGTATCTATCTATAACAGTAGAGACAATTAACTGAATCCATGGCGCTACTACTTTGAGTTACCCTATATACATATTGTGTGTGTGTGTAGGGTAACAATATATATTGACAGAAAAAATTGGAACACCACAAAATAAATAATGTAGTGTAATGAAATTTCGGCATTACATTTGTCTAGGTAATATATTTAAGCGATATACATTGCAAGATCACATGTAAATGAAAGCGCGAGATGAACCGTTTGGTAAATTAACAACCAGCCTATTGGCTTCTGTCACGGGTTGTTCGGCCGACGTTCGTCTGATGATTTTACTGACGTTTTACCAGCACAAGTGGTTGGCATTGTCAAAGCTTCACCCTCCATTGCTGGTGGTGAACTGGAGCCGAGCTCGCGGCCGCAAACCATATGTACCTGGCGCGCCAACGTCCGAGGGCTTCTCCGAGGTCATTTCCGGTGCGGTTCTCCTCGCGCTACCTGCGACGGTCATTCGCTGCAGCACTGGAAGCCAGGATCTGTTTACCTTAACGCTTTCTTCTTTCTTGTTGAAGCTATTCCCGTGTTTTTGTATTTCTGTAGCTTCTCTGAACAAGAGGGTGTGATAGTGTTTCTCTACAGCCAGAACCTCCATGTCGGCGAATTATATTACGTGGTCGGTCTCACATATTGCGTCCTCTGCCACGGCCGATTTCTCCAACTGCTCCAACCTGCAATGTCGTTTATGTTCTCTGATCCTGGTGTTGATTGATAGTCTAGTCATTCCGTCATAAGCTTTTCCGCATGTGCATGGTATTCGTTATATTCTCGACATTCCAAGTGGGTCTCTTTCCTCCTTCGCCGATCTAAGACACTCTTTGATCTTCTTTGTCGGTTTTAAAATGGTCTTTACGCCGTGTTTGTGCAATATACGGTCGATACTGTCCGCCACTTTGGGAATATATGGCAGAAAGGCCGTACCCAACATTTCTTTTTCTGGTTTGTTACTTCGCCGAGTGTTTGGCTCTGTCACACTTCGAATATAATTTTTGGAGTACCCATTGCTGCTCAGAACGCTTTCCAGGTGTTTCATTTCGCGTCTGAAGTGCTGCGGCTCACATATTCGACCTGTTCGAGTTACGAGCGTATTAATCGTGTCTCTTTTCTCGTACGGGTGGTGGTTTGATAGTTCGAGCATGAATCGGTCCGTGTGTGTCGGTTTTCGATATACGCAGTGTCCCAGGTTTTTGCCATCCCTTGTGACCAGCACATCTAGAAATTGTAGTTTTTTTTGTCCTTTTCTTCTTCCATGGTAAATTTTGTGTTGCCATGGAGGCTGTTCAGGTGTCTTAGGAAGTCACCGAGCTGTTCTTCACCATAATTCCACACAGCTCCATATAGTCTGCAGCCGCGAGCTCGGCTCCAGTTCACCACCAGCAGTGGAGGGTGAAGCTTTGACAATGCCAGCCACTCGTGCTGGCGAAAAGTTTGTAAAATCATCAGAGGAACGTCGGCCGAAGAACCCGAGACAGAAGACAATATGCCGTTTGTCAACTAGTGGCCACAAAATTCTTAACAATTTTGTAAAGTAACAACCGATGTAACCGCCAGAATGTTGACTGCAGCGATGCAAACGTGCATTCGTTGTGTTGTTAAGGTGCCGTATGTCAGTCTGAGGATGCAGTGCCATGCCTGTTGCGCTTGGTCGGTCAATATAAGACAAGTTAATGCCGTTTGCTGGTGATACTGGAGTTTCTTTCCGAAGGTGTTCTACAGTTGCTGGACTGGAGGCAGATCTGGTGACCCAGCAATTCAAGACAACATGTCGACACACTGTTCAGCATGTTGGAAGACTGTTGTTCTGTTGGAAAACACCCCCCGAAAACTGTTCATGAATAGCAGCTACCACAGCTCGTGTCATCAGATTGATTTTGCAGTCAGCGTGTGTCAGATAACCACGAGAGTGCTCCTACTGGTATAAGACATTGTACCCCAGACCACAACTCCAACTGTAGGTCCATTGTGTTTAGCACGCAGACAGGTTGCTTGCCAGCGCTTAACTGGTCTTCTTCTAACCAACACACTGAAATCGCTGGCACCGAGGCTGAACAAGCTTTCATCAAACAACATAACAGAGCCGCGCGGGGTAGCCGCTTGGTCTCAGGTGCCTTGCCACGGTTCGCGCGGGTCTCGCCGTCGGAGGTTTGAATCCTCCCTCGGGCATGGGCGTGTGTGTGTGTGTGTGTGTGTGTGTGTGTGTGTGTGTGTGTGTGTGTGTGTGTGTGTTGTCTTTAGCGTAAGTTAGTTTAAGCTAGGTTAAATAGTGTGTAAGCCTAGGGACCGATAACAGTTTGGTCCCATAGGACCTCCACCCCGTCCTTTAATGAACTCTCGCTTGACACCACTGAAGTCGCCAGTGACGGTGGTTTGGGGTCAGTGGAATTCATGATACAGGGCGTCTGGCTCGGAGCCTCCTTGAAGTTACCGATTTGTAACAGTTCGTTGTGTCACTGTGGTACCAGCTGTTGTTCAAATTTGCTGATGCAGATGCAGTACGATGTGCCAGAGCCACTTGCTTTTGTTGATGCTCATCTTATATCCTCCTTTCAAGACACTAATTGCTCTTCCAAGCCCTTCAATGTCTATGACAGAATGACTATGTCATCGGCAAACCTGAAAGTTTTTATCTCTTATCCATTAACTTTAAATTGCAGTCCAAATTTTCCTTTGGTTTCCTTTTCTAGATATTCAGTGCCTAGATTGAATGACATCACGGATTGGCTACAACCATGCCTCGCTCCCTTCTTATCCACTGCTTCCCCTCCATGCCCCTCGACTCTTACAGCTGCCACCTGGTTTCTGTAAGAGTTGTAAATAGGTTTTCATTCCTTGTACGTTACCTCAGCTACCTCCAGAATTTCTAGGTCTAAAAGTGCTATAAACATAGGTGTGCCTTTCTTTAATCTGTCCAGTAAAGTAAGTCATAGGGTCAGTGTCGCTTCACGTGTTCTTTTATTTCTCCCTTATCCAAACTGATCTTTCCCGAGGTCGTCTTCTACCAGTTTTTTCATTCTTCTGTAAGTAATTCGAGTTAGTCTTTCGCAGCCATGACTTATTAACCTGATAGTTCGGTAAATTTCACATCTATCGGCACCTGCTTTCTTTGAAATTGAAATTATTGCGTTGTTCTTGAAGTCTGAGGGTATTTTGTCTGCCTCATACATCTTCTACATATAACTTACAATCCCAGTTTTCACCTTACGGCGTATAGGCTTACACTTCAGCAAGATAATGCCCGCCTGCGCTCGGCGAAAGTTGTACTACTTACTTTCGTCCTTGTCAAACCGTAGCTTTGCGAGCAATCTCATTCCAGTTGAGATGTACGCAATATTATGGGTACGGCTCTCCTACCATTTAGAGATTTTCACGATCTAACGTGCCAGTTGGACAGACTGTGGCACGATATCCTGCAGGAGGACATCGAACAATTTTATCAACCAATGTCACGCCGAATAACTGCATAAGAGCCAGAGGTGGCCTAAAGCGTTATTAACTTGTTCAATTTGTGAAACTGTTTCTCTTGAATAAGTCGTCCAATTTTTCTGTATTTTTAATGATTTGTTTGTCTGTACATGTGCGTCACATCAACTGACTTCCGTCCCGTACGGATAATTTCTTCATGGTGCTTTTTTTTCGTAGACTGTATTTTTTCTGTTTCTTACACTCTTTTGCATGTGTTCGTAACTATAAAATTTTCATTGTAATTTGTGAGACCGAGAAACACAACAGGCATCGTCAAATTAGGTCTACAATTAATTACAGACATAATGTGTAGCTGCGCGAAATCTGCCTGTAAACTAGCAATGATCTCTGCGTTTCACATTAGTTTGTTAGAAGTGTACCTTGCAGATGTGACAAATTACTGCTGTCCTAAACGATTCTTCCTTTCAGCAATGACAGTCATCTGCTTGTTACACAAGAAGTAATTTTTCATGCACTGTGTACTCTGATACAGCTGTTTATTAATCCATTTCATTCAGTCCGCACATTGCAGCAGCTTAGACACTGAATATTCGTCACTATAACTGCAGTGCACGTAGCATGCAATACCATATGGTGTGAATTTCGTTATTAATGGCAGGATGCATCAAATGTTTAAAGGCTACATATATTACAAACGGTAGCTTTAATTTTTTATTATAAATGTTGAGTTTTATGTGTTGTTTCTCTGTTTTTGACGTGACTCTGTTGGTTGTTTTGAATTGTGAATAATCATCGGAATGTGCAGCCAACTTTTCTTCAGACTGAAAATAACACCAGCAGCACTCACATACTTCAGTTGCGTGATGATGAGGAATTACGCTACTAGAAATGTTTCTCCTGTAACAGAAATGGTAAATTAATGTTTTTTAAACGGGCATTATTACGAAATTTATATATTTCTCACGTTTAAAGTAGTCAGGCATCTGTGCTTTGCTGCCGTTTGTTGGTGACGACAAGCAACCTGGTTATAGCTGCTGTTTGTAAGCAGCATAAAGTGGCAGTAGATTTTACTTCGAATTTTGAAGTTTTACAGCTTAGTAGTCGAAGCGGCGAAGCAAAACACATCATCAACAACTGCACGTTTCTAGTCCGTTAAGAATTTTGCTAAAGCAAACATTGGTTTTTCAATGTTTATGGTGAGTATGTTTCATAGTCGTTCTTATATTCCATAGTGACTGCTTTAGAGTTTTCAGCTCTTTCAATACTTTCCTGTCACACGTGCCCTAAAAATCGAAAAGTGACAATCTAGTGGGATACTTGGTCTATCCATCGGAGAGATTCTAGGATTGTACAAAGAAACTGTGATAATGACATGACAATGGAAGACGCTTCGTGTTATTTCACTTTCAAAATGTGTATCATCGCATCAGATACCAACCTTACGTGGTGCCTATTAGTTCATGATATTGAGTCACACATCGACGAATGATGGTATATGGTAACACCGTAAACTAGGATTGTGGTGAACCAGTCACACATGTCCATAAATTTTCGTCATGGTGTAAGAGAGGGATGCCGCGTGGGATTAGCCAAGCGGTTTAAGGCGCTGCAGTCATGGACTGTGCGGCTGATCCCGGCGGCGATTCGAGTCCTTCCTCGGGCACGAGTGTGTGTGTTTGTCCTTAGCATAGTTTAGGTTAAGTAGTGTGTAAGCTTATGGACCGATGACCTTAGCAGTTAAGTTCTATAAGATATCACAAACATTTTTTGAAGAGAGGGATGCCTCTTACTAATGACGCTACTTGTATGCTTCAGCCACTCAAGGATTTCTCTAGTGCGTACGCTCTTACCTTGAGTGATTCATATTAAGTGGACATAACCATATGTGGACATATGTAGAAGAATTGAGTGTTAATCCAGCTGGGGAAGCAATTATTTGGCTCCCGCAGTGTGAAGCGGATAATGGAGCTACCGTGAGTATACATTAACGCCACTTAACGTGGGCCACGTACAAGCGGTGTACCAGTGGGACAAGCTTCCAATGGTGGCATTCTGCAAGCAACTTGGAAAATGCAACTCATCCCTCCCGAGGGATATGATCTGCATCAATTAGATGAGCAAAGCATAAGTTTTTAGAGGAACTAATTAGAGCACAGACTACAGAACTGACCAATTTCATTAGTACCCATGTTCTACATGTCTCATCCACTTATCCCAATTCTCGCCATATAGCGAAAGAAACCCGGCTTCCATAATCTGGTCTATAAGTCTTGAAATTGTACTTTTTAACGACTACTGAATCCATTTCAGAGGGTGATTTCGGTGTGTGTAATCATCTAGTGCGTTTCAACATTATATACGTCAGATCTCATTATAGTTACTAATAAATAATATCCAGACTGTCTTTGGCGATTCAGCCCTTCCATTCGACCATAGGATTATTGATAAAGCTATATTGTTGTAACAACAGCAAACACAGCCGCACTGGGGATTACCGACAAAAGGAGGTCGTAAAAACTTTCCTTCCGTTTTCAGCATCTCTGTATGCACGGACTATGCGACAAATGATTTGATAAACATGATAGAAAATTCGGAGAAATTGGAGCACAGGGTATCACTTGGATAAGGAATGTGCGACAGTCTGAACCAAAGGCGGTTAACTAAGTTGTCGCGGCTGCGGTAGATAATGGTTCAAAGAAGAACCGAGCGTCAAGAATATCGTGAAATATGATGCGACTTCTGGATATTCTGTGCTCCACCACTTGGAAGGCGCTATTAAATATCATGAAGTGGTAACTGTACGACAGTCATATCGTACAGCACGTTATGTACATCCTGGACAAGTCGACGTCATTAACGACTGAACACGAGCTCGAGTTGAAAAAAGATGTGAAAGAAATTCTGATCTCGTCTTGATTGGAATAAATCAGGGAAAACACAAAAAACCATCATCAGTGTGACCGAACAGGAATTCCAAAAAAAAATGCTCAAATGTGTGAGAAATCTTATGGGACTTAACTGCTAAGGTCCTCAGTCCCTAAGCTTACATACTACTTAACCTAAATTATCCTAAGGACAAACACACACACCCATGCCCGAAGGAGGACTCGAACCTCCGCCGGGACCAGCCGCACAGTCCATGACAGCACCATCCAAGACCGCTCGGCTATTCCTGCACGGCCAGGAATTCCAGCGCAGCTGTTTCCGAATACAAGTCTAATATCTTAACTAATATGTCACCTCGCTCAGTAGCAAATGCGTTTGTCAGCGTCTTACAGAAAGAATATGAGCTAGTAGAGAAGATCAGTAATGACTATTGTAGCACATTTGTGCGTATCTTTGTTGCTTTGATTAACCACTGATGTTCGTCCATCTGTCACTCTTTCCCTATATCTCTTATCATTGATTTGTCGCAGTTTATCACAGCTCCACAGTAAGCGCTGATCAATGTTTCACGTGCGTTATCTGGTGTTATGCTCAGATCATCTGAAAATGCTCTACATACAGTGTTGTTTCCTAAGCCTGTAAGCGAGCTGTTAAGTTTCGTGGGGATAGGTTCGACCGCAGTTGCATATAGAACCAGCGATACTGGACAAACATGACGCTTTATATCGAATGGCCCAGTTAGTTGTCCGTCAACCATGCTTTTGGACTGGACCAGTTGAAACATTATTTTGACAAGATAGGACAATTTGTTGCAGGTTCCAATTTTATGAATTGCTTTTAGTAGGAAACTACGAGGGATACAGTCGAATCCTTTCAAAAAATCATTCCATATTGCAAAGCCCCTTGTTTTGTAGATATCCATAATTCGTATAATATCACGATAGTCACTCAAGATGTCAATTATACTGCACCCAGGGACCACACACGAGCGGTAAGTTCGTATCATGTTGTTCACTACGCCCCTTCATCTTGCTTTACTGCTGGAGCTAGTATTTGTAGTCGGTTTTCATCAAGGTTAGCGGGCTAAGGGATTCGATATTTGCCGGTGGATACGTATTGGGTAAGAATAGATGAGCCCCTCGTGGAATATTGTAGGAAGCTATTGGACATTCCATGAGTCACTGAATACGCTAATAACCCTTATTTCAGTGTATGACTCTAACAGAGGTAAAATTCAGCTGGTATGTCGTCTGTTCTCGGTGAATTTACTTCAGAGCTTCTCAGTAACGCTTCATGTATTTCCTACCCCGGAAACTGTTTACCTGCTTGGGTCTCACACAACGTCGATATCACTCAGTAAAACTGATTCGACTTTCTCTTCTGTATCTACTGGAGCATACAACATACGGAACTATTGCAGCATTCCACTTTCCATATGAGAGTGCTGTTAAGTTTTCTCATTTCTTATACTGATTTACAATATTATTTTGTGTTTTTTCCTTCAAGATGTTCAGTTTAAGTGGTAGAGTGACGCATTCTCCTCATGGATAATATCGTCAGGTCTTGAACTCACTTCCAGATCTTTCTGTTTCCATCTCTCCATCGACAATATCTGTGCTTTATTCTGCTTTATCTGTGTAATTTTATAGGTTATATCTCGTGAATTTTGGAAATATCTTTCGACACACGTGAAAAAAATTCCTTTTTGCTCTCCTCCCACTCACTTTTGTTGTAACCATATTGTCTAAGCTATGCCCTTAGTTTTGCTTCTCATGTTCCAGCTATCTCTGTACTGGGGTATTTCATTACGTTAGTTGTGCAGGCCTTACATGTTGCATTCACCATAATTCATAATTCCTCGTCTCTGTGTGAAGCAGTATTTAATATCCAGTGTACTGTCCCACGAAAAGTCGTTTGTTTCTACATCTAAATCTACATCTACATACATGCTCCGCAAGCCACCATACGGTGCGTGGCGGAGGGTACCCAGTACCATTAATAGTCATTTCCTTTCCGGTTCCACTCGTAAATACAGAGAGGAAAAATGACTGTCTATACGCCTCTGCATAAGCCCAAATTTGTCGTATCTTCATGGTCCTTACGCGAATTGTATGTGGGTGGCAGTAGATCATTTCCCGAAAAGAACGTCGTAGCCGTTCCAGTGATTAACATTTGAGTTCTCGAAGTATTCGCGTAATACTTACGAGTTGTTCGAATCTACCGGTAGCAAAGTTGCAGTCCGCCTCTGAATTACTTTGAGGTCTTCGTTTAATCTGAGATAGTGGGGATCCCAGACACTCGAGCGGTACTCAAGTACAGGTCGCATCATCGTCCTATATGCGGCCTCCTTTACAGATGAACCAAACTTTCCTGAAATTTTCACATTAAACCGAAATCGACCACATGCCTTCCCTACCACAAGCCTTAGTCGCTCGTTCCATTCATATCGCTTTGCAACATTACGTCTAGATATTTAAATGACGCGATTGTATCAACCACGACAGTACTAATGCTGTGCCCGAACATTGCAGGTTCGGTTTTCTTCCTCATCCGCATTAACTCACATTTTTCTACTTCTGTAAACTGTTTCTGGTAATATAAACACAATGGTAGGGAAACATTAAAGCCCGTATTTCTGATTTAGTGATGTTACGTACTAAGTCTTGTGAAATGTGAATACGGTCTATTCCGGTCTATTGAGACGCACAGTTTCATCTAGATTGTTCGTTTAGACTTCCTGCAGTAATGCTATATCGCTCTTTATAAGTACGATGGAAAAAGGTCAGTTTTAGTTTAGTTTGTATTCTGTTGATATTTAAGTTCCAAATTTAACAATTTTGATAGATTATTAATTACTTTCGTTCCGATATATATAATTGTTGTTCGTTATCTTATAATAGGTCTGGATTTGGGATTGAAATTAGAGTTCGCCTCACTTTTCCTGTATTTCCGCTTGGTTGTACATGTATAATCCCCAGCTTCTGTACTCTCTCCCCTCACTTAAGACTGTCCGTAGACGCTTGGTATTCGTGATGGGAGATCGCTTCCAAGTCAGACATCGTTGTGTCTTCAATCTCGTTTTCCCCTTCATCTCTACTGGAAGTTGTCGATGGCTCTCTATTTACATTGTTTCGTCCTTATTCGTTACTGTTACTCTTAGAATTTTCAATCGAGACTTGACTCGATTTTTCTGTACCATCAGGCTCAGCCGTGTTTATCTGTGATTGTTCTATTCTTTACGATGACGGATTCTAAGACGGTATTGCTGGATGTACCATCGATCTAGTACTAAGACTTACTTCCAGAGCAGTGCCCATCAGCCGACCGTTGTGGCCAAACGTTCTAGGCACTTCAGTCTGGAACCGCGCGACATCTACGGTCGCAGGTTCGAATCCAGCCTCGGTCCTGGATGTGTGTGATGTCCTTAGGTTAGTTAGGTTTAAGTAGTTCTAAATTTAGGGGACTGATGACCTCAGATGTTAAGTCCCATAGTGCTCAGAGCCATTTGAACCATTTTTGAACTGCCCATCACATCATCCTGAGTGACCTCCATCGCGAACGTTTCTGAGTGGTTTGTTGTAAATTGTCCGACCGCAATTTCAATGTCTATTTGACTGTGAGGTTGCTTACTTATCCTTGCCGCGGCATCAGGTCTGCTAGTATCCTTAAACTGACTATAAGGTAATGTATCAGTATTCCCCATTCCTAAGTTGTTCTGACTTTTTCCACATACTTCTAAGACGGAAATACCCGTTTGGTCGAAACATTTCAACATCACGATTGTGTTCACGCGTGCTGGTTCAAATGGCTCTGAGCACTATGGGACTTAACATCTGAGGTCATCAGTCCCCTAGAACTTCGAACTACTTAAACCTAACTAACCTAAGGACATCACACACATCCATGCCCGAGGCAGGATTCGAACCTGCGACCGTAGCGGTTGCGCGGTTCCAGACTGAAGCGCCAAGAACAGCTCGGCCACTCTGGCCGGCGTTCACGCGTGCTGTCTGCAAGCTTTGGATAATTAACTGCAACTGGGTGTATACTTATGCCCGCTACGTGGTCAGGTAATAAAAGCTAACGCTTAGTTAAAGTGAGTTTATGACGTAATATTTATTTGCATCGGTGTTATTTAACGTGGTGTGTTTTATTACATGCTGTTATTACCTCTTTATGTAATGTGTGTTTGATAGCCTCCAATACTCATAGTAGACGGGTCTGTTTTTAACTTCCGTTTTGATAGATCTTATTCCATTTGGGATAGTGAATCGATAAAAATCTGTCCAGATCTCCTTCCTCATTGCACGAACGTTTCCACAAATCTCTAATTTGAGTTTCATTACTTCGTTTGGTGCCTGCATGGGGATGTTAAAGAAACACACATTTGTCAAGTTGCCTTCCACTGAACTAACAGTAAGCTTAGAGACAGTGCCTGTTCCTAGTGTTAGCTCAGAGACAGTACACTCACGCATTTCTCCCTCGTGACCTAGGTAAGAGCAAAGTTTGAAATAGTAGATCGATTCATTAGTGTTAAGTTGTACGCTGTCTGCCTGATTCCTTGTTGGTTTCAATTACGAATTTCGAGAGCTGTTGGTCACTCGTTGTTCTCCGCGAATTCCAGATTCACAGCATTGAGGGTAGGTTTCTGTTACTGTTCATAGCTTTTCACATGCTTAAGAAAGTGTGAAGATTATCACTAGTCGTTTAACAGAACTGAGTAATAGGCGCTACGTGAGACTGCGCGAACAGCACATAACTTGTAACCTCTGGCTGCAGCGCACATACATAAACACCGCTTGACTGCCCGCTAGACCAGCAGGTCAGACATGGTGTCTACTAACACCACTGTTACATATTGCTGCAGACAGAAGGAAATAACTCCATGGCAGCGATACAATGTGTACACGTCTCCTGCGTCTTCAGTCGGCGAGCGGGTCATCAGCTTTGGTGCAGGATGAAACGAAACTGGATTCCCACGCTCTCTGCTTCGATAACTTCTATGAAATTCTGCTGCTGCAAGCATTACAAGAGCCTTTAATGCACGAAAACATCAGAACGTACGGTAAACTGACTCTACAGAAATCTTATATTCGCAGTGATCTGATTATGTTTAGTGAAAATCTACAGAAAATTTACATATTTCGCTGAATTGTCTCACAAAACCACAGTGGCAAGTTTAAATCGGCACTTCAGAAAAGATAACGTCTTAGGAGCCTTATTTTCCCACAATTTATTGAAACAAAGAAAGTGCAAAAATGCAAGTTCTAGTGGGAATCTTCATTCTCAGAGCACCTTATCTTTTGGTGACAAAGACCATTGCCGGTGCTTACATGCCTTGCCTCTGGTGCTTCCTGTGAATCTCTGTCTGCCTCTTTAGTGATAATTTATTTCTTATGTTCAAGTATAACTGATACGCAATGGAATGGGAACGCAGGTGAGACCTTTAAAATGTTTTCTTATACACTGAAGTGCCAAAGAAACTGGTACATCTCCCTAAGATCGTGTAGGGCCCTCGCGAGAACGCAGAAGTGTCGCAATACGACGTGGAATGGACTCAACTAATGTCTGAAGTAGTGCTGGAGGGAATTGACATCATGAATCCCGCAGGTCTGTCCATAAAGCCGTAAGAGTACGAGCGGGTTGATACTTCTTCTGAACAGCACGTTGCAAGGCATCCCAGAAGTGCTCAATAATGTTCATGTCTGGGGAGTTTGGTGGCCATCGGAAGTGTTTAAACTCAGAAGAATGTTCCTGGAGCCTGTCTGTAGCAATTCTGGACTGTGGGGTGTCGCATTGTCCTTACGGAATTACCCAAGTCCGTCGGAATGCACAGGGGACATGAATGGATGCAGGCAATCAGACAGGATACTTAAGTACGTGTCACCTGTCAGAGTCGTATCTAACGTACCGGAGGTCCATTACCACTCCAACTGCACACGCTCTACACCATTAAAGAGCCTCTACCACCTTGAACAGTCCCCTGCTGACATACAGGGTCCATGGATTGATGAGGTTGTTCCCATACTAGTACACGCCCATCCGTTCGATATAATTTGAAACGGGACTTGTCCAACCAGGCAATATGTTCCCAGTCATCAGAAGTCCAATGTCGGTGTTAACGGGCTGAGGAGAGGCGTAAAGCATTGTGTCGTGTAATCATCAAGGGTACACCAGAGGACCTTCGGTTCCGAAAGCCCATATCGATGATGTTTCGTTGAATGGTTCCCACGCTGACGCTTGTTGATGGCATAGCATTGAAATCTGCAGCAACTTGCGGAAGATTTTCACTTCTGTCATGTTGAAAGATTCTCTTAACTCGTCGTTTTGCCCGTCCTTGCAGGATCTTTTTCCGGATGCAGCGATGTTAGAGATTTCATGTTTTACCGGATTCCTGATATTCACAGTACACTCGTGGTCGTGCGGGAAAACCCCCACTTCATCGCTACCTCTGAGATGCTGTGTCCCATCCCTCGTACCGCGACTACAACACCACGTAGAAACTGACTTAAATCCTGATAACCTGTCATTGTAGCAGAAGTAACCGATCTAAGAACTGCGCAAGACACTTGCTGTCTTATATAGGCGTTGCCGACCGCAGCACCTTTACTCTGCCTGTATATATATCGCTGTATTTGAATACGCATGTTATACTTGTTTCTTTGGTGCTTCAGTGTATGTTACACTCTACGGATTAATGTTTATCAGGCATCGTCGATGAAGGAAATTTATTTTTTGGAAACGCACACATGCCGTGCCAAGGGTAGGTTTCCATTGCTGTTTATACCTTTGGAGGAAGAAAAATGTGAGATTGTAAGAAACCTGTGTCTATCGTCGGCAGTCTGTTGTTACAAACAGCACTGATCAGTATGTAGCAGTAGTTGAGATTATGGAGTCATACTCAATTTAAAAACGAAATTACATAGAGTGGGTACTACTAGAAAAGTGAAGAAAAACTGGAGGAGAAAAATACTAGGATAGATTAGTTATCAGATTGTGGCCCCTGACATCACAGATGCGTATTCGACACCAAGTCAAACAGTTTTCATTTACCAAGAAGATTTATTGCATTCAAACAGCCCTACATAAAATTTGCCACGTATTAAGTTTAGCTGACGAGCGCTTGCCTAAAAGGAAAGGAGTTGCTGGAAACAACCATTTCTTTTTTCTTTTATTGACAGAAAAAGGTTTCCTAAGAGCCATGAAGGGGAGTAGGAACATAACATGAACGCGCTGGATCAACGTCAACAATGGCAATTTCTGGCATTTTAGCGCAAAGAGAAGTTCTATTATACATGAACTAGGATGATAATAATAATAATTCCAATCGCAAAGAAAGCGGGTGTTGACAGATGTGAAAATTACCGAACTATCAGTTTAATAATTCACGGCTGCAAAACACTAACGCGATTTCTTTACAGACGATTGGAAAAACTGGTAGAAGCCGACGTCGGGGAAGATCAGTTTTGTTTCCGTAGAAATGTTGGAACACGTGAGGCAATATTAAGGAAAGATTAAGGAAAGGCAAACCTACGTTTCTAGCATTTGTAGACTTAGAGAAAGCTTTTGACAATGTTGACTGGAATACTCTCTTTCAAATTCTGAAGGTGGCAGGGGTAAAATACAGGGAGCGAAAGGCTATTTACAATTTGTACAGAAAGCAGATGGCAGTTATAAGAGTCTAGGGACATGAAAGGGAATCAGTGGATGGGAAGGGAGTGAGACAGGGTTGTAGCCTCTCCCCGATGCTGTTCAATCTGTATATTGAGCAAGCAGTAAAGGAAACAAAAGAAAAGTTCGGAGTAGGCATTAAAATCCATGGAGAAGAAATAAAAACTTTGAGGTTCGCCGATGACATTGTAATTCTGTCAGAGACAGTAAAGGACCTGGAAGAGCAGCTGGACGGAATGGAAAGTGTCTTGAAAGCAGGATGTAAGATGAACATCAACAAAAGCAAAACGAGGAAAATGGAATGTAGTCGAATTAAGTCGGGTGATACTGAGGAGATTAGATTAGGGACTGAGACACTTAAAGTAGTAAAGAAGTTTTGCTATTTGGGGAGCAAAATAACTGATGATGAGGGAAAGTGTTTCTCAAGAATAGAAATTTGTTAACATCGAGTATAGATTTAAGTGTCAGGAAGTCGTTTCTGAAAGTATTTGTATGGAGTGTAGCCATGTATGGGAGTGAAACATGGACGATAAATAGTTCGGACAAGAAGAGAATAGAAGCTTTCGAAATGTGGTGCTACAGAAGAATGCTGAAGATTAGATGGGTAGATCACATAACTAATGAGGAGGTATTGAATAGGATTGGGGAGAAGAGAAGTTTGTGGCACAACTTGACTAGAAGAAGGGATCGGTTGGTAGGACATGTCCTGAGGCATCAAGGGATCACAAATTTAGCATTGGAGGGCAGCGTGGAGGGTAAAAATCGTAGAGGGAGACCAAGAGATGAATACACTAAGCAGATTCAGAAGGATGTAGGTTGCAGTAAGTACTGGGAGATGAAGAAGCTTGCACAGGATAGAGTAGCATGGAGAGCTGCATCAAACTAGTCTCAGGACTGAAGACAACAACAATAACAACAACAATAATGTGAATAATACAGAAAATGCATTACCGGAATGTAAATGATCATTATAAATGTATACGATCAACACGTGTGTTCCAGGTGGCGGTGGAAAGGTGGGGGGGGGGGGGGGGGGGGGCAAGGGAGGAGGATCTAGTTACTGTTAGATAGGAGTTTCAGTTCTATTCAACTCCTTGAAGTCCAGAATAACGTGTAATATGTATGGGGAGCCTCATATGCACTATTCATATAATAGCCGGCCGAAGTGGCCATGCGGTTAAAGGCGCTGTAGTCTGGAACCGCAAGACCGCTACGGTCGCAGGTTCGAATCCTGCCTCGGGCATGGATGTTTGTGATGTCCTTAGGTTAGTTAGGTTTAACTAGTTCTAAGTTCTAGGGGGCTAATGACCTCAGCAGTTGAGTCCCATAGTGCTCAGAGCCATATTCATATAATAATTATGTTCAGTGAATGTTTCCTCCTTCTTAATAAAGCACCAGTGAAAGCAAAGAGATACTTACGAACAAAACACAAAGAAAGAAAGTAAAAAAACCTGATCTGCTAGTTTACTTAGTGATTATCACATCATTTTCAGTACCAGTAAAATAGGTTTGGAGACTGTAATCCATAATCACATATGCTATCATGATGTTGTACAGTCACCGTGTCTTTATTATGACACATCTCGGTTTTGCATACCGAAATCTGTGTCCCACATGTGACATTCGGAGCACATGGTCGTTTAGTAGAGAAACTGGCTGTGATTCATGAGAAATGAGTAAATTTTTTTGCGTCACCTGTGGGCGTGCTTATTTCATCAGAAGCCGGGAAAACACGTAATTATGTGATACCTATTTTTTATAAATTGTTAATTGTTCCGTGATAAGCATTATGACATCTAGTTTTATAAGTATATTTTACTCTTCAGAACGGCACACAGCAAAATCAGGCATTTAATTATTTCAAGATTAGTAATAGTCAACAATTCAGTGAAGTGAGCAAAACTATACGCACTATCCGGGAAGTTGACAGAACACGGTGAAAAACTAAAACAAGAAATAATTACCGACTTGTCCCGCAATATAAATACGTTAACGGAAAAGGTAACATCCGTATATTGTAAACAGGAACAACTTGCAGGTGAGTTACAATAACTCTGCTGTCAGTGCAGCAGCTACTTGGTCCGGGAACCACCAACCTGTGTGATTAATGTGTGCAGCGATGAAGAGCATAATCACAGACAATTGTACAACAGGGACACTCTGAATGAAGCAGTGCAGCTGTTAAGATACTGACTGCATTTATGGAATGTTCTGTCGGTACTTGGAGCAACACTGACCTCGTATTCGGGAGGATGGAGTTTGCTCTGTCCAGCTATCCTGCTTTAAGGTTTCCACAGTTTTCCTAAACTATTTTAGGCAAATACCGGAATGGTACCTTCTTCCAAGGCCAGGGCCCACCAGCTGTCCCAAGCTCACAAAGGCATGAATGTATGTTTTGAGCTATTTATTTTCATTATATTACGGTGACTAATTCTGTATCACTGTGAGATAATCCGCGGATGAATAAATAAATAAACAAAAGAAAAAAATTGTAAATAGTGTATCTACAATTCCAAACCTATTCATGTTTTCTACAAATACATTATGTAGGTCTCAGTTGAATTATGTATGTTCATTTATACAGATATCACGCACTGAAAATCACTTCGACCAGCATATAACAGCCAGCCTTATTCTACAGATATTCTTATAACTGGTTTGATATGTATGCACTTTTTACAGTCTACAATTACATCACAATTGTACTCTACAGACGGTTTTACAGTCTATAACATCGCGTACCGGTACCACTGCTCTTCCTCTTGCTCGTTCCCTCCTGTGTTTTGTGCAAATGGTGTGCGAATAGAGTTTTCTCGCGTAGGGTGCGATAAGCATTTCAGCAAAGTTTTCGCAAAGAATAAATGAAATTCTGACGGAACTTCCATCAGTTCTTGACTTCTCTAGCTCCTCTATCGATGGACCGAGGAATTTTTAAGTTACCCTCAATGTGGAACAATTAGTTTTACGGGATCCATCAATTTTAAACAGCTCTGGACGTATATGTCCAAATTATTTTACGGTTATTACTGTTTTCTATGATTTTTCGTTAATGATGTAGTCAAGCGCCGGCCGGAGTGGCCGTGCGGTTCTGGACGCTACAGTCTGGAACCGAGCGGCCGCTACGGTCGCAGGTTCGAATCCTGCCGCGGGCATGGATGTGTGTAATGTCCTTAGGTTAGTTAGGTTTAAGTAGTTCTAAGTTCTAGGGGGACTGATGACCTCAGAAGTTGAGTCTGATAGTGCTCAGAGACATTTGAACCATTTTTTTGATGTAGTCAAGCAATAAAGGATATCACTGTAAATTTATCAGCATAACGTCAGATTTATTTACTATGTGCAGGATCAACTTCCAGTCAGTGTACTGGAAAGCGATCCTCTACAGGTCTTTACTGAATTAGATACCCCCACGAGGTTCGCCGCTGTTTGGAGGGTGCGTCCATGGCTACCACAGGGCCCCAGCCTTTGCAGCATGTTTCCACTTCTGTACTGCATACCTATCCTCTTGTTGTTCCTTTTGCCCTCCCCCGTGGAACAAGTCTCGTGTATTTTTGGGAATGTGTTCTGCATTTTCAGTAGCCTAACATCAGAATAGTGTCTCCACTATTTTTCGTTCCTCTTTTTCGTTCTTCTTTCCCCTTCTCCCATCTTCCCACCGCTTCGGCGTTTGAGGTTGCTCATTTTCTTCTTCCTTCCGATGCGCTTCTGAAGACCGGGCCAAGCGTCTCACGAGTAATGGGTGAATTGTTAACGCGTAATTCCTAGCCCCCTGTCGACAGTTAGGGTTCGCACGTACCCCCTGGTACAGGCCAGGCCAATGGAGGGGTGATTGTGTGAGCTGCTACCTTCCCAAATTTCCAATTGCTCCGTTGCTCCCTCTGTCAGGTGTTCAGGAGGTGAGACCTGAGATGTCGACTATCACTTAAGTTGCGTGCGACCCTCTCTGGGGGGGGGGGGGGGGGGGGGGGGGGGGGGCTATTGTAAGGAGCGCGTGGACGAGCGGTTCGAATGCCGGACATCTGCCACTCCAGACATTTGCCACATATGCCCCTTCTCCAGGTAGCGATACCTCAGGTAAGGGACGCCCTTCTTACTTCTGTCCGCTTTCAAACCTCCGTCTCCACATCTTACTCTATACAACCAGTACGTAAGGGACCTTCTTCTTCTTTTCCGAAATAGTAGTATTTATAACTTTTGGGAAAGAAAACAATACCGACGATTATGTCAGTATGTAATTAGTTCTGCGAAGTATAAATATAGACCCCTCTGTCTGTACGGCAGCTTCCTTTCACGCTTACTGATTGCGATAGGAACAGTCCATCGCCATGGGAGCAACAAGAAACGAATGATGTAAAGAGAATGCGAATGTACGCTAATCATTTCTTTTTGATCATTGCATTTGTGCCTACTTTAATTACTACAACTGCATGCCCAAAAGACAATAAGGAAAGAAGAAATGGGTATGTGAATGTTTAAAACGACATACTCCATATTAATTTACTCTCTAAAATGCGACATCTCTTTGTTAATAAGGTGTAGCGGGACAATGTTCAAAACATGACTGAAAATACTTTCACTAAATAGAGATAAGATCATCTATGATTGACATGTCATCTAAAGTCGACATACAATTTTAAAATGTTAGAAATAAGGAAATGAAGTAACACAGAATGCTATGCTTGTAAAGTACGTTGTTGTTCTACATTGTTTAGTTCTGGTATTTACAGGCTCACAGAGAAAGCATCCTAGGTTTTGGAAGGAAAAGCCGTAATTGTAATGATCTCCGCTACAACAGAAGCAAGAAGCACAACTTAAGGACAAATAATGTAATGTGTGTTCCAGCTCACAAGCGATATTGAAGCAGATTGTTCCTGTAACTTAGTATGAGCAGAGGTTATATTAGACAACCGGAATAAATTAATAATTGGCTTATTTTACCGACACCCGGTCTCAGATGAAACAGTTGCTGAACAGTTCAAAGAAAACTTGAGTGTCATCACAAATAGGTACCCCACTCATACAATTATAGTTGGCAGTGACTTCAATCTGCCTTCCGTATGTTGACAAAAATACATTTTCAGACCCTATTATAGATAGAAAACAACTTCCGTAATTGATCTAAATGCTTTTTTAAATTATTTTGAACAAGTAGTTCACGAGGCCATTCAAATTGTAAATTGTTACGAAAACACACGTGACCTTTTAGCTACAAATAATCCTGAGCATCACGACGGATACAGGGATTAGTGAACACAGTCGTAGGGAGGCTCAGTTCCATAACAAAGAAATTCACCAAAACTAAACACGAAATATATCTGTTTATAAAAGCAACTAAAAATTCGGTTGACGTCTTCCTAAGAGACAGTCTCCAATCCTTCCAAACTATGTAACTGAAGACCACATGTGGCCTTAGTTCAAAGAAATAGTATCAACAGCGCTCGAGAGATTCATACCAAATAAATTAATAAGAGACGGAACTGATGCCCCATGGTACACAAAACACGACAGAAAGCTGCTGCAGGAGCACAGAAAAAGGCAAGTATAATTTAGACAAACGCAAAATCTCCAAGATTGGCGAAGTTTTACCGAGGCTCGAAATTTGGTGCGGATTTCAATGCGAGATGCATTTAATAGTTGCCACAACGAAACTCTCTCTAGAAATGTGGCGGAAAATCCAAAGAGATTCTGGTTCTGTGTTAAGTAAACCAGCGGAAAGGCTGAGTAAGCGATGAGGAGGAGGAAGAGGAGGAGGGGGTGGGGACAAGGGACCCAACCCTTCGGAGCAGGTAAAATCGTGGCAAATGTCCGGCGTGGCACATGTCCGCACACCGAGCGGTTCTAGGCGCTTCAGTCTGGAACCGCGCGACCGCTACGGTCGCAGGTGCGAATCCTGCATCGGGCATGGATGTGTGTGATGTCCTTAGGTTAGATAGGTTTAAGTAGTTCTAAGTTCTAGGGGACTGATGACCTCAGAGCCATTTGAACCATCTGAAGGAGCGTGCCAATGGAGACGCTGCAGTCATGGGGGATTTTCTCTCAATGAGCGAATCATATTCTTCGCACTCAACATCTACTAAACGTAAACAGAATGAGGCTAACTATTCAAAGACCGTCCCAGATGCACCAGGGTTCCTTCGGGTTTCACGTACTGAAGACAATCAGTCCTTTGCTACAGCAAATACGTTTATTATTCAGAATGGTGTTGATGTAATTGCCAGCCCTGTGAAATCGTACTCTCGTTTACGCAGTGTCACTTAGTTCTCGGAGACTACTACTGATTCTCAAGCACAACAATTGCTTGCAGCTTCACTGCTCCCCGGCTATCCTTGTTTGTGTTAAGGCCCATCGAACGCGGAATTCTTGCCGTGGTGGTATTTACACTAGGCTGCTAGATGGTCTCACTGAGGCAGAAACCCAAACGTACCTCTCTAATTAGGGCGTATTTGCAATCCATCTGGTGAAGAAAAAGATAAATGCATCTTTAGTCCCCACACGCACTCTTTTCCTCACTTTTGATAGAGTGGTGCTTCCTTCAAAGATCAAAGCAGGCTATGAAGTTATCACAGTCTGACCGTACATTCCGAACCCGATGCGCTTCTACCAGTGTCATCGTTACAACCACACTCAAATGTCCTGTCGACACCTGGCCAAATGTCTAACCTGTGGTAGGGCTGCTCACGAGGGCGATTGTTCTCCTCCTCCTCCCCGCTGTATCAACTGCAACGGCGACCATGCAGCCTCCTCCCGAGATTGTCCCATGTATCTCGGCGAGCGGGCCGTCCAGGAGATCTGGGTGAAGGAAAAAGCGCCTTAACCTGTTGCTCAAAAGTTGTTGGCTGGTCGGAAATCCTGCAGTCTAGCATCCAGCATTTACAGAATTGTTCTTGCTACATCTTGCTCCGTGAAGAACATGGCCACGCAGACATGCGACTTCAAATTCAGCACCGCAGTTGTAAAATCGCCCAGTGTCACGGTAGCATCCCCGTCTCCTCATCCATCTGTGCAACTAGCAACCAAACTTTCGCCTCATGGGACGAAGCCACCTGCTACACAACCGGTAGGCTGGAAAGGATGGGAAGAATACTCCCACGAAGACTTTTTACGTCACTCCAGTGAACAAACATCTGAGTCATCGTCTTCAACCAAAAAGGCTCCAAGAAATCAAAGACAAACGGTCTTCTCCTTTGCCAGTTTGGAAATTCTCCCTAACGGTGTCGCCACGTCATACCTTCACCCGGCTGATCTCCGCGTCGCTGGTGCGCACGGCCAATCATTGTTCTGCCCTGGACGCCACAGACCGACAGAGGGAGAACGCCGGTACCTCTGTAGATCTCATGGAGCAGGATCCCCCCGCCTCTTTGTCCTGTAGCAATGACTCCTCGAAGGCTGGCAGCCGGCAGCCGCCGAGGTGACAGCCCTTCATTATTTCCCTCCTCCCCTTTCCTCCAATGGAATACTCGCGGTGTTAGATCTAACAAAGAGGGATTATAGCTGCTCTTGGAATCCCAGCGTCCACTTCTTCTCTGTTTCCGGCAAACAAAATTTGCCCTCACGACTGCCTCGAGCTCTCGCATTTCTTTTCGGTCCACTTTGCCTTCCACCCACAGGATGCCATTCCATCTGATGGGGGAGTCATGCAGCTCATCCGGGGTGGCATTCACAGTTAAACCATCTCCCTGACTACTCGGCTTCAAGCTCTTGCAGTTCGCATTTTCCTTCCTCGCTTCACCCTTTCCCTTTCTACCGTTTACATTCCTCTATCATTCGGTGGCATCAGGACAGACATCCTCCGGCTTACTGGGCAACTCCGTCGCCCCTTTTTGGTGCTTTGTGACTTTAATGCACACAATCCCCTTTGGTGTTCTCCCAGCACGTGGCTCAGAGACGCCCTCTTGGCTGACTTTCTCAGTCAACGTAACCTTATTTGTCTTGACAAGAGACCACCCACGTTCCTTTCAGACTCCACGCACACCTATTCCCAATTGGACCTCTTCTTCTGCACTGCTCAGCTTGCCCGTCATCTCGAGATGTCCTTCGCCTCTGAGATGTACTCGAGCCAACATTTCTGCTGACGCCTACCACACCTACGTGCACACCGAAATGGCAGCTTTCTAAGGCCGACTGGAGGCTTTACTTCTTCCTGGCAACCTTCGACAACCAACGTTCCCCCAGTTGTGACGACCAGGTAGAATATCTTACAAACATTATCCTTACCGTCGCAGAACGTTCCAGTCCTCATACCTCCTCTTTACCGCGCCGTATCCCGGTTCCTTGTGAACTGTGGCGTGCCGCGACGCAATTCGCGCGGGAAGACGTGCTCTCAGCGTTTTTAACCGTCATGCTACCATGGCAAACTGCGTTCTTTATTAGCAGCAGCGTGTACAGTGTTGCCGCGTTCTTCAGGATAGCAAAAACGTTATCGGGATTTCATTTACTAGTTCTTTTTACAGTTCCACTCCCTCTTCCGTCGTGTGGGTCAACTTCCGACGGCTCTCTGGGACTAAGGTTCAATCCCCCACTTCATCTCGATCCTCCACCCCAGTGCCGGACGTTGTTTACATTCAGATGTTACAGCACATTTCTCTTGTGGGCAAGCACTTTCTCCTTCACACGTACAATCGGGTCTGGGCAGAGCGCACAAGGTATTCATCTGGTGATCCCAAAGGACTCGACGGCATAGGCACAGTCGTGAAATGTATACGGCCTTCGATGTTGGAAGGACATTGTGAGAAGATTGTCAGATCTAGTTCTGATGAATGATTATGATGTCAGTCTCCACTTGAGAAATCATATAATCAAGCTCCCGCCACTACTACACAATCTATTTTCTTCGCCAGGGCTTACCAGCGTATTGAAATATGCCTGATACGAATCACGATATTTAGAAGGTCATCCGCGACAGTTTGAATTCCTGATGAATTCTATTGTATATAATGTTGTCTGTCGTGTGTGCTATGAGAAAAAATTTCGTTCATTTTACGTGCATTGTGCATGTTTTAAGCAGTTCTTTACAGATTATCATTATTTCAATGATTTTGTGCCACGGTAACGAATTACTACAAATTTTCAATAAACAAAGTACATGTATCTGGAAAGGTAAACTGAGCAGTAAAAAATGAATTTAAAACGTAAAATAGCAAAATAAAATGTAAAACAAGTATAAAGAAAATAGGTAACTAGACTAGTAATGAATGTTTAGATATTTTAATTAGGTAAGTTGAAAATACTCTGACAGCACAATGCATATAGCTTACTTTCCAAGAATAGTTTTTCAGGAACCAGCTTTTAATACACATGGATGTTGTAACAAAAAATTTCAGTTTTCGGAATTAATTAATGGAGGTTGAGTATTTTGCAAAATTGCAACTAATTACAAAATTCGATTATACAGTTTTCAAGAACGTTACTTATATATCAACTTTTATATGAGAAATATTTTTATATATCATCGTTTCGCAGGAACTTCCTCCAAACCTAATATATTGAATTACCTCTCGTGGTGTGTTATACCCGTTAAATACGAAACTGGGCACAAACAAAATATGTTCCAACAACATAGTTTATTGACTCTTCAGATTGTTTCCTTGTGAGTTCCTTTTGTCACGAAGTTTTCAATCCTTTCATCAAACTGGCCGAATATTCTGTAAATTTATTTTTTATTTTTTCACCATTCATCTATCAGGTACTGTATCAAATTGCTTTCAAAACTCAGGTAACACGACAGCCACCGCGGAGGTACGTACTATCTTATACTGTCGCAGTTCAATAGTAAAAAACACGTTCGTTAATTGTATATTAGATTCACATGAGCGATAAAATACTAGAACAACTCATACCTTGTGAAATTCAAAAGAGTTTTTGATGACAAATTTTTACTTTATGTGATGGCCGGCTTCGATCAGTTAGATCATCTGATTCCTCTGTCTCCTTGAACTAGTAACTAAACCAAATAAAACTCATAGCTAACATTGACACCATCACAGAATACAGAAACGTTGATAGTACAGGTATGCTGACGGTGACTCTACATAAAGGGTCATGTGTGTCCATAACAATGTCATCAGGTTTTTATATCTTGTAGCGGTGACAGTCTTGGATAAAATTTTTATTTCTTTTGATTATTACTTTAAGGATACCGAAGAATTTGATAGTAGGTAGTTAAATAAAGTTATTATTCGGTATCAAAGGCTGCTTTGAATTTCAGTAGTTCTTAAACATTGGGTAGCTATATTCTTCAGTGAGATCATGTCGCACTTCATCGACTTATATTGTCTTTTTCTTAAATTCGAATTGCCTTGTGCCGTTTCTCAACCTCCTGGAATGCTTCGGTGCTGCAGCGACCTACAATAATTGGTTCTAAAAGGAGACTAAGCTCTTTCGTACTAACAGTGTCTTAGAAGGAAAGAAAAAGAGATTCTGGATTAACGTCACGCCAACAACAAGGTCATTACAGACGGAACACAAGCTCATAGTCTACTGTGAAAGGAAGTTGGCCGTATCCTTTCGAAGGAAACATACCGGCATTTTTCTTACCAAATTTGAGGAAATCACAGATAAACTACATTCGGATGGTCGGACTGGACTTTTAAACACCATCTTCTCGATACGAGACTAGTTTATTACCACAGCGCCGCGCGAGGAAGCCGCGCGGTCTAGGGCACCATGTCACGGTCCGCGCGGCTTCCCCGTCGGAGGTTCGAGTCCTCCCTCGTACATGGGTGTGTGTGTTGTCCTTAGCGTAAGTTAGTTTAAGTTAGATTAAGTAGTGCGTAAGCTTAGGTGGCGATGACTTCAGCAGTTTGGTCCCATAAGACCTTACCACAAATTTCCAAATTTTACCACTGCGCCATTTGTTCGGTAAGCTGTATACAGTCGGAACGTTGTCCCATTATAAAAGAAGTGAATAGGCTCTTCCTCTATAACTTGTAATTTCAATTCGTTTGCAGCGTTCTTGCGATAGTCGAAAGGAGCAGCCGTACAAATATCCTCTTTGGTGAAGTAATTACGGACTGTAGACCTTGGCTTTAACTTTCAAAATGTTTATAGCGGCTGTTGACCCATGCAAGTGGAAAAGAGTGCACGTAATACAATACTACATCTCACTTGTTGTCAATATTCATTTTGGTGCGAATGTGATCATTGAGATTGAGCTCTCTCTCTCTCCGTTCGTAGTAACTTCCTAACCCACCTAATGAACTACGGCAGACCTTTCCCATTAACCAAAATCTTATTCGACAAATACCTTTCTAACGCCCTTTGTAGGATAATCTTCAGTTTTTACCGCTGATCCCTCACATTTCTTAACAAGGGGATGAATGTTCGATGTTAACAGCTCTGATAACGTGCTATTGTGCTTACGCATTTGCTAAGCATAAATATTTTCCTAAGTTTCTTAACAGTCTTTGAACACCCTCAGTTATTCATTGTGTAACAGCCATATGGGTACAGGTACGCCTGTACGTTAACTTAATCACGAAATTCGGGTTCGTTCATCACCAGGAGATCTGACATATCCCCCTTCTGAGTGGGTCTACAACTGCACATCAATGAAGAAGCTTAAAATAATATTACACTTATCTCTAGCCCTAGAGCATTTTCAAATCACGTTTATTACCATTATAATAGCTGACAAGTTGGAGTTTCTCCCTTTGTCCATATAATTATCAACAAAATTAAGTGAAACGCTGTTTAGTAAGCAACATATCCATTCTTATTCTCATGCTCAGATTACTCTACATTCGGTTGACAAACACAGGGATTCATCTTCAGGAACCCGTCAAACATATAAAAACTAAAATCATGTTTCAGATGACGATCTGTATGAAAACCAAAACGAAGACTGTGGAGAACTTAAATCAGATACACACCATCTAGCATAGCCGTGCAGCCTTGGGTTCTGAGCCTTTAAGGAAGACAGTGTGGGTGCGTAACTATTGAAATAACAAACGGGGGACAGCGTATATTTTGTATACAATTACCAAAACGCATACTATACAATCAGTAGTGTGGGAACTGAAACTACTAGGAAACGAAAACATCTCTAGTGAACTATCATGACCTAAAAGAAAGACACGCAAATAGATATGAAAGGTTAGGTCTACTTACAGCGGAATTGGCGACTGTCGAAGAGGAAACGTTCAGATACAAACGCCTAAACTCAAGGTACAACAAATGTGGGAATACAGCACATACCATACGAGAATACATCATTATCATCATTAGTTTACGTAACCATTGGTCACCTTGATCTCTCTTTGATCACAAATTACTAGCATGTTGAAGAATGTAGCCGCAAGGTTGAACATACAACGTAACGGCCCGAGAAACCGGAAGTTGGCAGACAGAGCTACAAGCTAGTGTGCTAAGCTGGGTCCCAGTAATCGGATCGTCAAGAACCTCTGTCACCTGTATTTGCTGGTGAATGGAATGGGAGTTACAGCTTCCCACCTTCCTTGAAGATGAAATGAATTTCACTTTTTGGTGCCTGATTAATGGATACCACCCATTCCTTTGATTGCTCTTTCGTTTATGGCTTGAGGTGGTATACAAATTTGGTTATATTCGTTCGAAATCGATACGAATGATCCTTTTCCCATTTTTATTACACAGCACTTAAAATTTGTGACATCCTACTTAGTTAATATTGCATGTCATAGGTTGATGGACATTAAATTACAACTCGACGAAAGACAGCAAATCACGAAATTTTACTTAGTATGCCTACACAGTGCACCAGGAAAGATAATTAAAGTTGTAGACCATTTGGGGATATGCAGGGTGAAAAATTTAGCACACAAATGGTTAAAATGGTTCTAAGCACTATGGGACGTAACTTCTGAGGTCATCAGTCCCCTAGACTTAGAACTACTTAAACCTAACCAACCTAGGGACATCACACACATTCATGCCCGAGGACGGATTCGAACCTGCGACCGTAGCGGTTCCAGACTGTAGCGCCTATAGCCGCTCGGCCACTCCGGCCGGCATTAGCACACAGAGCAGATACCTCTGACGCCAACAGTGACTGTAACCCGACGGAGCTCGGATGACACAGGCGAGTGCTTCCTCCCAGGCTGCAACTCGATATTCAGTCGTCATCAAACAGACAGACTGGCGAGCCTGGCGTGCTATTCTTTCAGTAAACGGTGATCTGATGTCTGTACAACGTACTGCCCATCGGCAACATCCGAAATACTTCTACATCGAGATAGGTGAGGATGCCATCGCTTATACTCGGTCTTGCATTATCATGTTGAAAGATAACGCCACTGACACCTGAAAGATAGGGAAGAGAAAGTGGCCATAACACGTCGATAATTTAGTAGCTGTTACCAGCCATGAGAACCACAAGTGATCATGTTGTGTACTCAGTGACACTCCGTACCATGTCATCAGGTACTAGACCAACATGACGAAGACGAATGTATTCTAGCAACGTTCGTCTTCTTCGGAGCCATCGCAAACAGAAATTCGATGGTGATGTATAACGCAGAAACGGAACTCGTCTGAAAGGACGATGTGGTGCCACTCGTGTGTCATGTGGTGTCGTTAGCGACAACAATGTCCGCGCGTCACTGTCTGTTGCCGCTCAAGGGAAACCAAAACAATAGTCACTGTAATGACCATCGATGATCTCCCAGACGGAAACTGTTCGTGTTGCTCCAAATAAACCCTTTTGCTGACTAAAACTACGTGACGTGACTGTACGAGCCTGCACCACCTAATGAATAATACACTATGTATTCAAAAGTATCCGCACACCTGACTGAAAATCACTTACAAGTTCGTGGCACCCTCCACCGGTAATGCTGGAATTCATTATGGGGTTGGTCTACCCTTAGCCTTGATCGCAGCTTCCACTCTCGCAGGCATACTTTCAATCAGGTGCTGGAAGGTTTCTTGGGGAATGGCTGCCCATTCTACACGGAGTGCTGCACCGAGGCGCGGTATCGGTGTCGGTCGGTGAGGCTTGGCACGAAGCTGGCATTCCAAAACACCCCAAAGGTGTTATAGGATTCAGGTCAGGACTCTGTGCAAGCCAGTCCATTACAGGGATGTTATTGTCGTGTAACCACTCCGCCACAAGCCGTGAATTATGAACAAGTGATGCAAGATGCAATCGCTATCCCCGAACTGCTTTTCACAGTGGCAGGCAAGAAGGTGCTTAAAACATCAATGCAGGCCTGTGCTGTGACAGTGCCACGCAAAACAAGAAGGGATACAAGCCCCCTCTTTGAATAACATGACCATACCATAACACCAACGCCTCCGAATTTTACTGCTGGCACTACACACGCTGGCAGATGACGTCCACGGGCATTCACCGTACCCACACCCTGCCATCGGATCGCCACATTGTGTACCGTGATTCGTCGCTCCACACAACGTTTTTCCACTGTTCAGTTGTCCAATGTTTACGCCCCTTACATCAAGCGAGGCGTCGTTTGGCATTTACCGGCGTGATGTGTGGCTTATGAGCAACCGCTCGTCCATGAAATTCATGTTTTCTCACCTCCCGCCTAACTGCCATAGCACTTTCAGTGGATTCTGATGCAGTTAGGAATTCCTGTGTTATGGTCTGGTTAGATGTCGGCATATTACACATTACGACCCACTTCAACTGTATGCGGTCTCCGTCAGTCAACAGACGAGGTCGGCCTGTACGCTTTTGTGCTGTACGTGTCCCTTCACGTTTCCACTTCACTATCACATCGGTAACAGTGGACCCAGGGATGTTTCGGAGTGAGGAAATCTCGCGTACAAGCGTATGACATATGTTGCGCCCAATAACCTGGCCACGTGCGAGGTCCGTGAGTTTTGCCGAGCGCCCCATTCTGCTCTCTCACGATATTAATGACCACTGAGGTCGCTGATATGGAGTACCTGGCAGCAGGTGGTAGCACAGTGCACCTAATATGAAAAATGTATTTTTTTTGTGGGTGTCCAGAAACTTTTGATGTCATAGTGTCTGGGCGCTAGTAACGGGGACCTGTTCAGGTAGTGCATGGGTTTAAGTATGGCTCTCCTGATCGATTCCACGACTGCATGATGGTAGTGGTTTCTGGATCAACAGTAGCAGCAGTTTGGCGGAACGATAAATCGCTGTCTCCATCGGCTACGATGCCGCCACTTTCGAAATCCGACTGATGCTGATAGACTTTTCTCATTCTTATACACGATTTAACACGGTTATTCTCACGTGAAACCAACATACAGATGCGATTTACGAATGAGACATCTACTGGATGGGGCAAATAAAATTGCCTCGCATGACTGGATATGATTGGACTTGAATGTATCCATATAACCACACCTCATGACGCGCACACCACGTTTACGCCCACCACGTGATCCACACCGGTGCATAGCGTAGTGCGGGCTGTGACAGTGTGAGTGGAGCGGTTCACACTTGACTTAATTTGTAAAACCACGACAAAATAAAACTTTTCACACAGTCCTGCCAACAATGTGTCTATGCCAGGCCGGGAAGTTCGCTCTATGCTTTCGAATGATTAAAACAGCAGAATGCATAAAATTAAATGACGTGCAGCTGAGCAATTACGACTGCTCACGTATTGAACATTGCCTTAGTACGGATTAGAGCTACGCTCTACCAAAGCTACGGTTTGGTAGTTATGGTACAGTACATAAATGACGTAGTAAATGCTATGATTACCTATAGAACAGGTAACATTGGAAGGGAAATAAATATAAATGAATGTGTGAGAGGGAAACTGGGAGCGGACGACTTCTCTTTGTTTTTTGTTTGTTTATTTGTTTGTTTTGCTCATAATTAGAACTGCATTCATTCAGTGCTCCTTCGCTGTGTATGTTATTTCCTTAGAAAACATAAATTGAATTTTATAAGTAATAAATATTAGTTGAGCGGACTTCATCGCTTTTATGTTGCCAAAGCAATTACTTTTGACGCAAGTACAACTTACATTTACAAAAGTAAAAGTCAATATAATTATTGTGGTTATTTTGTACTTAATAGGACGTTCTTCATCATGATCAAGGGAAAGAGTTTTCTGTATTACCAATAAGTGTGCAGTCGCTGATGAATAACAGAAATATGCTTTTTATGAAGCAAAGTTTCGTATGTTTTTGCTTTGCGTTTTCTTAAGAAATCGTGTTTTCTAACGCTGTACTACGAATTTGTGTTTTTTTTTTTAATTTTACTAGGACATCCCTCTGTTCCACGCTATAATTTCTGTTTATTTTTAAGTAAGGGTCAGAAGGATAAGTATGCCGAACAAAAATGTTCCGTGGGTTAAGCGGCCTTTGTATATGATCATTCAGTTTCTAGACGATTCATCGCTTGCAGTTTCTAGGGGAAACTAGTAAGACACTGATCGCATAGTGAAACAAAGCGATCGAAGTGAGGTAACGTCCTACAAGTATGCAAAACACCTAACGTACAGGTAAGGCGGATACGATCTAAATTGAGCAAGGCTACTAAGAAAACTATCGTAGTCTTTGTTTATGTTTATCGTAGTCTATAGTAGCCTGCGGTAGTGTTACATATCTATTGAATATGTAAGACATTGGAGAAAGCGTAGTTGGTATCATATTCCCGTGCCCGCAGTGAAGCGGTCCGCAAAACATAAATAACGTTTCCGAAGAAGCGGTGGCAGTCGATGAGAGGGCGCTGCTTGTTTGGTGTAGAGGGAGCGCTCAGAAGGGTAAGCGGGCGTGGCCCGCGTCCCCGCCCCGCCCACGCTGGAAAAGTGTCCGGCTTTGGCAGGTAGAGGGAGCTTCCCGGAGCGGAGTGCAAACAGCGGCCGCGGCGCCACAGCTCTTTCCTTCCGCTGCTTCCCTCGCTTCTTTCCTCCTCGTCTCTCCCTGTCCTAGAGAGGCGACGTAGTTCGGTTTAAACACTGAACCACCGTAAACACCCAACGAATTCTCAGAAGAATCTCTCTCTACCACTTTGTCATTTCGATCTCGTTAGGAATTTTCGTAGACCAAAAAAGTACGTGAATTTTATAGCTCGTATTTTCCCAAAAATTATTACTTCTTGATTTAGGACGGTCCACGCCGAGGGGCTCGGGTTCGATTACCGGCTGGGTCGGAGATTTTCTCCGCTCGTGGATTGGGTGTTGTGTTGTTCTCTTTATCATTTCATCATCATCAGTGGAAGGCAACGGGAAACCACCACTGGAATCACTTCCCTAGATGCTCATGCGGTGGACCTCTCTGACAAGGCTTCTCCCATGACATGGCCTGCCGTAAGGCAGAACAGAAAGTTTTTTATGACGGTCGCATATATGCAACAAAAGCGCTTCCGTAGCCGAGATCGGTGACGCACGCCCGTGCGGCGGAACTTGACTAGAAAGTAAGCCGGTTTGAATCCCGGTCGTGGATGAAATTTTTACTGCAAGTGAAGCTAGGGGCGTAAAGTTTCTGATCACTAATCTTTGCGCCAATATGTTGGATTAAATTAGCCAGACTTCTCCGCAGTGCTCGCCAAGTGCGGACGTGTGGCACAACTGATGGCGATCCGTCAGTCAGAAGGGGACGAAAAACTCGTCAACCCGCTTGGCGCATTTCGAGATGAGTAGGCTATGTGCCGGCACTGGGTTTTATCCTCACCTTGACAACACAAACCCAACAGTACACCGTACAAGCTCTCATAACCATCGTCCACATGACACAGATACACATTTCACACTTTATAACTCGTCGGAGGAAGGCAACGGCAAACCATTTGCCATGAGTGGCAAGGCAATGCAGAATTCTTGCATCTGCTCTCGCTAAGCTCATTCCCTGAGAACGTGACGAATAAAATATATGTGACTCAACGTAACTATAAGTCGCTTTCGTTCGTGGTATCGTAACTACGTTGCGGTAAACTCGAAATGTTTGTTATTTTACTACATTCTTAGTACTCTAAATTTCATTGAAGCGCAGAAATTACTATACGTTTAATGAAAGAGGTACGTACTTTATATTTCTCAGTAGAACTACAAATATTTCGTACGGTATTACACACAACAACTAACATTGGAACCTCTCGCAGGGAAGGCCTCAAATTATATACACCAGCAGTGAAACAGCACTGTTCTAGTTCCACTAACTTACCAACATCAGCCTCGCTTTAACGCATTTTCTAGCCTTCTTTTACAGTTTGTTTCAGTGTTATCATTAAAATGTGTTGCATCACAGAACTCCCAGTCCCAGAAATTAATGAACACCGTCAGGAAGATATTAATCTTTGCACCAAAAAATAATTGCTCCCCTAACTCGACAGGTGAAAAGGTGATGTTTTAGCAATATAGTGCTATACTCGACTTTTTAAATTTGACAAACCTGGTAAACAAGAGCTTACAGCATAGTATTTAAACTAAAACAAGTAAAAATAATATTAAAGAATTCAACATTACATGTCACAAAGCTAGATTAAGAAGATCCGTTAAAAATCCGTAGGTAACAAAATAAACAAATTAATCCAGGAACATACAGACACAAACGAGACATAACGCAAAATTTCACAAGAATCAAAGTATCTATACAGTGTGTGACGTGTAATTTGATATATATATATTTCGGTGCCTACAGTGTCACTTCTTTCAGTGTCACACACATTTTATTTTTAAAGGGGATCACTTAAGACTATTTCCATGGGTTCGCCCCCTCAAATTTCTCCCTCATATAACAAAATTGTCGTCTGATGTAGTACAACGGAAAAAATAAATCCCTTTTAAAGCACGGTTTCGTATATAATTTATATTCAAAACCTTACACCTGTGTCGCAGAACAAATCCTACATTGAGAATACTTTACACTAGTTTAAGGGAAGAAATGCTTCCGATAATTATTACAGTATTTAAGGAACATCAAAATATGAACAGGCTGAAGTCAACAAACAGTACATGAGACTATGTTAAGCAATTCAACTGTAAAAAGCTAAGGAGCATATTATTAGCAAAATGAGAAATATGCAAAAGTGAAATGGCAAAATGAGCACTTCTCAATTGGGAGTAAATCAAAACAATCAGAATGGCTGAAAGAGAGCACAATAACATGAGCCATAAACGAATAAGAGCTAAGTAACTAAGCAAATAAGAGAATAGGAAAAAATGAGGTGCCAACAAAATGAGAGCTCGCCGAACTCCGTCGCCACTTACATACGGTTGCGCTCGTGGCGGCACCTCGCGGCCCTTACGCAACACGCGTGCCTGCGATCGCAATGCACTCTTAGAGGTCGCGGCGGCGTCTAGCGGCCCGTACGCAAGTTGTGCGATTGCTGTCGCAGATCGACCCCTAATCTATGATGTTACAAGTGCCTCCCTAAGTGCGCCATATCTATACGCAGACCATGTTGTTTGGCACATCAAATCGGCAGCTGATGTAGTAGATGTATCCACCATCCTGTATTTAGTTTAGTCCATGGATCAGCATGGATTGAAAAAAGGAATCAAACATCTCTCTGACAATAAGTACAGATGAGCTTCCCGTGAAATAAGAACAATACAGTGTGTTCATTCTAACTGAAGACATTGAAATATCTCGAAAACTACACATCGGATTAAAGAAAGTTAAAATTCCATTTTGTTTGTCTCTGAGGGGGATAACCATGCGTAGGTGGCGTGGGAATCTTTGAAACCTGGGGCCACCTCTGTCGATCCACAGACCAGTGTAAACACGATCTTTTACCTCACGTGATTCAATTGTGTAATGCGTTGGCCAACCGTATGCTGAAACGACGTACGTTGTCGAACGTCCAGGGCAACATCCTGCAGTGTTACCGGTGGTTTCTATTAAAAAAATGTTCGATATTTGCGTCCATTCAACATGGCGCCAACAAAATACGTATCAATAAGTTTCTTCCCCATGCTGCCACACCATGCGTTAACCGACGAGGGACATGATAATTTGGCGCAAGCAGTGGCCATTGTCTACTCATCAGTAATGCGTGTTATGCTAGTTAACGCTATAATGGTTTGTACATGTAGACTTATCGGAAAATAGTACCTCGGCAAAGAACGCGGTGCCCGTTTGCATTTGTTGACGTATCCATTTAATAAACACTATCCGGTTATGGAAATCGGCGTCATGAAGTTCTTGATGCGGTGACACGCAGAGTGGATGATACTTATGTCGGCAATACTGCCTGCGGACTTACCGCACTCGCGGTGTAATTGCCGGTGGCTTGTCCGTGGGTTATGGTGCACTGCCGCTAGTACAGTTATTTCAATAGCTTCTCCTGTAAAACATTTGCTTCGTTTCCTTTTGCTGGGCTGTAGGCTGCCACCAGACTTAAAGGCGTCCACAGTCTTGTAAAAGTACGAACTAGAGCGAGCTTTCTCTGGATAACGCCTGGCATATAAGGCAACAGCAGCGTCAATCTTTTTCCTACATTCTCTGTAAATAAAGATCATGTCAAATTTTTCCTCTGTGGTTGAAACACTCATCGTCCACTTGCACGTCTGTTCTCCAAATGACAGGTAGGTAGGTATGCAGGCAATAAACACTGAGCAACTACTCTAATGTTTAGAACAAGAACAGCTATCTGTTCTATCTGCCAGTTACGATTAGTCGTAGTTTGCCAGACTGTCACAGTGGCGCGTTGAGTAGTCCCCTGTTCGATGTATCAGAAGATTACAACGTTGCAAATGAGGTTTCCAATTAGAAGTTATGAAACACTGGCCCGACCCACCCTCGCTGCATAGAGGTGGGGTCCCACGTTTCACTGAATATTCAAGGGCCATTGAGTAACATGCCGTAAATTACGATTGTGTACCCATTTCTATTGCTCCGATTACAGCGCCATCTGTGGAAAAATGAAAAAAATGCATCGGTCAATAAGTATATAGATTTTGTGGTAGGATCGTAATTTACATTAAGGAAGATTTCAAAGTTGCCCCACGCCACTAGGGCTCGAGTGTGATACTATTTGATGATTTGATGTATCCCCGAGCCAAACAAAATGGCGTTATAACTTTTTTTTGATGCGACATGTAGTTTTAGAGCTATTTCAGTGTCTTCAGTTAAAATGAAAACCCTGTAAATAGAGCTCACATATAATTTAAAAACCTTTTGTAAAACCAGGTGTCAGATAAACTTTGTTATGTTTTACGACATAAATGTAAAACCTTTTGTTGTAAACTACGTTATATTTTATTAGTACTTTCCAGTAAATCAGTCCTACCGTGGGACGATTGGCTCAGACCTGAAACTGGTAACTACAATAAATCTAGTAACTACAATGATGTACAAACAAGGATTCTTTCGACGTAAACGAAAGTTGGTTGGCGTGTTTCTACATCTGAAAGATGATGTTCAAATTGCTCTAAGCACTATGGGACTTAACGTCTGAGGTCACCATTCCCCTAGACTTAGAACTACTAAAAACCTAACTAACCTAAGGACATGACACACATCCATGCCCGAGGCATGAAAGATGATGTCTATTCATATTTCCGGCCAGTCGAATAAGAATGGCGCTAGTGGCGTCAGTATGGGGGTGTAAATCAGGTTTGCTTCAAATACCCGAAATAACGGACGTGGAGGTTAGTTACCTTTGAGATTTGACGTGGTGAGTCGATGTTAGTCAAGTATGCCTGTAAGGAGACAAAGACGCCATTATCCGCACCCCACTGAACTTGAACGAGGTCGTGCAATAGGGCTGGAGGTTCCTTCTGCGATATTGGAGAAAGACTTGGCAGGAGTGTGGTCACGAGAATGTACAGTCCCAAGAAGGCTGGAATTCGGAAGGTCACGTAGTACTGCCGAGAGGGAAGACATTCGTGTTCGCCGTATGCCTCTTGGACATCGTACTGCATCTGCAACTTCAATATGAGCAATAGTTGGCACCGCAATGACACAATGAACTGTTACAAATTGGTTACTTCAAGGACAGCTCCGAAACGTATGAGCTGAAGCGTGCATTCCACTAACCACAGACAACCGCCTTTTGTTACTTCAGTAGTGTCAAGCGACAACTCTTCGAGGGCAGGGTGGAGGTCCATTGTGTTTTCTGGTGAAAGCTAATTCTGCCTCGGTGCCGCTGATGGTCGTGTGTTGGGTAGGAGGAGCCCAGTTGGTTACCTGCAGTCATGCAGCCAACCTATCTGCTTGCTAGACACACTGGACCTATACCTGGAGTTCGGGTCTGCAGTTTGGTTTCGTAACGCATCAGGATAATTCCTGTGGTTATCCCACGCACCCTGACTACAAATTTGTTCGTCAGTTTGGTGATTCGAACTGTAGTACTGCCATTCATGAACAGTCTTACAGAGGTGTTTTCCAAATGAATAACGCTCATCAACAAACCTCTGTTGTAACCCAACATGCTCTAAAGAGTGTCGACATGTAGCCTTGGTCTGCTTGATCATCAGATCTGTTTCCAATCGAGGACATATGGGACATCATCGGACGACAACACCAGCATCATCCAGGACCAGCATTAACCGTCGTTAACCGACCGAGTGCAACATGCGTGGAACTCCATTCTACAGACTAACATCCGGCACCTGAAAAACATAATTCATGCACGTTTGCATGCTTTCAGTCAACATTACGGGGGTTATGCTGATTATTAATGTACATGCATTTAATATTTGCAATGGCTTATCTCACTCCTACGTTACCCTGTGATCTTGCAGTGCTAATCACTTAAATAGGTTACGTAGTCAAATGTATTCCCGAAATTTCGTTACTCTGCGTTAATTAATTTTTGGTGTCACAATTTTTTTCCCATTAGTGGATATTGAAGTAATTTCTAAAAACTTGTGGCTGGTTGCAGTGTTTCCTATAGTATAACTTACAAAAACAGCTGTAGTGTTTTCTAACTACAATGGATAAAGTAAAAATAGGGATCACTATGAGTTTGGATTTTGTGCGTGTTAGGTCACACATTGCTGCATGTGAAATGAAGGTAGTATATTACATTTTTCTTTAGACTTGAGAAGTCTAAAGTCTGCCGAGAGGGAAGACATTCTTGTTCGCCGTATGCCTCTTGGACATCGTACCGCATCTGCAACTTCAATATGAGCAATAGTTGGCACCACAGTGACACAACGAACTGTTACAAATTGGTTACTTCAAGGGCAGCTCCGAAACGTATGAGCTGAAGCGTGCATTCCACTAACCAGAGACCACCGCCTTTTGTTACTTCAGTAGTGTCCATTCTCAAAGAATGGATCTCGTATGTCACACTAACTTCCATATGTGTGTGACGATACTCCTATAGTGAATAATTCATAACATCAATCATATTTTATAAATGTTTCAAGGTAAAGACACGAGTTTTTGGTAAATAATAATCTGTTCACTTATGTTATTGCATACCCCTACAATTTTTCCTTCCAGCGACTATTACATTTCCCAATCAGAGCTCACAATGATGAGCTTCTGAACCCTGATTTATGTAAAATCCACCTATTTCTAAATATTTTTGTATTATATGCCTTTCTTATAGAAGTGACTACTTAAAATTTATCTGCTATATTTAGAAATATTCTTGCCGACTACTTCCGAGCAGCTTTTGCTGTTTCCTTGGAATCCAGCGGTCGACCTCTGTGTGTCTACTGTGGTGTGTGTTTAAGTACATCATTTGAACGATTCTTTTACTGAAATGATGTGGAACGAAACAGTTTACAGGGCATGTATTCATCATTTATGGTAACATTAATGAAAACATTATTTTAGCACTACTCATTTCAGCCACTTTGAAATTATGTTGGTGGTTCTTTTTTTTTTTTTAAAAAAAAAAAAAGAAAACGTGGCAACTAGTACTTCAGATAGAATTCATCAGTTGAGTAGAAGGAGCTGGCCAGGCGAAATGATTTCATGTTGCATTTAAAACTTGCGTTGCTGTCTTTAAAACATTTTACGTTTTTGTTCAAATGGTGAATAACTTCCGTTACTGAATACTGAACTCCTTTCCCAGATTCTGGCAGCTTTAATAATCTGTAACGAAGGTGATTTCCCTTAAGTGTTGTAAGTATGGACATCACAGTTCTTCTTAAATTGTGATGGGTTATATAATACGAATTTCATTAGTGAATAAATGTGTTGTGACGGCGCAATTAAAATGCCTCGCTCCTTGATGATGTGCCTACAGGACGACCGTGGGTGAACATTAAATATTTTTCTTACTGCTCTCTTTCGTGCAGCCAATAGTTTCTTTCTAAGTGAGGAGTTACCGCACAGAACTATTCCCGCGAGACATTACTGAGTGAATATATTCAGAATATGCCAAAGAGCAAAAGTATCTGAAATAAATTGTCTGAGAAGCTCAGAAATGTGCTTCTTCCGGTTCAAGTTTCATCAATATGTACAATCAAAAATAAGGAGCAGATAATCCTACTTACTGAATCCTTCTCTTGTTCTACATCAATTGTTGGTATGACTGTCTGCTGTACATATTTTTTTCCAAAATTGATAGCCAGTCTTTTTCCTGAGAATCACTTAATAATTCTTTGGAAAATGTCATTTACCATCTCTTCTGCTTGTATGCTCTCTAATAGAATTTATTATAACACTAGTATCGTCTGCAGTACTAATATTAAGTGAAAGGTGATTCACATGTATAAGGAATAGGAGTGGACCCAAAACTGAAATCTGTGTGGCTCCCTTTGTGAATTCTCCCCTGTCACTATAATTTTTTTACCCTTCTGGCATTTTTGGAGGTATTCAACATAAACTTTTGCATTCTGTTTCTTAAGTATGATTCAACCAGCTGTGCATAAATCCATCAGTCCCATGGAACTTGAGCTTTTTTTTTTCGGCGAGTAACATGATCTACACAGTCAAACGCCTTGGAAAGATCACAAAAAATTCCAGCTGACGATATATTATTATGTAAGTCCTGTACTACTTGATGAGTGAATGCATAAATAGTGTTCTCAATTGAGCAACCTTTCTGTAATCCAAGGTAGTATTCTCTGCTGTTGATATTAAGGTGTTTAAAGAAACTTAACGGCGAAGGTCATCAGGCTCCTATTCACCCTTCAGGATAGAAGCAACGTACCCAGCTTGTCCTCATATAAAGTCACTTCTGTGTGCAAGTCTGAGAAAGTGTTCTAAACGTTTGCGTAGCATGTCTCTGATGTGGAAAATGGGAATCAGCCTGCTATTCAGCCAGTAGGATATGAGAAAGCACCTAAAACCCACGTCCAGGCTGGCTGGCACAGCGATCCATCGTCGTTAATCCTCTGTACAGATTCGATCCTGGCCAGACGTATTGCCCTGTCCCAGATACGGTCGCGTTAATACGTGCGGTTGTCCAGGCGGGTATAGTATGCTCTGCCAACAATCTTTGAGGTTTGCTTGGCTCCAACACTACGCATGTTTTCCAAGTTCTGAGATAGGAACAATTATTCTTGTTCATTCGATTCTGGTCGAGGCTGTGCTAGAGTGAATGATTATTTTGGTTACAGTGTGCTGTTAGATGAGGCTGCACTTCAGTATGCTGACTAGGAGAGGGGGGAGAGAGAGAGAGAGAGAGAGAGAGAGAGAGAGAGAGAGAGAGAGAGAGAGAGAGGGGCGGGGGGTGGGAGTGGGGCATGGGGGAGCTGTGTATAAAAGCAGCTTCCGGTTTGTATTAGAGAAGTGCTACAAGAAGCTAGAAAGCTCCTCTCATGTAACTACTCTGTATCAAGAGGAAACGTTTTTTTTATAGCTAAATGTTGGGCATGCCTTACTGTATTGGCGAGATTTCTTAAGCACCGATACTGATGAATAGCAGAGTGGCGATCGCTCTTACGACCAAATGGGCAGATTCTATTCTATTTGCGAGTTGTATTTCATTCGCGATCAGGTTTATTAAGTTTCGTTCAACCGATAGGTTTTGCATCTTATATGCTTTTTCAGATGTACGTTATATAGCAGGTCTTCGTGTGACCGCTGGGGGTACATGTCTCACGTAACCTCAGTCGGTTTGTCCTGTATCAAATCTTTATATCCCTGAAGTCAAACAATAAGTATAAAGTTAAGTGAATTCTTATATACACATTTAAAATTCATTCCCTGCCTGAATTTTATTAAATCAAGTACAAATTTTCCAAACAGTCGCTGTAAATAGCTATGAAGACCTGCACCCATTCTCTGTGTAGAGGTAACTAAATGAATATTCTCGTGCTTTTCATTCAGTTGATAGTTCAATCAGAACCACTTCACTTCACAGTAGTTAGGCATCTATTAAACATGCTTTTGAATTATTAAATAATTTTGAGACGAGAGAAAGTAAGTTTGCCTTGAAGTCTTCAGGAGAGCAATTACTATGTTTTGTGATAGTATGGAATTACCAGCTTTCGATAACGTAGTATGATAAAGTTCTGAATGAATCAATGCATGCTGTCGGGTGCATGTCCCGCTGATCATCTGAAAACTGAAGGCTGTCTGTGGGTTACTAATTTTGGTTTGGTAAAGAGAAAGTTGGTCATTGATCAATTGTGAAACATTTCAGATGCCAAAAAATATTCCGTTGCGTTTAAGTAACTGTGTCTGTGATGATTAGTACCTAATAGTAAGCAGATTCCTTAATATTATTTCCTTTGAGACTTAATCATTTTAAAACAGGGGTAATACTTATCTGGAACTTAGTGACTGATGAAGATAGGAGCGTTAAGTATACTTACTAGTACAACAACAACAACCGATACTACTACTACTACTACTACTAGTACAGGCGCCCAAAAACTGTTTCTTTATCCATATTGGATCTGTATGAATATATAAGTCATTTATAATATTCTACATCAAGATTTTTTTTATATCTGTGGTTGTACGGTGTTAATACAGGCAAAATTCATCAATATGCATACAACTACTAAGATCTCCCAAACAAAATTAATAACTCATTTACTTTATTTTAACCCCCCCTTCTCCCCTAACTTTTTGATAAAACAAGATGATTTCTCATTTCCTCTATTCTTGTAAAATAAAATGGTAGTGTCTGTAAGATTAATTTCCTTTATTGCTCTCTATCTGAATACTGAATGCGACCTAAATTCACTGTCTCACCTGACTCCAGTAACCAAAGGACTTTTCCTTTGTGTATTGGTAGTAATCTTTATGGTTCATGGTGACAGATATTCTAACTAGTCTGTGGCCCTCATATTCAGGTGTAGACCATGAGAAGTATAGTTCTATTATTCCGTATCAACTATCTGGACAGTACCAGTATAAGATTTAGCATCTGTCTGAAGGAGACGCTCAGCTCCATATTTACTCACTTAACAACGGAATGAAGCCGGGGTTGATGATGGCGGCAAAGAACCTCCACAGAACCCACATCTGTGTGCACACTATGTGCTCCAGTTTTGTACAGGTCACCCTTAATACTGTATTATTCGTTTATTGCCACTCGACCTTCTTTCCTAAAATCCTTACATATTTATCCTAACTTGCCTGTTTAAGACTAGCACTTAAGTCACAAAACTTGTGACCTAGTACTCTCTACCTAATTTTTCATGTAGATATTGGCTTTTACCCTTTCCATGACTCCTACCTTCTTTATCCGTCCAGTTTTCTTAGCCAACAGAGACTGAAGCATCGTACATCGTATATATCTGTATGAGGCTGATGCTTCTCTAATTCTGGTCGCCAGCGAAACATATAGCTTAATTGAATTTTGAATTTGCTACCAAAACCCTTATTGTTCTTGGCTTGCCACCTTTTCCCAACACACCTTCACATTCTTCCCCTTAAACAATCGTAATTAACATTTTGCGTTTTCTAACTCATTCGGAAGGGCACAAATTTTCGCCTCTTGTTCCCTGATTTTCCGATATTTCGTACATTATCTACACTTTCATAGAAGAGCCTCATTCTGCATCGATTCTCTTCCCCACTGCAATCGTCCCAGGCAATCCATAACCTACAATTATCGCAATTAATCAGTAGCAAGATCCACACTCCTAAAACATGGCTAATCGACTTCAGACTCTTGAATCTAGCAGTACCAACGTATTCCCTATAACGTGCTGGGGCGGGAAGGGGGCGTGGTTTTACTTTATGTCCACCACAAAAAAGGTTAGAGGGAAACAGATTGCGTAAATTGTTGTTAATTTTTTTTAAGAACACACTTTTTAAATAAGTGCTGATGTGTAAATAACGTCCAGAACCTGACAATTAATTTTACAACAATCTTAAAATACAAACGAATTTTGCATAACCAAGGGCGGTAATTTATGGCCACCAAAAATATTTAGACATTACAAATTTCATTTTTTTTCGTTGACTTTTATTCGAAATATACTTTTTAAGGATATATTAATGTGTAATTGGGTCCTAAATTAGAAAATATAAATAAGAAATCTACTGTGAATAGCACATACACTACTAAGACATTAATTTTTGCCGAAAAATTTGGAACAGTTCCTGAATGTGGTTGAAGATATAATTACAAACAACTTTTCTTTTCAAAATTTTAAAATATAAGTTACGTGATTAATGGCTCTGAGCACTATGGGACTCAACATCTGAGGTCATCAGTCCCCTAGAGCTTAGAACTACTTAAACCTAACTAACCTAAGGACATCACACACATCCATGCCCAAGGTAGGATTTGAACATGCGGCCGTAGCGGTCGCGTGGTACCAGACTGAAGTGCCTAGAACCGCTCAGCCACACCGGCCGGCTACGTGATTAGTCAGCAATATTTAGAAAAGGTGGGCATAAAGAACCCCTTCCCCCCTTGGTATTGCGAGGGTTAACACCAGATAAAATGAAAGAAATACAATAAACACATCGAAATTAAGATTGATGCTACCGTTTACGTATGATTCTCCAGAGGAGAACTGGGTATAAAATTACGACTGTAGACGTGACAAGAAATAACACTTCTACACCGTCTTACATTATTTCACACAACTATACTTACACTAATGTAAATAAACCTGCATTATATTTGTAACAAGAGACGCTTAAAAGTTCCTTGTAATATCTTATTTATTTAATTTTACCTACAGAATATTTCACAGTGGTCTCGCTGGCTCAGAGTTGCCAACCAAGTGGTTAGACGAGCATGACAATGAACTCATACTGATGTCTCTCCAAATTCACCTGATCTGATGGAACACATCAGATACGCTACCGGGCGCCAGGTCCGCGCTCGCAAACCGCGGGCCGTAATTTACGGGAATTAAGTGCCTTCTGCGTAGACGGCTGGCGCCACATACCTCAAGAAACCTACCAAGAACCTGCTGAATCTATGACATGCAGAATCGTTGCTTTACTACGTCCATAAGATGGAGCAACACGCCGTTAATCACTAGGTACTTAATGCAAGAGCCGGCAGGAGTGGCCGAGGGGTTCTAGGCGCTACAGTCTGGAACCGCGCGACCGCTGCGGTCGCAGGTTCGAATCCTGCCTCGGACGTGGATGTGTGTGATGTCCCTAGGTTAGTTAGGCTTAAGTAGTTCTAAGTTCTAGGGGACTGATGACCTCAGAAGTTAAGTCCCATAGTGCTCAGAGCCATTTGAATCATTTTGAACTTAATGCACGAGTTCACACGTCGCACCATGGATTGCAGCACTCTTTCGCACTTTCCGGCCTCTCTCCGAATAGTGTTAAAGGTGTAGTGAGCACGCTGGTGAAGAGTCTGCACATCATAAACTGGTTCAGAATACACAACGCTTTTCATATGCCCCCAGAGGTAAAAATCTAGGGAATTTAAGATCTGTGCTCTAGCAGGCCATGCAACACGGCCTCCGTGCCGTATTCTTCGTTCGGGGAAGACGTTTTTGAGGTGTTGACGAACTGTAAGATGGATGTGGTGTGGCCCTCCGTCATGCAGAAACCACATAACCTGTCGTATTACCAAAGGAACATTTTCGAGCAGCTCAGGTAGAGTTTCCCACAGGTGGTCCTGGTACGTTCCTCTGTCGAGACGTTCTGGAATAACAATCGGTCGCCACTAATTTCTTCCCGCACATTGACAGTGACCCCATGCTCATGAGACCTCTCAATCATTCCCAGATAATTGTCCGAAGCCCATAGATGAGGATTATGCAGATTGGTAAACGTTGCTTCGTCAGTAAAGAGGATTGATAACAGAAATCCAATAAATGTGATGATCTGGTGCAAATCGTATAAATGGCTCTAAACACTATACGACTTAACATCTGAGGTCATCAGTCCCCTAGACTTAGAACTACTTAAACCTAACTAACCTAAAGACATCACACACATCCATGCCCGATTCAGGATTGGAACCTGCGACCGTAGCAGCAACGCGGTTCGGGACTGAAGAGCCTAGAACCGCTCGACCACAGCGGCCGGCAATCTGGTGCCAAAATCATCCATAAAATTCCTCATGTAGAGAGAAATCCACTGCTGATAATCATTGCTTTCGTTACGGGTGGTAGGGATGGTAGTACCGGTTGTCGTGCTGGATACATGAACTGAAGAACCAAACAAACTGGTGCACATACCTAATATCATGTAGGGACCCCGCGAGCACGCAGAAATGCCGCAACACGACGTGGCATGGACTCGAGTAATGTCTGAACTAGTTGGGAACTGACTCAATGAATCCTGCAGGGCTGTCCATAAATCCGTAATAGTAAGAGGGGTGGAAACCTCTTCTGAACAGCATGTTGCAAGGCATTCCAGATAAGTCCAACAATGTTCATGTCTGTGGAGTTTGGTGGTCAGCGAAAGTGTTTAAACTCAGAAGAGAGTTCCTGGAGCCACTCTGTAGCAGCCGGCCGCTGTGGCTGAGCGGTTCTAGGCGATTCAGCCCGGAACCGCGCTGATGCTACGGTCGCAGGTTCGAATCCTGTCTCGGGCATGGATGTGTGTGTGTGTGTGTGTGTGTGTGTGTGTGTGTGTGTGTGTGTGTGTGTGTGTGTGTCCTTAGGTTACTTAGGTTTACGTAGTTTTGAGTCTAAGGGACTGACGACCTCAGAAGGTAAGTGCCATAGCGCCATTTGTACCATTTTTGAACTGTGTGGCAATCCTGGACGTGTGGGGTGTCGCATTGTCCCGCTGGAATTGCCCAAGTACGTCGGAATGCACAGTGGACTTGAATGGATGCAGGTGATCATACAGGATGCTTACGTTCGTATCTAGACCTATCAGGGGTCCCATATCACTTCAACTGCCTGCACACGTCCCACACCATTACAGAGCCTCCACGAACTTGAAAAGTCCCGTGCTGACGTGCAGGGTCCATGGATTTATGAGGTTGTCTCCATACCCGTAAACATCCATCCACTCAGTACAATTTAAAACGAGACTCGTCCGACCAGGCAACATGTTTCCAGTCGTCAACAGTCGAATATCGGTGTTGACGGGCCCAGTAGAGGCTCAAGTGTTGAAATGTGTGTGAATTTCTAAGGGACAAAACTGCTGAGGTCATCGGCCCCTAGACTTACACACTACTTAAACTAACATACGCTAAGGACATCACACACACCTATGCCCGAGGTAGGACTCGAACCTCCGGCGGCAGCGATTCGTTTCATGCCGCCTCTAACCGTGCGGCCACTTCGCGCGAGGCGTAGAGCTTTGTTTCGTGCAGTCATCAACGGTACACGCATGGGCCTTCGGTTCCGAAAGCCCATATCGGCGATGATCCGTTGAGTTGTTCTCATACTGACACTTGTTGATGGACCAGCACTGAGTCCTGCAGCAATATGTGGAAGGGTTGCACTACTGTCACGTTGAATGAGTCTCTTCAGTTGTCGTTGGCCCCGTTCTTGAAAGATCTTTTTCCGGCCGCAGCGATGTCGGAAATTTGATGTTTTACTAGATTCATGATATTCACGATACATTGGTGAAATGGTCGTGCGGGAAAATCCCCACTTCATCGCTACCTTGGAGATGCTGTGTCCCACCGCTCGTGAATCAACTAAATCTTGATAACCTGCCATAGTAGCAGCTGTAACCGATCTAACAACTGCACCAGACACTTGTTGTCTTATATAGGCGATGCCGAACACGGGTGCGTATTCTACCTGTTCACATCGATCTATATTTGAGTAGGCATGCCTATACCAGTTTCTTTGGCCCTTCAGTGTATAATCGTACGTTGGCTTGCATAATGTAAGCCTGTAGAACCTGGTGCTCCAAATCTGGCGTACGCAAACTTCCCGCCTCCCTGCACGTCCGTCTGTCTGAAAGGACCGATGATGACACAAACGCCCCAAAAGAGCCTTGAAATGTTGTGTGATGTGGTTGGTGCCTCTAAGGTTACTCGTTCTGGTATAGCCGTGCTGCCTCTCACCGTTTCCATCTGTTTTGTGGTACACAAAAACTATCTCGGCTTGTTCCCGACGTGAATATCCGAGCATTTTGCTGCTTACAGTACGCTCCGTCAATTACACAGCCTGCAACACACAACGAACTCACGACACGTGGTCACAGAAACTTTTCTTCGTCAGTGCCGTCTATTGTGCCAACAATAAATTTGCGGACACATGTTCACAGCACTTTTTGCCTCCATTTGCAGTCATGAATCCGTACCTGCAGTTTGTCGGTGTTATTAACGTTCACACTGTATTCCCTGTGCGCAAGTGTGAAGAATCCATGTCAGCAAATACGGAGAGATCCGAGTGTACGATGCTTTAAAAATCTAAAGTATTTTAAAATTATAGTCTAGATCTTTCTACTGAAAAGTATATTAAAAACGCTGGTCTGCAAACCATTAGCGCATCTATACCGTTTTTGTTCATACAGTGCACAACTGCTGTAATTGAAATAAAATTTTCAGTTATTATTGCACATAATGTGCTCGTGTTAGGTAAATCTCAATGTCATTTTGAAAAGCTAGCGTTAGGCGTTTGGGTAAGAATTAGTTGAAACGGTATTCCGAACAATACCTCACGACTGGCACTTGATTGTCGCCGTTGAAGGCAGTCGTCCTTAATTAACAGTAATGTAAATGGTTCAAGCCTATGATTCCGTTGCAGCAGGAGTATGACGTGCTGAAATCAACACAATGCATATTTATTGTTTCTCGGCCACGAGAAAGATGAACCAGCAATAGCGAGGATTAGTTAGTATCGCAGGCACGTGCCGGAAGCCCTTTTATTTTCACTGCATGGATCATAAAGCGCTGTACACGTGCCGCTTGCCCGAAGCTGTGGTATAACATTCAACCGCTGGATTGACACCCGGCGAATGAAATGTTAAATGGAACAACAGTTCAAAGAGTTAGGTATTTTATTATAATTTATTAATTTGTGAATAACATTCCCTTTTAAACAAATAAGGTCATCACTTCCGGATGGTCAGTGGCTATCAGCAGTTTAACAGGTGTCAACGTTTGTATGAAACATGTGTATGTAAATAGCCGTGAAAAGTTTTTTTGCCTAATATCTTCTAAGTATATGGACTTAAGACATATATATTGAATGACTGAGTGACACACGCATCACAATAAAGAAAAATGTTTGTCAACTTGAGTCAGAAATATCATTTCCTTACATGAAACTTTCGTTACCTTTAGTTATCCTATGTTGCACAGTGATAAGGTAAAGTACTATCTCGATATACTGAGTATGCGCATTTATTGTTGTTGTATACTTACTTCAGACGAACTGATGAAAAAGAATACCATACCGTCCCTAATTATTTGTTTTTGGACGGTTTATTGCCAGCAGAATCCCTACAAACTTGATGAGGGTTTAGAAAGCATGTGCACCCTCATTCTCCCCACTGAAAAATATGGCGACTGAGTTTTCAAACGCGGTGGTTATTGTCTTCAAGAGTAAGAAGTTTCAGAATTAGAACACCAGATCAAAACACAGAAAAAGAGCGTACAGCGGTATTGGATTATCGGCGACTGAAAGTGAGTAAGTAGCTGATGTCATGGGCAAACCAATAAAACCACGTCTTACGCGTGAAATTAACTGTGGATATCATTTTTAAAGCTGAGTTAGTTTTCGTAGCTTACAAGGAAAAATTAACCAACTTTCTTACACGTCATATGTGACGACACAAATATCAAAACAAAGACAAGGAACCTATGATTGATTGTTAGTAATGGAATTCGCCTGTTTAAGAGTCAGTATTCAAAATGTCACTACCTAACAGTCGCGACAAACTGCTCTTCGATACATCGTGATCAGTGAAGTATTTTTTGTGATGCATTCAGATGTTATCATTCACCTTGAATATTTATGATGGCGCCTAAAGCGATTAGACTGGTGAGTAGGAAGGTTCAAATGGTTCAAATGGCTCTGAGGACTATGGGACTTAACATCTATGGTCATCAGTCCCCTAGAATTTAGAACTACTTAAACCTAACTAACCTAAGGACATCACACACATCCACGCCCGAGGCAGGATTCGAACCTGAGACTGTAGCGGTCACGCCGTTCCAGACTATAGCGCCTAGAACCGCACGGCCACTCTGGCCGGCGCCGCGTGGAGTGGCCGCGCGGTTTGCGGCGCCATGTAGCGGATTGTGCGGCCCTTCCTGCTGGAGGTTAGAGTCATCCCTCGGGTATGGGTGTGTGTGTTGTTCTTAGCATACATTAGTTTAAGTAGTGTCTAAGTCTACGGACCGATGACCTCAGCAGTTTGGTCCCTTAGGAATTCACACATTAATTAAAACATTTCCGTTGGCGTGAGGTCGTTAGAGATGGGGTGCAGTCAGGTATTATAGAAGAAAAGTCAGAGAATCGACGGTGGCTTTTTTGAGCAAAGATACCGCAAGTGGTCCAAACTGATTCGGACTAGGATACTTGTTCAGCTTCTTAATAACACGGCTGTGTTTCAACCTTTGCGCCATACCACTGTATGAGACGCTGCAGAATTTAGTTTTTAACGGAGTTCGATCCAAAGCTACACTTCCGCGGGAATGGAACGAACCATTTTCAGGAATGTATCCCATTTCACGGAGTGTATTAACATCACCAATTTAATCGACGTATCAAATTTGATATGTTACACACATGTATCACAAATTCTTACATCTTTTGTAACGTGTCTCACGTTTCACGAGATAGTGACAGCTAAAAGTTTGAATCGATACTTCTTTAAATATTTCATGACGATATTAGTTACTTTGCAGACCATCCCACGTTGAGGAGGAGGAGGAGGAGGAGGAAGTAAAAAGGAATTCTAACGTCTAATCAGGGGCAAGTCATAGGAGACAGGACACTAATTTATTTGGACTAGGATGAGGAGCTAAAAGCAACCTTTCATGCTCGTGGTATTTAAACAAAGCTCACGATCTGTATATGAACGTCTTCTCGCTTTGTAGTATGGCTCTGGTCGGACAGTACTCTTAGTGTACACTGTCATATTTTTGACTTTGTGACAGATGGAAAATAAATAATACCATAGATACACTATGTGTATGCTGCAACTAAAAAAAATGTAATTTATATTTGATGCCAAAGGCACCTTTCTCAAAAACTGTGTGATCTTAAGCCCAGAGCCGACCGGGGTGGCCGAGCCGTTCTAGGCGCTACAGTCGGGAACCGCGCGACCACTACGGTCGCAGGTTCGAGTCCTGCCTCGGGCATGGATGTGTGTGATGTCCTTAGGTTAGTGAGGTTTAAGTAGTTCTAAGTTCTAGGGGACTGAGGACCTTAGAAGTTAAGTCCCATAGTGCTCAGAGCCATTTCAACCATTTAAGCCCAGAAAATAAATAGTTCAAATGGCTCTGAGCACTATGGGACTTAACATCTGAGGTCATCAGTCCCCTAGAACTTAGAACTACTTAAACCTAACTAACCCAAGGACATCACACACATCCATGCCCCAGGCAGGATTCGAACCTGCGACCGTAGCGGTCACGCGGTTCCAGACTGAAGCGCCTAGAAGCGCATGCCACACCGGCCAGCATTTAAGCCCAGACTTCAGGATATTTGTCATTCTGTTTTGAGGGCGTGACTTCAGAGTATTTTTCTTTATTTCTTCATGAAGTGGTAATGCGTCGCGTAGATAATGATTTGCATTTTAGGTTGAATCAAAACGGCACATCGTAAATTTCTGTCCACTACATTTTTTCCATCTTCTGTGTTTATGTGTACACATGTGCGCCTCTGGTAGCTGAGTGGTCAGGGCGACGGAATGTCATACCTAACGGTCCGGCTTCGATTCCCGGCTGGGTTGGAGATTTTCTCCGCTCAGGCACTGGGTGTTGTGTTGTCCTTATCATCATCATTTCATCCCCACCGACACGCAAGTCGTCTAAGTGGCGTCCACTCGAAAGACTTGCACCAGGCGAATGGTCTACTCGACAGGGGGCCCTAGCTACACGGCATTTCCATTTCCATGTGTATACATGATACTATTTGTTGAGATAATTCACACCATACTAGACTAGGAATTATATGACTCTGTTTTTCTAGTTTCCAATGGTTCTGCGGGAGGAGATACTGTGATACCGGTTGAACTGGAACTACAGTGACAAAGCTTCAGAGACTGTTTTGTGATATTTTCTGAATATTTTGGTGAGAATGACTCGTGGTGCCACGTGATGCCGTACAAAGTAATTGTTTGATTTATTACCCCTATTTATCTTTGTATCTTTATTGTACTGAAAATATCTGCAAAACAGTTTAAATGTCGGCAGTATGAGTCGTGTGTGTGTTTTGTACCTAACTTGTTCCAGTCATAACACTTTCTGTTGCCAACGACCGTGCCTACTTTACTATTCGTCCACAAGTTTGTTTTCAGTGTTGCTCAGTTTTATGTCGCGTTTGTTTTCCGACATCGTTAGTCACACGTTACAGTGATACGAGGTTTGGTGATGAAGAGATGGCCCGTAAATGTATCGTGTCTGGGTTCGCTAAATGCAGTGGAAGAAGCAAGGCAACGCTGAGTTGTGACGCTGCGACAGTAATCACATCAAAGTGCAATGGAAACAACAGCTCTGCAGAACACCAGAAAGCACACCATTAATCACGTCAAAGCAACTTAGAGTCTGTATGTAGAGGCCTACGAGAAACCAGATCCTTCCATGTTGGAATGCTTGCATATTACAAGCTTTTTCATTTTTGCGAATGTCTTTTCACAGAAACAAAGTCAACTGGCGTAACAAATAGAAAAATATTCCGTCATTACTCTGTAACGAGCCACCGGGGACCACTGGTCACTTACTCGTAAATACTCAGGGAAAAACTACGAAAAAACACCTGAAAATTTGTCGGCGTAATTGGAGTTGACTCATTATGGGTTTCATGTAACATGTGACGAATTCTATGTTACGTAATCTCTTATTTGGTAATTTACTGTATTTTTAGACGAGGTTCACATAATTTACCGGTAGTTCAGTAATGTGCATTGGGCTAACACTGCTCTACAAATACGGTTATGGCATAAATCCAAGTGATTCTATTATGATTAAGTAATTGTGAGCAACCTTGTTTCTTTATAGGATTGGTGAGATAAGACATAGTATACCTTTGTTACAAACCGGGTAACTTTATAGGCATTTTATTAGTGGTTTCACTTTATTTCATTCTGTGTTCAATTGTAAGTAGTTCAGTTTGTATGTAGTTCTGTATTGTATACTGATTTCTTGTATTATAGTGTTTACAAATTTGGTGCAGTTACATTTATTCCACCTGATGTTATTACTATCATTGTGTAATTGAGAGTGTACCTATTTGATGACACTTGTGATACTGTACATATAATCAATGAGGTTTATGTTGCATAGCGTTATATTTGTTTCATTAGTGGTTGCTGTATTTTATGTTAGCCTATCCTGCACAGTCCATTACTTGTCACATACCAAGTAACACTTCGGAATGTATGGTCTATCGACTTGTCAAGACTGTACTAACCGTATATCATTTATCTTTACGTTACACGTGTTTCCTTTGTGGAGTTCTCTGCAGCACCATCTAGCACAAGAAAGTATTTTTTTCCTTACGCTACATTCCTTGTTCCTCTACTTTGCGCTTATGTTTCGTATCGTTATCTGTTGCCAGCTACATTATATCGATTCATATTGGTAGTACATTTGACCTTGTCAGTGTTAATGTGCTGCGAACCTTCAACTTCTCCTGGCGTACTGGCGTACCTCATTAAGAAATAGTTCACAGCTGAACGGTCGTATGTCAGTGCCCAACGGCCGCAATACTACGGCAAGCCATCGGCAGGTGCGCTGATGAACGCTGCGGGGGCGGAGATTTTATCTGCTCCCCCACCCCCTTCTCCCCTGATATGCTATTCTGTATACCGACTACGCCCAGCATCTCCTCCACCACTCCTGTCGTCGAAACATCGCTCTGTCCCAGGTCCGCACCCAAGTAGGCGTGGTGGTGACACCTCTGCTGTTCCTCTACCTGCTCCAGAATTTAGTTCGTTGTTTGTTCTTCATCATCAGACTAACTGCAGGTTACCAGGAGTTACGAAGGATGTAACACTTTACTCGAATCTCGATAGATTCTTTAATGGCACGGTCCAATAAGTTAGACGTCTGTTCAGAACCTTAGTATGCTCGTAATCGATTCCGTCTAATTCAGATAGGCAATGTTCTGCAACTACTGACGTAATAGGCTGTTGCAGTCTGGTTTGCCGTCTGTGTTCTCAGCATCGTCTAACCCACATATATGGCTTGCCACATTGGCAACGTATCTGCTAGATCCCAGATTTCTGTAGTCTGAGGCCTTCTTTGAAATAACTAATTAGTGCCTGCGTTTTACTTGGTAGGCGGAAGATCGTCATCACTTGGTATTTTCAACGAATTCGTTCATCTTCTCGGATAATGCCCCACAAAAAGGAATGAATACTATGAGCACATGCTCCTGAGGTTCCTTTTCTGTTTTCGCCAGTTGTACAATCGGTATAAGACGAGAATTTACCACATCTTGTTGCCACTCTTTCGGAATACCATCCTCAGATGATTAAGTTTTTGGTTGAGACGTTCACTGTCACAGAGGTTACGAGCTGTTTATCAATATTTTGAGCATGCCATTTCTCAAAGCGGGAGGTGGTAGCTGTTGTAAATATAGGCCGATGCGTCCTCTTCCGGTTCATGCTTTGGCCCAACGTACTGTCCGCTCTTCTTGTTACAAGGACATACAGATGTGGGAGCACACCACCCACTTCCACTTCCGTCTTAAAACTGATGTTCTAGTGTATGGAACTGAGTTGTATGAAGCTTGTATATTCCACATAAGCATATGAGGAAAGTGTCTTTTACATTTCGAAAGAAACGTTTAGATTTCCATTGGGTTGCTTCCAAGGCATCCTCCTCAAAAAGTTCCGTATACACGTGGTGACAAATGGTGAAAAACGACTCCCCGTGGGTATTCCTTCCATCTGCCTGGAGCAGCCAACGTGAAAAGAAAGTATGTCAATGTCAAACCACACATATGAATGTTGGTCATTTCTGTGGTCAAAGGATTCTTGTAAAGGCATTATGATAAAAAAGAGAGATCACTTAGAAATTCACAAGGGTATCAATACCCCTGAACTTAGTCATTAAAGCGTCCCGCACATTACACGAAGCTGGAACATGATGTGAACGATTCCAAATGAAAGGGTTAAGCAAAGCATTCAGGTAGTTAGCTAGTGAGTGCTAACAGTGGAATGCAAAGTCATCCCATCTTTGTGAACTTTCGGCAATCCATAAGATCTCGAGAGAACTGATGCGTCTCTGTCGTGGCTTCTTAATAAACTCGTCAGATGATCCGTATTATGAGAAGCGCTACGGTCTTCCTTCCCACCCTTTTGGCAGGATCAGTGTCGATATTCTGGTTTGCACTGTCATCTAGCAGGCCCCACATTTCCTCAAGTTGGGTTGCCTTTGTCGACTAGTATGATCATGACGTCTGGAGTTTCTATTTGTTACAGTTTGACTGTCCTCCCCCAGCTAGGGATGTTCGGCTTCATACGTTTTGTTTGCGTGAAATAATGACAGATTTCGTGACGTACTTCCTCAGCTGCTTCAGACAGAAGACGATCTGCGACCTACTCTCCTGCACTGATGATGTCCATGACAGGCGCGGATTTAGGAGTGGGTGCAAAATTGAATCCTTCTTAAGAACTGAAAACAGATACTTCGCTGTGATATTGATTTGCCGGAAGCAGTAGAAGGTTGTCTCTCTGATGTATCCTTGAATTTTGATGTTTAAGTCCAGTAGTCGTCCTTTGTGCAGAGTCCACTTTGGCCCATGTAAGAGCATCAATAAGTTCCTACGTTCAGAAGCTGAACAAATTGGCCAACTGTAGGTGTAATTTCAGAAGTTCCTTAGTCGAGTCAAACACCAGCGAGTAAAGCTACTCTCATCCGTAACATGGCTATGTTGACACGTTTCTTCTTTATTCTGGCTGCCACTGATTTAAAGCGATGCGTTAACTTAGCGAATTTTGACACAAGACGTCCTTCACGGCATCTCATAAGGAAAGAAAAAGCACGCAGCAAAAGTCTATTCCCGTAGTGTAGCAAAAATGTTCAAATGTGTGTGAAATCTTATGGGACTTAATTGCTAGGGTCATCAGTCCCTAAGCTTACACACTACTCAACCTAAATTACCCTAAGGAGAGACACACACACACACACACACACACACACACACACACACACAGACACACACACACACACACACACACACACACACACACACACACACACACACACACACCCATGCCCGAGGGAGGACTCGAACCTCCGCCGGGACCAGCCACACAGTCCATGACTGCAGCGCCTCAGACCGTTCGGCTAAACCCGCGCAACCTGTAGTGTAGCTTGTTAAGTCTTTTCGTAGTGTGACACATCTACTCCCCTTAGACATACCAGATGTGATTCTCCAGCATACTTGGTGATGAAACAATTCACGGGTTAACGGCAGCATGTCAGGGTTCAACGGGCACAATATTTCAGCAAGCGATCGCGTTTCCATCATCATTTGAGCTGATGAACTGACAACATGATGGCTGGCGGGACACATTTAGCTCATTCCCCATCCCTCCGACCTGCCGTTCTACCTGTCGTCTACGACCACCATCGCCTCCCCCACTCCTCCCACCTACATATTGCTCCCTCCTAGTTTCATGCACAATAACACATGATGTTTGTGGCGCGTCTACTGTTCCTCCGCTTGTCGCTCAAGTCATTGCAACGTACCTGAATCCTCTTAATCAGACTAATTGCGGGTTCTCGGGTCTTACTAACGATGTAGCCACTATCACGACTAAGCAGCGGCTCCCTTGCTTGAATCGCGTAGATTCTTCAGTGATACAGTCCCAGACTTTAGATGTCCGTGCCATAAGATTAGTATGGTCGTAACCCAATACGTGTACTTCTGATAGGCAATGATCTGCGACAGCCGACTTGTTAAGCTGTGCCGTTGGTAGCAGGTATGCTGGGTGGGTTCTGGCCAAAAGCATGTCACCGATGACGTCACCAACGGCCACCCATCCCCCGTCTGACATAGGCCAATTGCCATATATATAAAATTCAAAATTGGTGGGGTTTTGTCCTACTACTGTGGAATTACGGCTGTTGTTCTAAGTATAAAGTGGCAGCAAATTCAAAAGTCGAAGGTGGCGATCGAACATGGCGACTCGGGCGTACTTGTGCAACTCTATAACATCATAATCCAAGACCTGGAATACTGTCCCTGGCTCTCTAATGTCAGAGTTCTTGAGGCAGGGATGTTTATGCAGATTAGGTGCAATGTGCTGCCACCTACTGCCGGGTACTCCATATCAGCGACCTAAGTAGTCATTATAAATCGTGAGAGAACACAATGGGGAGCGCCGCGGAACGGACGGACTTCGAACGTGGTCAGGTGACTGGGTGTCACTTGTGTCACACTTCTGTACGCGAGATTTCCACTCTCTTAAACATCCCTAGGTCGATGGTTTCCGATGTGATAGTGAAGTGGAAACGTGAAGGGACACATTAAAAAAGAGTACAGGCCGAAATCATTTGTTGACTCACAGAGACTGCCGACAGTTGAAGAGGGCTGTAATGTGTAATAGGCGGACATCTATCCAGACCATCAACCAGGAATTTCAAACTGCATCAGGATCCACTGCAAGTACTACATCAGTTAGACGGGAGGTGAGAAACTTGGATTTCATGGTCGAGCGGCTGCTCATAAGCGACACATCACGCCGGCAATTGCCAAACGACGCCTCGCTTGGTGTAAGGAGCGTAAACACTGGACGATTGAACCGTGGAAAAACGTTGTGTGAAGTGATGAATCACGGTACACAATGTGGCGATCCGATGGCAGTGTATGGGTATGGCGAATGGGGGGTGAACGTCATCTGCCAGTGTCTGTAATGCCAGCAGTAAAATTCGGAGGTGGTGGTGTTATGGTGTATTCGTGTTTTTCAGGGAGGGGGCTTGCAGCCGTTGTTGTTTTGCGTGGCACTGTCACAGCACAAGACTACACTGATGTTTTAAGCAGCTTCTTGCTTCCCATTGTTGAAGAGCAGTTTGGGTATGGCGATTGCACCTTCTCACACAATCGAGCGCCTGTTCATAATGCACAGCCTGCGGCCGAGTGGTTATTACAAGACAATAACATCCCTGTAATGGACTGGCCTGCACATAGTCCTGACCTGAGCCCTGTAGAACACTTTTGGGATGCTTTGGAACGTCTACTAGGAGCCAGGCCTCACCGACCGACATCGATACCTCTCCTCAACGCAGCGCTCCGTAAAGAATGGGCTGCCTTTCCCCAAGAAACCTTCCAGCACCTGATTGAACGTATGTCTGCGAGAGTGGAAGCTGTCATCAAGGCTAAGGGTGGGCCAACACCATATTGAGTTCCAGATTACGGATGGAGGTCTTCACGAACTTACATTACAATGAGATTTTTACTCTGCAGCGGAGAGTGCGCTCATATCAAACTTCCTGGAAGATTGAAACTGTGTGCCGGACCTTTGCCTTTCGCGGGCAAGTGCTCTACCAACTGAACTATCCAAGCACGACTCACGACCCGTCCTCACAGCTTTAATCCTGCCAGTACCTCGTCTCCTACCTTCCAGACTTCACAGAAGCTCTCCTGCATACCTTTTGCAGATCCTACACATTAGTTTCATCGGACAGTTCATCACAGCCATACGTTACACTACGGGGTAGGAGAACCTCGCAGCCGACGCTTGTTCACGAATTGCTTCAATCACTATACCTCCAACTGTTACCATGGAACAAATTGCGGAAAGCCAACAATGTGACGAAGAGCTTGCACAAATCAGGAATACGACGTCCCTTTCACTACAAACAATAATATTTCCAAATGGTAAAGAACTTGTTTGCGGCATAGCTAGAGATATGATTCGCCCTCCGCCACACACCGTCAGGTGGCTTGCGGAGTATGGACGTAGATGTAGATGTAGATATGTACCTCAACAACTACGGCAATCAATTTTCAACTCACTACACAATCTAACTCACCCTGTTGTTCAAGCAACCATTAATGTGGTTAGAAAGCACTTCATTTGGCCATCACTAAAAAAAGGACGCCAAGGCCCGGACTTCAGCATGTATTTCTTGCCAACGAAGTAAAGTCTTGAGACACATCAACAGCGCAGTGGGATAGTATCCTCAAACGATAGCAAGATTCAGTCGCATTAACGCGGACATAGTTGGGCCCCTATCTCCATCATAAGGATATCGCTATTTACAAACAATTATTGATCGCTTTTCCCAATGGCCAGAAGCAGTTCTCTTAGCTGACATCACAGCAGAAGCAGTTTCATTTGCCATAGTCTCAACATGGATATCTCGTTTTGGTAAGCCTCATATCATAACTACTGATCGCAGAAGGCAGTTTGAATGTCAACTTTTCAAATGTCTCACAAGCACACTGGACATCGTCCACATTGAAACTACAGCATATCATCCTGCAGCCAATGAAAAAATTGAACGATGGCATCGTCAGTTAAAATCTGCTTTAAAAGCGAATGTGTGATGATTGTGTTTCGAAGCTTCCTCTTGTCCTGTTAGGACTTCGCTCCTATATAATCCCGCCAGTCGATACCTCGCCAGTGGAAATGACTTAAGGTTCAGTAATTGGCTTACCAGAAGCATTTCTCAATGAACAGAAATTAGTAACCGACATGCTAACCTTCGTCTTCAAACTGAAAGAACAAATGAGTAGCATAAGACGAGTTCCAACAGAACATCACGACCACAATAAGATCTTTAGTTACCCACAACTGATGACAAGCAAATTCGTCTTCGTTCGACATGATGCTATCAGAACACCACTACAGCCAACATATGACGGGCCATATTTAGTGCTGTCTTGCGATGACAAGCACTTCAAGGTGTAAATGCCAATAGGAAAACAAACTATTAGCACTGACCGAGTGAAACCGGCCTTTCTTCTGACAGACTATTCATCAGACAACATGGAAGACACAGCAGGAAACACCATTTTGGATATTCCATCACATTCCATTCCAAAGACTGTCAACCTTCAGAATACAATAGACAGCAATGAAGCCAGTGCACTTTCACCACGGATCACCAGATCAGGTGGAAAGGTCACCTTCACTCGATAATAAATGGACGCTGTCACTGCGGAGGAAATTTGTGACTGACTCGAGTGATAATATTTGTAAATTATATCCCTGAACTTTGTTTACATTTTTATTACTTAGAAACTGTTATCATCTCTGACCTTGTTAAAATCTACAGTGTTTTGAGTGTTCATTAAACGTATAAATACATCATTTCTTGTCTTTTATGGACCTTCTACCATAAACCATGAAGCATAAACCTTAACATATTTAGGTGCTGATACACCTTTCAGGTCTCTGGAAGTCTCGCTGGTTTACTTCCGAGTTGTTGTCAAGCAAATGGTTAGAGAAACGCATGCATAGAGCTGATTGAACCTCACCAAAACTATAAGTGTTTTACATTGTTCATGGGATATCCTACATATGCAGTAGGTTTGAGAATGTGCAGCCTTTTGCTTGCGAATGAGCTCATGATGATTTAACGCAATAGCCGCGCGAGATAGCCGAGCGCTCTAGGGCGCCTTGTCGCGGTCCGTGTGGCTCCTCCCATCGGAGGTTGGAGTCCTCCCTCGGGCATGGGTGTTTGTGTTGTCCTTAGAATAAGTTGGTTTAAGTTAGATTATGTAGGGTGTAAGCTTAGGGACCAATGAACTCAGCAGTTTGGTCCCATAAGACCTTACCAAAAATTTCAAAAATTTAACACAATCCAACAGTTCTTAGGCCGATATGTTAATGTAAAGCTTTCAGAGCAGTACCCTATTGGTGTATCTAGTTTCCCATGTAAATCAGACAATTTCCACGCCATATCTACCCACCCCACCACTGGACATATACATCGAAAAATCAAATGTAGTTACCCACTCAGCAAAAAAGCACATGACAGCAACCTCGTAACTAAATTTGTAAGGGTCATCTAAGGGTTCCCAACACGCCATCCACACTGCACATATGATATCATGCATCTGCATACGATTTTTAATTGGAGACAGCTGACATATGAAGGGCTTATTACAATAGTGATACAAGTCCATTATTTTTCATTCTGAGATACAGAGTCCTAAAGTTAAATGAGCGCCGAAAAATCTGCAGTTGAGTTACCAGAAATATTCAAGCATATGGCTTCTTGCTAGAGATGAACCTTTCTTTCTGTTAGTTTGGACCATTAATGTCAGAAGCATTATAGACAGAAGAGTGGAGGTAATGGGATTGTACCACTATTGAAATAAGCCCTTCATATATACCTATACTCGTTGAATGTACGTCGAATAACATGCGGCATTACTATCCACTGAATTATCACATTGCCAGTTCCCATTGCTGCTACAGACCTAAACCCTCAACAACTAGAACAACTGACGGGTACTCACACATTCTGATGAATACTGGTGTTGAGTGATAATCGTTACTTAATGCTTTCAAGAAATCATATTCTTCCATCCGCTTCTCTTGTACGTAACTCTAACTGTAATCATCGTAATCGTAACAGTTTGATATCTTTGATGCCGTTTTACATGTTTAGTGGTACTACATATCTGAGGCACGTTATGTTCACGTATTTAGCTATTACACCAATTTTAATTTTCTGGCAGTCGCGGAGTTTCACATCACGCTGTGAACAAGAACAGAACACTGGATCACCACAATCTCTCTCTCTCTCTCTCTCTCTCTCTCTCTCTCTCACACACACACACACACACACACACACACACACACACACACAGTATCAATAGAGCAGTACTGCATAGGTCAGTAGAAACAAAAAACTTCTATCATCCAAATTTTACAGGAACATGTGCTGTAATTAATTCAGAAATGTGGGTAGCTGTAGTTCAGTTGTTACAGTAGTGCAGTTATTGTAGTATCAGCAGCAGTAAATTCAGTAGATATAAACGATAAATCTCAAGGCGAATTCAGATTGCAATAGGTTCCCATCTAGCTGTGACATTATCAATCAGCTGTACTGCAGTGATTCACACACACTTTTGCTGGATGTTAGTATCATTTTTTTTAACACTTCCTTCCACCGTAAGTAAGCGGTGGGGTGATGGAAATTTGATATCGATGAAACGCTAAACTCTTACCAATCGCCGGCCGGTGTGGCCGAGCGGTTCTAGCCGCTTCAGTCTGGAACCGCGCGACCTCTACGGTCGCAGGTTCAAATCCTGCCTCGGGCATGGACGTGTGTGGTGTCCTTAGGTTAGTTAGGTTTAAGTAGTTCTAAGTTCTAGGGGACTGATAACCTCAGATGTTAAGTAAGTCCCATAGTGCTCAGAGCCATTTGAACCATTCTTACCAATCTTCCTATAAACGGTATGTGATCTAATATCTGGCCTAGAACTGCGTTTTTATGTGATTCAACACACGAATTATAAGCGCCTTACATTGTACACAGGACATATATTATTTCCAGCAGATTTATATCCACCACTCACCCCTAGCGGCCAGGCTTACTAGCAACAAAGAATATATTGGCTAACTTGGTCACTCTTATACAGAGCACCATTGCACTGGCGGAACTAACAGACAGCCAACTACCTCTGTAGAGTACAGAACCCACATTTGGTGGTCAGGCTCTGAAAGTGCTGCTGCTGCTGCTGCTGCTGCTGCTGATGATGATGATGATGATGTCACGTGTGTTGGATTGCTGTTGAAGTTGCTCGTCAATGTTTTATAAAGTTAGTCTTCAGTTACTTATTTTAAGGTTTATTTGTGTTAATATTTTGTGTAAAAGTAACTTATTAGTGGATTTTCGTTAATTTCAGTCTTTCTTCCTGGTTATTGACTCGAGTGGTATGTTATTCACGAGTGTGCTTACGTTGTTCATCCAAGCTTCACGCCTCAGTAGTTTGTTTACATTTCGCGGTGTGCGGTTGCAGCTGTAGCGGTTATAAAGCTAAGTACTTCCAAAGTTTTATAATTTATATAAAAAACAGCTACCAGCCACATGTATGGTTTAAAAAAGGTTCATTATCTTCAGAACATGACCGGTTTCGGATTTTTCTTTACAAATCCATCTTCAGATGGCAGATTACAAGCATCCTTAGTTGGACCTAGTTTTGTTTGTGTTATTCGTTTGCTGCAGAGCTGTGTAGTTCTGCCTGACGATATATTCGTGCGTTTATGTTTTCGAACGCAAGCTTAATACACTTTTCAACTTCCAAAGTTATTTGAGGCACTCGGTCGTAAAACATGGTATCTAACAATTTTTGCCAATTGGCGTTTTTGGCAACGTCGGACTCCTTACAGCTGATTTCATAGGTTGGTGAAGAAATCTGTGGGAGATGTATACGTTGTAAGAAATTATGTTGCTATTATGTTGCGGTAAGTGACAGCTCACTGCAGGTAAAACATTGTAAGTAACAAACATGGCGGCCCGACACAGTCTGTTCCGTAATGATGAGGAAATTGAATCGAAAGTTTCGAGCGCTAACAATAATTCTGACTACAGTTCTTCCTGTAATGACGAAGATGGAAGCCCAGAGTGTTATCCTGTTTATGAGTGCAAACAAATCGGATGCAAATTACTCCCTAAAAAGGTAAGAACATATGCCTTTATTTCTTAATCTGTTTGAAGTAAAAGATGGTATGTAATGCACTTACCAAGTTTTACTACCTGTTCCGTATTGAAACTTTTCATAAATGGAAATTCTGAACGTTCTTTTCATCAAATATGAGCTGAGTACGTGGTAACCAAACTTCGTAAAACTTAAACACAATGCATTATATAGAAATAACCGAAATAGGGTTTATTTTGACTTGCAGATTATAAATATGTGCGAAGGTGACCACGGTATCTACTCGTATCATCCCTTGCACTTTTTTTTAGAAAGAAGGGTAATGAGCTTTTCGATACAAGTATTCCTTGTTTTGTTTCAGAAATCGACCGCGCTCAATATCAACCACGATTGTGAATCGGAGCCATGTACCAGTAGGTCTACAACCAACAATCATGATGAAAACAATGCGGATGTAAGGTCACCTACTGCTTCTGGAAAATCTAATCCGCCTAGTAGAGTCCGTTATGCAGGATCGTCGGTACCTCTTGAAAAAAAGGATACTGTAGATGATCAGGAAAAATCAAACAAAAAAGGTAGAAAAAGGAACCGTGGGGTAAACAAACAGGAAAAAAATAAAAAACAAGAAATTTAGGTAAAAGCTATTTGTCTTATCGAGGAAAAGGAAATCCACAAGCTCCTCGAGAAGCAGGGCCAGACTGCCTTTGTAAGAAAATATGTTTTTCAAAGACTGATGCTGACGAACGACACTCGGTGTTTGACGAGTTCAATAGAATGGGAAACTACAACATCCGAAACGGTTATCTATTTGGTCTAATAGATGTTAAAAAAGTGCGAAAAAGAGTGGAAGTCGCTCTCGAAGAAAATTTACCATTACTTACAATATCTTGGTTGAAGGGCAAAAAGTAGAAGTATGTAAAACTGCTTTCCTCAACATCCGCGGACTGCAAAAACGTAGGGGGAGAGTCTAAATTTTGGTTTAAAAAGAAATCAATGGCGCTCATTCTCCACCATCAGATAAAAGAGGTCCACATGGGCACCACAAGAAAAAGTATTCAGAAGACGATATAAAAAATGTGCATACTTTTATATCAAAACTTCCCAAATACGAAAGTCACTACACCAGGCGCAAAAATCCTTATAAGATGTTTATGTCTATGGAATACACAGTTAAACGTTGTTTCGAAGAATATACTCAGTTCTGTTCAGAAAGTGGTAGCAGTCCTGTATCTTCAGACAAGAATTTAATATAGGATTCAAGTCTCCTAAGACAGACACATGTAAGGACTGCGACTCAATGAGAATTGAACTGCAACAAGCCGAAAACGCTAAAAATGACGCTAAAGTCCAATAAATTGGACACAAAATCTAGTGACAGCATCTATATGCTGCTGCCGGCCAAAAATTTTTGCAAGTTGCCCCAGACGACAAAGAAGCCCTTGTTCTAACATTTGATCTCCAACAGGCGTTGCCAATTCCAAAATTATCCACTGGACATGCATTTTACACAAGGAAATTGTTTTTCTACAACCTCAGCATTCATGATTGCTCCAATAACGTAGGGTACTTTTATTACTGGGACAAGGCTACTGCTAGGAGAGGAAGTGATAAAATTGCAAGTTGCATATTGAAACACTTCACCATGAATGACATACAGTGCAAGAAACTGATGCTAATATCAGATAACTGCTGTGGTCAAAATAAAAACTGGACAATAGTCGCTCTCTGACTTAAATTATTGGCAAGTGGCCTTGTAAAACTTGTTGAACATGTTTTTCCAGTAGTTGGACATACTATGTTGCCATCAGATAGAGATTTCGGCCGAGTATAGCAGTATGTGAGGGATCACATTCAGTATGTGTACTGCCCGGAGGAATGGGGACGGATCTTGAAAAACGTCCAACGCTCACCTCCCTTTAATGTGTACAGAATGCAGCATGGAGATTTCTTTCAAGTTTCTTCTCTGAAGGCATTGTTTAGAGCACCAAGAATGTAATTACTGCGTCTATCAAACTTCTGTTGGTCCGCGAAGAACCCGATTCTCTGAATGTTTATAAATCATATTTTGGATCTGGTGAAGAAATATCATTGAAGCTGAAAGGTCGTCCTCTTACAGAAGATTTTCTGGGGAAATTTAACGCACCTCCTCCACTGCTGTATAATGCAACAAAACCAGTCAATAAGGAAAAAATTGCGCGATGTCCTCTGCCTGTTCAAGTATATTCCAAAGGCATATGACAAATATTACACGAGCTTAGTTCCTGAGCATTAAATGTAAAATTATTGTACCTAAAAACTACTAATAAAACAATTGGTAATGTAACTTTTGGCTACTTTATTTTATTTCCAATGTGATTATCACGTTACACCACTGCACTGTAAACATCCTGGTGAGGTTCCATCTATGTGGTAATTGCCACGTACCAGAAGCAACATTTAACGTCAGTTGTTGTGAAATATGGTATCTGGCAGATAACAAGGTAGCAATGTCTCATACGTGACTGAAAAATATGGTATCTACGGGCATCTTTCCTCTGATTTTAGTTCTTATATTCGCAAATAAAATGTTATGAGGAGCAGGTAAGACGAATTTTACTTTTCTGTACACATAGAATATCTGCGCAACATAATTATGTGAATTTTGTTAGAGCAAACTGTTTAATATTTTCCTCAAAACTTAACAGCCGATTTCCCGTAAGTTTTCATTTTGTTGGTTACCATGTTTTACGACCGAACGCCTCATTTGTGCAGTGTTATAAAGTCATCAAATTTAATAGTTTCCCACGGTGTTTCGTGCTGTTTGTGGTAAAATAACGATTTAATTAGGTTTTGGAAACGTTAGTTCGCTGTGTTTTTTAGAGTTTCCTGTGCGTTGAAGTCGTTAGTAAATTTCGTGCTTTAGTTTTCAGATGAAGTTTCTTGTTGTATGTAGTGAAATATGTCAGTAAAATTTTCATTCATTGTTTTAACCTCGTTGAGTGTTCCAGTTGCCGCTTAAATTTTTGGTTTTTGCTAATAATGTTGTGAAGTTCTGTTGGTACTGGTATTAGTTGTGGTTTAGTTAATAAAAGTAGTTGCTTTCTTAGTAGAGAGAGAATTTCGGGACTGCTCTTGTTAGTTCTATAAGTAGTTCTACTGGTGTAACGGAACTCAGGTAACGCAGACGTATAGTTTTTTCTTCATTAACTAAAATTTTACCAGGAGTGAGAAGTGTGAGCTCTGCCGTAGGTCTGTGAGTAGTGGGTGATTGTCAAATGGGGGTGCCGCAGGGATCAGTGTTGGGGCACTCCTGTTCCTTACTTACGTAAATGATAGGCCATCTAGTATTACGGGTAATTCTAAAATATTTCTGTTTGCTGATGACACTAGCTTGGTAGTAAAGGATGTTATGTGCAAAGTTGGCTCGAATTCAAATAGTGCAGTTCATGAGATAAGCTCATGGTTCAAATGGCTCTGAGCACTATGGGACTTACCATCTGAGGTCATCAGTCCCCTAGAACTTAGAACTACTTAAACCTAACTAACCTAAGGACATCACACACATCCATGCCCGAGGCAGGATTCGAACCTGCGAGCGTAGCGGTCGCGTGGTTCCAGACTGTAGCGCCTAGAACCGCTCGACCGCACCGGCCGGCAGATAAGCTCGTGGCTTGTAGAAAATAAACTAACCCTAAATCACAGTAAAAACTGTTTTTACACTTTCTAACACACAGTTCAACAAAACCAGACCTTTTAATTTCACAGACTGGGCATATGATTAGTGAAACTGAACAGTTCAAATTTCTAGGTGCTCAAATAAATAGTAAACTGTAGTGGAAAGCCCACGTTCAGGATCTTGTTCAAAGACTTTATGCTGCCATTTTTACTATTCGAGAGGTATCTGAATTAAGTGATCGTTCGACACGAAAATTAGTGTACTTTCCTTATTTTGATTCGCTTCTGTCGTATGGTATTACATTTTGGGGTACCTCTTCCCGTTCTAAAATTATATTTTTGGCTCATAAACGGGCGGTTCGGGCAACAAATGGTGTAAGTTCACAAACCTCTGGTCGACCTCTGTTCATGGGTCTAGGTATTTTGACATTGGCCTCTCAGTATACAGGGTATTACAAAAAGGTACGGTCAAACTTTCAGGAAACATTCCTCACACACAAATAAAGAAAAGATGTTATGTGGACATGTGTCCGGAAACGCTTAATTTCAATGTTAGAGCTCATTTTAGTTTCGCCAGTATGTACTGTGCCCGCATCTCGTGGTCGTGCGGTAGCGTTCTCGCTTCCCACGCCCGGGTTCCCGGGTTCGATTCCCGGCGGGGTCAGGGATTTTCTCTGCCTCGTGATGGCTGGGTGTTGTGTGCTGTCCTTAGGTTAGTTAGGTTTAAGTAGTTCTAAGTTCTAGGGGACTTATGATCACAGCAGTTGAGTCCCATAGTGCTCAGAGCCATTTGAACCATTTTTTTAGTATGTACTGTACTTCCTCGATTCACCGCCGGTTGGCCCAATTGAAGGAAGGTAATGTTGACTTCGGTGCTTGTGTTGAAATGCGACTCATTGCTCTACAGTACTAGCAGCAAGCACATCAGTACGTAGCATCAACAGGTCAGTGTTCATCACGAATTTGGTTTTGCAGTCAGTGCAATGTTTACAAATGCGGAGTTGGCAGATGCCTATTTGATGTATGGATTAGTACGGGGCAATAGCCGTGGCGCGGTACGTTTGTATCGAGACAGATTTCCAGAACGAAGGTGCCCCGACAGGGAGAAGTTAGAAGCAATTGATCGTCGTCTTAGGGAGCACGGAACATTCCAGCCTATGACTCGCGACTGGGGAAGACCTAGAACGACGAGGACACCTGCAATGGACGAGGCAATTCTTCGTGCAGTTGACGATAACCCTAATGTCAGCGTCAGAGAAGTTCCTACTGTGCACGGTAACGTTAACCACGTCACTGTGTGGAGAGTGCTACGGAAGAACCAGTTGTTTCCGTAGCATGTACAGCGTGTGCAGGCACTATCAGCAGCTGATTGGCCTCCACGGGTACACTTCTGCGAATGGTTCATCCAACAATGTGTCAATCCTCATTTCAGTGCAAATGTTCTCTTTACGGATGAGGCTTCATTCCAACGTGGTCAAATCGTACATTTTGACAATCAACATGTGTGGGCTGACGAGAATCCGCAAGCAATTGTGCAATCATGTCATCAACACAGATTTTCTGTGAACGTTTGGGCAGGCATTGTTGGTGATGTCTTGATTGGGCCCCATGTTCTTCCACCTACGCTCAATAGAGCACGTTACCATGATTTCATACGGGATACTCTACCTGTGCTGCTAGAACATGTGCCTTTACAAGTACACACAACAGTGGTTCACGCACGATGGAGCTCCTGCACTGTTCAGTCGAAGTGTTCGTACGCTTCTCAACAACAGATTCGGTGACCGATGGATTGGTAGAGGCGGACCAATTCCATGGCCTCCACGCTCTCCTGACCTCTACCCTCTTGACTTTCACTTATGGGGGCATTTGAAAGCTCTTGTCTACGCAACCCCGGTACCAAATGTAGAGACTCCTCGTGCTCGTATTGTGGACGGCTGTGATACAAGACGCCATTCTCCAGGGCTGCATCAGCGCATCAGGGATTCCATGCGACGGAGGGTGGATGCATGTATCCTCGCTAACGGAGGACATTTTGAACATTTCCTGTAACAAAGTGTTTGAAGTCACGCTGGTACGTTGTGTTGCTGTGTGTTTCCATTCCATGATTGTAATTTGAAGAGAAGTAATAAAATGAGCTCTAACATGGAAAGTAAGCGTTTCCGAACACATGTCCACACAACATATTTTCTTTCTTTGTGTGTGAGGAATGTTTCCTGAAAGTTTGGCCGTACCTTTTTGTAACACCCTATATATATATCTCCCTTACTGTCGTTTCTTGTTAACAATATTAGCTTATTCCAAGAATAAGCAGCTTTCATTGAGTTAATACTCGGCAGAAATCAAACCTGCATTTTGATCGGACTTCCTTAACTCTTGTGCAAAAAGGTGTGCAGTATATTGCATCCATTTTCAATAAGCTACCAAAAGAATTGAAAAATCTTAGTGGTAATCCACGCGCTTTCAAATCGAAATTAAAGAGTTTCCTCATGGGCGACTCCTTCTATTCTGTCGAGGAGTTCCTTGGACAAATAAGCTGATTCTTGTTATATTGTTGACTGTGTTTACTTAAACTTGTGGCTTGTCTTTTTTCGGGTTCATATACATTTTATTTTTATCTGTTACTACTTTTGCGTTGTAATCCATGACCTCAGAGATTTGCTTCAATTGATGGTTAGTAAGTCTGGACGCTGAGAATGGGTGGTAGAGGTAGAAGACCGCAGCGTTACGGGAACTGAAACTACTATTTTGGATTATACCCACATCCCCACGTCAGCCATCTTGGATTCTGACGTCGCCAAAGATTTGACGGATTCTAAACTTAGAACCATGCAGTTTAGTACCTGAAGGGTGATGCCATAGAAATAACGTCACCATGACCAGTGATTTACTATGTTAGAATGTCACATGTGAATAATATGCTACAAATTCGTAGCAGAGGCTGCTTCTTCTGAAATGTTCTGATAAATCCGAAACATTTCAGATGAAGTTTTCTCGTTGAGTAATTTATATGAAGCAGGAAATTGATCGGTGGAGACTGCATAACACTCAACTCATAAACGCTGCAGCAAAAAGCATTGCAATCAAAATGTCTCCAAAATGTCCAACAATGTATGTGTGTGTGTGTGTGTGTGTGTGTGTGTGTGTGTGTGTGTGTGTGTGTGAGAGAGAGAGAGAGAGAGAAGGGGGGGGGGGGGAAATGTGATGTTATAGTGTTTTGTTCACATCAGTGAACTTCAGACGTAAAACGCCGACTCTTCCAGAGACCTGAAAGGCGTATCAGGAGCTAAATACATGATGGTAAATGTGACCCAAGGGTACGAAGGATGAATGAGAAGTTAGCAACTGTAAGAGCCTGGTGAGAAAAGTTTGTGGAGATACTTTCAAAACCATATAATCCTGTTACAGATGTCGTCCATTCTGCAGGCGTTGTCCGTTCGAAGAATTTATACCGAATAAAAACTCAAAACATAGGATAAAAATATGGAAATCGTACTATAATTCTGCTTCCCATATTCTGAAAACACGGAAGTATACATGAAAGTTACGTAGTCAAAAATCAGAGAGAAATCAACGTAAAAGTGTTGTCGTGGAAATGAAGCATGAACTGATAGGACAAAATTTCATATGCGACAGTTTCTTCACGTTCAATGCAGCCGATCAATGACTTCTCAAAAGATATATAAAAGTGCTTGTCTGCAAGTGTGCCGCAAACTAGTGTCAGTGACGGGCTCAGTGTTTTCTTATAAGTTGCGTTGCTATTTTTAACAACTTTGGTAGTGTAAGCATGGCCTGTTTCCTTTTATGTTCCCGTTCTTTGTGGCTTGTAGTTTTCACTCGTATAATGTAGAAACATTCTAGCTAGGAAAAGATTCTTTTATCATTGAGTCGTACACCAGAGATGCATGTCCTCAGGAAATGTTGTTGTAGTCGTTCTCTTGCTTTCAGCTTTTCTAAGTCGATAAAATTCCGTTAGAACTTTCTACGCATTCCATCCTGTGTTAGTACTGGAAATTCATCACCAGTTTACCGAATCATTCTTAACATTTCCTTTTATCGTCACGGATTACTTGAAGCACGGTGTCATATCGCAACGTTTTTGCACTAGAGAGAGTAATTACCCAGCAGCGTGAGTGAGCTGTTTGCCAGGGCATCACAAACGTGCACTGTGTACAGAAACTGTCTGCTTTGTTTGCGAGTTTTCTATGACGTCGCTCATCTCAGGCGCCCTACTGAAGTGACCTCTGAGATGTTAATAGAAGATGCGTAGATACAAGCCGCAGCAGGAAAATGCGATTTTGTTAACAGATCGGTTCGTGTGTTGTAACAAGATGCAATGTTTGTACAATGCCAACCGTTAAAATTACAGCACAAGAAATTACACACAATACGAAATTTGGCTTTTTGTGCATACTCAGAATACTAAGATGTATGTGTGATTAGATTTACGTTTATTTCTGGGTATACAGTGTGCGAAATATAGTACACAGAACTGAAACGTGTGCTAGCCACTGTGGCTCGAAAGTGGCTGAGCACTGATTCATACTGAGACTGGATACCAGATATCTGCATCCACATACACACTCCGCAAGCCACCGTACGGTGCGTGGCGGAGGGTAACGTTGTACCACCACTATTCAGTTCCTTTCCACTATCAAATAGAGCGAGGTAAAACCGGCTGTCTCTCTGACTCCATATGAGCCCTAATTTCTCGTATCTTATCTCCTTGGTCCTTATGCGAAATGCATTGTGGCGGCAGTAGAATCGGTTCTCTACATTATCTCGGAAGTGTTTTTCGAAACGAAAGTTGCTTTCCCTCCAGGGATTCTTATTTGAGTTCCCGAAGCATCTCCGTAACACTGGCGTCTTGTTCTAACCTACCGGTAACAAATATAGCAGCCCGCCTCTGAACTGCTTCGGTATCTCCCTTCAATTTGACCTAGTACGGATCCAAAACACTCGAGCAATACTCAAGAACAGGTCGTACCAGCGTCCTATATACGATTTCCTTTCCAGGTGAACCACACTTCCCTAAAATTCTTCCCATTAACGCAAGCCGTGCATTAGCCTTCCCTACCGCAGTTCTCATTTTTCCTACACATTCACCATAACTTACTTTTTTTATATGTATATTTAGAGCTAGCAGCTATTCATCAGACCAAATAGAAATTTTGTCTCGGTTGTCTTGTATCTTCCTAAAGTCACACAACTTCGACACCTTTTCGTACTCCACATCATCATCAGCAAACAACCGCATATTGCTGCCCACCCCGTCCCCCATAACAGTTATATTCAGGGAGAGTCACTAACTATTTCCATCTAGAATAGCTCCGAAAGTTTGATAGGAGCTGAAAACTTTGTGGGACAAATGTTGCATGGGACAACGGGGACCATAATATGACGTTGGTTTTTTGTTGCTAGGTGGGGTCGCGTCAGAGATATGAAGGTCAACTTTGTTTCTTTATATGAGATGCTATAGTTTGGTACTTATTTTCTGACAGCGGCTGTCGAGACGAATCTAATGATGTTTAACAGTAAGGTCTTTGAAGGTCAACGAAGGTCATAAAGTTGACATGAATGTAAATTTTCTGAAGGTGTTCGAAGTGATGACCATTAGTATCAGTGCAGTGCTGCAATCTTCTTATTTCTTATCACTTCGGCACTTATCGAAGCACATGCTCTGACAATTCTCGCTTGTATATCGTGCAAATAGTAAATATTCGCCGAATAGGGCATATCCATCTACCGTGCCGTTGACATGTAAACAACATTCAACGGTTTCGGAATACAACACTAATAGGAACGGTAAGACTAGTATCGTCGAATCAAGCGAATGTGAATGATGTATTCTTTCGAAGAACAAGTCGATATGCTTCTCATTTATGGTGAATGCCAACGAAATTCAGTGAGAGCTAGAGACTTATAAGTTGCAAGGTATCCTCAACGTACTCGCCCTACACGTCGTACATTTAAATATGTGTATGATAAACTGAGAACAACTTGATCTTCAACGCATTGGAAACATATCTGGCAACGGACAGTTACTAACGAGGAAATGGAAATTAGTACTCTTGCCACTATGGCTCGAGATCCTTGCGTTAGTTCGCGTCATATCGCAAGGGAATCTGGCATGAGCCAGAGTAGTGTTCATGTTCTGCATCGCCATAAATATCATCCTTACCATATTATTCTCCACCAAGAATTAACTGGTACGGGTTGTATGCGTCGCATGGAATTCTGCCGATGGGCTCAACTTCAGATTCAGAGAAATTACACATTTATTACATTCACGAACCATGGAAATGTTAATTTGCATAATATGCATTATTGGGCAACTGAAAATCCATGATGGCTGTGCCAAGTGGCACACCAAACACTGTGGTCAGTGAATGTAGGGTGTGGGATTCTGGAGGATAGAATCATAGACGCTTATTTCATCGAAGGAAATACTAATGGTAGAAAGTACACCACATTCCTGCAAGAAACTTTAGGTCTGTTATTGGAAGAAATACAAGCAACAGAATGTGGTATCAACACGAAGGACGTCCGGCACATTTTTTGCTGATGGCCTGAAATGGGCTGCAGAGACAATTCCCAAATCGTTGGATTGGACCCGAAAGAGATGTGTCGTGGCCGGCTCGTTCGCCAGACTAGAGGCCTCTGCATTTTTTCTGTGGGGATTCGTAAAAGACATTGTTTATAAAGACATTCCAACTACACCTGAAGATGGACGAGAGAGAGTTGTCAAAGCATGTGCTTCGATAAGTGCCGATGTGATAAGGAATACCACCCAATCCATGATAAGAAGATTGCAGCACTACATTGATACCAGTGGTCATCACTTCGAAAACCTTCTGTTAATGGACGTCCATGCCACCTTTGTGACCTTCGCTGACCTTCAAAGACCTTACTGTTACACATTATTGGATTCGTCTCGATAGTCGCTTCAGAAAATAAGTACCAAACTATAGCAGCTCATATAAAGAAACAAAGTTGATCTTCATATCTTTGAAGCGACCCCACCTAGCAACAAAAAACCAACGTCATATTATGGCCACCGATGTCCCACGCAACATTTGTCCCACAAGGTTTTCAGCTCCTATGATACTTTCGGAGTTATTCTAGGTGGCAATAGTTAGTGACTCACCCTGTATATAGAGAACAAAGCGGTCCTTTCACGCTTCCTTCAGGCACTCCTGCCGAAATCCTTGTCTCTGGTGAACACTCGCCGTTGAGGACAACATACTGGTTTCTATTACTTAAGGCATCTTCGAGCCACTCACATGTCTATGAACTTCTTCAGTAGTCTTCTTCAAAAAGAATTTCGCCTACCCTCCAGTGATTCGCATGTGAGTTCCCGAATCATCTCCGTAATCCTTGCGTATTTTTGGGATCTGCCGGTAACAATTCTAGCATCGCGCCGCTGAATTATTTAGTTGTCTTTATTTAATCCGACCAGGTCCTGATCAGTATTCTAGTACTGGTCGTAATAGGCAGGTGAACTACACTTTCCCACCGAAGTCGACAATTCGCCTTCCCTACCACAATTCTCACACGCTCACTCGATTTTATATCGCTTTGCAACGTTACGCCTGGATATTTTAAGGACCTGACTGTGTTATGCAGGAAACTACTAATGATATATCCGAACATTACAGGTTTGTTTTTCCTAAACATTCGCATTATCTTAAACTTTTCTACATTTAAGGGGAGCTGCCATTCATCACACCAACTAGAAATTTTGTCGAAGTCATCTTGTTGCCTTTAATCCGCTGTTCACGTTATATCGCGTGAGAATCAGTATAATATACGAGTATGACATTCCAAGCAGCTTCAGATCCATGTCAGAGGTCGCCAGTCGTAATGGCATGCTATTCCCCATTATGTCCGCCCCTGGTAGCTGAATGGTCAGCGTGACGGATTTCACCCGGCTGGGTCGGGGAGTTTTCTCCGCCACAGGGACTGGGTGTTCTGATGTCATCATCATCATCATCATCATCCTACTATCATCCTCATCGACTGCAGGTCACCGAGTCGGCCGTTGTGGCCGAGCGGTTGTAGGCGCTTCAGTCCGGAACCGCCCTGCTGCTACGGTCACAGGTTCGAATCCTGCCTCGGGCATGGATATGTGTAATATCCTTAGGTTAGTTAGGTTTAAGTAGTTCTAAGTTCTAGGGGACTGATGACCTCAGATGTTAAGTCCCATAGTGCTCAGAACCATTTGAACCATTTTTATGGTCACCGAAGTGGCGTCATATTGAAAGACTGGCACCAGGCGAACGGTTTGCCCGATGGGGGAGCCTAGCCATACGATTAAATAAATAAAATACCCCATTATACAGCAAGATCTTAGACAGCGTGGCAGTCCCTCGGCAATCCTTCACCAGATGTTTCCCGTGTGTGAGAGTTCTAAATACTGTGCTGAAGAAAACAATATTCGCATACTTCTTGCATCGAGGTAGATCAGGACAGGACAGGCAACATTTAGTATTGCTTTATCTTGTTGAGAGTAACGTAATGGATATGTCACTCATGATGATGTACACAGAACCAATACTCATCTGGAAAGACGACATGGTGCCTCTACCGTACTAGTGTTATCACTGGTCGCACCACTACCTGCCCGCATGTATCTTGTGCCATGTCAAGGGGGGCATCAAAAAACGAGCCTATTTCGTGGCTCAATGTACGTGACATGGCTGTGTGATCCTGCACAGCCGAGTGACTAATATGCAACTCTTATCGACCGCTAGTCGCAACACAATGTTGAGATGTTGGGTATGGCCCCCTTAAAGCCATCAATTTTCTTTTCGCACGACTTGGGATACCTACATCTACATCTACATCCATACTCCGCAAGCCACATGACGGTGTGTGGCCGAGGGTACCCTGAGTACCTCTGTCGGTTCTCCCTTCTATTCCAGTCTCGTATTGTTCGTGGAAAGAAGGATTTTCTGTATGCTTCTGTGTGGGCTCTAATCTCTCTGATTTTATCCTCATGGTCTCTTCGCGAGATATACGTAGGAGGGAGCAATATACTGCTTGATCCTTCGGTGAAGGTATGTTCTCGAAACTTTCACAAAAGCCCGTACCGAGTTACTGAGCGTCTCTCCTCCAGAGTCTTCCACTGGAGTTTATCTATCCTCTCCGTAACGATTTCGCGATTACTAAATGATCCTGTAACGAAGCGCGCTGCTCTCCGTTGGATCTTCTCTATCTCTTCTATCAACCCTATCTGTTACGGATCCCACACCGCTGAGCAGTATTCAAGCAGTGGGCGAACAAGCGTACTGTAACCTACTTCCTTTGTTTTCGGATTGGATTTCCTTAGGATTCTTCCAATGAATCTCAGTCTGGCATCTGCTTTACCGACGATCAACTTTATGTGATCATTCCATTTTAAATCATTCCTAATGCGTACTCCCAGATAATTTATGGAATTAACTGCTTCCAGTTGCTGACCTGTTATTTTGCAGCTAAATGATAAGGGATCTTTCTTTCTATGTATTCGCAGCACATTACACTTGTCTACATTGAGATTCAATTGTCATTCCCTGCACCATGCGTCAATTCGCTGCAGATCCTCCTGCATTTCAGTACAATTTTCCATTGTTACAACCTCTCGATACACCACAGCATCATCTGCAAAAAGCCTCAGTGAACTTCCGATGACAGCCACCAGGTCATTTATGTATATACCTACGAACGGGAGCAACAATTCCGCCTAACGACAAACTACGGTCTCGACGGGGCACGATCCTGCCGCTCTCGAATTCCAATAAGTGCTTTTAAATGTGACTACTGCTTACACATGTCATAACAAGCACTACTCAGAAACAGTTAAACATATAACGCGATTTCCGATTCATTATATACGCTGACTTACAAGTTTCATGGGACACAGCCCATTCCATGTAAACACAGCTCATGCCATAATGGATCCATCACGAGCTTTCACAATGCCTTGTTAGTAACGTGGGTGCACAGCTTCGAGGGGCCAGCGCCACGCTCGAACCCTACCAACAGCGCTTACGAACTTTAATCGGGACTCATCTAACAGGGCCACGATTGCCAGTCGTCTAGGGGCCAACCGATATGGTCACGACCCCAGCAGAGGCGCTGCAGGCGATGTCATGAAAATAGCAAAGGCACTCCCCGTCTGTCGTCTGCTGCCGCAGCCCATTAGCGCCAGATTTCGCCTCACTATTATAACGGATAAGTTCGCCGTATGCCCCTCATTGATTTCTGCGGTTATTTCACGCAGTGTTGCCTGTCGGTTACCACAGACATATCTACGCGAACTCGGCTTCTGTCGGGTCGTTACGTAAACGCCATCGGCCACTGAATTGTCTGTGCTGATAGGTAATACCTGATGTGAACGTTCCCTGCGATGATGTACTTCTTGGTGCGTGCACTTTCCAGCAAGGTAGTGCACCGTGGTGGAAATTAGTATAAAAGCATGAGGTTATCTGTCGAAAAAACATGTTTATTTACGTATTTGGTATTGCATGCAATTTTTCTCTTACTGTTTACTACAAAGCAAAATAAAATACGTTTTCGTTTTACCATTAATGTCGGTACTTAAGAAATTTAAACAATCAAGACAAACTTACGGGTGGAAACTATTACAAAAGCACTTGCGAATTATTGTCAGAATAATCTATCATATACAGTAAACAGATCACAACTGTGACCTAGTATTTAGTCGAAACTCCATTGTTCTTAATAAATGTGAAATCCTCTAAGGAATTCAATGTATAAGGGCAGTGGTCTCTTCTCCGAGATTGGGATCCACTCCATTCAAATAGCAGTTTTCGTTTCGGATACAGTCTCCAAGTGTTGTCCAATGCAATAAACATAATAAACACGTAGTGCAAGGATCCCCCATAGATTCTACATCTACATCTACATTTATACTCCGCAAGCCACCCAACGGTGTGTGGCGGAGGGCACTTTACGTGCCACTGTCATTAACTCCCTTTCCTGTTCCAGTCGCGTATGGTTCGCGGGAAGAACGACTGTCTGAAAGCCTCCGTGCGCGCTCTAATCTCTCTAATTTTAGATTCGTGATCTCCTCGGGAGGTATAAGTAGGGGGAAGCAATATATTCGATACCTCATCCAGAAACGCACTCTCTCGAAACCTGGCGAGCAAGCTACACCGCGATGCAGAGCGCCTCTCTTGCAGAGTCTGCCACTTGAGTTTATTAAACATCTCCGTAACGCTATCACGGTTGCCAAATAACCCTGTGACGAACCGCGCCGCTCTTCTTTGGATCATCTCTATCTCCTCCGTCAGACCGATCTGGTACGGATCCCACACTGATGAGCAATACTCAAGTATAGGTCGAACGAGTGTTTTGTAAGCCACCTCCTTTGTTGATGGACTACATTTTCTAAGCACTCTCCCAATGAATCTCAACCTGGTACCCGCCTTACCAACAATTAATTTTATATGATCATTCCACTTCAAATCGTTCCGCACGCATACTCCCAGATATTTTACAGAAGTAATTGCTACCTGTGTTTGTTCCGCTATCATATAATCATACAATAAAGGATCCTTCTTTCTATGTATTCGCAATACATTACATTTGTCTATGTTAAGGGTCAGTTGCCACTCCCTGCACCAAGTGCCTATCCGCTGCAGATGTTCCTGCATTTCGCTACAATTTTCTAATGCTGCAACTTCTCTGTATACTACAGCATCATCCGCGAAAAGCCGCATGGAACTTCCGACACTATCTACTAGGTCATTTATATATATTGTGAAAAGCAATGGTCCCATAACACTCCCCTGTGGCACGCCAGAGGTTACTTTAACGTCTGTAGACGTCTCTCCATTGATAACAACATGCTGTGTTCTGTTTGCTAAAAACTATTCAATCCAGCCACACAGCTGGTCTTATATTCCTTAGGCTCTTACTTTGTTTATCAGGCGACAGCGCGGAACTGTATCGAACGCCTTCCGGAAGTCAAGAAAAATAGCATCTACCTGGGAGCCTGTACCTAACATTTTCTGGGTCTCATGAACAAATAAAGCGAGTTGGGTCTCGCACGATCGCTGTTTCCGGAATCCATGTTGATTCCTACATAGTAGATTCTGGGTTTCCAAAAACGACATGATACTCGAGCAAAAAACATGTTCTAAAATTCTACAACAGATCGACGTCAGAGATATAGATCTATAGTTTTGCGCATCTGCTCGACGACCCTTCTTGAAGACTGGGACTATCTGTGCTCTTTTCCAATCATTTGGAACCCACCGTTCCTCTAGAGACTTGCGGTACACGGCTGTTAGAAGGGGGGCAAGTTCTTTCGCGTACTCTGTGTAGAATCGAATTGGTATCCCGTCAGGTCCAGTGAACTTTCCTCTATTGAGTGATTCCAGTTGCTTTTCTATTCCTTGGACACTTATTTCGATGTCAGCCATTTTTTCGTTTGTGCGAGGATTTAGAGAAGGAACTGCAGTGCGGTCTTCCTCTGTGAAACAGCTTTGGAAAAAGGTGTTTAGTATTTCAGCTTTACGCGTGTCATCCTCTGTTTCAATGCCATCATCATCCCGTAGTGTCTGGATATGCTGTTTCGAGCCACTTACTGATTTAACGTAAGACCAGAACTTCCTAGGATTTTCTGTCAAGTCGGTACATAGAATTTTACTTTCGAATTCACTGAACGCTTCAAGCATAGCCCTCCTTACGCTATCTTTGACATCGTCTAGCTTCTGTTTGTCTGAGAGGTTTTGGCTGCGTTTAAACTTGGAGTGGAACTCTCTTTGCTTTCGCAGTAGTTTCCTAACTTTGTTGTTGTACCACGGTGGGTTTTTCCCGTCCCTCACAGTTTTACTCGGCACGTACCTGTCTAAAACGCATTTTACGATTGCCTTGAACTTTTTCCATAAACACTCAACATTGTCAGTGTCGGAACAGAAATTTTCGTTCTGATCTGTTAGGTAGTCTGAAATCTGCCTTCTATTACTCTTGCTAAACAGATAAATCTTTCTCCCTTTTTTAATATTCCTATTAACTTCCATATTCAGGGATGCTGCAACGGCCTTATGATCACTGATTCCCTGTTCTGTACATACAGAGTCGAAAAGTTCGGGTCTGTTTGTTATCAGTAGGTCCAAGATGTTATCTCCATGAGTTGGTTCTCTGTTTAATTGCTCGAGGTAATTTTCGGATAGTGCACTCAGTATAATGTCACTCGATGCTCTGTCCCTACCACCCGTCCTAAACATCTGAGTGTCCCAGTCTATATCTGGTAAATTGAAATCTCCACCTAAGACTATAACATGCTGAGAAAATTTATGTGAAATGTATTCCAAATTTTCTCTCAGTTGTTCTGCCACTAACACATCCATGCCCGAGGCAGGAATCGAACCTGCGAACGTAGCGGTCGCGCGGTTCCAGGAACGTGCCTTTACCGCAATATGCTGCCCAGATCATGAGATTTAAATCCTGACATCTCTATGGGCAGCTAAGGAACGGAATTACTTTATTTTAAAACCACTACTTCGTCTTGGCAGACCTTTGAATCCCAGCGTTATCGTGTTGGAATAGTAAATTATCATCGTCAAATTCCTCATACTTACGAATCATTTCAATTTCCAGCACTCCTGTACAATCATCACACTTCATTTTGAGGCAGAGGCGTGATGTGTTGAACGTGCCTTTGGTTGGTTCAAATGGCTCTGAGCACTATGGGACTTAACATCTGAGGTCATCAGTTCCCTAGAACTTAGAACTACTTAAACATAACTAATCTAAGGACATTACACACATCCATGCCCGAGGCAGGATTCGAACCTGCGAACGTAACGGTCGCGCGGTTCCAGGAACGTGCCTTTACCGCAATATGCTGCCCAGATCATAACCATACCATCGCCAAAGTTTCTACGCTTCCGAACGTGTTCTTCTGTACGGAGATCATGAAAACCATCCCGTCCATCAAAATTGAACTACTTCTCGTCACTGAAAATCACTTTGTTCTATTCTAAGGCCCAGGACATATGTTCTCCCACAAACTTCTACATCTACATCTACATTTATACTCCGCAAGCCACCCAACGGTGTGTGGCGGAGGGCACTTTACGTGCCACTGTCATTACCTCCCTTTCCTGTTCCAGTCGCGTATGGTTCGCGAGAAGAACGACTGTCTGAAAGCCTCCGTGCGCGCTCTAATCCCTCTAATTTTACGTTCGTGATCTCCTCAGGAGGTATAAGTAGGGGGAAGCAATATATTCGATACCTCATCCAGAAACGCACCCTCTCGAAACCTGGCGAGCAAGCTACACCGCGATGCAGAGCGCCTCTCTTGCAGAGTCTGCCACTTGAGTTTGTTAAACATCTCCGTAACGCTATCACGGTTACCAAATAACCCTGTGACGAAACGCGCCGCTCTTCTTTGGATCTTCTCTATCTCCTCCGTCAACCCGATCTGGTACGGATCCCACACTGATGAGCAATACTCAAGTATAGGTCGAACGAGTGTTTTGTAAGCCATCTCCTTTGTTGATGGACTACGTTTTCTAAGGACTCTCCCAATGAATCTCAACCAGGTACCCGCCTTACCAACAATTAATTTTATATGATCATTCCACTTCAAATCGTTCCGCACGCATACTCCCAGATGTTTTACAGAAGTAACTGCTACCAGTGTTTGTTCCGCTAGCATATAATCATACAGTAAAGGATCCTTCTTTCTATGTATTCGCAATACATTACATTTGTCTGTGTTAAGGGTCAGTTGCCACTCCCTGCACCAAGTGCCTATCCGCTGCAGATGTTCCTGCATTTCGCTACAATTTTCTAATGCTGCAACTTCTCTGTATACTACAGCATCATCCGCGAAAAGCCGCATGGGACTTCCGACACTATCTACTAGGTCATTTATATATATTGTGAAAAAAGTGAAGTCGATCCTCATTATCCGCATTGTTTAAAGGTGGATTATGGATCCGTTTCTTCTATTCCAGATTGGCAACTTGCGCCAGGATTTGTCCAACGCATCGCGAAGTGACTCATAATTGCAAATTAGCCACCATTAGAGAAGAAGAACACAAGCTGTTGACTTTTACTTTACGCAGAATCAAACACGTATCTGATGCTAATAATTTCGGTGTTCGGTCATATTGGCCATATTTGCCATACTATGCACCCGATCTGGCAAAAATATAAATAACACAACTGGAACGCCCCAGTTTCTTAGGAACCCGGCGACTGGACATGCCCATTTCTTTGAACGCCTTAATATTTGCTTGCTCATCACCCGATAGAGGCTCTCCACGCGGCTTTAGGACAGGAACAGCGGTCCGACGTTAGCAGACAGACGTCCAAACGGTATCTGTAGCGAACTGTTGACGTATACCACTGTGCGTGTCATCTGGCGGACTTGCCTTTTTTCCGACTTCCGCTCTTTCCTACCCGAAAGATCGCTTTTTTTCAAATGGTTCAAATGGCTCTGAGCACTATGGGACTGAACTTCTCAGGTCATCAGTCCTCTACAACTTCGAACTACTTAAACCTAACTAACTTAATGACATCACACAGGCCGGCCGGTGTGGCCGAGTGGTTCTAGGCGCTTCAGTCTGGAACCGCAAGTGCTCAGAGCCATTTTTGACATCACACACATCCATGCCCGAGGCAGGATACGAACCTGCGACCGTAGCGGTCGCGCGGTTCCAGACTGTAGCACCTAGAAACGCTCGGCCACCCCGGCCTGCCGCTTTTTTATCAGTTTTTGAGTACTCGGACTAATTCTAATGGTGGAATGTATGTTTTGTTTTGCTACGTTGTAAACTGTACGGGAAAAATGCCAAATACCTAAATAAAAACGTTTTTCCGCAAATAACCATGTGCCACCTTTATACTAATTTCCAGCACTGCTTACACTGGCGAACCAAAACAGCTCGATCTCACATTGAGCTGGTGCAGCTTGCCGCATATGCTGATGACACTTTAGTGTTCATGGGCAACATGAACGCCGATATGATGCACTAACGATGGCAGTGGGCAACTGATAACTTCACTGAGTAGGCAAGGAATGGCGCCGGGAAAACCCAAAGTATCATACTTATTCAGAAGGTGGTGTCCAAAAGACTTACAAAAAGCAATGAAATGGGCGAAACCTGCCGAATAGTCCCCTACAGCCAAGTATGAAATGTCACGCTGGCACCATCAAATTCTCTTTTTCAGAGGAAAGGTATCTGGAAGACTAAGGCAAATTTTACCCCCTCCCCCTTCCCCCCCATGTTTTCTCTTTCTTGTAACCTAGGGCTCACCCCATACAGATACTATGGAGCTGTGCCAATCCTGGAATGTTATTCTATGGAACAAATCAGCAGAATGGAACATCTGGATGCTGCAGACAATAACAAATCGTGCCATAAAGCATAAACTGAAAGTACCTTCTTGGTATCCTGCTAAAACGAGTCACGAAATGATTGGGATGCCGAACCCGTCAATAGCTCTCATCGATGGTTAAAAAACCACTACGCACAGCAGCAGTACAGAAATCGGTGAAGGTCTACTAAGTCCACTCGCGCGAGACAACGGAATGGCATTAACTGCTGCGCAAATAGAGCGTTACTGCGCTACCCGCCCAGTACGCAATGACGACACGAACGTCTAAAAATTAATGCTCACCACATCTGTCATGCCTAATGTCCCACGGTATGTTTACGATCGAAGGAATAGCGCGACGCGCTTGGTTTCCACCCGAGCCTCGAGATTCACTGTTCCATGTTACGTTTGTCAGCAACAACTAGCCGCTGTAGCATCTAATTCACGTTCGGGAGAAAACAGTGCAAATATCTATCCAACAGTCCAGATTTAGCTTTCCCGTTACTTCCGTAAGCTGCTCCATGCAAACGCCTTTGAAGAGGATGGCCGATTTCCTTCCACATCCTTAAACATTTTGAGCTTGTGGTCACTCCGTAATGGTCTCAATATCGGCAGAATGTTATACTCCAATGTTCCCACCTTTGTTAGCCTTGTGGAAATATTCTGAAATTTAGTGTAATGCAATGATACGTCCAAGAACATTTGAAGCAATTATTACGTCGGGAAAGCCTCAAACAGCACACGGTTTAAAACTTGCAGACGAATTAAGACTGTGCACTGGACCGGGAGCCGATCCTCGGACCTTTGGCTTCCGCGGCCTAGTGCTCCACCTACTGATCTATCCAAGCACGACTGACGACCTGCCTTACAGCCTGTGCCTCATCTCCCAACTTCCAAACTAAGCCGTGTTTGCGGAATATCCCTTCTTCCTTCCGGGACTAGAGAGACATGGACGATAACTCCTGTGAAGTTGGGAAGGTAGGAGATGTAGAAACGGCGGGTGTAAAGCTGTGAAGGTGGGTCGTGAACTGTGCTTCAATAACGAAGTCGATAGAGCGCTTGCCTGAAAAAGGCGAAGCTCCCTGTTTCAAGTCGCTGTCTGGCATACAATATTTCTCTGCCACAAAGTTTCGGATCGGCGCACACTCCGCCGCGGAGTAAAAATTCGTTACGGAGCACACAGTTTGTTGGTTTTTTCAAAGCAAACCGAAAGCGACAAGACGAAAACGCTGTATCAATTTTCCATTTTCTATCGTTTATCCCGTCGTAGAGGATAGCTATTTCCGTAATTTGGCTAATATGTTTTAGTTTAACTTTGTGGCCGGAGGGTCATATTGTCATCACCAATCATACATTAAACTAAGGGAAAGAAATGGTATGCATCGACAGTTTGACAATCGAATGAACTTTGTTTTGAGTTTTATCGTACTTCCATGGTTTTTGTATCGTATTTGTTGAGTCAGACATTAGGTATCAACACAGCATTTGCCTCAGTGAGCTTGGGAAACCGTCTAAAAAACCACACTTAGTCTGGCTGATGTAAAATATCAACAATCGCTGATCCGCCACGAGGATTCAAAAATGGCTCTAAGCACTATGGGACTTAACATCATAGGTCATCAGTCCCCTAGACCTAGAACTACTTAAACCTAGCTAACCTAAAGACATCACTCACATCCATGCCCGAGGCAGGATTCGAACCTGCCACCGTAGCAACAGCGCGGTTCCGGACTGAAGCGGCTATAACCGCTCGGCCACAGCGGGCGGCCACGCGGATTCGATCAAGTAGTTGCTAACCTTCCTGGGTCTCAAGATAGCTCTTTGGCTTTAATGTTCGATCGCTCTGTCGCTTTTTCAGTCTGAAACAGAAACTGCTTCATGTTTTCAGATGCTACGTTCATTGTGCTACCAACAGAAAATCGTTGATAGTGTTATAGGAATTCCTAAGAGACAAAAATGCTGAGGTCATTGGTCCCTAGACTTACACACTACTTAACCTAACTTCAACTAACTTTGTAAGAGGTCCGAGCAGATGTAATACAGATGTAATTTTATGTAAGAGGTCCGAGCAGATGTAATTTCGATGTATTGCTCATGCGCTGACTGCGATATGCAAGGTATAAGAGAATCGCTGACCAGAGAGCAGTGTTGACTGTATCAACTGTGTAGCAGTAGCAGTAAGTTGTTGCCAGTGTGTGTGTCTGCTCTGGTCTGGTCTGGTGTATCATGTTGGGTGCGCCGGTCGCGGTGCAGTGATGCCGGAACCTGAGTATTATTGTATAAAGTAAAAAAAGCAGCCTCGCGCATATCTAGTAATATTATGTAAACTCCCATGTATATTTTTTAAAAATGTCCTAATAATAACAAGCATTCATTTAAATTTAAAGAATTTAATTTTTTTTTTTTCAATGCATGATCATTCCGATTGTTGCAAAAGATAAATCATTTGCTTCCTTTCATAAATAACAAATGTATAGGCCAGTATTGCACAGAGCTGTGCCGGAAAAGAGCTATTGTAAGAGCAGATAGTTGCTTTTTATTCAGAATGATCTTACAGGGCCATGACGCAGCACTGCTGTCGTCCAAATTTTACCAGGTTACTGGAATTACTTTTTATTACGAGGTTTAGGAATTTTTCTGTTTCGAGCTTATATTAAATGAGAAAAGAATTTTGTGGGTACATTAAATGGGAACCAGTTTTGTTCTGAGGTTACACTAAAATTAGAATCATTAACCAAATAATATTTAAAAAATTATATTTTTGTGTGGAGGTCACAACTTATGCTAAGAACAACGCACACAGCCATGCCCCAGGGAGGACTCGAACCTCCGGCGGCAGAGGCTGCGCAGTCCGTGATATGGCGCCTCAAACCACCCGGTCCCTCGACGCGGCAAATAGTCGGTACTGTGTACAAGAAGTCTGTGTACAAGACTAGGTCCGAAGAGGTTCCAAATTCACAATCGCTTGGAAGATAGTTACTGCATCATTTAGAACATTATTTCATTCCATGTTACCTTAAATTCCTCGATATTAAATGCTCATGGTGTGTAAGATTAATTATTGTACTCATTATTTTGGATTATATTTCCCGTGGGGTTGTCTTGGTTTGTAAGGAGAAGTGTGGGTTTCATTACTTCTATGAGGCTGTGAACCAGGGCCGTCCATGGCGTGCCAAACCACACGGGAACGAAATGCGCAGACCGCATACGGACCGAGGTTCGGCCTGCCTCGGCGTCCTTCGGTCCTCCTCGAAAGTACCAGTTACAAAAAATGGTTCAAATGGCTCTGAGCACTATGGGACTTAACTGCTGAGGTCATCAGTCCCCTAGAACTTAGAACTACTTAAACCTAACTAACCTAAGGACATCACACACATCCATGCTCGAGGCAGGATTCGGACATGCGACCATAGCGGTCGCGCAGTTCCAGACTGTAGCGCCTAGAACCGCTCGGCCACTCTGGCCGGCTACCAGTTACAGCACATTCATTTAGTATTGCGATATGGCATTTTTCGGTCCCCAGAATTCTCTTCAGTTCGGCAGGACCGTGATGTCAGCGCTGTTTACCCTCCGCTGTTGGTTCGTGGTATGAAGAAAGCTCACAGGTCCAATGAATGTTTGCAAAAAAAAAAAAAAAAAAAAAAACAGTCTAGCGATATATCAACATAAGCCTTTAAAATGAGTGTGAATGACGGAAGCGTGGGATGAGAATTCCCAGTATCTATCATTCACTCGCATTATCGCTGGAATATGTAGGCACTGAGCACGTGAAGAAATTGATTTCACGAATAGTTAAATTTCTCAAGGTGCACGCATTATTCCACTGTCAGTTGCAAAAGTTTTTCATGCAACTGAACGAAGAAAAAATATATTACTGAGAAGTATTTTGATTAAGTCAGGGACAATCCCTCGAATGACTTTTTGATTTAAAATCCGCTATTGTTGAATTTACGAAGGAAAAGGGAAGGCATGCGTGATAATTAGAACATCCAGAATCGATTGTAGACGTTGCATGTAAAGTGCACACTGCCCACTGTAATACACTGCAAGGTGGGAAACAACTTATTACTGATTTGGTGGTGATTATTTTAAAAAGAAAACCGCATTGTACAGGGGACCAATTCTGACAAACACTGTTCATTTTCCTAAGCTCACTGTAATTACAGAAAAGAGTAGGTTTTAAGAATTCACCGCGCTCTTGAGAGAATTAAAAGTATAGTTTTCTAAGAGTTATGAGGAAACTGCCAATCTCACACCTGCTTACCATCTGTTTTCGAAAGCATTTGACTTTTCAGTTGAAATCGGTACTGTCCATGTGCAGATGTAGCTGATTGATCTGCAGCGCAATTCTCGCTTTAAAGACAAATCCTTTCACGTTAAAACCGTCCAGGACGCCTACATACCTTCCCTCTGATAGTTTCCATATCTCCATTGAAAAGTTGCGAAAGTGCTACAACATTCTGATCAGCATATATGTGTGAAGGACCTTTTTCCGATTATGAAACTAAATAAGTCACGATTACGTGGAAACCTGAGTGCGAAAATCCGGAAAACTACGCTTGTCCCTATGCTGACAGTTTATACCGACAACTTAAAGTAACGTTAAATGAGTCATTTCGTAACAAACAACCTCAAGTTCCACATAAAAGTGCCAAATGTCATTTTGGTTCGATGTGACTACTATTTGTAATGTGGCAAACAATCCAAGGATAATCGTTTACGTCCCACATGCGCTGTATCACATCGGGCGTAACTCGTACAACGGCAGCGTAGATTCTGTTTTTCAGGTTGGATAAGTTGGTGGATAGGGGAGGAACATACACACGGTCTTCAACGAAACACCAGAGAAATAAACCCAGTGGTGTCAAGTCTGAGGAGCGAGGTGGCCATGCGATTGACTCTTCACGGCCAATCCACAGACTTGGGAAGCGATTATCGAGGGAACCTCTAACTTCCATGAGAAAATGAGGTGGAGCACCGTCTAACTGCTAGTAAACCATCCCCATCTTGGTCATCTTCATCGGTCGGTGGATTTAAAAAGATTTCAAGCATATCCAGATACACCATACTAGTGACAGTTTTCTCCATGACGAAGAAAGGGCGGTACCCTTCCCGTTTCATAAGGGCACAAAGCACATTAACTTTGGGGTTGTCACGAACGTGTTCTGCTGTTGCATATGGAGCTTCGCTGTCCCATATGCTGCAGTTATAGGTATTTACCATGCCACAGACATGAAACGTTGACTCATCACTGGGGATTGTGTTCGGGAACATTTCGTCGTCCTCCATCCGATGCGGCTATTGTGCACAGAATCCCCATGAGCGATCTTATCTGCACTACTAATGTGCTGTGGCGTTGTGAATCTGTATGGTTTCAAGTGTAAACGTTCACACAGTACTCGCCAAACAGTCTTTTATGTAATTCCAGTCTTGCGAGACGCGCGTTGCGTTGATTTTTGTAGACTGCGGGATAAGTTCTCCCTGTCCTGTTCCACATAATCATCAACACGCAGGCGACCAGGTGATTTATTACGTCGCAGTGAACAACGCTTCTACAGACAGTTCTTGTGCCAAGAGTAAACTTGTAGGGCTGCTTGGAGGATGTTTAGCGTATTCGGAGCGAAATTTACGCCGAACAGCTGTTGCAGGGTTCGTTTCATAAAACCAAACTACACAGTGTGCAATGCTCCACACCAGTGAAAATTGTGCACTAAACTGGCACTCCTGAAGGCGGAATGGGATACTGAAGCTTTACGTGAATCATACTTGAGGTTTTTTGTTAGAAAATGACAAATCTCAAATGTTTCAAATGGCTCTGAGCACTATGGGACTTAACTTCTGAGGTCATCAGTCCCCTAGAACTTAGAACTACTTAAACCTAACTAACCTAAGGACGTCACACACATCCACGCCCGAGGCAGGATTCGAACCTGCGACCGTAGCGGTCGCGCGGTTCTAGACTGTAGCGCCGAGAACCGCTCGTCCACTCCGGGCGGCTGACAAATCTACCGATTGTGTAAGTTACTTCAGTAAATTTCTGTATCTTTACAAAGTTGTCCTTTTTGACTCACCCTGTGTAATGTCTTCAGCATACCTAAAATAATTAAATAATACTGAGGATTGGTTTTGTTCGTGATCTACGTTGTTGGGAAATGTGAAGTCGTATGCAGTACGCCCCTCCTCCCGCACAGACTGCGCGCCCTGGGGGTGTGGAAAGAGAGCATCCAGGCTGAGTGATATGAGACTCGTGTCAGGGCGGAGCAAGCGAGCCGAATTGTTGGCTGACCCTACTGAAAACTGTGTCACCTGTCTTTAAATATCGCTGTATTACGTGCTGAAACTACATGTTGCGAGCATATTTACCAGAAACATTATCCTGTGTACTTACTTCATTTACATGAGATGTGCTAGTGAGCTGCTATTTTGTTCCACTGCGGAGCTCAAATATTCCATTCAGAGTCATTGTAATAAATCGCCACACGACTGCAGAGTAGACACTTGAAGACAGTTGAAGCTCTATTTATGTAAGTTAGAATTCAGGAACTGAATAAGGTACGGTGGGACTCCACTGTGGAGAATTGGGACCAGAGAGCGTTTATTACTTGATGTTCCGAGTGTTTGTCGCTCTTAAGTTGTACTACCGGAAGGATACGCTCAGTTTCTATGTGTTCTGTTTTACATTGTTTTCTAATTACATCGATAGCAAACATGTTTCATTTTGTATTGTAATTTTATTCTGTTCACATGTTTCGGGACCATGTGAGTGACTGACCTTAAAAAATGCCATACGATATTTTTTTTACATATTCTCGTCCACTGCCATAGACAGAGTTGACTGAGTTTAAACAACAAAAGAAAAAAGGTCGCTGCAGAACTTGCTCGCCAAAGACAAAGGTTCCAGGTTCGAGTCCTCACCCATCACACGGTTTTTATCAAGAAGTTTCAAATCAGCACACACTGCGCTGCAAACTGAAAATGTTTTCTTGATTGTACCAGCTTTGGTTGGATGTTGGATTGTAGTTTGACTGCTGCAGCAAAAGTCTAAGTTCGCCGAATACATTTTTCATGCTTCGTTCGACTACTGCTTGAGATTGGTGCTAAAGATTGATACATCTCTACTTCAACATTCTCTACTACCTCTTGTTGTATGAGGTCGGTATTCGTGCTTGTCCACTTTTGCTTACTACGTTGGATAGTTCGGGCTGCCACACGGCTATCATTCGTCTCTTAGTACGTGGTGCATGGGAGAGGCAAGTTCATAAGGACCGCGCTCAGGAGTCACCCATATCTCTTTCGTCTGGCTATTTACAGCTGCATTTCCTCGAAGCGTTGGCGCTACATGATAAACTGTTCGAGAGTTGTGACTGAATTTACCTGAAAAGCTTGGTACATGTCATCTGTGAGCCTGCTTCATCAACTGCAAGATTTTGCCGGCTTCTATCATTTTCGGATTCACAATATGGTCTAGAGGCGGAATATTCTGTATGCAATAGTGTGTCGTTTGCATGTAACATTAGGTCCATTTCCTCAATTGTTACTCGGCTGAGCTGATTTGCTGCTGACTATCATTAAATGTTTTCTTCAGTTCTGCTTGGAATTTGTCGCAGCTGGAACTACTGCTGGACTGTGCCGTCCCAATAAAAGAACGCATTTGTCAATAACGTCATGTCATCTCACCTGTTGTATCTATAAACATTTCAGCAATTTTTGTCTCTGGGGAATACTGATGGATGCCTGATGGCCATCAGGCTTTCTAATGTTTTGAATCCGTTGGTCTCCTGAACATACTGACCCAGGGATGGCCGGCCGGAGTAGCCAAGCGGTTCTAGGCGCTACAGTCTGGAACCGCGCGACCGCTACGGTCTCAGGTTCGAATCCTGCCTCGGGCATGGATATGTGTGATGTCCTTAGGTTAGTTAGGTTTAAGTAGTTCTAAGTTCTAGGGGACTGATGACCACAGCTGTTAAGTCCCATAGTGCTCAGAGCCATTGGATTGGAATATTTATGACTGTTAGATCTGTTTCGTTTGTTTTTAAGGTAAAACGTCACACTATTGACTGCCTCTTGCATGTGAATATACGTGCTTTCTGGTATAGGGAATCAAGTACTGGTTTCGATGCCGACTTCCTTATACCTTCTTCTCCTACTGTGGCACTGTCGTGCAGATGACTTAGCAGTATTAAACTTTTGATGTTTCTGATCGCATGACTTACAATGGTGAAATTATGTTTGAAACGAAATTATGAGAATAAAGTTTCTCTGTACTTCGAACCCTTCACTTCTGACGGAATTTTCTTTTCTTTTTGGTTCAAAGTTCACACTGCTGTTACTTTTTCCTTCTATACTTCGTTGGGTAACGGAAAACCTGTGAAAATTCCTCTCGTTGTGTTTGTTAGTAAATTTATTGTAGATATAACTGTGGTTTGTTACGTCTGATCAGGAACTTTTCCACTACAAAGTCAACAATGTCTGGCGTATGGAGTCAATGAATTGGAAGAACAAAATTCTTTGATTACGTATTTACTGGTTTTCTAGGAGTATACTGAATAAACACCCAAAGGCCACTGAAGTCGACAAGTTGCTCATCGATTGTAAAAATTCCATCAGGTTGCGTCCTTTGTCGGAGATTTCTATGAAAAGTCCCCAAATGTAGAGAACTTCTGCGGCATTCACTCTCCAGCCAGAAAGGATACTGAGGAAACCCCTCAAGGGATCTAAGGTATTGGAATAAAACCGCACCTGCAGCCCCTCATCTTAATCGGTCATACAGGTAATACCCTAACTGTTGTGACAGATAAAATGAATATAACTGGCGCGTACTTCACACCCAATAGCGAACCCCAGTGCATCACCGACGAGCAAGGGAAGACAGTGGAGGATACATAAAATGGCAAGCCAGTCTCTTAGGTAGAGTATCTAAATTACCGCATCGACAAATGGAACTGAAGAACATAAATAGTCACAGACTTTATCATGGACTAACGGCTGAGTCCGTTAAATCGGCAGGAGGAATACACGTACACAGCACCAACTGGGAGGATTACAGTCGGCCTGGTCTTCACGAACGCTCGAGGTCATGCCTCGGTGGACGTAGACGAGGTCGGAGTCAAGAAACACCTTCCAGTAGTTATAAAGTCCAGTTAGCACAGCAACATACGAGCAAGCAGCCCAAAACCTTAAGCGACAAGTTTAAAGGCACATACACGACAAAAGTGGGCTAGTGAACACAGCTACCAACAATAAAGCACATGATGAGGATCACAGCACTGTAGTAGTCAGATTCAAACGCATCGTGAAGCCATTGTTCGACAAATTATGATACTTTTTGAGACAAAGGACACTACAGCTCATCCATGCTACCAGGAAACATGGGAATGACGCACTAATGGATAACGCTGAAGAACATCGGAAGTACAAACGCCTACTCAAAGAAAATAAGATAACATATGACCTCCTAACTGAAAAGAAATTAATTGCTGAGACTGAAATGAAACCTTACAAATCCTAAGGTCCTCCCAGAAGTTGAAGTCGACCTCGCTTTTTAAGCATGGAGCAATGGGAACTACAATGGCAGAGCAGGACAAAACGTCAAACTGCCTCACACTGCACTCGGCAAACACACGACTCAGGGAATACATGGACCTAATCAGAGCCGAAGAAGTTACAAATCATCTATCTTACAACGAACGGAAAAAACAAGAAGTCGGCTAGGGCGGATGGGATATCCATGGAATATTTGAAGGATACAATCCGAGATCGTGGAGAACCTGTGGTGTGTCTATTTAACGAATGTCTCAAAAACAGAACAGTCTCACAACGTTGCAGGAAGACATAATTGTGCTCTAAGAAGGAAAAGGCAGGAAAGATTATAAAAATGCCTGTAGAGGAATCGCTCTGGAGAGCGTTACGTTCCAATTCTCCCCTGAACTTCCTTTATGGCACATTCAACAAAGACTACGTGCTAATATCTGCATAGATCAAAATGGCTTCACTCCAGGCAAATCACCACCGCAGGCTGTTCAAGAAGACATTCAAGAAATAGCAACGACTTAAGCGCAACCCACTAATCCAATGTATGCGGCCTTTATAGACTACTTTAAAGCATTTGACAGTATTAACAGGAAGATACACATCCAGAACTTAGAGATTGTACTAGGTAAATCAAGCGATGAACTAGAAATAATCAAGTCAGTTCTAGACGCAAACCATGTAGCAGTATACGATGGCATATCGATGTCAAAGGACTTCATTAAAACAGGAGGGGTCCTACAAGGAGATCCGATACGTCCAGTACTCCTTAACGTAATGACAGCGGACATCGGACACACAAGAAACGTAAAACTGATTATGTGAGCAGATGCCATGGTCATCCCCTGTAGGAACCCGGAAGACCTATAAGCAGCCATGGAGACCATCAAAAGTGGTCACTAGAAAACTTAATGGAAATAAACAGCTCAGAAACGAAGGCTACGAAATTCTGACGAGGAGGAAGAATATCAAAGAGAGGCTATCTCATGTGTGGTGAATTAACACTAGAATTCGTGTCCAGCCTTAAACACGGATGAGTAACGCTACAAACAACTGAAACCACTTTCTATCTGCTTATACAAGAGCGAGTGGCAGCCACAACAAAAGTAATTTGCGACATCCCTAAGCTACAAAATTTATCCCTGACAACTGCGACAATGATGTTCAAGCTCAAAATTGTGACAGGTGCTACATACGGAATTCAACTAATATGGATCTGTTTGACGGGGAAAAACCTCCAGAAAGTAGAGAACGCGAAATCCAGATTCCTGAAAAGAGCTCAGTCGGTGTCAAAATTCACAAGATTTAACTACATTTACATAAAAACGCAGGAATGTTTCTTCATAGACGATGTTAGGCAATGCTCCGATAGATCAGAGAGGCAAGCATACAAAACGGTCATGGAGAGGAGACAGAACAAAGCCAGGGAGGTACAGGAGGAAATCATGGCCTCAGAAGCAATGCATTCAGATACCTTGAAAGGACAGAACTTCCAACTACACCGCCCGTACACCCATTTTGCCGCCCATGGTTTCTACTGGAAGACCTGCCAGAAGGGATCATATCACTACCGCAAGGAGGACTGCATCCATAAACTATGCAACAAACCATGCCCCAAATACATTTTGCTGAAAACACAACTGAACCACTAAGCACGTTAACAAAATGATGATGAAAGCATAACTCATATGTATCTATGTATAGACGTTGTTCTTGATAAAGTTATTATTGAATGTAAACAACAAATATAATGGAGCTTCTGGCCACCTGACTTCTCTAGCCCGTTTGCGGTCGAATCTTAAGGTTCTTCGTATATCTTTCAATCTGTTAACTGAAAATACAGCAAAGTACGTGGGATTGGCGAAGGTATCGTGAGGAGCTCTTTGATTCGAACATCCCAGTTTCTACCCACTCCAGAATAATCACGAGTCCAAAAAATGCATTCATTTCCTTAGGCGTAACTATCTCTCTTTCTCTTGACATTGGCAACGAGCTGTCTTTCCCCGCTCCTCTAACATACTTTCCAGGATAAAATAGTCTCATACGATCGTAAAAGAGAGAATTGCAGCATCACTTACAGGACTAGAAGGAATTTTCATATAACTTACTTGAATTTTACTGGATGGTGACGATATTTTACTCAACTGTTTTCCATCACGACCGGTTAATAAATCAGCACTTCTGTTGTCGGCCTCCTGTGATTCTTTATTTATGATGCTAGAAGACGCATATTCAACATCCTGGGGATCACCAGTGTCAGCATCACTGTCATCTTCCTCATCAGTGATGCAGAAATTGTTTATTCAAAATTTTTATCACGTGTGCTGAGTACAGATGATTCTCTCCTAACAGATAATATGGAATTCATGCTGCAAGAAATTATGAAATTATCATGCATGATTATTATGTTTGGAAAACTAAATTTATACAGATATGAAACAAATTTTGCGAAAAGAAATACTTACCTAGCGAAGTTTACTCAGTTACAGATTCCAAAGTACAGTAAAAACTCGATTAACCGTCACTGCTGTAACAACATAATAATACTGTAATAACAGAATGCTCTAAGGTGCAGTGACGCGTTCGCTTTGTTTATTTACTCTGTTTTAGTGGGAAGTGAATGTACCCGCCCGCCGTAGAATGGTACATAAAATATGACCTTCAGTTGACGTGCTACAATTTCACAAACAATTTGTACCTCAAGTTAGAGCACATTTGGCTGAAAAATAGTTGCCACAGAAAGCGCTATTGCTATTAGACAATGCCCCAATGCACCCTACTTGTGAAATGAAAAATTATGACGGCAACATAATATGTCTCTTCCTTCCAGCAAACACAACTTCACTTATACAGCCCATGGATCAGGAAATCATCGAAAACATGAAACGTCGTTATAGAAAAATATTTATCGAAAGTTTGCTCTCATCTGATGAATCAACATCTGTAAAACAGTTTTGGAAGTCTTACAGTATTAAAGATGCCATTTTCAATGTTGCCAGTGCATGGAGTGATTTGTCAGTGTCAAATCTCAAGAACGGCTGGAGTAAACTTCGGCCTCAACCTAGAGGTGAAGAATCGGAGGAACCTGAGTGTGTGACAGTTGAAGAGATGGCCAATTTGTGCAATAATTTATAAATCAGCACAAATTTAACGTCAGATGAAGTATCAGAGTGGTTAGAGTGTGACAAAGTGGACGGGGGTTTTCAAATTTTGAGTGATGACGAAATTGTTGCCAGCGTAAGTGCCACCAAAGAAGAAGAAGAAGAAGAAGAAGAAGAAGAAAGGGCTGATGAAGACGAGTCTTCAAACCATGAAGAAAAACAAACTATTAGCCATTCAGAGGCCGAAACAATGCTGTCCAAGTGTATAGAATGGTTTGAAAGTCAAGAAGAAGCTAGTGCAATGCAGGCACTACTGCTCCGAAAAATACGAAATATTGCCGCGGTGAAAGCTCGAATATCAAAAAGGCAAAAGAAATTGACCATTTCCAAGCTAGATAAACTATTTCACCTGTAAGTTTGTAGTACAGTACAGTACTGTACATTACGTATTTTGCAACTTTTGTAGCTACTGTACGGATGTTTTTATCATGTAATAAATAGTTTTATTTGCTATTACAATCGTGTTTAATTTGTTTTCTCTCCGAAATATTATTATATTACTGTGAGAGTGATATGTGTCTATACATAAAATAATTGATTGAGGTTATGTTTTGGAGGAATACAGTGTTTCTGTTATCCGTCTATTCGCTCAACCGCCACGACCACGGTCCCGAAGATGACGGTTAATCGAGATTCCACAGCACTTCACAGTTTTCAGCGATGAGTGTAGCTGTTCGGAAATTGTTGTTTATAATTTTGCCAACATAATGTGCAACTCAGACCAAAAATAAGTAAACTATTCGAAATAGGGAATGTACACTTAGGGGTTCAAAAGAGTCCTGTCATACATTAGACGGGTAGGATAACGAAGCTAATAAAGAACAATAATTAATTCAACATGAAGCAAATACTGCTTTTCTTAAAGAAATTCAGTTTTATGTACAAGCATTACACAGAACATTACCTAAAACAGGCAGCTTTTAAGACAGTTTATTGATGAAATGTTACTTGGTCCAAACGACCCGTGTTATACATCCATGCATTAACTCGTATTTGTCGCTCCTTTGAAGATATAAATAGCTTAATATCGAAATTCATATAAACCTTCAAGATTTTCCCCCGTCAAAATAGTTTAGAAACAGAGTATTTTCCAGGAGCCCATTGAAGATAGCACTGCACTTGCCGAACATTGTTGGTAAATCAGAACTGCGCTGCTGCTACGGTCGCAGGTTCGAATCCTGCCTCGGGCATGGATGTGTGTGATGTCCTTAGGTTGGTTAGGTTTAAGTAGTTCTAAGTCTAGGGGACTGATGACATCAGATGTTACGTCCCATTGTGCTCAGAGCCATTTGATTGGTAAATCGAAAATAAATAAACTGTCTCCTGCATAAGGTGACGTTCCGTCCCAATTACTCTCCGTCAGTATAGCCACTTTGTGTCCTATTCCTAGGAAGCGATGGAAGTAGTTTATTCTTTGCTTCCGAGTGGACCACGCTACACTGATGTGCAAAACTTGAGTACGAAAGTAACTTTCGAATGATGTGCCACTGCCAAGCATGGTTGCTCGATGAAACTTGGACCATACAAGGAATGAACTGCTACGACATAGTACAAAAGGTAATTCAAAGAAATAGGAAATGAGACGAACAGAAGTGACATCTTTATTCAGAAACAATAACTACAAAGAAGCAACTGGGATTCATGACGACCCCCTGGACAGTAGACAGAAGGTGGGAAATGTTTATTAATAGGGTGTGTGATCACCACGGACAGCAATGCATGCTCTGGAACATGCCCTCATACTGTCTCAAGGTCGGTAAGCAGTTTTTGTGCCGAGGCTTCTCATTCTTCCACCAACGGAGTTGACAACTGCTGGAGGGAGGTTGGTATATGTTGATGTTCTGTAATACGCCTCCCAAACGCGTCCAATACGTGTTAAATGGAATCTGCGAGGGTTTCCCAGAAAGTAATGCACCGCATTTTTTCCCCAGCCGAAAACAATGCTACGAAAGCGGAACGTTACGTATGTATTACTTGAAGTCTCCTGAGCGAGCGCGCCAACTTTTCGTCACTTCCGGTAGACAGCGTAGCTGCAGGACAGTTTCAAAATGGCGTCTGTAGGTGATGTACGTTACAAGAAACGTGCCGTCAGTAAATTTCTCACTGCAGGGAAAGAATCTGTGGGTAATATTCACTATCGCTTGTGCAAAATCTATGGAGCATCTGCTGTCGACAGGAGTACAGTTAGTCGCTGGGCACGAAGGGAGGGATGATCAGTAGGCGGTTCTGCGGAGCACCACGATTTTCAGCGGTCGGGGAGACCATCCACGCCTCTCACACCTGACTTGTAGCGAGCTTCTGTTGTCATTCGCGAGGACAGACGCCTTATGACTCGGCAGTTCGCGCTACATCTGTCAATCAGCAACGGAAGTGTGGTCCGCCACCAGGACAAGGATTGGTACCGACAGGGCATAAACGCCCTTGTTTCAAGCTGGAGGTAGGCCATAGAATAGGATGGAGATTACGTGGAAAAATAGGGTATGTAGATAAAACACCATTGTCTCGTGTGTATAATTATCATTATGTTCAATAAAGAACTGTTGGAGAAAAAAATGCGGTGCATTACGTTCTGGGCAGCCCTCATAAGTTGGGGAATGGGTAGACGAGTCAGTGCTCTGAATATTCTCTTGTTCCAAGAGTTCCTTCCCATGCGTGATTCGATGCGGTTGTGCGTTGTCATCTATAAAAATGAAATCAGGGATGAATGCACCACTGAAAAGGCACATATGGGGAAGAAGTTCAGTGCCACAATAATGTCGACGGCTGAGTGTACGATGTTCAAGGATTTGGAGATCAGTACGACCATGCAACATTATGCCTCGCACACTACAACACTTTGACCACCAAAACGATCAATTTTGGCAATGTTCCTGCTGGCAAAAAGGTACCCTACTACAGCGAGAGGTGGAAAGACGCTCTGCATCCAGAAATAATGTCGTTTCACGTAGTGTGTTCTCAAGTTGTTGCGGTAATTAATTTCGTGAGACTCGTATAGCCCAAGCACAAGTTTCCCGCAGATAAAGTTACTTTCACAGCAAGTAATGAAACGCAATACATTCATAAACGAGCACTGCGTTGGGTTATAAATGTCACTATATTGGTCACACGTTTCTTTACTAAAACTGATAATCGATTTTGCCTTTGCAGCCATAATCAGATCTAAAAATTAACGCAACGACCCCTATGCGCATAGTCAAATTTAATAAGGTAGCATGTGTCGCAGATGTTGAATTTTATATTCTAATCCTATACAAAGGTAACCAGACTCATCCGTAGATCTAAACGGCTTCATTTCTTGACCTTCATTTGTTGACTTTCCATGTAAGTTGAATTTTAACAGAAGGATCTCAAAATCCTTCCATGAAGCGTGGTTTAAAATTCTAAACGAGTTGAACGTTGCGTTCTTAGGCAACTAGGGAACATTAAATGGTAAGATGTAAACATCAGCTGGCATTGATATCAGTTGAATTTAGTTTTTATAAGTGAAATCTCTTGCATAACTTCATACGTAAAGAAGATTTATTTATTCAGCTTTTTAATGTAGTAGTGACGCTCGTGACGATCAACGTAAAATTCTATACTTCGGACGGTTTATGGCCTACGGCAATTCATACTTGATTGATGAAAGCTTATAACTCGTAGTATTCTTCCTTTTAAATAGTAGGGAAACAGATGGTGGAATCCTCACTTAGCAGTATCTTTTAAGGGTGTTCTAAATGAAAAACGTTCCTATTTTAAAACTTTATACGACAAAATCCTGAAAACCCACAACAATGATAAGCGATTACATGTGTATGAAAGGGATGACGCTTCAGGATTGTCAAAAGAAAGGGTACGTTACATTTCCGTCATTTTTATATAGAAAAATTTTGGAGATGTTATACATGAAACACGTTGCAATTGGCAACTATGTATGTACGGTCGTACTCAAAAGTATCCGAACGACCTGAATTGCATTTGGCCTTATTCACATGCAACCAGCCTACCGCAGCTGTGTAGCAGGTCCTCTAATCGCTCCTTGGTACAGTCATTTGACTATTGAAAATGGTTCCAACAAGTCACCACTAGAAAACACTGCTCTGTATCGCAATAACTCAAGATGTAAAGTAATACCATGATACTAGAAATATCAGGGAACACCTTATCACAGATAAGACTGTCATTAAGGCTCGTAAGCTCACATTTATTGCAATAAATGACATACCTGAAATGTTACCACTGTCATTATTACGTCAGATAGGTAATGCACGTAGTAAGTTCGTCGTATTCATGATTTCCTCTTCAAAGTAACATACCATACTTGTTATTTAACACAAAATGACATTACAAATTTTAGTTAATCACGAGCAGCTAGTTGAGAGTATGTATGAACTTCAAATGACACGACGAACCGTCTCGTTCTGCATATGGATTCAAACCCAGGTCATACAGACTAAGATTTCGTGACTGACGGAAACTAACAGTCATTCCTGACTAGGCGCACACAGAGTGAAGTACCTCGATTTTAGACAGTATCAGTTAGCAAATATCGACTTTAAATTACATAAAGTAAACATTTTTAACGGACGCGAACTCCTACCCAGCATCTATTCTCCCTGTTTACGAACTACGAGAGATGTTAAATATTGATTCTTCATGAGTAACTTACATGAAATGCCGTGAGGTAAAGCTTTGTGTTGGACAGGGATTCGAACCCAGAACCTAATCGGATTCTTATCGAAGCACAATCAACTGTGACATACCTAATTTTCTCGGCAGTAGCTAGATGATTTAACTGAAAGGACGAGACGAAACATTAATTTTTTCCTTCCCAGGACTTTAACTCGGCACCTATCGCTGTTATATTCTAGAGAAAACTAACGTTAAATGTAGGTTTGCTACACCAGCAGCGACATGTGAGCATGTTTGAAATAGAAATAATATGAGGAAGAGTTCAGTGCTGACTGGGAGTCGAACCACACACATATCGTTTCTACACACAAACAGACGTCAGCTAGCGAATTTTTCTCCACCATCAGCTCGGAATAACATCCTTGAACTTACAGTGATCTCGCAAATAGTTACATGACTCACTGGGAGTCAAAAAAGTCAGATATCGTTTGTGTGGACAACGAATGAAAATGCATTAAAAATCAAAATTATTATCCACCAGCAGATACGTGCTCTCATGCTAGAGCTTGATAATTCATAATGATAACCTTAGGGCCGGGCCAGGATTCGAACTCATTCACGCACAATATGTGGAAATGTTGAGGAAGCTGCAGTTTTGAACAAAAAACAACTTGTGGTGGAGCAGTATTGGCACGAAGGGATCAAATTCCGTGTTAAGGGCGGTGTGAGTTGCATTCTCTGTTCAAAACCTATTTTATTGGCATCCAGAAGCTCAAATAAAAGATGGAATAAGTGTCCTGTGACCCTACATAACGTTTGTTTCGTCACTAGAAATAAATAACTAGTATAAGAAATGATAGAGTTTCTACATGTCGCCACTCCTGACTTTATTGTGGTTCAACCTGACGTCTACTTGGTAGAGAAGGAGTATCAAGTTTAATGTGAATTTCAGAACACAATGCTACTATACCTTCTTCATTTGGCGTAGCCAAAAGAGAATAGAATCTGTCTCTCCCTATCAAAATTCATGGGCAGAAGATGGAATCGAACCCAGACCATAAGGATATGAAACTATCATCAAACCAACAGACCACCAAATCCTCTTCTTGTTGACTCATTTTCCTATCATAAGGCTGTTGCACCACACTGGATGAGACTTCTGACACACAGGCTCTTTATAGTGGTTTGCAGCATGTTCAGTACATTCATTTACTTGGTTGACCGAATAGTCATAACTAGCTGCCTCGGCTACCCACCCAATACATACATGCAACTTTGTTTTGTAATCACCGAAGTAAAATCACGTAACTGCCAACTACATAGAACTGCCGACAGTGTAGGATGCAGAAATTTAAATAAGAAGTGTTCCTTTCCACTTGAGCTATTCTATTGCCTTATCTGTCGGTTGAAAACGTCGTGCAGTGCAAAGAAAATCTCTAACTGTCAGTCTCTCAGAAGTATAGATCTGGCCATATTCATTATCTCACAGCACTGTGGAAAGCGGAAGTTCTAGAGGAATTGTTGTTGACTTCTGGAGGTGCTGTACCCATGTGGTAGCTTGTAGCCTGATGGGAAGTGTTGTGGACTGTAGATAAAGTGTCGTGAGATGGTGTACATTCTCTGCCACATTTTTTTAAAATGCAATTCTGCTGTCTCCTGAAGTTATCAATCTAATGGAACTTTGAACATAATTCCTTTCAATTCTCAACCCAAAATAGTCGCATGTGGAAAAAGGGACAACTGCTTCAACATTTTGTTCTTTTCAGGTTTAATAGACGGCCAGGCAGCAGATGCATCTCGAAGCTTTTATATTATGTATGGGGCCAAAATAGAGAAGTATTTTCTACGTTAGCTGTCCTGTGGTAGTGGCATTTTATTCTTCTTCAAACCTTGTTTGACAGCTTTAACTCAGAACAAATTTTCTACGTGCATGTAATCAATAAATTGCATGTGCATTGTCAGACTGTTATAGATGACATCAGAGAATTCGCGTATATCATTGATGATTAATTTCTCCCTCATGTTAGTATTGTTTTAACAACACTAAAAGAAACCTTACGAAAATTGTGCAGTACCATACGTGGAAGTGATTGCACTGTCACAGTGTTGCCAAATGTTTGTGACTATGTTGCCAATTCTCATCTGTGCTAGGAACAGCTCTGTGGCGTTATAGGAGGAGAATCTCGTGCTCGTGTCATAGGAGGATACGGACAGGAGGCGCGGGGTTTGGTTAATATGCAGCGTTTTCTCCCACCAGTTGTGTCAAACATTCAGGTGTGTAATGTTCCATCACGATTACAGTTTCTCACAAAATATATACGCATAAAACACTTACCTTGTTACTTTCTGACAAAAGATTATTTCAGTACGATAAAACGTCTTTGTAAATCAACTTTGCCCACCTGTCACGAAAAGTATGACAACTAACACTTTGTACCTCGAAATCGATTGCATCTATGTGCAGTCTTGTGCTCATACAAGCAGAATTTCATGAATTGCACGAGAGTGTAGAAAAATTTTGGTGCGAATGGAAGCTGTAAGAAACACAGTTAACTAATTATTCTGTACCACGTAATAATCAATTCATTTGAAAATTCAGAAGAGAAGAAACTGAAAATTATGCCCATTAAGACAGAAACTAAAGTGCAGATGTGGGCACTGTGCAGATCTGCGCTTTTTCATCTTCAGATATACACAAATAATGTATACTAACCAGCGTATTCATTGCTTTTGTAATGTTTCCCTCTTGTTTAGTATTCTAATGATGAACTGCATCCACACCCATGAGTTTGATTGTTCCTTTGTATCCTTCCATCTACTATCATTGTGTGATATTGTTCGGTGTTCAAAAAGCAAAATTTTATGCCTGCTTCCACGAGGTATTAAAACGAGGTGGCAAGAAGGCTAACGAATTATAATCAAAATACAGTGAGACGCCAATTTGTCTGTCATCATGGTGTTAAGTCGACAGAAATAGTTGGGTGTTATTTGCCTGCATCACCGGCATCCCGTTGTCGTCTCCTCTTATTGAGATTTCCATATTACCCTGAACACAAGAATCCGAGATAAATGTGTATATTCTGCGTGACGAAACACCCCACATTCCATTCATCCTGATCCATTCGTTACGTGCATCGGCGGCAATGAGTAATAGGAAAGCTGTTGTGAGGTGACGAATAACAGTAACAATGTTAGTAATAACAAATCAATAATCAAGGATGTTTACTGCATTACAGACGATTAACAAAACAACCAAGAAATGCTGAGTGTTTAATTGGCGCACTGCATAGGTGTTCTTAGCAATATGTTACTGAATTATGTTCTGGTTGTTTGTAGAGAGAAAAGAGAGAGCCCTGTAGCCATACATAATCGCTAGTACAACGAGATATTACCTATCAACTATCCTTGCTTTACATCACGAGACGAACATGGCGTCACTGAGCTGATACTTGAACTACATTTCTGTTTTCTCCCTCTGTCTCTCTCTCTCTCTCTCTCTCTCTCTCTCTCTCTCTTTTTATTTTTATTTTTACTTTTTGAGGAAAGCATCGAGAAGCGCGAATAATAAGCAAGTAGGCATATAACCTGTTTACAGTTATTTTCATTGGGATACGTAGTGCAAAAATACAACTTTTAAGTGTATTATTGCGTAAATCCAGTTATTGACAGTCTATTCGTGAGCTTGCTCGCATTCAGTGGGATGAAACCTACCAAAAAAGCAACCAAAACACAGATATTTCTTGCACCATGTGCAACACACAAACGAAATCTCGCTGCACTGCCGTGTTGTCCGATACTTTGCATGGATAACATATCTGATTCATGTTGCTAAATGCAGCTCTATCAGATATCGTTTTTGATGCATACCAAGTGTTTAAAAGTATATCTTGAAATATGCAGAAAGGCCCATAGAGGTATTCGACTGAAACATAGCTATGACCAAAATTGTAACTGGGGTCAACAGCATCGTCGTCTACCACCTTGACAACTCGATCGGTGACAGTGCTCGGCCGGTTACTTACGTTTACTGGTATCAAAGCTACAGCATGAAAGCACAAAAATGTTAATAACCCGAAGATCATTAACTTTAGAACCCATAGAAAGTAAAGCAGTCATCAGTAGGAAGAGTGTTTTGAACACCACAGTGCTTTAATAGGCACGGTCTTGTTGGAGGTGGTATGCCGTTGCTTTCCTCCGACCTTTTTAGTTGACTCCCTTGCCAGTTAATAGGGGAACCTACAGTTTAACGTGTCTTTCGAACCACAGTGCAACTCGGCATTTTTCACATCAAAAAACACTGCCCGACTGGAAATGAGTGTAAAATGTCACATAAAAATTGTGCGACTGTTGAGGGATCGAACCTCAGAGCTTCGTATCCGTAGTCTTGCTCTTTATCACCTTGCCAACATGCAGCCAACACTGTGGTTTCTGCTTGGCATTAAAACTAGGATCTCTCGTTTGTGCCTGCGTTGGCACTTGCGTATCCCTTAGGAGACCTTACCTTTGGGATTACCCTCGTATACGTTTGTGTAAACGCCTTCCAATGCACACTCAAGGGAGACAAGGATACACAGTCTACCTTCAATATTACAAATACGCCTCAGCTTGTGGATGAACGCAGACTTAGGCTGATAATGATTTTGAATATTTAGCAGTACTGTACCCATTTGTGTTAAACTGGTTTTCAACCAATGATTCCCACAGCTCCAGGAACACTACTTGTGATATCTCTTACACAAAATACTTACGCAATGGAATCAGACGGAAAGATCAACGTAACACAAACTGTGGGAAGTTTGTTTTACAACCTTCGTACCTGGATAAAGAGCTTTTCCTATTTGATATATCTGTGAACGTTGCTGCATAAGACGATTTAAGAAGAAACTAAATTCCTTCAGCTACGCCAATGTTTAAAGAAATCGTCCTAACGGCACCAAATCGTGGTTTGTGAATCGTTTACCGGCTGTACTCTGCCCCATTTCGCTGGTTGGAAGGCAAAAAGCTTACTAAAAAATTTCACACAAGGAAAAGGGGGACGAAATGTCTCCCACTGGAAGGTCATGTTGTTTTATTTGAATGATTACAAAATCAGGTAAAACCAACAGTGAGGTTGTCAGTATAAGCACATTACTGTTGTCAATATGATGTTGTACCGTCCTGGGCCTGTAATGATAAAGGGCCCGTTTAGTTCAGGCATATTGTATACAGAAGTGGAAGAGAGAGTAACACTAAATTCTACAATCTGTATGCATTGCATACACACAGAAATTACTGTTACAGTGTACTTATGGAGCCCAAAGAGTGAATTGCATATTTTCCGGTGAGAAAGAGTACTGGCAAACAGACTTCGCTACATTAGGTTACTTAAACTGGCCTCACTCTGAGCTAGAATTTATGGTCAGATGCTAAGTGTCAGGACAATGCGTCGTATGCGGGTTTTGCAACTGTGAAATACTTCCCTACATTATACAGGGCGTTACAAAAAGGTACGGCCAAACTTTAAGGAAACATTCCTCACACACAAAGAAAGAAAATATTTTGTGTGGACATGTGTCCGGAAACGCTTACTTTCCATTTTAGAGCTAATTTTCATACTTCTCTTCAAATCACAATCATGGAATGGAAACACACAGCAACACAACGTACCCGCATGACTTCAAACACTTTGTTACAGCAAATGTTGAAAATGTCCTCCGTTAGCGAGGATACATGCATCTTCCCTCCGTCGCATGGAATCCCTTATGCAGCCCTGGAGAACGGCGTATTGTATCACAGCCGTCCACAATACGAGCACGAAGAGTCTCTACATTTGGTACCGGTGTGCGTAAACAAGAGCTTTCAAATGCCACCATAAATGAAAGTCAAGAGCGTTGAGGTCAGGGGAGCGTGGAGGCCATGAAATTGGTCCGACTCTACCAATCTATCGGTCACCGAATCTGTTGTTGAGAAGCGTACGAACACTTCGACTGAAATGTGCAGGAGCTCCATCGTGCATGAACCACATGTTGTGTCGTACTTGTAAAGGCACATGTTCTAGCAGCACAGGTAGAGTCTCCCGTACGAAATCATGATAACGTGCTCCATTGAGCGTGGGTGGAAGAACATGGGGCCCAATCAAGACATCACCAACAATGCCTGCCCAAACGTTCACAGAAAATCTGTGTTGATGACGTGATTGCACAATTGCGTGCGGATTCTCGTCAGCCCACACATGTTGATTGTGAAAATGTACAATTTGATCAAGTTGGAATGAAGCCTCATCCGTAAAGAGAACATTTGCACTGAAATGAGGATTGTTGGATGAACAATTCGCAGAAGTGTACCCGTGGAGGCCAATCAGCTGCTGATAGTGCCTGCACACGCTGTACATGGTACGGAAACAACTGGTTCTCCCGTAGCACTCTCCATACAATGACGTGGTCAACGTTACCTTGTACAGCAGCAACTTCTCTGACGCTGACATTGGGGTTATCGTCAACAGCACGAAGAATTGCCTCGTCCATTGCAGGTGTCCTCGTCGTTCTAGGTCTTCCCCAGTCGCGAGTCATAGGCTGGAATGTTCCGTGCTCCCTAAGACGCCGATCAATTGCTTCGAACGTCTTCCTGTCGGGACACCTTCTTTCTGGAAATCTGTCTCGATACAAACGTACCGCGCCACGGCTATTGCCCCATGCTAATCCATACATCAACTGGGCATCTGCCAACTCCGCATTTGTAAACATTGCACTGACTGCAAAACCACGTTCGTGATGAACACTAACCTGTTGATGTTACGTACTGACGTGCTTGATGCTAGTACAGTAGAGCAATGAGTCGCATATCAACAAAAGCACCGAAGTCATCATTACATTCTTTCAACTGGGCCAACTGGCGGTGAATCGAGGAAGTACAGTACATACTGAAGAAACTAAAATGAGCTATAACATGGAACGTACGCGTTTCCGGACACAAGTCCACATAACATCTTTTCTTTATTTGTGTGTGAGGAATGTTTCCTGAAAGTTTGGCGGTACCTTTTTGTAACAACCTGTAGAAGCGAATATTAAATTTGAACTAATAATGCGAAAATTATGGACTTGGATAACTTAGAATGAAAATCTTTCTTTTTATTGCACAGGAAAACAAATGATTTTCTAAAACATTCTCTGTCATACAGAACTTGAAACAGGTCACGTCGAACAAATCATATGGAAGAACTGACAGAGACGCATATCGAAATGCAGTAAGATCCCTTGGCTTTTGGTTTGACAGTATTCGACAGTTCCTTCCAGGCGCAAGTAAATGAAGAAAGGCAGCGCGTTTTTGTTATCAAGTAACGTCTTCATCAATTACTTTAGTTTTAATGTGATCTACAAGTAATTGCTGATGTTTGATATTAACATGAAAAGGATTCCGTAGACAGGGAAAGAACCTGTTCTTGGGCAACTACTTCTGTAATGACCAAAAGGCTTAAATGATCTTCAAGCACATGTGTTCCAGCAGCGGTATAAAGAAAATGATAGTAATAATGACGGTAATAATCGAATTATCCGATAACTTCACACTTCACAGTGGATTTTCTCGAAATAAGAAATTTCCTGAATTAGTGAAAATTTCAAAGTGGCTTCACGTCGAGGCTATGATGCCCAGAAGAGTCTTTACATTCTGCTGACATGAGAATAGCATAATCTCCAGTACAGAAGCTGCTTCTACTGAACAATTTAATAGACTCGCATTTTTTCCAACGTAACTAATTTTGTAAGCTAAGCACATCATCCGCTACAGCACACCCCTGGCGCCGGAAAATGTGGTCTCATTGGTCTGGTGGAACGAACTGTCACAAATGCAATGCGTGGGTTCAGGAATTCACTTTTAAGAGGCACAAACAGATTTACTTTACCTCTTGTAACATCAAGAGAAAGTTGTTATTATCCAGAATCCTCATTAAACACCACGTTCCTTCATTCCCAACTGGGCAGAGCCGGTTTACGTTGGGAAATGACATAGGTGGAGGTCATGGTAAACAGAAATACTGTCGCCAGTAACCTTACTTACTATAGAAAATTTTATTTTATTTGATGAACCGATAGCCATTTAAAGGAAAAGGACTCTTATTTTAGTTGTACTTGATTGAACTAGAGACGTTGAAAAATCTGCTGCTGGGCTGTGATTCGAATTCGTATCTCCTATTTCGAGGATCTGAATCTCTCGGAACAGTATAATTCAATTATTTCGTTCCTTTTACCAAGACTGCAGTCTTCTCAAGGTCTCCTCCAAAGGTAAATATGTGGGTCTGAATCCTGATCCAGTATAAAAATATTCGTAATTTCATTTCAAGCCCTATCACGTGCACACCGGCTTGCTGGTGAAAATTAACATGCATTTTTAATGTCTGTTCACGTGTTGCCAACAATTTCTGGTCAAACACGCACACATCTTACTGTTGGTGAGAAAGCAACTGATACTTAAGCTATATTCGTGGACTTTAAAGAAGAGCGATAGGAGTGCGATTCGATTGTCGCTCAGGCACAAAAATTTGCATCCTTATTTTAGATTCAAACACCTAGGACCTGGCAAGAAAAACCGATACGTAACATTTGATTTTACTTAGTTAGCCTGCCGGAGTGGCCGAGCGGTTCTAGGCGCTTCAGTCTGGAACCGCGCGACCGCTACGGTCGCAGGTACGAATCCTGCCTCGGGCATGGATGTGTGGGACTGATGACCTCAGATGTTAAGTCCCATAGTGCTCAGAGCCATTTGAACCATTTTTTTTACTTAGTTAACAATCCGATTACGTGTTGGGTTCGTATCTCCGTCACAGAACTTCACATCATGCCCTTCATCTTTAAATGGATACACACTTCGCTACTTCTGAATTGAGGTATATCAGACATCTTTCGTGGTTAGTTAACAGGGATGAAAGGGTCTTGTAGGAGTCCCGGTTTATTACAAAAACTGTCGTCTTTTATTTTCAAGTTTAGATTTGGTTAATGATATCGGCGAAAATTTCGGTAATTCATGACTCTTCATGACTAGTCAGCAATACGATATGATTAGATTAGATTAATACTTGTTCCATAGATTATGAATACGACATTTCATAATGATGTGGAACGTGTCATTTTAATGAAAGATTTCTTTAGGTACCAATATTCAATATCTTTACAACAATTTTTTACCCTCTCTCTCATTCTTTTTTATTTTTATCTCTGTCTCTCTCTCTCTCTCTCTCTCTCTCTCCTCTCTCTCTCTCTCTCTCTCTCTCTCTCTCTCTCTCTCACACACACACACACACACACACACACACACACACACACTATCGGCGAGGCACGAAAACGACCGTGATCGAGTTTCTTAGTTTTGAGTACAGTTACGAAAGAAATATAAAAACAACTATGAGAGTTACTGATTTATGATGCTTAGTTAGCAGTCAGTTCAGAGTATTATTGGTATCTACGCTCCAGCCCATAAACCTTGTTGCAGAAATGCGAATAAGACGCATTACGTATTCCAGACCGTAGCAGCTGGGTCTTTGAGACGCCAGCTATGGTCACTTCCCACCCTGCTGTAGGATCACGTCGGTTCGTCTTCTTCCTGCTGGTACTGTAACTGAGATTTGGCAACAAGGCAAGGTATTTTTGGCAACACTGTGATCGACGAGTTACTTCCTGGTGTGCATGGGATTAAGCCTCAAAGTTCACTTGATTTTTACTGTTATTTCCATTGAATAATCTTAATTATGATCGCTTGAGGTGTAACAGAAGATTGTAAATTTACGGTCTTCAGCCCAGGAAAGTAGTTGCACGTGGAAATCGCGACTAATCTCGTCCTTTAAATAGCAGCTTACGAGTTCTAGCCACTATTGACCTTGTAAGAGGAAGGCATGACACATACTTCTTCGCTAGCTCTGTGATGACGTGCTAACCTGTGGAAAAACGTCTGTTATGGTTCGCGGTTCCATTCTCGCTGACTGTAATGTTTTTATCCCTTCTGTGAAAGAGCTATAAGCAGTCAGATCAAACATCGATAAACAAATCGCAAGAACATACTTTCAGATCATTGTGCAATAGTGAAAAGCTTAGAATGCTGCACAACAGGTAATGACTCTTTCCGCTGCTGACAAGCAAATTTTGGGTTTCTACCAATACATAACTTTCTTTATGAAATGTCACATTTGCATACCTGTTGAGCATGACACAGCATACCAATTAAACACAGTCGCAATCGAAATCAAAGTGAGTAGTATTTTACAAACTCGTGCTGATAGAGGGACGCTTGTGTGCAGATACTCAGTTTTATTAAAACAGACTTTCGTCGTAAGGTTATCGCGAATAGTTTCATTTCATTTCTTATAATACAGTGCACAATTTTCGTAAGGTTTCTTTTAGTGTTGTTCAAACAATACTAACATGAGAGAGAAATTAATCATCAATGATATATGCAAATTGTCTGATATTATCTATAACAGTCTGACAATGCACATGCAATTTATTGATTACATGCACGTAGAAAACTTGTTCTGAGTTAAAGCTGTCAAACAAGGTTTGAAGAAGAATGAAATGCTACTACCAAAAGACACCTATCGTAGAAAATACTTTTCTATTTTGGCACGATCTGCTCTCCCCATACATAATATAAAAGCTTCGAGATGCATCTGCTGCCTGGCCGTCTATTAAACCTGAAAAGAACAAAGTGTTGCAGCAGTTAGCCCTCTTTCCACATGCGAATATTTTGGGTTGAGAAGTGAAAGGAATTATGTTCAAAGTTCCATTAGATTGATAACTTCAGCAGACAGCAGAATTGCGATTTAAAAAAGTAGCAGAGAGTGTACACGAACTCACGACACTTTATCTACAGTGCACAACGCTTCCCATGTGTGTGGTTCGACTCCCAGTCAGCACTGAACTGTTCCTCATATTATTTATAGTTCAAACATGCTCACATGTAGCTGCTCGTGTAACAAACCCATTTTTAACGTTCGTTTTCTCTAGAATATAACAGCGTTAGGTGCCGGGTTGGAGTCCTGGGAAGAAAAACATTAATGTTTCGTCCCGTCATTTCAGTTAAACATCTAGCTACTGTCGAGAAAATGGGATATGTGAAAGTTGATTGTACTTCGATAACAATCCGATTAGGTTCTGGGTTCGAATCACTATCCAACACAATGCTTTACCTCACGGCATTTCAAGTAAGTTACTTGTGAAGAAGCAATATTTAACATCTCTCGTAGTTCGTTAACAAGGACAATAGATGCTGTGTAGGAATTCACGTCAGTTAAAAATGTTTACGTTATGTAATTTATAGGTGATATTTGGTAACTGATACTGTTTTAAATCGAGGTACTTCACTCTGTGTGTGCCTAGTCAGGAATGACTGTTAGTTTCCGTCAGTCACGAAATCTTAGTCTGTATACCTGGGTTTGAATCCATATACAGAACGAGACGGTTCGTCGTGTCATTTGAAGTTCATACATACTCTCAACTAGCTGCTCATGAATAACTATAATTTGAAATGTTATTTTGTGTTAAATAACAAGTACGGTATGTTACTTTGAAGAGGAAAACATGAATATGACGAACTTACTACGTGCATTACCTATCTGACGTAATAATGAGAGTGGTAACATTTTAGGTATGTCATTTATTGCAGTAAATGTGAGCTTACAAGCCTCAATGACAGTCTTATCTGTGATAAGGTGTTCCCTGATATTTCTAGTATCATGGTATTACTTTACATCTTGGGTTATTGCGATACAGAGCAGTGTTTTCTAGTGGTGACTTGTTGGAACCATTTTAAATAGTCAAATGACTGTACCAAGGAGCGATTAGAGGACCTGATAGACAGCTGCGGTAGGCTGGTTGCATGTGAATAAGGCGAAATGCAATTCAGGTCGTTCGGATGCTTTTTAGCATGACTGTACATGTAATCGTTGATCGTCCGATACAGTGTTTTGCATATTCCCGAATTTCTGGTCTGTGATTGCTAATGTGGAACGTCTTTCTCTTGTAACACCTTTTATTGTTTTTCTGAGTGAAAATCTTGCAAAATGTTTCGTGCTCTTCCTTTTGATAGAGAATAGTGAAGAAGTACTATCAGAAGAAAGAGTACGTTACATTTTGAATGGGTGTAAGAGAGGATAGCTTTGTGCGATAAGGATGCCGCCTTTGAAGAACCCCGACCAAAAGCAAATAGGACAGTTATTTTCTCTGTGATGGTTGAACCTTCTCTAATGAACAAAATCATTTTTAATACGATTTGTTAATATACATGGTACACGTGACCACCAATTCACTCTCGTTGCGAAATAGAAACCAGATTAGTCGGTTGGAGCGGGTGCGCACACATCAAAGCAGCGAAGTTCATTTCACCTTTAACAAAGGGTTATGGCCGTCGTTTTTTGTAACGCAAATGATATTATTCGCACTTGTAACAATGAAGGGCGAAACAATAATAGTTCTATACAAGGCTTTACCACCAACTGGATGAAAAACTACATGAAAGTAGGCTTAGGCTATAGCCGAAAAAGTTGTCTTTTTTCAGAACAGTGCAATTACAGTCAAAGTTGCATTTTCAGTACCAAAACTGAGATATTTTAAGCAGGAATCGTTGAAACATTTATCGATTCTAGCATACATAGAACTCCATACCTTCCACTCATTTCCACTTTCAGTGCAATTTATGACTGAAAGTAAAATAAATGGTATTATGGTAGCAGTAGGTAGGTATGTCAGGACAAAAATAAACGCTTTTTGGATCGAAATTACGTATCTTACACTGCCAGGCCGAGAAACTGTCATTGCTATCCTTCTCTAGGAAATCGTCTGAGAAACGCATCCCATACCTACCATTCAGTTCTGTTACAGATTCTGATGCCAGACAGTTAGGCCGCGACTTTGATCGTATCTTATAGGGGAGACGGGAAAGTGAAAATTGGTAATATAATTTCCTGTAGCAGCGTTCAAAGCGGGCCGAATGGGGAGTCCCTGGGGCGTAAAACTTGATAAAGTTAGTCCGTGGCCTGCACTGTCACGCCAACCTGTTGCACGAGAGAGGGCTCCCGCAAATCTCGCCGCCTCAGCAGCCGCCCGAGCTCGTAGGTACATTTTATATTTCGCAACGACACCACAACACTCACCTTCTCGGGGTTCATCGATCCTAAATTCCATGACGGTGCAGCAGAGAACTTATTTTCAAATAGGTACCCCACACATACAATTACAGTCAGAGGTGACTTCAATCTATCCTCGATATGCTCGAAAAATTATAAGTCAGTCTTCACTCCTTCCGATCTTATCATGTAAACGTAGAATAGATGGGGAATGATTTCAGAGAAATAATATCGACGGCAATTGAGAGATATACAGAGTGGTCCATCTGAAGTTTCGGATGAGATTATCTCGAAAACTACACATCAGGTAAAAATAGTGGGTAAGACAAGTTCGTAAGCTCAAAGGGGGCATCAAATGGTACTACACCTAACCACCAGCCCCCGCCCCCTTGTGTGTGGTGTGGGGTAGCTTTTAAATCTTAAATGGAAACACCCATTTTTATTGCAGATTCGTATTCTCCATAAAAAAAATCAAGTTTTCTCTGAAACATGTTTTTAAACTATTGACAGATGGCGCTGAAATCAAGAAAAACTAAAATTGGGGAAGAACTCCGATTTATTTAGAATGACACGAGCAGGACGCATGAAATCGATACTAAATGTACATCAATTCTTTCATTACGCAAAATTAAGCTATATTTTTACAAAATGTGTCCTACCCGCCACAGTTTTTGATGGAGGGAGGCGGAATGGTATTAAAATCTCGTTACGGAACTCTTCACAATTGCATTACTCACCCGACTGTAGCGCTACCGTGGCCAAACTGCGAACTATGGCTCAGTGGTGCAAGGTCGGTGCAATGTTATCAGACGTCACTTCACTTTCAGATTGTGAACCGTGAACATCAACTGACGAAAGTAAATAATTCTCTCACGAAACATGGCTCACTAACCTCCTACAGAGATTGTTGGGTTGGGTTGTTTTGGGGGAAGAGACCAAACTGCGAGGTCATCGGTCTCATCGGTTTAGGGAAAGACGGGGAAGGAAGTCGGCCGTGCCCTTTCAAAGGAACCATCCCGGCATTTGCCTGGAGCGATTTAGGGAAATCACGGAAAACCTAAATCAGGATGGCCGGACGCGGGATTGAACCGCCGTCCTCCCGAATGCGAGTCCAGTGTGCTAACCACTGCGCCACCTCGCTCGGTACAGAGATTGTTGATATGATATTAATTTTAGGTGAATGCTGTAACAATTACAATGCAGTTGTGCAGTTTTATGCGGATCGTTTCCCAAACAGACAACATTCAAGTGAAGACATAATTCGAAATTGCTCTCAACGAGCTCGAAATGGATACATGCACCGTCCACCTCGTCATCGCCAGTACAATGAAAATGACGCTCGTACCGTTCTCGCCTGTGTTCAACTTGATCCCTAAATTAGTAGTCGTGCGATTCAGAGACAAACTGGAATACCGAAATCAACTGTTTTGAGGATTTTGAAGGCACATAAATATCATGCGTATCATATCAAACTGACACAGGCATTAACGCCGAAAAATATGCAAATAGGCGACTATTTCTGCCAATGAGTCTTGGAGATGATAAGAGGTGACAATGATTTTTAGATACGTTATGTTCACCGATAAAGCCTTATTCAAAAACAATGGCGAATTAAATCGTTATGATTGTCATTACTCGTCCCCTGTCAATCCACTCTGGCACAGACCCGTTGAAAATCAACACGAATTGCCGTTAATGGTCTGGTGTGGAATTTTAAACGGTTACTTGACAGGACCGTATTTTTTTGACCGAAATGTTACTAGGGAAACTTATTTACAACTTCTCTGTGATGATTTTTTGGAACTAATGGAAGATGTTGATTTAGAAACTAGGCAATGAATGTGGTTCCAACAGGACGGAGCAGCTCCCCATTTTGCTAAAAATGTGCGGAACATTTTAAATTTACTGTGCCCTGGTCGGTGGATAGGACGCGGCGGATCAATTTAGTGACGTATACGTTCACAAGACCTAACATCACCTGATTTTTTCTTGTAGGGTTATTTAAAAAATATTGCGTATGAAGGATAGCCCACAACCAGAAACGATACGGAGCAACGCACTCGAAGCGCGTGTGCAGCCATACCACGGGATGTGCTGCTCAAAACTGTGGACAACTTTCGCAGACGATTGACTTTATGAATTGAAGCAAATGGGGATAATTTTGAACAATTTCTTCGTGGATAATTTAATTAATTAAGCACCATAATTGTGAAGGGCAAGGGGGCTCACAGTAATGAAGCACCCCAACATGTGAGAGGCAGAGTGACTCACACTGCTGGCCACTGTGGACGAGCGGTTCTAGGCGCTTCCGTCCAGAACCGCGCCGCTGTTACTGTTGCAGGTTCGAATCCTGCCTCGGGCATGGATGTGTGTGATGTCCATAGGTTAGTTAGGTTTAAGTAGTTCTAAGTTCTAGGGGACTGATGACCTCAGAAGTTAAGTCCCATAGTGCTCAGAGACATTTGAACCATTTTTGGACTCACACTAATGAAGCACCCCATGCGAACATCATTCTACTACGTCCATATCGTTGGTCCTGCGTAACGCTAAAAGTAGGATTCAGTACATTTTGTACAAAAATAGCTTAATTTGGCGTAACGAAAGAATTGGTGCACATTTTTAATCGATGCGTCTTTCTCGGATAATTCTAAATAAATCAGAGTTCTTCCCCAATTTTGCTTTTTTCTCGATTTCAGCGACATCTGTCGATGGTTTAAAAATGTTTCAGACAAAACTTGATTACTTTTTTATGGAACGACAGAATCTGCAATAAAATATGGATGTTTATATTTAAGATTTAAAAGTTGCCCCCCGCCCCATCCAAGATGGCGGGGCTGCAGGTCACGTGTAGTATCATTTGATGTCCCCCTTTGAGCTTACGAACCACCTTGTATACCGCATAAATTAATAAGTCATGTTACTGATCCCCCAAGGTACACAAAACGGGTCAGATAGCTGTTGCAGAAGCCACGAAAAAAGCACGCTAAATTTAAACGAGCGAAGAATCCCCACGATTTTGCAGAAGTTAGAAATATAGCGCGTACTTCAATGCCAGATGCTTTTAATAATCTGGCAGAAAACCCAAAGAGATTCTGGTCATACATATAGCACATTAGTGGCAAAATGCAGTCAATACATTCACTGCGCGATAACAACGGTGAAGCCACTGATGACAGTGACACTAAAACAGAGTTATTAAACATGGTTTTTCGAAACTACTTCACCAAAGAAGGTGAAATAAATATTCCTGAATTCCAATCAAGAACAACTGCCAAGATGAGAAACATAGAAGTAGATATCCTCGGTGTGGCAAAGAAGCTTAAATCACTTAACAAAGGCAAGGCCTTCGGTCCAGATTGTATACCAGTCAAGTTCCTTTCAGCATATGCTGTTACAATAGCTCCATATTTAGAAATTATATACAAACGCTCCATCCCACCGCCCCCCCCCCTTCACCCAATGAACCATGAGCCTTGCCGTTGGTGGGGAGGCTTGCGTGCCTCACCGTTAAAGATAGCCGTACTGTAGGTGCAACCACACTGGAGGGGTATCCGTTCAGAGGCCAGACAAACGTGTTGTTCCTGAATAGGGGCAGCAGCCTTTTCAGTAGTTGCAGGGCCAACAGTCTGGACAATTGACTGATCTGGCCTTGTAACATTAACCAAAACGGCCTTGCTGTGCTTCGAACGGCTGAAAGCAAGGGGAAACTACAGCCGTAATTTGTCCCGAGGGCATGCAGCTTTACTGTATGGTTAAATGATAATAGCGTCCTCTTGGGTAAAATATTCAGGAGGTAAAATAGTCACCCATTCGGATCTCCTGGCGGGGACTACTCAGGAGGACGTCGTTATCAGGAGAAAGAAAACTGGCATACCACGCATCGCAGCGTGGAATGTCAGATCCCTTAATCAGGCAGCTAGGGTAGAAAATTGAAAAAGGGAAATCGATAGTTTAAAGTTAGGTATAGTGGGAATTAGTGAAGTTCGGTGACGTTCCCCAATACAACCACAGACCTACAATGGGGGTACCAATGATGCCGAACCAAACATTGACACCCGACTATCGTTGATGAGCAGATGCGTGAAGCAAGTGGCGCTTTTGCACAGACCAGTAGTACGTTTTCGCAAACTGACATGACCATGATTTGTGAACAAGCTTCATCGGTAGACAACGTATCACATCGGAAGTTAGGATGACCTTTCAACCGGTGAAGTGCAAAACGACGGAATTCATTGCGGGATTCAAAGTCATTCCTGTACAGTTCTTGGTGGAGTGAGATATGATACAGATGGAAAGTATGGCTATGCAAAATTCTCCTCACACTGCTACGGCTTATTCTATAACAGCGTGTCATCTGTCGTACTCTCACCTCGGGATTGGGTGCTTCAGTAGCCACAGTAATTTCTTTGTCATTGTTAGTTACTGTGTTTGTACGTGACGCATTTTGCGTGCCCATCTGCCTGTTTCCATGAGACTTGTGCATATGTTGGAAAAGGTACGACGTGAATGTCTCCGTCGATATGGATCGCGTTCAGTGTACACTGCTGCAGCTGTGGTCGCATTTCTCTGACATGTAACGTAGATTAACATCATATATGAGCTTAAGATCGGCATATCGACGAGACGGCTACTAATGTCACAAGCCACACCAAAACAGGGAGAGCACTGTCCGAAACGTGTATGAAATGCGTCGTGGTGTATTTTTCTGTTTGACACGGACAGCAGCACAGCAGGACCGAGCAGGAGACACTAGTAGACTGAGCATTGTACGTAGAATGTGTGCTCTGATTGTGGTCTGTTTACAGCTCGCTGCAGGGCAGTGCAGCCAACCCTTGCTCTCCGCATTACTGCAGAAACCGCGGCGCATAGCCATCCTTCAAAGTCTAACATTTCAGAATGTATGAGGTTTAGAACAATGAAACTAAGTCTCCCATCATTAACAGTACCTCTGTTTTTCATTTCTGTAGGAAAAATGTACACGTGCCGCTTAAAAAAGCCTAACTTTGTGGTGAAGGTGGTGTTTCTTAATCTTTATGAGTTATGCATTGCTTCCCATTCTTTGAGCACCTAACCTATGTGCATCCCTGGCCAACTGCAGTTTTCACATTTTATTTCCTAGCGGAAACGTACGAAGTGGCAGGGTTAGGTGGGGCACCCTGTATAATTGTCAATGTAAACAAAAACATTTATTATGAACATCTACAAAAACTGTGGTAAACTTTTTGTATGGAAAACCAACATTTGATACTGGTATTTCACATAGTTTGATCCAGGCTTAAATTCTTATTTCTGAGTGTAAATCGTGTTACGAGACTTACATATCAAAACACAACAGAAATTCATATCCCCTTTGATGTATCTTCACTGTCCAAGGTTTCAGTGGTATTTAGGTTTTGTAAACACTATGAAAAACTGGGTGAATATGTAGCATAAGGATCAATGAGAACTTCCACGATGCAGCCTGCAGTATCTTAGCAACCCATTAAGAGAGTATGTTTTGCCCATATACACATAATACCTGTACTTTAACTATATATGTGGAAGCCAAGGTTATATACCCACAACTGTCTTAGGTAGGACAATGTCTCTGTTGGAATTTTTTGAGTTGGCAGTGGCTGTTTTAAATCATAGGGGATTACACAGTAGTCGAAATCATCCTGGGGAAAAGAATTCGTGTATTCATTCAAGAGAGAGTGTGCTTTTTCAGGATTAAGTTGGTGTGGTAAAACATTAAAAAGAAACTTATCTATCGTAGAAGCAGCACACTCATCGGAAATTCCACGCGTTGTTGTGTGTGGTAACTTTCTTAAAATCAGTATTGAAAACTTCAGCACACTTTTCATATTTTACGGATAAAACTCCTGAGCCTCGGCATTCTTTTTCATACAGATGATAGATTTCAGCCATTGTTTTAACACTTACCTTGTATACTTTTTATCTACGGTCTTTCCGTGATAAATAACTTCTGTATCGCGGAACTTTTTGATAATGTCCAATGCGAGTTTACTGATTTTATGGTTAACATTGCCACGTATTCCACGTCTATCTGCATGAGTCATTCCAAGTTGGGTTGTATTAAATTCATTGGTAACTTCATCACTGTTATGTTACATTGCAGTGCCTGTGTTGTTCTATGTACTTCGCAGGGTCCTTAAGACATCCATGCACGTCTAAAGGAACAATCACTCCAGTGATCGATGTATTGGCACTTCCTTGGAAAAGTGTGTCATCAGCTAGAGAAGACAGGGAAGTGTGTGATTGGTGAAGACGTTCAAATGACTCTGAGCACTATGGGACTTAACATCTGAGGTGATCAGTCCCCTAGAACTTACAACTACTTAAACATAACTAACCTAAGGACATCACACACATCCATGCCCGAGGCAGGATTCGAACCTGCGACGGTAGCGGTCGCACGCTTACAGACTGTAGCGCCTAGAACCGCTCGGCCACCCCGGCGGGCGGTGAAGATGTAAACAGTGATGAAACACGAGGATAATATTTACGTTTGCAAATATTGCTAAACTTAGGCTGCACTGTGCATTGGCGACAATGAAAATTTGTACACGGGCCGGGACTCGAACCTCAATCTTACTCCTGACGCTAGCCGTCGCCTTGACCGCCCCGGCCACCCGAGCACGCTCCCCGTATCGACCCAAGTATCCCTATGCCAACGCTTTCGTCTACATCCTATACACTCACTGATACTGTGAGTCCCGTGCAGGAAGAGGCGTGTGATTAAAGTCGAGGCCCAGTTATTAGGCGTGAAATACTGTATTGCAGTGTGTAATTCTAACGTACTTTGCAATGCTATTTAGACCAATGTCCTTCAGATGTACATGCATGTCAAGGGAAATAACTGGGTTCGAGACCCGGCCAGTACACAAATTTTCATTGTCCCCTATGCGTAGCGCAACTAAATTTTAGTAGTATTTTCTAATGCGAATATGATTCTCGTGTTTCATCAGCGTTTGCACCTTCACCAGCGACGCGCTTCCCTGTCTCCTCTAGCTGTTGACACTCTTTTTCCGAGAAAGAGCCAATATATCACAAAAAGGCTTTCATTAATATTCCAAGCTTATCACCAGTATCCGTTATCACGTGACCAGTATAAGAGTTCTTTCTTCTACACACTGCAACATCATTACGTTATTTAGCATAGCTCCAACTACAGTCCTTACGCTCACTGATACCAGTGAGCTATGCGGGTTGAATGGTGTAGTTTTGCAGCTTGTAAAATTCACAAATTAATGTTTTTGGGATATTCATCTAGCATGAATAGCTACACCAATTGAGGTTAGAACTATCTGATTTGTTTTTTCAGTCACACCCAGGTCTCCGATGTTTACCGGACACTTTTTATTGGTTTATCACTCACATATATATGTTGACTGTTTCTTTTCTTCTTTACATTTTCTCTGCCCCATTGTCCTCGATTAGAAATACTTTTTTTGCAACCACTTTCAACATTCTCTGGTACACAAACATCTATGTTCCTCTGAAATTTGTATATCAGGGCTACTAGAAACATCACTTCAATTATTAAAATACTGACGTAACATACACAGTTCAAAGTGGGTCAAAATAACAATTTAGGAGAAGTGGGCATATAAGAAGAGAGATGTAACATCAAACATTACATAAAACGTACCTTTCTCGTACATAAATTTTATGTAACAACTCATAGCATTCCTATGTCGATAACTGTGCCAACGACATAGCAGACAACATCACTGAATGACGTAGCTCCTCCTCTCACTGAAAATGATGACGAGGACGTATTTTCGAACTTAGAGACTCTACTGCAGAAAACTTGGAAGAATGCCACGTTGTTCTACTTCCCATGACAGATGACAGAGGTCAGGAGTGTACTAGAAATGACAAAAACTCAGTTCTTCAAGTTTTGAGACATAGCCCCTCTCTCACTACACCGTTTGATTGCCACAGCATTTAGAGAGTAAACCTAACATTCTTCATATTAGCCCTTTTCGAGTGACAAATTACGTTACTAAGAAAATAAATCTTGAAGAGTGATACCACGTGCCCCCAATTGCTGTGTGCTATTGTGCAAGCAGACTTTCCCGCGGGACCCAGTTCTGTATGTTAGAGAGCAGTAACGCCAGACCATCATCTATAGGCAGTTGGTGACTCACTGACTGTGACAGCGATCACTGCCCTAATTAAATGCTTAATCATCTTAATAAATTCTTCCGTCGCTTCTTCGTAGAACAAATTCATAATTGTAAGTGAAAGGCGCATTGTTGTGTATATTCCACATACTGCACAACAACCACAGTACTGTACTTTCCATTTATAAATTCTTCACACTATTCGCTATCAGTTAATGCTGTCGTTGATCACTCATACATTATTGAATAATTTAGGACAATAAGATAAGCAGAATGTAGCTGGTATTACAGGAAACGTCGCAGGAGAAATTATCAGTTACTCTGAGAGAGATAGGCTGGAATAATGTTTTCATAGTAATATGAAAGCTCTGAACTTAATGCTGGAATCACCATGTTTGTACAGCCTATCTCAATCATAAACATTCGCTAGTCACATGGTTATTTCATCTCTTAATACCAAGAATAGCCTCCGTTGCACCATGAGCTATCAGAACAGCCAGAACTCATTCTGTCAGATGCTCGTAGGTCTTGGCAGAACTTTACTTTCTGCCTACAACTCTCCCCATAGGTTTTGTAATTGGTGTCGATAGGAAAGGGTGGGCGGACGGTTGTCCGCTGAAGGTGGGTAGAGGTACATATGATTTGGGCAGCCAATTTGTTGCTAACGCCCTTTATTAACAGTCATAAACAAGCATAGAGCAATGTGCCTGCAGTAGGCGGACAGCTGGCAGAGGGCAATGGATTCCAACCCGAGTGTCGTGGTACAAAAGCGCCTACAGGGGCATTTCTTGTGGATAGTCAAAAATGCAACAGGTGTTCCTGGCTGTCCTCGGAGAATACAGTGGTATCGTCTAGGCAGCGGCTTCAGCGTTGGGAACTCAGCGATTTATATCACAAAACGAATGGCAAGCGATGATATTGCTGGGCACCAAATAGAGCCGAAAACTCTGTTTTGGATCAATAATCCCTTCGTGACACCGACATTGTACATCCACTGTGGTAAAATAACGGCATTTCTACACATTGTCCAAGGTTTCAGTAATTTTCCGCAGTGGATAGGTAGGAGAGCAGTTTACGTTCTGGACCAGGAAACGTTAGACGATGCATCATTTATGGTTATCAGATAACCCTTCCAGCGTTGGGTACACTAGATGACCGTCACCTTAGGAGGTGGTATCAGGTTCTACAGTTGGGTGAGGTATATACTAGGTAATCCCTCTGCCCCCCAGGCCTGCCCATGCACCTGAGGCATTGCTGGTACCAGCACAGGATTGAATATACACAGTTTAATCCACTAATATGGAGTTCCGGTATCATTTTACAGATAATGCAATTGGGCATACTTGATTACCTTGACTATGAGTATGAAGTTTCGTTGACATGGACGTCAGGGGGCCCTGCCCATGCACAAGTGTGTGGTACACGAAATAGGTGTACTGACTTGAACAAGTTCTACCCACTGTTAAGGACTTGCAGGAGCTGGTTACGTGGTCTCCTAGTGGGAAAATGAAGGTCACTCTCTGGATCACTAGGATTCAATATCCCTCTCCTCCTCCTCCTCCTCCTCCTCCTCCTCTCCGAATTTTATAAGCAGAGCGCTTGAGTGGGTGGCTGCATTCTAGTGCTGTGCACCATAGCGGGAGTAATTTGTTATAAACAGTAATTTTCCTGAAGTGTTTCTTACAAATCCGTCACAGTTGCGGTACAAGTATTTAGGTAACTACTTTCGAACCAACTGGTTCATTATCAAGTCTGAATTACTGAGGCTACGATATTAAAAATATGTAAGTGAAGAGTAAGATACACAAATGAAATTACAAATATGAACGGTAATTACCTGTCTGATTAAGATGTACCTGCACTTCAAGTGCCTGAACTTATGACAAGTACCTGAAATTGGCAATACATGCATCCCTCAGTGGTGGTAGATATATGTCACAATATACATATGCTCACTATACAAGTCAAACTTCAACTGAAGGCAAACATAGCCAACTGTAGTAACAGGGAATGTTCGAGGAAGCTAGTGTCAAACTTCATATTTACGAGGGCGTCCGCACGCAATGGGAGCGTCGCTCTTTAAGTAAAAGAGTATCAAAGCAACTTTATAAAGCGTTTCAGTCAATATAATGAATGACAACAACAAAACATAAAATTGTTATACAAACACAAATTGTTAGGTCGCGCATATTAATGGCTATCTTCAAAACATTTACCTATCTAGAATCATTTGAAAAACAATGATTAATGTTCGTCTTAAAAAGACACTCCGTCTTCAGGCCACAAGTGGCCCATCGGGACCATCCGACCGCCGTATCATCCCCAGATGAGGATGGGGATAGGAGGGACGTGTGGTCAGCACACCGCTCTCCCGTTCGTTGTGATGGTTTTCTGTGACCGGAGCCGCTACTATTCGGTCGAGTAGCTCCTCAGTTGGCATCACGAGGCTGAGTGCACCCCGAAAAATGGCAACAGCTCATGGCGGCCCGGATGGTGACCCATCCAATTGCCGGCCCCGCCCGACAGCGCTTAACTTCGGTGATCTGACGGGAACCGGTGTATCCACTGCGGCAAGGCCGTTGCCAATGTTCATCTTACCAATAAATTATTACAAGTGACACTGACACAGCCGTAACAGAAACAGCACATCGCAGCACTGAATTATTACAAACATATTTCCATGCGCGACCAAATTATAATCGCCATGTCTTATACTCATTTTAGTTGTGCATAAATTTCGCGAAAACTACTGTGGTTTACTACAAAGGGCAAAACACAGGAATACATTACTTTGGGATTTTACATAAATATAATAATCATGCTGTTCTGGTCAACCATAGTACGTGATCAAAACCCTTTTCAACACAGTGTCTGCTCATAAATTATGACACGTTTCGATATTTTAATATCATGATCTGAGTTAATTTCTAGTTGGATAAGCTCATATACTACAAATCATATTCAAGTGATATTATGTGAACCACAAAGCGCTCTCATCACGAAATTTTGTTTCATACTTCGGGCAATACGTAATGATTTATCTATTTATCTACTGTGAGGGTGCCAAACCTGCTTTAGGGACTGGACTTTAAAAACACGTCAAACTAAGAATAGCCATGTCAGACCTGCATGTCAGAAGCTTCTACCTGTCATCAACATTCTACTTTTTAAAACAATCTAAATCGGAATTGTCAGTGCCATATGTGCTATGGCACCTGATGATGTATGTACATTGTTCTCTCACTGTTACTAACTAATAGCAATAACATAACGAAACACGAAATAAGAAGACACTGGTAATAATAAGCGTGCAATCAATCTAAGATACACATAAAATGATTAATGTGTAAGTGCAAAATGATTCCATTACAGAGGTAGTGCACATGTCCTGAAAAGCAAGCAACTTCGAAGAACGGTAGTCGCTAAAAGGTTGGTTGGTTAGTTTGATGATTAAACGGACTTAACTGCAAGGTTATCAATCCCTTCTTCCTTAGTCACATCGTTACGAGGACCCAAACCATGTTAGGGAGTGTAACAACACCATGAAAACTTAAAAGTAGTCGGACCGAAATATCAACTCACATAACCATTGTATCTTTGTATGCAACCTGTTAATCTTAAGTTACTGTTTACAAAAACCAGCATACCTGGACTTGTGCGGTAAAACATTTAAAGCAGACTACACGAGCGGTAAACAGGTGTACAATGTTCGGTTTGTCCACCATGTACAGTATCCTGACAGGTGATGAAGTATTTGCTTTTAACACATTTAAAATCACCAACATCTTTGCTCTATATGAGCTGTTAACTGTGTCCGCATCCAGCAGCTGAATGGCCAGCATGACGGATTGTCAGTCCTCTGGGCCCGGTTTCGATTCCCGGTTGGGTCGGGGAATTTTCTCCTCCCAGGGACTGGGTTTGTGCTGTCCTCATCATAATCCTATCATCCTCATCGACTGCAGGTCGCCGAAGTGGCGTCATTGAAAGACCGGCACCCGGCGAACGGTCCGCCCGACGGGGGCCCCCAGCCATACGATTAAATAAATAAACTGTTGACTGTCGATGTGTGTGTTGTATGTCGGGTGATCGCAACAGTAATTCTTAGGCCAGGAAATAGGAGACAGACCAACGTAGCTGGGCACACTACAGAATATCAATAGACAATGCTACAATTGCTATGTTAATTCTGCAATTTTTTGACCTACAATCGAATAATGAAACACATTGACTTCTTTTTGAGAAGCAATCGTGTAGAATGTAACAAGCATTTTCAATCTCTGAATAAAGTCATGATCAACTCAACAGTAAACTATCTTTTTAGCTGGGCTGGTTCTCGCAGACCTAACTCGACGGCAGCTGTCCCACACAGCAAAGCTGTCGTAATGAGGAGATGGTCTGCACTGACGAACTGGCCCCCTAGCACTGTCGACGGCGTCATTTACGCCGGCGCCGGAGAGAGCGCAGGTGTCACGTAATCTTCCCTGAGAGGGAAGATGAGGCGCCTGATTTGCGTCTACTGCCACACTGGCTCCACCTGTTGGAGTTGGCAGATACTGACGTTCACATCTGCGAGCTTTTGACGGCCAACGCAAGAACGGTGTCTTACGACGACATCGCAATCCGTACATATTCTTTTGACTGTTATTAACTGACAGGAATAAGATCTTACAACATGCATAAACTGCTTTGATTACGATAAGCGTGCATTGTATATGAAATATGAGTAATATACCTAACTAGTGTGGAAGTACAAAAATGGTCACATAACAAAACTAGTGCCCTATGTGCCAAACAACAAACAGGGTCATAAACGGTGTATGTTGCCAGGACCCAAACATATTACGGCATGCGACTATAAAATGAACAAACAAAACTACTCTCATTAACATATGAGTATGTGTAACCACTGTATGTCTTTACGCAGCTTGTTGACCTTACGTTGCTTTTTACAGAACTCAGCATCCCTGAGATTGTGCTTTAAAACATTTGTGCAGAAATACACTATGAACGGAGCAGTGTACAACGGATCATTTTACTACTATATAAAGCAACAAGAAGTAAAGTATTAGAGTACGTGCCTCTAGCCATCCTGGGACTAGCACGTTAATATTTATATCAGTATATTACAGGACCTGTCAGTGTGACGAAAACAATGCATATAAAGCGCCAAGCCAGTACCATATATATGGGAGCTATCACATTATCTGCTTCATGATCATGACAACGAGATGGCTAACTGCATCACGGGTAGAGTGTCAAAAGCAAATACCCTTACTTTGCATACATAGATTTATCTACAGACCAGAGTTTGGCATGAATGAACTTAAAACTTAAACGCCCTGCCTGCCCTGCTGACCCACCATGCTCAGCTGTCTGTCCACCATATCACAATGTCGTGGGGTGACATTAGCTTGCATTGTTGCATTGAGCATATACTGCCGTCATCCATTGCAGTGTGTTTGTGTGCACCTTATCGGGATTCCCTTATCAAAACGCCGAAGCTATATAGTGTAAGTCAATGTAAAAGTGCATGCACACACACACACACACACACACACACACACACTGCATTACATAAAGATAATGTTATATGCTCGATGCTACACTGCAAACCAGTGTCACCCAATGATAATGCAATATGGCAGGTAGGCAGCTGAGCGCTGTGAGTCAGCAGGGGAGGCACGCCGTTTAAGTTTGTATATTCACTCATGCTGAACTTTTGTCTGTAGATAAGCTATTCATTTTTGATACAGTATCCCTAATACCGGTAGTCGTCTGGTTTATCCCGATTACGATGCAGATAATATCTTCACTCCCACATACGTAGCACTGACTTAGCACTTCAAATGTATTTTTTTCTTCACACTGACAGATCCTGTAATATACTCGTATAAATTTTTATGTGCTAGGCCCAGGATCGCAAGGGCACATACTCAAATATATTACTCCACCGTGTGTTATGTAATGGAGAAATGGACCATTGGACACTGGTCCGTTCCTAGAATATTTCTGCACAAATGCTTTCCAGCACAAGCCCAACGATAGCTGAGTTTTTTATTCAGCAGTTTAAGGTCTACAAGCTTCATATGGAGATACAGTGCTTACGCACACTGATGTGTTACTGCGTTTTATTTGTTCATTTTACAGTTACACGCACTAATGTTTTTTGGCGCCTGATAACAATTACCGTTTTGACGTCGCTTATTGCATGGCACATAGGACACCAGGTTTGTACTATGAACATTTTTGTTCTGCTGTAGAACTTAAAATAATGTGTACAGACATCGACAGCTGCTATTACATATAGGAACAATTTTTTTGCAATTTTAAATGGATTAAACGCACGTATTTCAACATCCGTCAGGGTCTTTTACATAATGGACAAATCGACCATTATACACCTGTCTGTCCTGTGGTGTCACCGCCAGACACCACATTTGCTAGGTGGTAGCCTTTAAATAGGCCGTGGTCCGTTAGTATACGTCGGACCCGCGTGTCGCCACTATCAATGACTGCAGACCGAGAGCCGCCACACGGCAGGTCTGGTCTAAAGAGACTCCCTAGCGCTCGCCCCAGTTGCACAGCCGACTTTGCTAGCGATGGTTCACTGTCTACATACGCTCTCATTTGCAGAGACGACAGCTTAGCATAGGCCTTAGCTACGTCATTTGCTACGACCTTGCAAGGCGTCATATTCAGTTACTATGAATGTATTCTGAACTGATAATATTTTGAATCATGTACCGTCAAGAGCGACGTTCATCATTAATGGTTCAAATGGCTCTGAGCACTATGGGACTTAACTGCTGTGGTCATCATTCCCCTAGAACTTAGAACTACTTAAACCTAACTAACCTAAGGGCATCACACACACATGCCCGAGGGAGGACTCGAACCGCCGCCGGGAACAGCTGCACAGTCCATGACTGCAGCGCCCTAGACCGCTCGGCTAATCCCGCGCGGCTGTCTCGCTCGACCTCCTCCGCGTAGCTACGACGTAAGCACTACACATCCTCACACGACGACCATGGCAGGCAAACGTAGCCCACTAGCAAATACATCACTGCATCGCTCGAGCGGAAGACAACACGTCCTCCAGACACTTCCGAGTCCTAGAGTGTTGCCAAATGGCTCTGAGCACTATGGGACTCCACATCTGAGGTCCTCAGTCCCCTAGAACTTAGAACTACTTAAACCTGACTAACCTAAGGACATCACACACATCCATGCCCGAGGCAGGATTCGAACCTCCGACCGTAGCGGTCGCGCGTTTCCAGACTGAAGCGTCTAGAACCGCTCGGACACAACGGCCGGCTCGACTGTGCAGGTAATGTACGTGAAGAGTACAATGAAGGTGAAGATGCTTAACAAGTGAAAGTGAAATTGAAACACGTGTCGAGCCATGTAGGTCAACATCCTTCTTGCACAGGGGGCCACAAATCCCGTCTCCAGTGGGACATAGTAAAGGACAATCCTCGTCCAAGGAGCGGGTACTAAATATAATTGTGTACGTGGGTTTTCATCCGCAGCACAGCGAAAAAAGAGTTACGAACAGATTTCGAATAAGTCCGCAGCAATATTACCGTGTAGTACATAAGAAAAACTACGGATATTCAAGGGAGTACAAGACGGACTCGTTACAAAAACTGCTGTTTGGGCGTTTCATGGATGCTCGATTTAGTTTACAGGATGTTCAAGATAGTGACCTATCACGTTATGCACGTCACATTGAGTGCGACAGTGACTTCAAGGGAAAGCAGTGCATGGTTGCATAAGTTCAAAACAGAACTATAGAATTGGAAGCCGCAAAATAACGAAAGTCTAAACAAAGCGTCAACTTGACGATGCAAAACTAACTGCGGAGTCATCCCTCAGATTTGTAGATGGGATGAAAAAAACTTATCCCATCGTCGAGTAACAAATGTGTTTTCGACTTCGACCAATCGCGATTTGAAGAAGAAATGCATGTGAAAGAAAACATGGAAATTAGGGTTACCAAAAGAGTTTTATAAAGATCAACTAACATCAATGCCTTAACGCGTTCGTAAACAATTATGCCGACTGTTAATCTGGATGGTAAATTGGTTGGAAAGTTATTTATTGTGCTACGAGAAGTTGGAGGTGCTCTGCCCGCTGTGATTCTCATGTGCGTGATCTTGCAAGGCAGTAGGGAATATTTACGTCACAGCGAGCAAGAGTGGGAAAAAGCGCATAAGAGAACTGTAACTATGGTATGAGCCAATAGCTGGTCAAAGTATTCGTAACTTCCTCTTGCTTCATTCCTGGTTTGCGTATAAAGTGGTTCAAATGGCTGTAAGCACTATGGGACTTAACATCTGAAGTCATCAGTCCCCTAGACTTAGAATTACTTAGACCTATGCAGGATTCGAACCTGTGACCGTAGCAGCCGCGTGGTTCCGGACTGAAGCACCTAGAGCCGCTCGGCCACAGCGGCCAGCTTTGCGTATAAAAATCACACCTTTAGAGCAAGATATCCCTCCTGAAAAGTTTGTGACATTGAATTCCATACCATCTGGAACAACTGGACAAATTCAGCCTCCGCTTCTTCGTTTATTTCGAGCCTATAAATAATTCTCTTGCACTAAATGCGGCTACGCCTCGAAGGATGGCCAGATCTATGATAAGCTCCACGACAGACTGTTCTGCATTTATTGGCATGCTATCACATTCCATCAGTTCTCATCACTTCGCTACATCAATATGATTCTATATGCCTTCTATAAGAGTAGATACCTAGCTGAACGTGCAGCACGTTTTGTTACTCTGAAGGAGCTCGCCTTCGATCGTGATGGTGCGAACCTTTGCGAACACTGTGTAGCCCCATTTTTCATTGTGATCACTGTGGACCACCATTTTTCATTCGGTGTTCATGGTGCGAGTTAATGGTCTGTTTTGAACATTTGTCGAATGTCGACGGTATCCGTATTGTGTAGTGTAATACACACGTCCCAAGGTAGATCTCAGCACCTCCCGGACACTCATTTTCTGTTGCCCTCCTGATGCACACGGAGAGTCATTATCAGCTAAAATTTTTCCTGAGACAACTGTTAACACAACACTTTAAAATGAGTATTACGAGAGACTGAACTTGCGACCTCGTACTCCAGGGATTCCTTGTAAGTCTCCTCATTTGCTGTAAAATGGGCTTGTTCGATATAGTTGGGGACAGTAACAGAAAGCTCTTTCCGTACTTTTACCACCACATTCTATATAAACTGATAAACACACAGCTGAAAATCATAAGTTCGTAATTAAAACACTGCACGTAGATGAGGAATTGTGTGAGCCTTTCAGCAGATGGTATGTTTACATATATAGCTGGCTCGAGACTAGCACGCAGCAGCGTCGGCTATAACCCTCAGTGGCACACTCGGTACTCCCAAAACAATCTTCTCCCCAAACCAGCTCGCTACGACACAGCGTGGTGCTGCGTATCGACCTTCCTGCTACTTCTCATGTATCTCAGACTAATAAATTATGCGTTTACGTTTTGTTCGGCTCCTGTTACCTACACACACGTGACACACCAATCTCAGAGTGCATCTCGGAAAAGTATATTTCTTAAGAAAAAAATTAACTGTTAACGTACTTTTCGTTTAGAGAACTGGTTGTGTATCATGAAATAGGACATCAAACAGAAGCGACGTGGAGATACAGTTGAAATTAAGTACGACAAGATCTGCTCGATGCATGTATATATTCAGGAAGCCTGCGCATTATGTCGCTGATTATTAGTCATTTTATTCGTGAAAACATAAAACAGAGGTAACACGTCAAAGTCGTAGTCAGTACTCCACAGAGCCAATATTTGATGATGAGCTCCACTTTAATTAAAGCGCACTTTAAGGTAAGTAGAGATAAAACCGATACTCAGTTGCTTCAGTACGGGGCAACAAAATCATGAGGATATATGGTAATACCGGTTATTTATATGCTTCTATTCAATACATACAGTACATGCGAACAGCAGGGTTAATTGTTACAGCTAGTAGCAGGTGAAGAAAAACTCCACAACACACAGACATTTACAGTCATGGACAAAACGGGCGAGACCCCTCGCCTTTTCGTTATGCTTATCCACAGAGCTTTAAATTCTGCTACACAGCATAAGAGGCGAGGCGACGAAGTGCTGCCAACATACTACGCGCAGGAGTGAAATTGAAAAACTATCCGAACTTTGTCTCATTGTTTTCAATCATGTGTAAGACTATATTAATGCGATTAGCGTGTTAAACACAACACGTAAATATAAGATATAAATGAAAGAAGAAACGCTAATCAGTATGAACTGTACTAATAAATATGAATTTTAGCTTATCAAGATACCATAACTATTTTAGTAAGACAGCGTACCCCAGATCGTTACGAATTAGCAAAATATTATGCACATTCGGCCGCGAAACGGTCTGTGTCAACGTTCAGACGAGTCATACTGGATTACCGTTGCTGACCTCCCATGAGAGTGTGCAAATTTAGCAGTGCGTGAAGATTCACAACGAAATTCAGTTAAAAACCATACAGTGCCATATTTAAGTCAGTTCAATTATTGATAGAAGCGGTAAAAGTAGGCAGAAACAAGTATGAAATTCTACAAAATTTTCATATTTACATCCACAAGGCACCGGTACTGAACATAGGTAGCAATAAAACGTACTGGGGGCGCGAGAATTTCTTAAAATTGCTTTACTGATAGTCTATCTGCCTCCATCAAGATTAGAACCGAAAACAAACCAGACCTCCCGTGCAGCAGCAAACACCTTTCACTACGCTAGCAGACAACACAGGAAAACAGCCCTCTATTATTACACCAGACATGAATAAGCCGGCAATTTCGCAATGAAAATGGCAAGATTATCTGCAGTTTCCGTTGCATAGAGCTTTCTGGACTCAATACATGAATTTTCTACCATTATGTCACCGCTTATGTGACAATCATTCGGTATGTTTATCGACATAGCAAAATACTGTTATTAGCGAGTAAATTTAGTTGGATAATTCTGCACCACCCCAGGAAATAAACGGCTACATAGCTGCCAAACGTATTCTACAATATTTAGAATTCTCGATTAGACTCGCAGCAGCCAGAAAACCTTCATTAGCCGAAGTGTTTCGTAAGCTAGCTAGCAATGGGAATGCTCGCACTATTAACACGCAATGGCATTAATACTGGGATCTGAATTACCACGTGGATAGGTAAATGGATTTTATTTGCATTCCTGTAAACGTGATTTGGATCGAAAGGGTAGCTACGAGTAATATGCTGATGTATCGACTGCATCTATAACATTTCAAATAAAGTGTAGGGAGAATTATTTATGCGGCCCTCATCTTGAGTAACTGTCGTAGCTATTTTCGTCGTTAGGATTTCGTCACCTAAATCGGTAAAAATAGAACCCTACTAGTCTCACTTTCTTGACCGACTATCGGTCTACCCAATCCTTAAAACCCGTTTACCTCGAGTACGGGTGGACATAATAAGCGGAAATGTATCGCACTTCCTGCGGTATACGGTCCCTTGGTGGTGTAAAAAAAGTGAGCTTCTATGTCAACGCAATCTTAGGATTCGGACGTTTATGTAAAGAAAATTTACGCGGAAGGTCAAAATATGGCTCTAAGAACTATGCCACCAAATTACTTAGGTCATCAGTCCCCTATACCTAGAAATACTAAAACCTACCTAACCTAACACACATCCATGCCCGGGGAAGGATTCGAACTCATGGCGCAAGCAGCCGCGCGGTCCACAATATGACGCTGTTGAACGCACGGCTGCCGGCCGCGGTGGTCTAGTGGTTCTAGGCGCTCAGTCCGGAACCGAGGGACTGCTACGGCCGCAGGTTCGAATCCTGCCTCGGGCATGGATGTGTGTGATGTCCTTAGGTTAGTTAGGTTTAAGTAGTTCTAAGTTCTAGGGGACTGATGACCACAGATTTTAAGTCCCATAGTGCTCAGAGCCATTTGAACCATTTGAACGCACGGCTAACCTGCGCCGGCAGGCTACTAAATTTACTCGCTAATAACAGTATTTTGTTCTTTCGATAAACATCCTGAATGATTGTCATATAAGCGGTGACATAAAGGTAGAAAATTCATGTTTTTGTGTCCAGAAAGCTGTTTGCAACGGAAACTGCGGATCATTTTGCCATTTTCATTGCGAAATTGCCGCCTTATTCATGTGTGGGGTACTAATAGAGGGCTGTTTTCCTGTGTTGTCTGCTAGCGTAGTGAAAGGTGTTTGCTACTGCCAGGTAGGACTGGTTTGTTTTCGGTTCTAATCTTGATGAAGGCAGATAAACTATCAGTAAAGCAATTTCAAGAAATTCTCGTGCCCCCAGTACGATTTATTGCTACCTTTATTATGCTTGGCGCCCTGCGGATGTAAATATGAAAATCTTGTAGAATTTCTTACTTGTTACTGCCTACGTTTTCCGCTTCTGTCAATAATTGAATTGACTTACATGTGGCACTAAATGATTAACTGAATTTCGTTGTGAATCTTCATTTGCTAAATTTGCACAATTTCATGGTAGGTCAGCAACGGTAATCCAGTATGACTCGTCTGAACGTTGACACAGACCGTTTCGCGGCCGAATGCGCATATTATTTTGCTAGTTCGTAACGATTTGGGGTGCTCTGTCTTACTAAAATAGTTATGTTACCTTGATAAGCTAAAATTCATATTTATTAGTACAGTTCATACTAATTAACGTTTCTTCTTTCATTTACATCTTATATTTACGTGTCGTGTTTACACACTAATCAGCATTTAATATAGTCTTACACATTATTGAAAACAGTGTGACAAAGTATGGAAACATACATGAAGATAGTATCTGTTGTTTCGGACATGTCCGAAAGAACAGATACCATCGGTGACCATGTGCCTCGTTAGAATGAAATTACAATGAAATGAATATCCTTAGCTGTGTACAGATGTTGATATAAGTCAACGGGAACAGTTGAAAATGTGTGCCCAGTACTCGAACCCGGGATCTCATGGTTACATGGTAGACGCTCTATACATCCGAGCCACCGAGAACACAGAGAATAGTACGACTGCAGGGACTTATCTCTGCCACGCCTCCCGTGAGACCCACATTCATAACTTAATATCCCACACTATATTCGTAGTGCTCTTGCCCATTATACTCATTACTCGCGGCTTTACTGCCGATTCCCGTAAGAGTGATGGCACTGTTTGTGCATCTGCACAGAAGAAGATGGTCACATGTCCGGAGAACCGTAACTAAGCATATATGAAGATGGTATCTGTTCTTCGGACATGTCTCATTCACTATTTGCAGGCACGATAACTCAGCGTGATCGGTCAGAGGGATGCGTGGTCTTTGTAATAAAGAAAACTGAGTCAAGGAATCAATGATCAACTTGAGCGGATGTCTTGTGACGTCCGCCCAGACCAAACGCAACGAACTATATCGAACAAAACGAAAAAAAAGATGGATAGAGCGTCTGCCATGCATGCAGGAGATCCGGGGTTCGAGATCCGGTTGGGGCACACATATTCAACTGTCCCCGTTGACTTATATCAACGCCTGTATGCAAGTGAAAGTATTCATTTCATTGTAAAGTACGGGTAGTTTATCAATTCCAAGCCTGCGCATAATATGTTGGTAGCATTTCGTCGCCTTGCCTGTTATGTTGTGTAGCAGACTTTAAAGCTGTGCGGATCAGCATAACGAAAAGGCTAGGGGTCTCGCTCGTTTTGTCCACGACTGTACATAGCTCTCAGTATACGGGTTGGTCAGAATCAGTCTGAAAATTTTGTAAGGGTGTTTCAGGGTATATTGCGCTGAGAAATAACTGTTAAGAAAAAAATTCTGTACGGTGCGCCGTTTCCGAGTTAATTAGCTCTGATATTAGCCAGTGAGGCCGTTTCGTATGCAATTTCAGGCGCCCTGCTAGATACAATTAGCGTCAGTTGTGTTGGAGCGTAGGCGATAGTGCAAGACACTGCTCAGCCTTTAACTTAGGGTCGATCGTTACTACCGTCCCATGTCCTATTTTGTATCGCTCTATTGTTCAGTTTTAGGAAACCAAAAACAGATCACGTTTGCCGACACCATCTCTGTCGGTCTGCTTGATTTTGCACATGCAACGGCCTCACTGAAAAACTTTAGTACTAATTAATCTAAAACGGCGCAGTTTTTTACTAAAAACAATTATTGCCCATCACAACCTTCCATGCGATATCCTTACAAGTTTCTCAGCACACTGTATTCACATGCATAAACAGGGTGTTACAAAAAGGTATGGCCAAACTTTCAGGAAATCACACACAAAAAAAGAAAAGATGTTATGTGGACATGTGTCCGGAAACGCTTAATTTCCATGTTAGAGCTCATTTTAGTTTCGTTCCACCTACGCTCAATGGAGCACGTTATCATGATTTCATACGGGATACTCTACCTGTGCTGCTAGAACATGTGCCTTTACAAGTACGACATAACATGTGGTTCATGCACGATGGAGCTGCTGCACATTTCAGTCGAAGTGTTCGTACGCTTCTCAACAACAGATTCGGTGACCGATAGATTGGTAGAGGCGGACCAATTTCATGGCCTCCACGCTCTCCTGACCTCAACCCTCTTGACGTTCATTTATGGGGGCATTTGAAAGCTCTTGTCTACGCAACCCCGGTACCAAATGTAGAGACTCCTCGTGCTCGTATTATGGACGGCTGTGATACAATACGCCATTCTCCAGGGCTGCATGAGCGCATCAGGGATTCCATGCGACGGAGGGTGGATGCATGTATCCTCGCTAACAGAGGACATTTTGAACATTTCCTGTAATAAAGTGTTTGAAGTCACACTGGTACGTTCTGTTGCTGTGTGTTTCCATTCCATGGTTAATGTGATTTGAAGAGAAGTAATAAAATGAGCTCTAACATGGAAAGTAAGCGTTTCCGGACACATGTCCACATAACAAATTTTCTTTCTTTGTGTGTGAGGAATGTTTCCTGAAAGTTATGCCGTACCTTTTTGTAACACCCTGTATACACATCAATGACAAACGGTCCTCTCTCTCTCTCTCTCTCTCTCTCTCTCTCTCTCTCTCTCTCTCTCTCACACACACACACACACACACACACACACAGTACGCATACATTTTCGATCTGAGCCCCACAAACTCCACAATTCTTTTGAGATGTAATGCTACGAGGATTATCAGCTGCATATATGGATATGCCAAATGCTTCAGGATGCTACCTTAATACTGCATGTGGAGTGTAGTATTTCACCCAATATATCAAACTCTCTGTGTCCATATGAAGTATCTTTGGACTGGCAAAATTTGGTATCGCAAACTCATGGTGGGAGTGATACATGAGAAGTCTGGAAAGGCCCAGTACACACGCTGATGGGGTCTGTGAACTCCACAACAAGCTTAGACATCTCCAGACCCACTAATCATTGATAGAACATTGTGACCTGCTTGAAACTGCGCCTGGCAATGTAATACCTAGAGCCGTAACATCCATCCCAACGGTAAAGTAAATGAATTTCGCGACGCTTTCTCACGTATTCTCTAGTTTTTCCGGAAACCGAACTGTTCATTAATTTAATAAAATTCTTTTTTAAATCATATGTCGTGTGAAACCTCTTTTATGTATTGACAGCATGACTGTTTGTAGGTGATAGCATGGGTAACTTTAATAAGATCCATTTTCAAATTGAGGCACAGCTGGAGGTTTCTGTTGGGCATAATGTATCTCTGTATGTTTCCTGTGTTGTCATCAACTCGGGGACAGAACCACTGCACTAGTCGCTCCGCACGCAATGGCAAGTCGTTGTAAGCATCAAGACAGTGGATGGGGCATGCCAATTCTGTTGCAACGACGTAACTCTGACCAGAGTCCGCAGCCACATCTTCTGCCTTACCTGATGTGACAGTTGCCTTGTAGGACAACCATCGGAAGTCTCCATAGACATAGAGGATGTGAGTCAAATCTTTGCACTCCTTTTCTCTCATTCACGTTTTATATGAGTTGGTATACCTATGCACACACTGGCAAAGCCCCCCGCAAATCCTGTGTTGGAAAAAAAGCGGAATGCCAACATGAGTCAACAGTTCGATATCGAAATTTCTCTGTCTTAACGTTTCGTCACACGAAAGTGATGTAATAAAAGGCAGGATCCAGAGTGTATGTGTCCATGCACATACTCTGAAAGTTCTCGCATTTCTGTGCCCCTGTATAGTCGGGCATCACCTCCTGATGTAGGGATGTTTAACTCCTGCCAAACATTCACCCCATGGCCTTACTCCACATCCAGTATGGAAGTGTCTGTAGGTTTAGTGGTGAATGCGGCTATGCAAGGAAATGTTGTTTTGTCGAGTCCCCTCACCCAGATATATTTCATCACAAGCTGAAATTTTGCGTCATCAGGAGGAGCTGTCAATCCATGTGCATGTCCTCCTGACACATTGTCTCAGTAACTTTCTGAAGAGGTGCGTGAGTGAAACGTAATGAATCCAAGAATAGGAGCGATATTTGTAGCATCATTCGTTTCGAGAAGGAGATGTATTTTTTAACGTTATCAGGTAGAGCACTAACCTTACCGCCTCTATAACCGAAATCACTCAAGTGCTCAAAAAGAAAGCTATAGTTATAGTAACTCACATTGTGAAAGACAACGGGTATTTGTCACGGTAGTTAGTAACTAAATTTCCATGTAGTGTGTACTGTGCCGTGGAATTCCCAGACAGATGACACTGCTCTCAGTGTGATGTTTCCGCTTTTCTATCTAATGGCAGCCCACAGATATGACATAAAACTGCTTGTTTCGTATAAGGCATAGTTTGCCTGATAGATGGTCATGATACTGTTGTTGCTATATACACTCCTGGAAATGGAAAAAAGAACACATTGACACCGGTGTGTCAGACCCACCATACTTGCTCCGGACACTGCGAGAGGGCTGTACAAGCAATGATCACACGCACGGCACAGCGGACACACCAGGAACCGCGGTGTTGGCCGTCGAATGGCGCTAGCTGCACAGCATTTGTGCACCGCCGCCGTCAGTGTCAGCCAGTTTGCCGTGGCATACGGAGCTCCAACGCAGTCTTTAACACTGGTAGCATGCCGCGACAGCGTGGACGTGAACCGTATGTGCAGTTGACGGACTTTGAGCGAGGGCGTATAGTGGGCATGCGGGAGGCCGGGTGGACGTACCGCCGAATTGCTCAACACGTGGGGCGTGAGGTCTCCACAGTACATCGATGTTGTCGCCAGTGGTCGGCGGAAGGTGCACGTGCCCGTCGACCTGGGACCGGACCGCAGCGACGCACGCAAGACCGTAGGATCCTACGCAGAGCCGTAGGGGACCGCACCGCCACTTCCCAGCAAATTAGGGACACTGTTGCTCCTGGGGTATCGGCGAGGACCATTCGCAACCGTCTCCATGAAGCTGGGCTACGGTCCCGCACACCGTTAGGCCGTCTTCCGCTCACGCCCCAACATCGTGCAGCCCGCCTCCAGTGGTGTCGCGACAGGCGTGAATGGAGGGACGAATGGAGGCGTGTCGTCTTCAGCGATGAGAGTCGCTTCTGCCTTGGTGCCAACGATGGTCGTATGCGTGTTTGGCGCCGTGCAGGTGAGCGCCACAATCAGGACTGCATACGACCGAGGCACACAGGGCCAACACCCGGCATCATGGTGTGGGGAGCGATCTCCTACACTGGCCGTACACCACTGGTGATCGTCGAGGGGACACTGAATAGTGCACGGTACATCCAAACCGTCATCGAACCCATCGTTCTACCATTCCTAGACCGGCAAGGGAACTTGCTGTTCCAACAGGACAATGCACGTCCGCATGTATCCCGTGCCACCCAACGTGCTCTAGAAGGTGTAAGTCAACTACCCTGGCCAGCAAGATCTCCGGATCTGTCCCCCATAGAGCATGTTTGGGACTGGATGAAGCGTCGTCTCACGCGGTCTGCACGTCCAGCACGAACGCTGGTCCAACTGAGGCGCCAGGTGGAAATGGCATGGCAAGCCGTTCCACAGGACTACATCCAGCATCTCTACGATCGTCTCCATGGGAGAATAGCAGCCTGCATTGCTGCGAAAGGTGGATATACACTGTACTAGTGCCGACATTGTGCATGCTCTGTTGCCTGTGTCTATGTGCCTGTGGTTCTGTCAGTGTGATCATGTGATGTATCTGACCCCAGGAATGTGTCAATAAAGTTTCCCCTTCCTGGGACAATGAATTCACAGTGTTCTTATTTCAATTTCCAGGAGTGTATATGTGTGTCATCAACACCCTTTGCAAGTTATTTGAGCTCACAAGGCAGCCATCTCACAGGATTACCCCTGATGCATGATTCCAGCTGGTTAAGACTGGAGTCACATGAGCGTACAACTGGATATTTCGCTGTATAGTGTATGAGTCGTTCTATGAACGTCGTATGAGAGGCAGTGGGATCACGTTCACAACTCACCGTCGGAGCTAGTAGGCCCACGAACTCTGTATAAACTAATTAAAGGCAGTACTCCTGCTGGTGGGCATTCTAAAACTCTAAATACTTGTTTGCCTCAGAAGGCATGTCTACACACCTTGGTTTCTGGCTAGCAAGGAATTATATGCCATTCTAAATACTCACTCCCATTAGATGCCATTCTAAGTACTCATTCTTAGTATGCGAGTTCAGGTATCCACACATATTGGTCCCTGGCTAATGTAATCAATTAGATACCATTATAAATACTCACTTGTAGTACCCAAGTTTAGAGATCTTTGCCAAAAATGGCGTTTGTCACCGTTTTCATTCATTTGGGTAAATAATAGTGGAGATATGATTTTGATCCAGACGTACTGTTCTGTGATGCCCTCAGAGAATAGCAACATGAACTGAATAGTCTGCATTAAGACTCTCAGATGTTATCAGATCCTCGAGTTTAATGAAGAATGAGATACCAGTTAAGTTACAATACCTACAGACATTAGACGTTATGCATGTAGTCATACGCTCCGCATATGTCGGTTAATTTCTATCGCAAGCTAGGAGCGACCAAGTGAAACGGAACTTACCCCTTAGCAGTATTTTCGACATTAATACATGTCTGTTTAGTGGCACTATCTTTTGGAAGATGGATAAAATGGATCCCCCCCCCCTTCCCAAGTACTAGATCGAAGGCATGTGAGTACAAATCGATTCAGAGTACACAACTGACAAGGTGAATTTCCCAAGTGCAAATAAACAGCTTTGATGAAACTTGATGAGTACGTTGAGGCGTCAAAATAATGCTATACATATTTTTTTTCGTTTCTGCTCAGTTTCGCTTTTAAGGAGTAAAACGCAGCTTAATAAGTAATTTGTCATATTATGTTTAGAGAGAGTATCTTCGAAGCCTTGATATACATAAAAACGTGTTTTATGTGAAAGTTGAAAGTAAATAACATCCTTGAAGAAATATAATCAACTTTCGTAATAATTTCTAACTTTGCTAGTTTTGAGAAACAATATAACCAAGCTGCAGTCACTAGTACATAACCTGTTCTCTTCATCAAGGTTTCCCACTGTACTGAAATATGCCTTGTACAGATCAGGATGTTGGAGTATCATCCGCCACAATATGAGAATTTCGCTATATTTTGTATCATAGTTATTTTGTATCATAGTTATGTGTATTACTTGAATAAATTTCGTTCATTTTATGTGCATGGTATACAAAATATATTTCAAACATTTCTTTAGGGTTTATTATTATTGCAATAATTCTATTGTAATAATGAGTTACTTACCGTTTTCAGTTAATAAAGTACCCTTGAGAAGATGTAAACTGAAAGGCAGAAAAACGTTAATATAGAACCTACAATGAGAAATTAAAACATAGAACTAAAATATGTGAGATAAATAATTAGAGTAACAATGAACATTTCAATATTTTAGCTGGGTATGTTGGGAATGGCCCAACACAAGGCTGTGTAAAGCTTTTTTTTCAAAAATAAGATTTCACAAATCAGCTTCATTACACATTGATTTATGTGACCAGAAAGTTTCTTTAATTTATGTTGTGACATAAGTACCCATTTTTCAAAAATTATTTTAAATGTTTTGCAAAACTTCAAATTATTACAGAAGCTGAATATTCAGTTTCCAAGAACGTTATTTACTTTTTAAGTTTTATATGAAACATATTTTATATATCATGATTTCGAAGATATCCCCTCTAAACTATAATAAATATTCCAAATTACGTTTAAGGGTATGTTTTACCCCTTGAAAGAAAAATTGGGCAAAAACAAATATATATTTATTACATTAATTAGACCCCTCTACCTACCCACTAATTTTCGTCAAGATCACTCTTTTACAGTTGGAAATGTTCCCTTGCGAGTGTCTGCTTACTTGTATTCCGGAAAAATGGCCCAGTATGACAGTGTTGGTAAATATTCTGAACCAATCTGCAGTCGACACGATCCGTAATAACGCTCCATTATCCCCCCAATGTACAAAATGGACTTTTCCTCAACACCATTACTAACTTCTTTCTGAATGCGCGTGAGATTACAGCCTAGAAATGCACTGTACTTAACGGATGGATGATTTGGTTCGTTGGCGATTCTGGGAACCTCACTTTCCAACACAGGAAGGTATGTGTTAAGGAAAATATTAGGGTACCGGTAGCCTGGATTAGAATTTTCTATCCGAGCATGCGAGATACATTCCTCAGAAGTGCCAGAAATCACAGCATAGTCCAATGTGGGCATGTGAATCACCAGGTGATCATTTACAGGGCAGGATTTTGTTGTTCTGCTAGGTCTAAGACGATGGCATCGAGAAGGTCCATGGCGCAGGGAGCGTGGGACACACTTCAGAAGACACGCCGATGTCGTCAGTGCATACCGGGATCATTGTGATGATGATGATGATGTTGCCAGACCTGGTCGTAGTGACATAATCGACAGGTGTGGTGATCATCTTGTCGATGGGACTGCAGGCACTACTGGTGTTGTCGATACGTACGCAGTATGACGGGGCTGCTAGTATTACTGGCATTGTCGGTAGTGGCAGTGGTGGTGGCGTTGTAGGGCACAGTGAATACATCGTAAATGGGACCTCTCACACTACTGCAGTGATGCTGATACAATCCCTCCTTCAGAAACTTCCATCGCCTTTACAAAGGAAGAGGTGATATCGATAAGTATCATGTAAGGGACATATGCATATGTCAGTAATAATTTCCAGTACATTTAGACGATGGTGTAGCCATATACGTATTTCAGCCCATCATCATACTCAACAGTGATCATATAATTGACTTTTAATATTGCAGCCTGGTTGGTATCAATATCCATCTTATTGTGAGTGGGTGTGGTACCATTCTTCGTAATGACTTCCAGTACTGCATCCAGTTCATGATCAATATGGATTTCATTGGGACAGGATAAGGTATAATTCCGCTTCATGGCTTACAGCATTGCATCCAGCTCGGTGTTATTATCAACCTCATTGTGAGCAAGTGGAACATCATTTGGACTAATGGATTCTAATATTCCATCCAGCTTGGCATAAATGTCGATCTCATTGTGAGCTGGTGTGTCATGCACCCACTCTGGAGGTGAAGTTATGTGTACATCCTCCAGCCCCATGGCGGCGATCTCACTGAAGAACTTTCCAAGAAACAAAAGCATTACAGTGTGTAACAACCATATTATTACTATATTTCTTGTTATTATAAACACAAACACAATTAATAGGGAAGAGAGAGAGAGAGAGAGAGAGAGAGAGAGAGAGAGAGAGATCGATCGAAAGACAGATGTTCACAAAATTCGCCTGTTAATGTTTCTGGAGATGTGCCAAGTAGACGTAGTAGCTCTTCTCATTCAGTTTAGATTAATGAGTGTAACGGGACATCCTGACAATGGGAAAGCTTGTCTGGCACATCACAGTCCTTTGCGGCACTACGTTTCGTCTTTTAAGATGTTACCTTGGTGTGGACTGTGACCAAGTGATGTCTCCAGACAAAAACGTTGGTTATGTATGGACCACACTACAAGGTGTCAAACTTGGGAATTGAAGTGACAGGTAATGAGGCTGCCATCTTATCACTCCTTCCACAGTGCCACATAGTTTGTGACGGCACTGATGAAAGAATACAATCATCTTATTTTTTCTCTTCCACATATGGGGCCTCAGTTCTAAGTCACCATATGATGACGTAGGGTTTTGGCAGGTGACTGATGAATCGATACTGCTATCTTGTAAGTGTCCCCAAGATTCGAAGGACTATTATATCTAATCCATGCCTCACGATTGCAAGAGACTGTACCGCGTGTGGGAGGTAGAAGGACGGCTTCACCTCCAGGCATATCTGTGCCGCAAAGCGGTAGGACATAGGGACCTACGAAGCAGCAGGTCTGTCACGTCTCCAGCCACCCTTGTGCTGTACACAGGCCACAGAGGTCTGCTGCCAGCACAGGCTGACCTCGCAACAGAGGGCGCGCCTCTATCATTACGCAAACAAGCGCCACAGATTTGCCTGGAGGTGAGGCCGTCCTGCTACCTCCCACACGCGGTACTGTCTCTTGCTATAGTGAGGATGCTGTGCGCACTAATGGTGATGACAGCAGTGTATATTGTATGGCTGGATTAGATATAATGGTCCTTCGAATCGAAGGGGCACTTATAAGATAGCAGTATCGGTCGTGAAGATGGTACACTTCCCATGTTGAGGTACGTACCTCAGTTAGTATATTAATTCATTCGGACGTTGCCACATACAGGCCATCGCAGGTAGGTCCATGGCAACAGGCCCCTACGGACAGGTGACGTTCCAGAAAATGTACCAAAATTATAACTCCAGTCCTCAGCATACGCAGATTACAATGTATGCTTGCTTTAGCCCTGCTAGAGGTATAAGTGGACGATGTGAATAAATAAAAAACGCTTTTTTTAGAAAAAAAGGCAATAACAATAATTATTGATAATCCTAATTCGAAGTATTTGCAAGTTGTTTGAAGCACATGTATAATCACTTGGCCACTATACTTTTTCCTCAGTCTTTGAACGTCTGGACGGTTATAGTCTTCAGATTTCCTTATTGACGCACTATTGAAAACGTCATGAAGCCGTGACGCTTTTCCACAGATTTTGACGCAAGCGGAGCTCTCTCTGTATGATCAACGTTTCAGTGCGATGTTGCCATATTTTCGTATGCCATTCCAACATCGTCCCACGATTTTTCATGATGAAAACGTGTTAACCAGCAGCTGTCCGTCGAGTCCTGCCATTACATACTGTTCTAAATGGTCTGGACGAAGTGACGAGAGCTGAAAAAATTGTCAATACTGCCTGCATTGTTTGGTGATTCATATTCAATATGAATATCCTCAGCGCCTAATTTAATACTCTAGTTTTCATATGGGTATGGGTAGTGTCAGTGTCGTCGTAAATGCCGTCTGCTTCACGTCTGCTGTGCAGCGAGCTACGTTATTTTAAGTATTAACTGTATTTTTCTTACTTGTCAGACCGAGCGAGGTGGCGCAGTGGTTAGCACACTGGACTCGCATTCGGGAGGACGACGGTTCAATCCTGTCTCCGGCCATCCTGATTTAGGTTTTCCGTGATTTCCCTAAATCGCTTCAGGCAAATGCCGGGATGGTTCCTTCGAAAGGGCACGGCCGATTTCCTTCCACATCCTTCCCTCACCCGAGCTTGCGCTCCGTCTCTAATGACCTCGTTGTCGACGGGATGTTAAACACTAATCTCCTCCTCCTCCTCCTCTTACTTGTCACTTCTTCTTCCGTGTGTTTTTGCTTTTCGGAAGCTTTAATTGTCGAGTGCTAGTAATAGTGTTCCATAGATTTCGTGTTTGTTTTGAATACAGTCAGAGAGAGTCCCTTTAGTCAGCCATAGTGCAAGTAGTGCTTGCGTTTGTTTTGAATATAGTCCAGAGACAGGTAGTGCTATTTTCATTGTTTTCTACAAGTAGTGTCTAGTAACCACAGTTCAGTCAACTGTCAGCCGCCTTTAGCGAATTAGCAGTCTAGTTAAAAGTTGATTGACTCTTTACAGTAAATTGATTTCTTAGGATGGATAGGATGTGTGACTGCTGTGTACGGACGCAGGACTAGCTGGCCACTGTTCGCGAACAGCTGAACGTGTTGATGGCCGCGGTCAGCCGTCTTCAGGCTGCTGCCTCGGAGTGTAGCGGCAGTGGGGAGTCTGCTGCATCGCATGGTACACTCCAGGTGTTACATGCTTCACCCACTGTCCCTGCTGTCGAGACATCTTCGCGAGTACTGGGCGCGGTTGGGCGACCCTCTCCCCAAGGGGAGTGGCGGGTTCAGCGGCGTTCGCGGCGCACGAGGTGGAGGGTCAATGTGCAGGCTGGCCGTGTGGCATCGCCCGCTCTGCCTGTAAGTGGACATGTGGCCGCTCCTTCAGCAAGGTCCGAGCAGGCACACGGGGGAGGGGTTTATTAGTGATTGGGAGCTCCAACGTTAGGCGGGTGATGGAGCCCCTTAGTGAAACAGCGGAAAGGTCGGGGAAAGAGGCCAGTGTTCACTCTGTCTGTTTGCCGGGGGTCTCCTGCAAATAGTTGCTCATGTCGGCACCAATGACTCCTGCCGTCTTGGTTCAGAGGTCATCCTCAGTTCATACAGGCGGTTGGCGGAGTTGGTGAAGGCGGAAAGCCTCGCTCGCGGGGTGGAATCTGAGCTAACTATTTGTAGTATCGTTCCCAGAACCTATCGCGGTCCTCTGGTTTGGAGCCGAGTGGAAAGCTCAAACTAGAGGCTCAGACGATTCTGCGGGGATCTGGGGTGCAAATTTCTCGACTTCCGCTATCGGGTGGAGAAATGTAGGGTCCCCCTGAATAGGTCAGGCGTGCACTACACGCCGGAAGCGGCGACAAGGGTAGCGGAGTACGTGTGGAGTGCACATGTGGGGTTTTTTAGGTTAGAGAACTCCCTCCCTAGGCCCGACAAGACGCCTCTTGAGACGCGGCAAGGTAGGAGTAGGCAAAATGCAACAGGGAATAACAATATTAATGTGTTAATAGTAAACTGCAGGGGCGTCTATGGAAAGGTTCCAGAACTGCTCTCATTAATAAACGGTCACCATGCCCACATAGTACTAGGGACGGAAAGTTGGCTGAAATCAGATGTAAACAGTAATGCAATACTAAACTCAGATTGGAATGTATACCGCAGAGACAGGCTGGACAGTGAAGGGGGAGGCGTGTTTATAGCGATAAGAAGTGCAATAGTACCGAAGGAAATTGATGGAAATCTGAAATGTGAAATAATTTGGGTGAAAGTCACGGTTAAAGCAGGCTCAGACATGGTAACTGGATGTCTCTATAGGCCCCCTGACTCAGCAGCTGTTGTTGCTGAGCACCTGAAGGATAATTTGGAAAATATTTCGAGTAGATTTCCCCACTATGTTATAGTTCTGGGTGGAGATTTTAACTTGCCGGATATAGACTGGGAGACTCAAACGTTCATAACGGGTGGCAGGGACAAAGAAACCAGTGAATTTTTTTAAATGCTTTATCTGAAAACTACCTTGATCAGTTAAACAGAGAACCGACTCGTGGCGATAACATATTAGACCTTCTGGTGACAAACAGACCCGAACTATTTAAAACACTTAATGTTGAACAGGGAATCAGCGATCACAAAGCGGTTACTGCATCGATGATTTCAGCCGTAAATAGAAATATTAAAAAAGGTAGGAAGAAAATGGCTCTGAGCACTATGGGACTTAACATCTGTGGTCATCAGTCGCCTAGAACTTAGAACTACTTAAACCTAACTAACCTAAGGACACCACACACATCCATGCCCGAGGAAGGATTCGAACCTGCCACCGTAGCGGTCGCGCGGTTCCGGTCTGAAGTGCCTAGAACCGCTTGGCCACAACGGCCGGCTAAGGTAGGAAGATTTTTCTGTTTAGTAAAAGTGACAAAAAGCAGATTTCAGAGTACCTGACGGCTCAACACAAAAGTTTTGTCTCAAGTACAGATAGTGTTGAGGATCAGTGGCCAAAGTTCAAAACCATCGTACAATATGCGTTAGATGAGAATGTGCCAAGCGAGATCGTAAGAGAAGGAAAAGAGCCACCGTGGTAATACAATCGAGTTAGAAAACTGCTGCGGAAGCGAAGGGAACTTCACAGCAAACATAAACATAGCCAAAGCCTTGCAGACAAACAAAAATTTGTGTGAGGAGGGCTATGCGAGAGGCGTTCAATGAATTCGAAAGTAACGTTCTATCTACTGACTTGGCAGAAAATCCTAAGAAATTTTGGTCTTATGTCAAAGCGGTAGGTGGATCAAAACAAAATGTCCAGACACTCTGTGACCAAAATGGTACTGAAACAGAGGATGACAGACTAGATGCCGAAATACTAAATGTCTTTTTCCAAAGCTGTTTCACAGAGGAAGACAGCACTGTAGTTCCTTCTCTAGATTGTCGCACACATGACAAAATGGTAGATATCGAAATAGAAGATAGAGGGATAGAGAAGCAATTAAAATCGCTTAAAAGAGGAAAGGCCGCTGGACCTGATGGGATACCATTTCGATTTTACACAGAGAACGCGAAGGAACTCGCCCCCCTTCTTGCGGCGGTGTACCGTAGGTCTCTAGAAGAGCGTAGCGTTCCAAAGGATTGGAAAAGGGCACAGGTTATCCCCGTTTTCAAGAAGGCACGTCGAACAGATGTGCAGAACTATATACCTATATCTCTAACGTCGGTCAGTTGCAGAATTTTGGAACACGTATTATGTTCGAGTATAATGACTTTTATGGAGACTAGAAATCTACTCTTTAGGAATCAGCATGGGTTTCGGAAAAGACGATCGGGTGAAACCCAGCTCGCGCTAATCGTACACGAGACTCAGAGGGCCATAGACACAGGTTCCCAGGTAGATGCCGTGTTTCTTGACTTCCGCAAGGCGTTGGCTACAGTTCCCCACAGTTGTTAATGAACAAAGTAAGAGCATATGGACTATCAGACCAATTGTCTGATTGGATTGAAGAGTTCCTAGATAACAGAACGCAGCATGTCATTCACAATGGAGAGAAGTCTTCCGAAGTAAGAGTGATTTCAGGTGTGCCGCATGGGAGTGTCGTAGGACCGTTGCTATTCACAATATACACAAATGACCTTGTGGATGACATCGGAAGTTCACTGAGGCTTTTTGCGGCTGATACTGTGGTATATAGAGAGGTTGTAACAAAGGACAATTGTACTGAAATGCAGGAGCATCTGCAGCGAATTGACGCATGGTGCAGGGAATGGCAATTGAATCTCAGTGTAGACAGGTGTAATGTGTTGCGAATACATAGAAAGAAATATCCCTTATCATTTAGCTACAATATAGCGGGCCAGCAACTGGAAGCAGTTAAGCCCATAAATTATCTGGGGGTACGCATTAGGAGTGATTCAAAATGGAATAATCATATAAAGTTGATCGTCGGTAAAGCAGATGCCAGACTGAGATTCATTGGAAGAATCCTAAGGAAATGCAATCCGAAAACAAAGGAAGTAGGTTACAGTACACTTGTTCGCCCACTGCTTGAATACTGCTCAGCAGTGAGGGATCCGTACCAGATAGGGTTGATAGAAGAATAGAGAAGATCTAACGGAGAGCAGCGCGCTTCGTTACAGGATCATTTAGTGATCGCGAAAGCGTTACGGAGATGATAGATAAACTCCAGTGGAAGACTCTGCAGGAGAGACGCTCAGTAGCTCGGTACGGGCTTTTGTTGAATTTTCGATAAAATACCTTCACAGAAGAGTCAAGCAGTATATTTCTCCCTCCTACGTATACCTCGCGAAGAGACCATGAGGATAAAATCAGAGAGATTAGAGCTCACACAGAGGCGTACCTACAATCCTTCTCTCCACGAACAGTACGAGACTGGAATAGAAGGGAGAACCGATAGAGGTACTCAAGGTACCCTCCGCCACACGCCGTCATGTGGCCTGCGGAGTATGGTTGTAGATGTAGATGTAGATCACAACAAGAGGCACTAAATGTTTAAACTGCTTTTGGTTGAACATGAATCCAAAAAAATGGTTCAGATGTCTCTGAGCACTATGGGACTTAACTTCTGAGGTCATCAGTCCCTATAAATTAGAACTACATAAACCTAACTAACCTAAGGACATAACACACATCCATGCACAGGCAGGTTTCGAACCTGCGGCCGTAGCGGTAGCGCGGTTCCAGACTGTAGCGCCTAGAACCGCTAGGCCACCCCGGCCGGCCATGAATCCAAATGGATCATCATTATATTGTGAAGAGTGGTGCCTAACATACGTATCATACGGTAAACTGATAATGGCTGTTGTCCCAATCATGTTGTAGATCATCACATGGCTAGCATACAGAATTCAAGAACACTTTTGCATTGGAAAGTTTACAGTTGTGGACTACACTGGAATACATCTACATCCACACAGATACTCCGCAAGCCTTTGTACGGTGGGTGGCGGAGGCTACCATGTGCCACTGCTAGTCATTCCCTCCCCTGTTCCACTCGCAAATAGAGCAAGGGAAAAAATGTATATGCCTCCGTATGAGCTCTAATTTCTCGTACGTTATCTTCGCGATTCTTAAGCGCAACTTACATCGGCGACAGTAGAATCGTTCGGTAGTCAGCTTCAAATGCCGGTTCTCAAAAAGAACGTCGCCTTTTCTCCAAAGATTCCGATTTGAGTTCCTGAAGCATCTCCGTAACGCATAAAGTTTTGTTCCAAACTACCGGTATCATATCTAGCAGCCCGCCTCTGAATTGCTTCGATGTCTTCCTTTGATCCGAGCTGGTACGGATCCCAAACACTCGAACAGTGCTCAAGAATATGTCACACCAGCGTCCTATAAGCCGTCTCCTTTACATGTGAACAAAACATTCCTAAAATTGTCCCAATACACCGAAGTCGACCATTCCCCTTCCGTACCTCAATTCTCACATGCTCGTTACGCCCAGATACTTAAACGACTTCACTATGTCAAGTAGGAAACTACTGACACTGTATCTGAGCGTTACAGCTTTGTTCTTCCTACCAAACTGCATTAATTTACATTATTGCACATTTAGAGCTAGCTGCCATTCATCACACCAACTACATGTTTTGTCTAAGTCGTCTTGTATCTTTCTACGTCACTCAAATTCGACACCTTACCGTATGCCACAGCGTCATCAGCCAACATCCTCTGATTGCTGCCCACCAATTCCACCAAATCATCTATGTACATAGAGAACAACAGCGGTTCTATCACACTTCCCTGGGACACTCCTGACGATACTCTTGTCTCTGATGAACACTCGCCGTAGAGGGCAACATACTTGGTACTATTACGTAAGAAGTCTTTGAACCACTCACATATCTGTGAACTTATTCCATACACTCATATCTCCGTTAATAGCCTGCAGTGGGGGATCGTGTCAAATGCTATGCGGAAATATAGAAGATATGGAATCAGCCTGTTGCCCTCCATCCATAGAAACAGTATATCGTGTGAGAATAGGGAAAGCCGATTTTCGCATGAGCGATGCTTTGTAAAACCGTGCTTCTTAGTGGACGTAAGCTTCTCAGACTCAAGAAAGTTCTTTATATTTGAAGTGAGAATATGTTAAAGTATTGTGCAACAAACCGAATTTACGGTTATTGGTTTGTAATTTTGTGGGTCCGTTCTGTTACCCTTCTCACATGCAAGAGTGACCTGCGTTATTTTTCCAGTCGCCTGGAACTTTGTGTTGGATGTGAGACTCATGATAAACGCAAGTTAGGTAAGAGGCCAATGCCGTAGAATACGTTTTCGAAAACGGAATAGGGATTCCATCCGGAACTGGTCATTTATTTGGTTCCAAATATCTCAGTTGTTTCTCTACAGCCGGTGTGCCTATTACCATGTTGTACATATGGGAATCCGTCCGATGGTCAAATGACTGTATGTTTGTACGATTCTCCTCCGTGAGAGATTTCTGGAATGCGAAATTTAAAACTTCCTCTTTCGTTTTGCTATCTTTAGCTGCCACACCAGACTGGTCAACAAGGGACTGAATGGAAGCCTTAGACACGCTTAGCGATTTTACATACGACCAGAATTTTCTCGGGTTCTCTGCCAGGTCTTATGCTAAGGCATGGCGGTGGTAATTGCTGCATGCTTCACTGACAGATCTTTTCACAGAGGCACGGAGCTCAACTAACCTTTGCTTGTTCTTATTTGTGCGTTCTCTTTTGAAGCGTGAGTTCAACAGCTTCTTTTCCGTCAGCATCATCGAATTTCGTGTTTAAATCATGGCGGGTCTTTTTCATCCCTCATCCACTTACCGGGCACGTAACTCTTTCTAGAATTGTATTGAAATTGACGCGGCTTGAAAACCAGGAAGATTTTATTCGCATAATTCTAGAGACCACGCTTTAGAATCTGCTTAAACTTTGCCCATAATTCCCCGCGTCCGTCTTACTGGAACTAAGTGATGTGAGTTTACTGTGTAAGGGAAATGCTAACAACTGCTTATCTGCTCTATCTGGCACAAACACTCACTTAGCGTTCTCGACTGATTTATTAACTTTCGTAATCATAGTTGCTGTAATGACATCATCATCGCTAATCCCAGTTTCTGTACTGATACTGGCCTATTCGTAGCTACAAGGTCTAAGATACTTCCACTACGTGTGGGCTACCGTGCTAGCTGCTCAAGACAGTTCTCAAAAAACGTGTTCAGAAGTATTTCGCACGACTGCCTGTCTGTACCCCCCCCCCCCCCCCCTCGCAATGAATTCATAGGCATCCCAGCCTGTGCTCGTTTGGTAAAGTCGCCTCCATCTAGTACTGCATACTCTGGGTATTTGTGTGCTACTGACCGTAGACTATCTTGGAATGACTTTAGAACTATCACGGTGGAATCGGGTTGCTGGTAAAAAAATTAAACATTAACTTCTTTTCACCTACACTCCATATACGCGACCAGATAATTTCACTGTCACACTCAACTGTAGCCTCAACAGAGACAATATTTTTGTCAACTGTATTGAAGACTCCTCCTCCTGCGGCGTCCGATGTGTCTTTCGATATACATTCCATGGCGCACTAAATATCTCACAGGTTTCCACTTCGGGTTTCAGCCAGCTCTCGCTCCCAAGAATGATTTAAGCGCGAGATCTTTCCTGGAAAGCAGTATATTCGGGAACTTTATTACGAATACTTCGACTGTTTGCTGATTAAATTTTGACAGTTGAAGTGTCTTTACTCTTAACGCAGTCTGACTTCCCTTGCTGCATATCGACTGGCTAGTATTCATCAGAGAGCCTCAAACTACCGTCTGGCCTAAGAAACACTCATGTGCACGCCAGAAGTACTCTGCTACCTGAGTAGCTGCTTCCTTTGCGTAGTGCACCCATGACTTATCTAGGGGAGTTCCACACGATAACACAAGTCTAGAAATTTGCAGGCAAGACCGTCACAGAGGTGACAAAGCCTTTGGCTGAAACCCTCGACTCGGCTTCAAACAAAAAGACCCTGATCAACTCTGGGTGCAATACTGTAAACTGCGAGCTCCGCTTGCACCCCACGTTTGAGGCCAGCAGCCCTCACTACCTCTGCCAGCCACCAGTATGAACTGAGGACGACCAAAAAACCCATGTGACAGGCGTCGTCGATGCGACGTGAGCCGCAACTTGTAGACGACTGCACCCAGTACCCTCGATAGCCACAGGCAAGGCTGTCTTCACATTTCGAATGAGGTCCCTCGGCAGACATACAGAGTGCGTATTGACTTTCTTTCCAGTCATGAACGCTATCTGCCTGAGGGGCCCCATAACGCACCTAACATTAGAGCTCCTGATAACTAGTAAACCCCTATCCCCGTATGCCTGCTCGGACCCTGCTGAAGGAGCGGCCACTTACTCGTTCACAGGATTTATGCGAGAGGCCAGGCTGCCAGTCTCCACGCTGGCCCTCCGCCTCGAGCAACGCGGACGCGTTACCACCCGCCAATCACCCTGCTGTAAGGGCAGGTTCACAACGTCGGGTACACTAGAAGGTAACTCGGAAGCAGAGCCTGTGGGAAACACAAACAACACCTGAGGTGTCCCAAGCGACGCGCCAGATTCTCCGCCACCGCCACACCCCGAGGCAGCAGCCCCAAGGTGATTGACCATAGCCAAAAGCGCATTCAGCTGTTCGCGAATTGTGGCCAGCTCCTCCTCCGTCCGCAATTAGCATGCACACATTCCAAAATGACTAACTGAAGAGGTAAACTATAAAAACAGACAGAATCCTAAATATGCAGCTTGCTACCCTCCTGATGTGTCACCGCTGGACGCAATTGCGTTAATCAGCTATGTAGCTAGCTGTTCAGTGAGAAAGTATTGCTCTACAGACTGAGTGAATTTACATTTACAAGAACGTGAGATTAAACCCCTTAAACAGAAAAACTCGCACAAAATTAAAAAAAAATACTTCTTCACATTCACTCCCCTGTCTGTTTGCAGCTCCAGAATAATGAATCAAGCCGCGTATCGTTGAAATGAGGTCTTAATCGCTTAACTCAGTGTTGATGCCTTCAGTAGAATTGGATGCTCATAAATTCATAATAAATGGATACTGAATGTCCATTGAACACCTGTATTCATTACACACAAAATATTCACATGCTCCTCATTTGACACACATCAATGAGACACTTTCCACACCCATGCATCCAACACAATTTTATTCGTGTCTTCCACCTCCTGAATGTAAACTTTATTAGCAATAATACTTTCAATAAGTATTAGTTCGTGTTTAACGTTCATAATGACACCTGTATTATCCTCAAAGGAATCATAAACATTTTGAGTGGGATACACATGCTGAAGTGAAAATAGCAGCCACCCCCACCTCCACCCCTGCCAATGAAGTAGTTGCTCATAGGACCATAATTACTGGAATTAGCAACAGTATTATTCCACAAGTTGTCTCAGGCAGTGAATAGGACCCTAGGCATTATAACGCATCTTCTTCTTCTTCCTATTTTCTCCTTCAAGGCACTTTTCGCCGCTGCCACCGCTGAGTGGTTGTAATATTTTAAACATTCTACAGATTTCTCTTCTGTGTTTATGCCTAGACGGGTCAACGACATGTCGGAATTTTATCTCTGTAGCCAATTTAAGTATAGGGTGCATCACTTTCTCACCTGCGAATGCCACAGTATGTTGTCCCACGTATATGTCCAATCTATTTTCTTGGCCGTCTCTGTTAAAATTCGATGAGAGACAAGACGTTTTGCCATCCATTTTAGTTAAGACTTGTTCTCACGACACCTCTAGTTGAAAGCTCCCTGCAGTTTCTTCACAGACACTGTCCTTTAAGATGTAACTTCCCGGGATTGTCCTCTGTGTTTTGGAAACTGTAAACATCTCTATCTACCAGTTACGAAGGTAAGACTTCTCAAAAGCAGCTTCCTGTTTTGAAATATGGACTACATCACCTACATTAAACTTCTGCTTACCTTGATCCACCGTTTTCATGAAATATTATGCTGTATTTAGAAGTCCATTCTTATGTTCATCAACAGATTGCGTCTTAACGATGCTCAACTCGATTAAATTCCTCAATAATTTGTTGGAGAATGCCTAGCCATGTGCACGAAGCATGGAGATTGAACTGCTTCCACACACTGGTTTTAAAGGTTCCATTCAGATCCTCCACAATCCTCACTTTCGGGTGGGAGGATGTTGAGTGCTGGGTTATTCTGTACCACTCCATCACTAACTTGAAGAACTTACTGTAAAATTCACCCACATGATCGATATGCTGGTTATCAGGGCACTGATTCATCTCTGAGCCCAGCAGTTGCTCAAGCACCTGTGCAAGATCCCTCCCAGTCATTACCTTGAGACGATGGCTTCAAATGGCTCTAAGCACAATGGGACTTAACATCTGAGGTCATCAGTCCCCTAGAACTTGGAACTACTTAAACCTAACTAACCTTAGGACATCACACACATCGACGCCCGAGGCAGGATGAGAACCTGCGACCGTAGCAGCAGCGCGGTTCCGGACTGAAGCGCCTAGAACCGCTCGGTCACAGCGGCCGGCTCAGAGCATGGCACAGGCGAATTTGGCATATGTATCTATGATCATTAAAATACACACTGATCAAAAAAACTCTCAACACCAATAAATAATAAATGGAGAGTAATGAAATTTCGGGAATACGTTTGTCTAGATAGCGTATTTAAGTGATTAACAATGCAAGAGCACAGGTTAATGTATGTGCGACATAAGCCATTGCAAAAGTGAAATTCTGGTACATTAATAACCAGTGTAATGGCTAGATTGGTGCATGTAAGCATGCAGATATGCATGTATCTTGTTGTAAGGGTGATGGATGTCAGTTTGAGGGATGGAGTTCCATGCCTGTAGCACTTGTGTCGATCAATGCAGGGACGGTTAATGCTGTATGGAAATGATGCTAGAGTTGTTGCCTGATGATCTCCCATATGTGCTCGATTGCAGATAGAGCTGCCCAAGGCAACATGTCGACACCCAGTAGAGCATGTTGGGTTACAGGTGGAATGTGGGCGAGCGTTAACCTGTTGGAAAATACATCCTGGAATGCTCGTCATGAATGGCAGTACAACAGGTATAATAACCGGATGTGCGTACAGATTTACGGCCAGGGTGCATGGGATAACCATGAGAGTGCTCCTGTTATACAAAATCGGACCCAAGATCATAACTCTAGGTTCAGATCCAATGTGTCTGCACACAGACAGATTGGCTGCAGGCCCTTAACTGGCCACCTTCTAACCAATACCTGCCCATCACAGGCACTGAGGCAGAACCAGCCTTACATAGGAGAATGCAAGAAACCTCTATCCTGCCCTCTAATGTTTCTCACTCAACACCACTGAAGTCACAAACGGTGATGGTTTGCAGTCAGTGGAAAGCATGCTACAGGGTATATGGCTCGGAGCTGTCCTTGAAGTAGCCGATTTGTAACAGTTCGACGTGTCACTGTGCTAACTGCTGCTCAAATTGCTGCTGCAGATGCAGTATGATGTGCCAGAGCCATACGCCAAAAACGACGGTCTTTCTTCTCAGTAGTACCATGTGGCCGTCAAATGTCCAGTCTTCTTTCAACTATGAATTCTTGTGAGCACTGCTGCCAGCAATCATGTAGTATCTACATTCCTATCAAGTATTTCTGCAGTGTCGCAGAAGGAACATCCAGCTTCTATTAGCCCTGTTGCACGACCTCGTCGACACTCTGTGCGGTGTCGATAATGGCGTCTTTGTCGCCTTGAGGGCATTCTTAACTATTGTCAACTCACCACTTCAAATCTCAAAGGTAACTGACGTTCACGACCGTCAAAGAATGTAATTATATCAAGCCTGATTTGCATCCCCATAGTTATGCTACTAACGCCACTCTCATACGAATGGCTCGAAATTTGAACATACATCATCTTTCACATCTAGAACAACGCCTATCTAGTTTAGTATATGTCGCACAACTCCTTCTCGGAGTTCCGATTTTTTTTCCGTCAGAAATTTGAACCCTTTATTCGATCATGAATAATCTCACGTGTCCACGAGATCAGCCTGCCATAAATCACCCAAATCATGAAATATGACACATCTGAAGGCAAATATTGTGTAAGCTGGTATATGTAACTCCCTGACCACTGTCTCCATAATTATTATTTAATAAAATATCGTTCTCTGGGCTCAAGATTGTTGATATTATTTCATTCGCGTGAGATGTATTCTATGTGGTAGTTAATGCTGTCAGCATGCATTCTCGGTCTTTGATTTGGTTGGGGGTCATCATATTAAATGTACTTCAGAGGTAGATTATTTAGTCTTTAATGCTAAATGTCAGTGCGTTGCCCTCCACTATGTTAATCAATTAATGCAGGTCTAATTAAATTACTTCGTTTATTACTGTTTGAGCGTTTCGTACATCCATTTTTAGTGTTGTTTCGCCTGTATACATTAGTAATACACAGTATTTGGGCATATGCTTATATCTCTTAGGGGAAGTATATGCCAGTGCTGGATGTTTTTTTGAATATTAGTTCCACTAAACCAGATATTCGTACAAATTCCCTATCCGTAACATGTATTATGTGTTTGGATAATCATATAGGATTCTGTCCAAGCAAATATGGCTGGTCCTATCTCACCTCGTATGTCACATCTCATTTGCTAGTACTATGATCTTCTTCTTTTCCTTCTTTTCCTGCCGCACGGAGTGGCCGCGTGGTTAGAGGCGTCATGTCACTAATTGCGTGTCCCCTCCCGCCGGAGGTTCGAGTCCTCCCTCGGACATGGGTGTGTGTGTTGTTCTTAGCATAATTTAGATTAAGTTAGTTTAAGTAGTGTGTAAGTCTAGGGACCGATGACCTCAGCAGTTTTGTCCCTTAGGAATTCATACACATTTAAACATCTGCTTTTCCTCTTCCACCTCCATCAATTATGTGTGAGAGCTCTTTAGTACTTATGTTATTGGTTTAAATGTTTCAGAGGGAGAATGATCACGCTCCAACTATCCCAATTTTAGCAGTTGTAATTTCTGGCAAATAACCTTCGACCCCTTGATGTTTTTCAATTTTGTCGATATACTGCGGCATACAAAACAGATTCTGAGATGATATACAATTTACATACTGCGAAACTAGCTATGGTGCTGGGTTCATCTCCTCTTTGTCTCTTCTATCTCAGATTCATGTCGATGGACTTGTTCACTTATAAACCACATCATGAATTCGTACAACTCGACTTTCATTGGTATCATATTGAACTAGTCCTGTTGCATTAATCGTGAATTGAGATTTCAGTTGACTGCTTCAGTTTTTCCCTCGATATATAGCTCATGTCGCTGGATTCTGTCATTCAGCTGTTTCATCTTGGATTCATACAACTCGCCTTTTGTATCTGCTGCCTTGGTAATGGTGTCCAGTTCCATTAAGCTTGTGCTGACTGCTTCAGTATTTCTATCAACATAAAGAAGTAGTTCTTGACTATGCAGTATCCCCTTGGAATTAGTGCATTGCACCAATCTTAATTTAGCCAGCGCACGGAGACTGTTACACGGTAGTACACAGCCTTTCAAGCAGAATCTCCTCGAAATTCCGTCTATATCGGCCGCCATTCAATTTTCTGATTTTGTTAATGACCTGAAATCCATACTGAGTGTGATTCTAGGTTCGCATTATCCCTCACCTATTGCCTCAGCGTACTGAGATATATTTGACTCATGTAGAACATATGGACTTTCATATGGCATCCGAATCAAAAATACTTCCGTGTCTGATCGTCAAGTGTGAAAACACTGCTGAGCTTTACTTTCTCAGGAGATAGAACGTTGTCACTTTCATTGAAAGTCTAGTATGTTACTCCGTCAGTGCCGTGCACAGTAACAGCCAGTATTCGGGCTGAAATAATGGTTTTGACTATAGATAAACATACTCGAAGAGGATCGCCTCAGGATGTGTTAACAGTGAAAGGTCGATATTGTTCTTTCCCCTGTTCAATGAACCAATAATTATAGCACTATATTATTGAGAAGTAGACACCCATTCTTCTTCTTCTTTTCAGATTCATTGCAAGACCAGTCACTTGTTATGGGGCTCTTGAGTCGAGGGTGTTTTGTCCACTTCGCCATGGGAATGGCTATGTGGTTACTTTTGCATACAGAGGATCTTACAGTTTTTCTTTATTTATGAGCACTTCAAATACAGCAGGGTGTTTGAACATACTTAAACATTAGCGTAGTTCTGTGCCTAGTCTGGCATGGTTGCTTTGCACGTATTAACCTGTGTTGACACACAATATGAATATGAAGCGATGGTTTCTTCTGATAGATGAGGAGTTTTGTGTGCTGACTCCAACAGATCGCTCCATATTCTCGCGTAAAATCGATGTACGTATAGCTACCAGCTTATTTGACGGTCTAGAGCATGCTGAATTGTGCAACTGGTGTACAATACAATTTTAAAAGTATCCTCTTACAGATGGATGCACTGTCTTGTTATACCGCTTAACTGTTTGTGTAAAGTCCCCTGCAGATGTTGTAGGTCATCCAGTCAGTAGGGGAGAGTAAGCATTTACCTGGAAGAAGGTGGCAATTTGCATTGATGTCTTGGAAGATGCATGCACTCATCTGCAGAGAACGTGACTTTAGGTTCACTATATCGGGGATTTTCAAAGACCACCACTGGATAGAACTCATCAATCTACACTATTCCCACAACGATGTGTTTGCTAGTGCTGCTATTAAGCCTGTAAGTCATCTTAAATAATCGGACATCGTGCCCTCACATGAAAGCTGTCCTGCTGTAGGTTTCCACATCCTTACCCTTCAAGAATTCTCACATGTGGATAAGTGAATGGTCGACTACTGTATATTAACAATTTATTTTTCTTTTGTGCAATAGTTACAGCTTAGGATCCTGTTTATGAATTAAGCACCTTATCCAAACAGTTACAGTGACTATGTATTCTATCTTACTTCACGTTCGAATACTGACTGCTAATGTAGGGTGGACAAAGGAGGTTGTGAAGGAAATCTCCCAGCTGCTGCAGCCTCAGCAGCGGCGGCGACGGTGGTGGCTGCAACAGCAGTGGTGTGGTGGCTGGGACTGACAGCCATCGATATCCAAAGGAATATGTAGTAACCAAAACCAACCGCGGGAACGCCTTGGGCTGCGGAATCGGAGCCGCCAGGCGGGGAAGCCGCCGGCGTTGAAGCACGCACCACCGGGTAAACACAAGGACGAGTCGGACGACAGACCAACGACAACCGACAACGACCGACTATGATAGACACAACAAGGAAGAGATAAACAACGGAGGCTTGTAGAAACCACAACACCAAACACTAGCAGTAAACCCACTCGGAAGCAGAGCCAGGCCAATGTCAACAACGAGCAACGACCAGAACGCAGTACCGCCGAGATAGAGACGCAATCCAGAGCGAGTACCAGACTAACTGGACTAGCGGGTCCCTATATACGAAACCGGAGGGAGCGGCTATTGGCCGCGGTCTGCACGTGGTGTAGTGGTGGCGCCCTCGCTGCGCGAAAGCCGCTGCGTGAAAGAACAGCCGCGGACGCGGAGCCCTCTGTGGGCTGGCCACGTCCATTTGTTCTGGCGCGTGTTCGACTTCCGCGGCGGGAAGTACTAGAGAGTACATGCAGGACTGGATGCTAGCAGGCTGTAGAGGCGTAAACGTAGTGGTTAGCAGGTTGGAGGAGTGGTCTCCCTGCCACCACATTGCAGGTGTTGATGTCAGTAGCAGCAGTAGTAGGGCAAATAATACCTACCAATGCTTGGCGTGTGTGTCTCGGCACGGCCCAATAGAAGTGCTGACAATAACACTTGGTATAATAATTGCTTTAATATGCTCCTTCTTTGGACAGACTCAGCTATAAAACATTTGATTAGATGAATTTGGGGAAAATAAGGTCACTTTTTTAGGAAATTCTTTTATTTTCACCTGTATATATAAATGCCATTCATTCTGTTCTACATTTTGTTGTAAATTATTGGTTTCTATACGCGTTAAATACAGCCTGAATCTCGTTCAGATGTTAAGGGCCGACGATACACATCAGTACAGATTCTGTACTTACTGCGTCTCTATTGTAGTCGTTGGCATGGGGGGAATACAGGAATTTGTACATTGTTCTAACTGCTTCACATTTACAGTAATATTGCGTAAATAGTCTATAAAGTCAATTGTATGCAGTTCTGATGTATGGGCGCCAGCGACATAATCCATCTGTCGCGATTGCTAATGCACAGTATAGTTCATGGAAATTGACGACACTTGTGTGTTTAATGCATATGTGTGTGTGTCTCCTAAACTTATTTCTAGCATTGCTTCTCCATTCATATTGACTATTGACCCCGTTCATCGAAACATATGGACATAAGTAGGAACAAGTGATGCACTATACTCAATCATCATCTTTCTCTCCATGTATTCCATCATATTCCACAGGTAGTCCCACTCCTACAACATATACTGTATTCTAGTACTGAGCCATTGGACATTCTCCACTTCAGCTAATACGTCAAAGTCACTATCAGCTCTTAGTTGTACAATCACCCTTTTACATCCACTAGCAGTCAAATTGTAGATATTGGCGAATAACCATATTCTGGAACTGCTTTACTGAGCTTGTTCCGAAGGTTGCTGCTGCTGGTGCTCCTGCTGCTGGTGGTGTTACTGTGGCTGTGACAGGGATGGATAGTCATATAAATCCATAAGATCGCTCTTGGGTGGGTTGGTTGCAGAGATTTTAATAACTGGTGGTGTTACTGTCATATAAATCCATAAGATCGCTCTTGGATTCGTGTGGTTGCAGAGATTTTAATAAGTCAAAAATACCTGCATGTCTTGGTCCAGTATTTCCGCTAATACTGCATTAGGGATATGTTACGCTGTTGGAGCAAGAAAAGAAAACGTTAAGTTTAACAAATAGGATACTAATACTAATAATTTTTCGTAATACTAATACATGGGATGGACAAATGATTACTCTCTTCTTATTACTCGATCTCTGCTATCGTTTCATGGTCGTCCTTTCACTGGAATGAATGGTGAAAGTCACACAACCGGGATAGTAAAAAAAAAGAAGAGGGGAAAGGACCTTTGATCACCATTGGCCCAGTGACCCTGGCATAAGAAAACAATTGCCCTCTGTCCTAGTACCACATCTTTGGTTCGATAACCTTGCCATATGCTGGGGATAAGGGAGAGGCTTATCTTATCGGTGACCTCGACATACACACTGAGACAAAAAAAAGAAAAAAAACGCACCAGGAAAGAATTCTGTCCAATTGACATGATAGATCGTCAAAATCTCGGAGTGGATGGAGGATACTGCTCACAGTATTCTAATTTGGGTAGATCCAGCGACCTAACATGCCAAGGTAGTGTTTGGCAAACGCAAAGACAAGCAGTAGAAGCTCTTGCTGTGTGTGGGTGGCCATTATGTTGCTGAAATGCGAGCACAGGATGGCTTGCCATGAAAGGCAACAAAACAGTGTATTGAATATTGTTGATATACAATTGTGCTCTGAGGGTGACACGGTTGAAAGCCAAAGGTGTCTCACTATGAAAGGAAATGGCAGACCACACCCATAGGTTGGTATCCCACGCCTGTCGGGGGCGTCTCTAGACGCATCTTCGCTTATCTTCGGGGCTCTATTCAAAGAGGGTCTCGTAACGGAAGACAGTGCTTCTCCTGTCAATGGGATTCCAGGTCAAAAAGCGGAGACACCCCAGACAATGGTGGGATACCAACCTGTCTGTAGCTTGCCAAATAGCTTGACAACTAGGACTGATGTTCTGGGGTGCCATTTCTTTTCGTAGCAGGACTCCATTGGATATCATCCATAGCAGCCTTATAGCAAAACGGTAAGCTGACGATATTCTACGCCAGGCTCTGTTGCTCTTCATTGCAGACCATCCAGGGCTTACATTTCAGCAAGTTAATGCCCGTCCACACACGGCGAGAGTTCCATGCGCTTTTCTTCGTGCTTGACAAACCCTACATTGACTAAAAAGATCGTCAGATCTCTCGCCAGTTGACAAAGTTTAGAGCATAATGCGCATGGCCCTCCAACCAGCTTGGGAGTTTGACGATGTAATGCGTCATTTGGACAATATTTGGCACCCAAGGTAGAAAATCTTTTGAAAAAATTAATTAGGTCAGTAGTGACAAGTAGCAGCATTGATGTCAAAAAATTTGCGTTACATCGCACTATGGTAACAGAGGTGGCTAAGTGATGAGTAACGAGAATGTACTGCATGGCGTTAAGTGCAAATAATTTTTGCCGGCAAAGTATTGTATGGGGAAGCTGGTGGCGTGAATCCAGCAGCACATTAACCCGGAAGTCGAATTTTACAACGTGCAGCACCCAGGAGGTGCTGGCCTCGCCAGGGTGGCCTCCAGGGGCAGGGCTTTGATGCGGCCCGACGAGAAAGCGGCATTTCCGGAAGCACACTGCGAGGGAAGCAGAATTTCTCCCCAAAGTGAATAACGCAGAGAGACGCTGTTTCACCCTCGGCCATATCGACCTGGGCTCACAAAAGCGCCACTAACGACATTACCAGCAAGGAATGTGCCTCCACGAATCCCACAGTCCATATTTTTTGAGCGTGGAAGAGAGGAGTGGAATGTGTCCATTTAGACGCTGGCGCCAAGGAAGCGTCTTGAAAGTTTCTAGGACGAGCAGCGGCATGCACAGACAACCGCGATTGGCTAGATCGGTGTGCTGTAAGCAGTGTCTTCCGCGCGCTCATAGTCGAGAGGGAGTAGCGCACATTGGTGAAAAATTTGTTAAAACGTTGTGATTGGACAGCCGCATCAATGGAGCGACCGGCCGCACTAGATTTTCGTATCAATGAGACACTTTCATTTCAGCGTCCGTCCGATAAGAAAATGGTTCAAATGGCTCTGAGCACTATGCGACTTAACTTCTGAGGTCATCAGTCGCCTAGAACTTAGAACTAAGTAAACCTAACTAACCTAAGGACATCACACACATCCATGCCCGAGGCAGGATTCGAACCTGCGAACGTAGCGGTCGCTCGGTTCCAGACTGTAGCGCCTAGAACCGCACGGCCACACCGGTCGGACGTCCGATAAGAGCGCAGTCCTCTGGGCCGGGCGATATCGAGTAATTTCGCGGAATTTTGTCGTGTATACGAGCCGCTGTGGTCGCAGCGACATCACTCCTGATCGGCATAACAGAACGACGAGTACAGCCAGCTTGGGACCTTGTCGTGGAGGAGAAGAGCAAAATAGGTAATATACGCAGCTCCGGGTGTAGCACGATCAGCCTTGCAGTTTTTATAAGTTAAACGGGTGGCCATTGACCCATTGAGCACAACAGAACATTCTCCCAATACACCAGTGATTCGATAGTGATGGTAGGTATAGTCGTGGACAAAACAAATCGAGACCCCTCGCCTTTTCGTTATGCTGATCCGCACAACTTTAAAGTATGCTACACAGCATAACAGGAAGGGCGACGAAGTCCTACCAACATACTATGCACAGGCGTGAAACTGACAAACTACCCGAACTTCGTCAGACTGTTTTCCATCATGTGTAGGACTATATTCATGCTGATTAGTGTGTTAAACACAACACGTAAATACACTCCTGGAAATTGAAATAAGAACACCGTGAATTCATTGTCCCAGGAAGGGGAAACTTTATTGACACATTCCTGGGGTCAGATACATCACATGATCACACTGACAGAACCACAGGCACATAGACACAGGCAACAGAGCATGCACAATGTCGGCACTAGTACAGTGTATATCCACCTTTTGCAGCAATGCAGGCTGCTATTCTCCCATGGAGACGATCGTAGAGATGCTGGATGTAGTCCTGTGGAACGGCTTGCCATGCCATTTCCACCTGGCGCCTCAGTTGGACCAGCGTTCGTGCTGGACGTGCAGACCGCGTGAGACGACGCTTCATCCAGTCCCAAACATGCTCAATGGGGGACAGATCCGGAGATCTTGCTGGCCAGGGCAGTTGACTTACACCTTCTAGAGCACGTTGGGTGGCAAGGGATACATGCGGACGTGCATTGGCCTGTTGGAACAGCAAGTTCCCTTGCCGGTCTAGGAATGGTAGAACGATAGGTTCGATGACGGTTTGGATGTACCGTGCACTATTCAGTGTCCCCTCGACGATCACCAGTGGCGTACGGCCAGTGTAGGAGATCGCTCCCCACACCATGATGCCGGGTGTTGGCCCTGTGTGCCTCGGTCGTATGCAGTCCTGATTGTGGCGCTCACCTGCACGGCGCCAAACACGCATACGACCATCATTGGCACCAAGGCAGAAGCGACTCTCATCGCTGAAGACGACACGTCTCCATTCGTCCCTCCATTCACGCCTGTCGCGACACCACTGGAGGCGGGCTGCACGATGTTGGGGCGTGAGCGGAAGACGGCCTAACGGTGTGCGGGACCGTAGCCCAGCTTCATGGAGACGGTTGCGAATGGTCCTCGCCGATACCCCAGGAGCAACAGTGTCCCTAATTTGCTGGGAAGTGGCGGTGCGGTCCCCTACGGCACTGCGTAGGATCCTACGGTCTTGGCGTGCATCCGTGCGTCGCTGCGGTCCGGTCCCAGGTCGACGGGCACGTGCACCTTCCGCCGACCACTGGCGACAACATCGATGTACTGTGGAGACCTCACGCCCCACGTGTTGAGCAATTCGGCGGTACGTCCACCCGGCCTCCCGCATGCCCACTATACGGCCTCGCTCAAAGTCCGTCAACTGCACATACGGTTCACGTCCACGCTGTCGCGGCATGCTACCAGTGTTAAAGACTGCGTTGGAGCTCCGTATGCCACGGCAAACTGGCTGACACTGACGGCGGCGGTGCACAAATGCTGCGCAGCTAGCGCCATTCGACGGCCAACACCGCGGTTCCTGGTGTGTCCGCTGTGCCGTGCGTGTGATCATTGCTTGTACAGCCCTCTCGCAGTGTCCGGAGCAAGTATGGTGGGTCTGACACACCGGTGTCAATGTGTTCTTTTTTCCATTTCCAGGAGTGTATAAGATCTAAATGAAAGAAGAAACCCTAATTAGTATGAACTGTACTAATAAAAATGAATTTCCGATTATCGAGATAACATAACTGTTTTAGTAAGACAAAGTACCCCAGATCGTTACGAATTAGCAAAATATTATGCGCATTCGGCCGCGAAACGGTCTGTGTCAACGTTCAGACGAGTCATACTGTATTATCGTTGCTGACCTACCATGAATGTGTGCAAATTTAGCAATGCGTGAAGATTCATAACGAAATTCAGTTAAAAAATCATTCAGTGCCACACGTAAGTCAATTCAGCTACTGACACAAGCGGAAAAAGAAGGCAGTAACAAGTAAGAAATTCTACACGATTTTCATATTTACATCCACAGGGCGCCAGTGCAGAATAAAGGCAGCAATAAAACGTATTGGGGGCCTGAGAATTTCTTAAAATTTCTTTATTGATAGTATATCTGAACCCATCGATATTAGAACCGAAAACAGACAAGACCTCCCTTGCAGTAGCAAACACCTTTCACTACGCTAGCAGACAACCCAGGCAAACAGCCCTCTATTATCACGCCGGACATAATAAACCGGCAATTTCGCAATGAAAATGGCAAAATGATCTTCAGTTTCTGTTGCAAAGAGCTTTATGGACACAAAAAAGAATTTTCTACCTTCATGTCACCGCTTATGTGACAATCATTCGGGATGTTTATCGAAATAACAAAATACTGTTATTTTATGTGTGTGAAATCTTATAGGACTTAACTGCTAAGGTCATCAGTCCCTAAGCTTACACACTATTTAACCTAAAAAAACACACACACCCATGCCCGAGGGAGGACTCGAACCTCCACCGGGACGAGCCGCACAGTCCATGACTGCAGCGCCTAAGACCACTCGGCTTATCCCGCGCGGCAAAATACTGTTATTATTAGCAAGTAAATTTAGTAGGATAATTCTACACCGCCCAGGAAATAAACGGCTACATAGCTGCTAAACGTATTCTACAATGTTTCGAATTCTCCATTAGACTCGCCACAGCCAGAAAACGTTCATTAGCCGAAGTGTTTCTTAAGCTAGCTAGCAATGGGAATGTTCGCACTTCTAAAACGCGGTGGCATTAATACTGTGATCTGAATTACCACGCGTATAGGCAAATCGATTTTATTTACATTTCTGTAAACGTGATTTGGATCGAAAGCGTAGCTACGAGTGATATGCTGATGTATTGACTGCAACTAGAACATTTCGAATAAAGAGTAGAGGGAATTATTTATGCGGCCCTCATCTTCAGTAACTGTCGTAGCTATTTTCGTAGTTGGGATTTCGTCACCTAAATCTGTAAAAATGGAACCCTACTAGTCACTTTCTTGACCATCTATATGCCTATCCAACACTTAAAACCCGTTTACCTCGAGTACGGGTAGACATAGTAAGCGGAAATGTATCGCACTTCCTGTGGTATAAGGTCCCTTGGTGGTGTAAAAAAGTGAGCTTCTATGTCAACGCAATCTGAAGATCCGGCCGTTTATGTAAAGAAAATTTACGCGGAAGGTCAAAAAATGGCTCTAAGAAATATGCGACCAAACTGCTTAGGTCATCAGTCCCCTACACCTAGAACTACTTAAATCCACCTAACCAAAGAACACCACACACATCCATGCCCGAGGTAGGATTACAACCTTGCGACTGAATCAGCCGCGCGGTTCGTGACTGAAGCGTGTAGAACCAATCGGCCACCTCACCCGGCGAAACCCTTTTCACCTCATGTATAATTATAATATATACTGTCTAGTGAGGATAAACTGTATTCGCCAGCAACTCAGATCGTTTTATCACGGAACTTTAACGAAGCTACAATCAAACTTTGTTCGATGTCGTCTGCGGTATCCACTTTTAAACCCCCTGGGAACGCCCTATGCGATATCCACTTCTGAAGACGCTGGCAGGTACTGCAGTATCATAACAAGGAGTTAAGAATTTATTGTTATTGGTCCATGCATGACACTTTACTTCAGTATCAATTTGACGCACCTAAGTGTTTGTCTATGGGTAACAATAAGGAACAAAAAATAAATAAACAGCGCACAACTTCGATGTTCAAATCAAGTGTTACTCACATGTCGCAAATAGACCATAAGTTCGTTATTACAGCTACATGACTACATATACAGGATTTCTTTGCAAACGAGACTTACGTGCCTGGCAGAGGGTTCATCAAACCACCTTCGGACTATTTCTCTACCGTCCCACTCTTTAACAATCCGCGGGAAAAAGGATCACTTAAATCTTTTCTTACGAGCCCCGGATGGCATTATTACTATGGTCATTTCTTCCTGTGTAAGTTCCCGAGGAAATAATGTTTTGGCATTCACAACAGATGTTTGTCATTGAAATTTCGTGAAAAGATCTCGTGGCAACGAAAAACGCTTTTGTTTTCATAAATGTCACCCCAACTCGCTTATCAAATGTGGGACTCTCTCTCCCCTATTTCGTGACATCACAAATGGTGCTACCGTTCCTTGGACGGTTTTGGCGTGCACCGTTAATCACGTCAGTCACGAATTCCATGCTGCACAGGAATACTATAGCAGTGGACGGATAAACGTAATGTAAGCAGTGTTTTCAGTAGACCTGTTGCGTATTCTTAGCGTGCGGCCAATAAAACGCAGTCTTTCGTTTGCCTTCCCCACAAAAATGTGTTTGTGATCGTTCCAGTTTAAGTTTTACTGGGTACTGAGATGAAGTGACAGTATTTAGACTTGTGTTTTGTCATGTAACCGAAAGTTAATTATTGTTACTCGACGCAGCTTTCGTGTTTAATGCATTCCTCGTTCAACAGAGTACACTACTCGTACACCACACGTAACTGTTTCAAAGTATTTAAGTGATACTGATGTTACCAAGTTGCGATGGTCATCTGAACTTGCCGGTTTGAAACAAAGGAAAATATTATAGTTAAATATGGCAACTAAGAAGCGGACTATCCAAATAAACAAACATTTCCGGTTGAAGTTCTTGCAGTAGGTCTACTATACAGTAACGTAAATTAGAAGCAAAGTCCATTAGTACGTCGTTATCAGGAAAACCAGCCCTCATAATGCAAACTGCCATTACAAGAACCAAAGTTTCCAGACTTGTCATTGAGTAGTCGAGAAAAGTGGACGCATTCTATCTACTGATTCGCAACACCCGCCACTTACGGGGGGACCCGCCTAGTGTCATACCCAGATCCCTGCTGAAACTTCGCTCAGTGAAAGAGGGGACAAAATAAGCGAGCACATGTCTCGGCTTATCTGCATGCACTAGACCGCTTCTGAGAAAACAACGGTCAAAGTTTTCAATGCGCTATTGCTATAGTGTAGATACCTTTCACCGTGTAAGGATTCAATCGAAGCGGTGGCTCAGCGGCTACCGTCGTGACTTCAGAACTTTGCGCTGCGAGTTCGAAACTCAGTTGTTCCTTTTTTTTCCCCTCACTCTCTGAATTATCTACGACTGTTTATTCCAATTTATGTTGAAACAATGTTGTCGTTATTCGTCAGTTAATTTACTATGTAATGAAAGAAGTTAAAAAAATGAACGAATGAGAAAATGGTGCGAAATATTTATGAATGTCCTTGCAACCTTACAGGTTGTAAGAAGGTTCAAAAATATTTCACATTATTTTCTCATTCGTTTATTTTTTTAATACATTAACTACACAGAAAGTTAACTGACGAATAACGACAACATTATTTCAAAATAAATTGGTAAAAACATTCGTAGATAATTCTGATAGGGAGGAGAAAATAATAACAAAAAGAACAATATGGTCTCGAGCTTGGGAATCAAAGTTAAGAAGAAACGACGGTAGCCATTGAGCCACCGCTTCAGTTGCATTCTCGGGCGCAAAATGTATCTATACTATAGCAACAGCGCGTTGATAACTTTGACAGTCGTTTTCAAGGAAACGGTCCAGTGTCTCCAGATACGCCGAAACACATGTTCTCGTGCCGCGCAGAATTAGCCGAGCGGTCTAAGGCGCTGCAGTCGTGGACTGTGCGGCTGGTCCCGGCGGAGGTTCGAGTTCTCCCTCGGGCATGGGTGTGTGTGTGTGTTTGTCCTTAGGATAATTTAGGTTAAGTAGTGTGTAAGCTTATGGACTGATGACCTTAGCAGTTATGTCCCATAAGATTTCACACACATTTGAACATGTTCTCGTATTTTGTCCTCTCCTTCACTGAGCAAAGTTTCCTGACAACCAGCGTATGGCACCTGGCGAGTTCCCCTCGCTACTCGTGTCGCCTATTACGCCCGGCGAGAGCTATGTATGCCTCAGAGTAAACTGCGCCACTCGGAAAAAATGCGAGTGAGGATAAACACGTTTTCCTTCTTATGAGGCAACCTTCTACAGCTAAGTTTCACGGAGTGTTCAGGTTGCCTCAGATATTTCAGAATTGTTTCTTGCATTAGGCCTGCCGTATATGCAAAACGTAAACATTTCATTTCATTTAATATCAGGATAAGACATGGCAAGAGCGGACCAGTCCCTTCTGAGAAAAATTACAGATTCTAAGTTGCTCTACTGTGTAGTGACAAGGGCATGGTCTTGCGATCTCCCGTTTATGCCATAGATTTCCGTGTTACACATACTTGGTCACTGCGTTGTGGCTGCAGTCGTGGAGGAGGCAGTCTGTTTCCTACTAGTGCTGTTTTCGCAGCAGATATTAACCGCGGCGAATCATTCAGTCAACGCTAAATGGCCCATCCGGCTGAGGCAGACAAGTGCGCTATAATTGCACTTCATGCAGAGGGATTTTCGAATGGCTGTATAGCAAGAACTATGGGTCTTCACAAGTCGACGGTAGCCAGGTGGATAAGACGAAAGGAAGAGGGTGGTAACCTTAATGAGGCCGTCGCCGCAAAACAGCAGCAGCTCAGGATCAGCAGATACGCCGTTTCAGTGAGAACCAACCAATTGTCAACGCACGACAAATTCAGCTGACTTTGGGTCTCAATGTTAGCAGTAAGACCGTCACTCGTCGTCTGAGGGAAGGTGGACTGAGAGCCAGAAGCGCTGCTGTGAAAGAGACATTGACTGTTTCCCACAGAGAAGCCCACCTTGCTTTTGTTGCTGAAAATCTCGACAAACCACTCCAGTCTTGGAGGTGAGTGGTTTTCACAGACGAAAAAGTTTTCTCTACGGCATGAACCGGAATAGTACTTGTTTGCCGGCCAGAAGGTGCTAGGTATAAGCCAAAATATATTTACAGTTGCCGAAGGAGTGGCAGTGAGGCGGTAACGGTATGGGCATGGATATCAAATGGCTCTGAGCACTATGCGACTTAACTTCTCAGGTCATCAGTCCCCTAGAACTTAGAACTAATTAAACCTAACTAACCTAAGGACATCACACACATCCATGCCCGAGGCAGGATTCGAACCTGCGACCGTAGCGGTCGCTCGGTTCCAGACTGTAGCGCCTAGAACCGCACGGCCACTCCGGCCGGCGCATGGATATCGACCAGGGGTGTGGGCTCCTGTGGGAAGTGGAAGCAAGACTCGATGCGCGCAATTACATATCGTTTCTGGAGAACGTGATGTTGCCTTCTGTGACAGCAACATTTGACGATGATCAGTTCATGTTACAACAAGATCGCCGGCCGTTGTGGCCGAGCGGTTCTAGGCGCTTCAGTCTGGAACCGCGCGACCGCTACGGTCGCAGGTTCGAACCCTGCGTCGGGGATGGATGTGTGTGATGTCCTTAGGTTAGTTAGGTTTAAGTAGTTCTAAGTTCTAGGTGACTGATGACCACAGACGTTAAGTCCCATAGTGCGCAGAGCCATTTTTTTAACAACAAGATCGCTCGTCTATTCAGGTGACACGTGTGGTTAATAGGTGGTTCGACGACCATAGTTATATTACTGTAATGGAATGGCCACCTAAAGGAGCTGACGTGAATCCCATTGAGACTATTTGGGCAGAAATAGTCAAAGTTATACGGGAAAAGGGACAGTCACCGTCGACTCGCCGACAGATTTCTGATGTGATTCATGATGCTTGGAATGAGTTACTTGAATCTCCTAGTTAGGTGACTAGATTTGTGGGCTCAATGCCCAACAGACTTCGAACCGTTGTGGAAGCCGAAGGAGGCTATACGCGATACTAAGCAGCATCAGCAGAGGTGTTTTTTTTTTTTTCAGCCCTTAACCAATCATCTGCAACAGACGTTCCAAGTTATTTCTTTTACAGACGTTTATTTTATATTATTTTAAGGAAACTCAGTAAGTTGAATCAGGACAAACAAATTAATTCACAACAAGATATGTAATATTTAATTTGCTAAGAGAAGAAATACGTTATATATTCTTGCAGTCTCTAAAAAATGCATTGTTGTTGTTGTGGTCTTCAGTCCTGAGACTGGTTTGATGCAGCTCTCCATGCTACTCTATCCTGTGCAAGCTTCTTCATCTCCCAGTACTTACTGCAACCTACATCCTTCTGAATCTGCTTAGTGTATTCATCTCTTGGTCTCCCTCTACGATTTTTACCCTCCACGCTGCCCTCCAATGCTAAATTTGTGATCCCTTGATGCCTCAAAACATGTCCTACCAACCGATCCCTTCTTCTAGTCAAGTTGTGCCACAAACTTCTCTTCTCCCCAATCCTATTCAATACCTCCTCATTAGTTATGTGATCTACCCACCTTATCTTCAGCATTCTTCTGTAGCACCACATTTCGAAAGCTTCTATTCTCTTCTTGTCCAAACTAGTTATCGTCCATGTTTCACTACCATACATGACTACACTCCATACAAATACTTTCAGAAACGACTTCCTGACACATCTATACTCGATGTTAACAAATTTCTCTTCTTCAGAAAAGATTTCCTTGCCATTGCCAGTCTACATTTTATATCCTCTCTACTTCGACCATCATCAGTTATTTTACTCCCTAAATAGCAAAACTCCTTTACTACTTTCAGTGTCTCATTTCCTAATCTAATTCCCTCAGGATCACCCGATCTAATTTGACTACATTCCATTATCCTCGTTTTGCATTTGTTGATGTTCATCTTAAATCCTCCTTTCAAGACTCTGTCCATTCCGTTCAACTGCTCTTCCAAGTCCTTTGCTGTCTCTGACAGAATTACAATGTCATCGGCGAACCTCAAAGTTTTTACTTCTTCTCCATGAATTTTAATACCTACTCCGAATTTTTCTTTTGTTTCCTTTACTGCTTGCGCAGTATATAGATTGAATAACATTGGGGAGAGGCTACAACCCTGTATCACTCCTTTCCCAACCACTGCTTCCCTTTCATGCCCCTCGACTCTTATAACTGCCATTTGGTTTCTGTACAAATTGTAAATAGCCTTTCGCTCCCTGTATTTTACCCCTACCACCTTCAGAATTTGAAAGAGAGTGTTCCAGTTAACATTGTCAAAAGCTTCCTCTAAGTCTACAAATGCTAGAAACGTGGGTTTGCCTTTTCTTAATCTTTCTTCTAAGATAAGTCGTAAGGTTAGTATTGCCTCACGTGTTCCAACATTTCTACGGAATCCAAACTGAAAAAAAAATACATGACACACGTGTATATGCAAGAATGGTAAAAAGCAATTGAGCACAAATGAAAAATATTGAGGAGAAGCTCGCCGATGAAGGTGTAATTGGAGAGCGAAGTTTGGGCTAGAAGGAGAGGTAAGGAGGCCCGGAAAAAAAGAGAAAAATGAAATTCGCAATAGACTTCGAGTCGTTGCCGCAGCAGAGGACGGTTGGTATGCTATTCGGAGCAACAGCAGAAGAATAGTTTTATTTACTGATTTTTGAGGCTTTATTTTGTGACGGCTAAACAGTGCTGCTTCATGAGACCAAGTATTTGTCCACATGTGACATCAGAAGTGTAAAAAATTTTGAGAGATGCTTAAGTTCTCTGGAACAGTAACGTGTTTTAGACAAGAAGATGATTTTTAGTTCATTTCATTTTATACATTCACAGTATCCTTTGAGACTCCAATCTTCGATTTAATTTTATCGTTATGTATCTTTCTTCAGTGAAAGTGAACGGTAGTAAGTTTCAAGATATAAAGAATAACTGGAAGTTTTTAATTTGTGGAATAGCGTATTTAACAGTTAGTATCTTCAACAAATCTGTAAGTACAGGGCATATTAAGAAGCAAGACAAAAATGGCATTGTGGAAAGATCAGGTTGGTATCTAAAGGGCTACGACGGTCAACAATTCGTAACATAAATGTCAATGTAAGTAGTAATTTCTGTTGGAACGTGCTTCCTGGATCAAATAACATACATTTTCTACGTCTTCAGTGCGAATAATGTAGCAAATGTAATTCAAAGGACATAAAAATATCGAGTGGATTTACTAACATAATTGTGAACCACTCAAGAACCTAAATCGAAGGACACACAGTTGTCAAACGTATTCTGTTGCCATTGTCCATTAGACTAGTAGCAGGAAGAAAACGTTCGCTCAGCTGATGTGCTAAAATAGCTAGCATTGACGAAGCTCGCGCTTCCAAGACGCCACAGCATCGTCTGCCATTTCGTGGGAAAAAAATACCTCAAGTATAAGCCAATGTGTCGAATTCCCATATCTGTGACTATGAGTTGGTGCTATAGTGTGGTTATGGATTGTACGCATGCTCAGATTGCGAATCTAACATCACAAATAAAGACAAGAGGAAATGAATTAGGCGTCCTTCCTCTTTCATAATATCAAATATGTTTTAGTTTTCTATCTTAAGATAACTGCACAGAATTTCATTCACCAGAAGTGAATAACTTATTAGCAACACCAGATGATATTAACAGCTTCCCGGCGCGGGTTAGCCATGCGTTTAACGGCGTCATATCGCAGACACCGCGGCTGCTTGCACCGTCAGTTCAAATCCTTCCCCGGGCATGAAAGTGTGTTATGTTAGGTAGGTTTAAGTAGTTCTAGGTCTAGGGGACTGACGAATTAAGCAGTTTGGTCGCATTGTTCTCAGACCAATTTTTTGTCCTTTCACATAAATTTTCTTTACATAAACGGCCGGATCTTTAGATTGATTTGACATAGAAGCTCACTTTTTTGCACCACCAAGGGACCGTATACCACAGGAAGTGCTATACATTTCCGTTTATTACGTCTACCCGTACTCGAGGTAAACGGGTTTTAATTGTTGAGAAGACTGATAGACAGTCAGGAAAGTGAGACTAGTAGGGTTCCATTTTCACAGATTTAGATGACGAAATCCCAACTACGAAAATAGCTACGACAGTTACTGAAGATGAGGACCGCATAAATAATTCCCCCTACTCTTTATTCGAAATGTTCTAGTTGCAGTCGATACATCAGCATATCACTCGTAGCCTCGCTTTCGGTCCAAATCACGTTTTCAGAAATGAAAATAAAATCCATTTGCCTATGTACGTGGTAATTCAGATCCGAGTATTAATGCCACCGCGTTTTAGAAGTGCGAGCATTCCCATTGCTATCTAGCTTAAGAAACACTTCGGCTAATGAAGGTTTTCTGGATGTGCCGAGTCTAATGGAGATTTCGAAACATTGTACATGACCAAGAATCTTGTAATCTCGTTCAGTTAAGGGGGAGTGTCAATCGACATTGTTAGGATTTATAGCTGTAGATTCGTGTTATACTCCTTTCTCTTTATTAAGTTATTAATCTTTCCACATTCAGGAGGTATTACCTCGTTAATACGATTAAGAGAATATGTAAATTCTCAAAAATGGAATAGCCGCGCGGGATTAGCCGAGCGGTCTCAGGCGCTGCAGTCATGGACTGTGCGGCTGGTCCCGGCGGAGGTTCCAATCCTCCCTCGGGGATAGGTGTGTGTGTTTGTCCTTAGGATAGCTTAGGTTAAGTAGTGTGTAAGCTTAGGGATTGATGACCTTATCAGTAAAGTCCCATAAGATTTCACACACATTTGAATTTTTTTTCAAATGGAATAAATCTGTTTATCTTTCCTAATATTTCAGACTTGACATACTGTCTCACCAACCCTGTCCTACAACGTAGTCAAAATATTTGGTGGTGTTAACTTGATGTTAATTATTTACATGCATCATTACTTTCTATGAGGTATTCGGGGAATTTAAAACAAAATTTCGAGTTCAGTAAATAGTTCATCTGCATATCACCTCACTGTGCAAAGGAGACTTGGAAGCCGCTACACATATTATCCGTCATTCCTCATCCAACAACGCTATCAATCAATTCCAAGTCGAATAACTACTTGTATTAGAACCATTGGTAGTTTACTGACGTGATAAATTTTTGGATCTCTTTCTCTTGAATAAAACATTCTATTTTTGCGAAACTATAATCATTTATTTGTCTGTACATCACACCTATCGATATTCATCCCATTTGGATAATTCCTCCGTGGTGCGCCACTTTTATTTTATTTTTATTTTTTTTTAATTAGCTTAGGGTGGACTTGAATGATGGACCCTGTTGAAGGTGAACTGGCTCTGTGGTTCAGCGACCTCATCTCACGACCAGTGGAGGAGAAGGGGCAAAGCTATGTTATCAGTGACCTTGGCATGTTAGAACAATGGGTCCCACTGAGGTTTTACAACTAACCTTAACTTATAACGGTAGTAAAATATTTTATTTTAATGAGTACTAAGAAAATCATGTAATTCACAAATTTAGTACGTAGGAAATGTCTCACTTCTGCTGGAGGAGAAGTACAGATTCCACATATACACAGTTTCTTCCTTGAATTTGATATCTACAAGAACTATGTCAATTTTGTAGCAATAAGGAGATAGTTGAAACCCTATCTGCCTACGTTACTGAAATTAACTTAAATGCCATGTGCTAAGAAATGCAACGGTCATTAACATTTTAAAAAAATAGGGCTGTGGTATTTTCTACCACAATAGTAGTACAAAGTGTTCAAATGTGAGTGAATTTCTAAGGTACCAAACTACTGAGGTCATCGGTCCCTAGACTTACACACTACTTAAACTAACTGAAATTAACTTATGATAAGAACAATACACACATCTATGTCCGAGAGAGGACTCGAACCTCCGGCGGGAAGGGCTGCGCAATGCGGCATATGGCGCCTCAAACCCTGCAGCCACTCCGCGTGGCAATAATAGTTCAGTATAAGACCAGTTCAGTAGTGTAACTTTCCTTTTTTGTTGCTGTGAGACTAAAACACGAGGTAAGGAAATATTGAATACGAACATATTTGTGGGATTTGTGGTCGCATGGAAATGTCGCCTCACAGGAGTTTACTCTATTGTCCAGTCGTCGTCGAGAGTGGCCTAAACATCACGAATCGCTTGCCTCGACGACTATAATTTACAGTTAGATCTTTACAGTGTAATTACTAATGTATTTGGTGTAATGTTGTCTTCTTCTTCTTCTTCTCCTTCTTCTTCTTATCCTTCTGGTTCCTATCCGTTCCGGAAGTTGGCAACCATCTTGGCAGTGCTTTTCCTGTCACTTGCAGCTCTAAATAGCTTTGTACATGTTTATGAGGCCCACGTTCTGATGTTATTAAGCCAGGATATTCTTCTCCGGCCAACGCTTCTCTGCCCTGGCATTTTTCCTTGCAGGATGGTCTGGAGGAGATGGTATCTGTTGTTCCGCATGATGTGTCCCACGTACTGGGTCTTCCTTGCTTTCACAATGGTCAGTATTTCTTTCTCTTTCTTCAATCTTCGTATAACCACGACATTTGTGACATGCGCTGCCTACGGTATTCTTAACATTCTCCTGTACAGCCACATCTCAAACGCCTTCAGCCGCTTACCCAACGATTCTGTCAGAGTCTATGTTTCAACACCATAGAACAGGGTGGAAAATACCCAGCAGCGTAGAAGTCCTATCTACGTCGTCATGTTGTACTTGCCGGTCGGAGTGGCCGAGCGGTTCTAGGAGCTACAGTCTGGAGCCGCGCGACCGCTACGGTCGCAGGTTTGAATCCTGCCTCGGTCATGGATGTGCGTGATGTCCTTAGGTTAGTTAGGTTTAAGTAGTGCTCCGAGCCATTTGAACCATTTTTTTTTTTGTTGTACTTGTGCTAAATACATACACAGCAGGTGGCTCTATGGCAAAAGGAGGGAATGTCGATAAAGAGAGAAAGCATCTACATCTACATCTACATCCATACTCCGCAAGCCACCTGACGGTGTGTGGCGGAGGGTACCTTGATTACCTCTATCGGTTCACCCTTTTATTCCAGTCTCGTATTGCTCGTGGAAAGGAGGATTGTCAGTATGCCTCTGCGTGGGCTCTAATCATTCTGATTTTATCCTCATGGTCTCTTCGCGAGATATACGTAGGAGGGAGCAATATACTGCTTGACTCCTCGGTGAAGGTACGTTCTCGAAACTTCAACAAAAGCCCGTACCGAGCTACTGAGCGTCTCTCCTGCAGAGTCTTCCACTGGAGTTTATCTATCCTCTCCGTAACGCTTTCGCGATTACTGAATGATCCTGTAACGAAGCGCGCTGCTCTCCGTTGGATCTTCTCTATCTCTTCTATCAACCCTATCTGTTACGGATCCCACACCGCTGAGCAGTATTCAAGCAGTGGGCGAACAAGCGTACTGTAACCTACTTCTATTGTTTTCGGATTGCATTTCCTTAGGATTCTTCCAATGAATCTCAGTCTGGCATCTGCTTTACCGACGATCAACTTTATATGATCATTCCATTTTAAATCCCAGATAATTTATGGAATTAACTGCTTCCAGTTGCTGACCTGCTATATTGTAGCTAAATGATAAGGGATCTATCTTTCTATGTATTCGCAGCACATTACACTTGTCTACATTGAGATTCAATTGCTATTCCCTGCACCATGAGTCAATTCGCTGCAGATCCTCCTGCATTTCAGTATAATTTTCCATTGTTACAACCTCTCGATACATCACAGCATCATCTGCAAAAAGCCTCAGTGAACTTCCGATGTCATCCACAAGGTCATTTATGTATATTGTGAATAGCAACGGTCCTATGACTCTCCCCTGCGGCACACCTGAAATCACTCTTACTTCGGAAGACTTCTCTCCATTGAGAATGACATGCTGTGTTCTGTTACCTAGGAAGTCTTCAGTCCATGCAGTCAGAACGGGGGTGCGAGGCCCACGAAAGTGAAAACGTGCAGTGTCTTAGATGGGACTTTGGTATTCGGAAATGAAAAATTGAGTCGGGGAGTGCAGGTGGCTATAACTACGAGGAAGTGCGGCGCGGCGCTCGTTACCAGGGAATCGATTGGCTGAGGGGCAGCCACGTTGGAAGCGACGTGCGACCTGCGCTCGCCGGCCCGTTAAACGTCAATATCGCCTCTCACGCTGCACACGAATATCAATTGCCCCAACCATAATACTTCATTAATCGACTTTCGACACCTCTGCAGGAGATGCTGCATCGAGCTGTGACATTTCGCGGTCTACGCCCTATACTGCAAGGCACATTGTTCTCAAACTAAAATCTGTCCATATTACAGAGCAGTTAATTCGAGTCTCCTATGGTCTCGTAAGATTTGTCGAGTTTCTGCTTGAGTCGCTTCTGTTATCAAAAACAGTGTGACACGACGCATTTAGGCAGGATTCTACCATCTTAACTTTTTATTAATACAGCGTATATCATTATTCGTTTTACAGGCTTCTAAGGGCTGCAGAAAGGATTTTGTAGACAAAATATTGATAAGTAACCCTTGTTCGTAAATATATTGTTTGGACATAAAACATGTTTAAAGATGGAATCACTTTCACTAATGCCATTGGCTCCTGCATAGCGCACTATCTTCGCTGTGCGCGTACGGTGAAACGGGAATTTTGAAAGTGATTGGATCTTCTAACTTATTACGGTACATTTTCGGACATAAGTTCATTGAAACATTTTTCCCCAAGGTAGTGTTATAGGCCCTTTGCTGTTCCTTATCTATACAGGGTGTTACAAAAAGGTACGGCCAAACTTTCAGGAAACATTCCTCACACACAAAGAAAGAAAATATGTTATGTGGACATGTGTCCGGAAACGCTTACTTTCCATGTTAGAGCTCATTTTATTACTTCTCTTCAAATCACATTAATCATGGAATGGAAACACACAGCAACAGAACGTATCAGCGTGACTTCAAACACTTTGTTACAGGAAATGTTCAAAATGTCCTCCGTTAGCGAGGATACATGCATCCACCCTCCGTCGCATGGAATCCCTGATGCGCTGATGCAGCCCTGGAGAATGGCGTCTTGTATCACAGCCGTCCACAATACGAGCACGAGGAGTCTCTACATTTGGTACCGGGGTTGCGTAGACAAGAGCTTTCAAATGCCCCCATAAGTGAAAGTCAAGAGGATAGAGGTCAGGAGAGCGTGGAGGCCATGGAATTGGTCCGCCTCTACCAACCCATCGGTCACCGAATCTGTTGTTGAGAAGCGTACGAATACTTCGACTGAACTGTGCAGGAGCTCCATCGTGCACGAACCACATGTTGTGTCGTACTTGTAAAGGCACATGTTCTAGCAGCACAGGTAGAGTATCCCGTATGAAATCATGATAACGTGCTCCATTGAGCGTAGGTGGAACGAAACTAAAATGATCTCTAACATGGAAATTAAACGTTTCCGGACACATGTCCACATATCATCTTTTCTTTTTTTGTGTGTGAGGAATGTTTCCTGAAAGTTTGGCCGTACCTTTTTGTAACACCCTGTATAAACGATTTGGGAGACAATCTGAGTAGCGCTCTTGGGTTGTTTGCAGATGACGCTATCGTTTATCGACTAATAAAGTCATTAGAAGATAAAAAAAAAATGGTTCAAATGGCTCTGAGCACTATGGGACTTAACATCTGAGGTCATCAGTCCCATAGAACTTAAAACTACTTAAACCTAACTAACTTAAGGACATCACACACATCCATGCCCGAGGCAGGATTCGAACCTGCGACCGTAACGGTCGCGCGGATCCAGACTGAATCGCCTAGAACCGCTCGGCCACATTGGCCGGCGGTTTGCAAATCGATTAGTTTGAAATGTGAAAAGGAAGGTGCGTTTTCAGTTGCTGTCGAAACCCTGTAACAAAAACAAAACCAAATGTTAATAAATGAAAGTTGTGTATAAAGTTTCCATGAAGTACTAAAGAAGATATGTTTTAAGTAACAAATATTGTGGAGTGCCGTTTTTAAGATAATGTTAGATTTGTGCATTTAACCAAATCGACATTATTTTGCTGTTAGTGATATACTGTCACATTAATCGGAATCGCTTGCTAAACTTATTGTAGCACCTCGATATATTTTTGAAAGCGCTCTCCTTCTCGCAAAGATGCTGTGATACAAAATCATAGTACTGTTTTGAAAAAGTACTTTTAAAAATCAAGATAACGTATCGAAAGTGAAATTTGTATATCGCTTATATACCACAGAAAAGTGTTGCATACTTTACTCTAAAAGTTTGTTTTTCGGGAGCTGAGATTTAGGCTGGAGAGCTTTGATTATTCCCACCATATCGTTGATTTAATTATTTTATTTTTGGAGTTTCAGATATAAATCGCTTATGACAGCCATAATGGCTGCTAAAATCCTGAATCAGCTGTCCTTGCGGTGCCATGCAAAAGTGGCTTCAGACGTCGTTTGTCCTCCAAAAACTGAGCCACGGCGTGACGTTGTCGAATAAGTCGGTAAATCACTTTCCCTTTTCTGAGCCAGCGGACATCAATATTGTAATGGATGTCTGGATACTCCTCTTAAAATGTCAGTAGTGTCATACTGGAAAATGATATTCTGCCGTTTTCTGGACCTAATGTGGGATTCATTGTCTCTACTACGTACAACAAGATATTCTTTACTGATGGCCCTTCCATAAACGGATTCTCAGCTCTTGACAAAAGTAGAGTAACTTTATAACTAGCTCTAACGGTCCTTTCGTAGCACCCTTCATCTTCTTCGCCCTAAGTTAGAGAAAGAAAGATTGCGTTAGGAATAATACAAGCGAAAATCGAAACGAATACATATTTGAGAGGAACTAAAACTGCATTCAATTCATTTCACAGGACCTTAACCAAAATAATCATACTAAAGCACTGATACAAATTTCAACTGTCCACACAGAATTGTCTTCTGCAAGACTTTGGTACTTCTTTAATTCTTCTTCTCTGGAGTCCCCGGTGCATTCAGTACATCCTTCTGATTGCCATTTGCTGTAGCGTCTTTCAACAGATGATTTTGTTAAACACGTAATTACTGCACCGCAGATCACACATTTGGATTTATCGTCAGAACTAACAAAAAAATTAAAAAATAAGAAAGTTTCCACTCTAGTTTCAATGGGCATTCGGAAATATTTCCTTTTATCGGAGCAGGTAGTTCCATTATTCTAGTAACTTTCTTTCGCTTATCTATTTCAGTGCTGAATAATCCATCTGTCAATGCACTCGCAGCACACCACGACGGCTTCACCATGCAAGCTGAGTTGAAGCGAATTAAGCCGAGTTGGAGCACTTCACCGTGCAAACACTCTCCGCACCTCGGTTTGCACACGAGCGATTTTCCGTGTGTGAGGGGCTCTGTACTAAATCTTCTCTACAAACCCTAGAAGCCTGTTATAGGAATTGTGGAACACCGTATATACTATTCTGTGCGCGAAATACTTACGTAAGGTGGGAGGAGGGGACTGGAGCGAGATGGCCAGTTATGTAATTATTTTTACGTCTGAATAAAAGATATAATGTAAATTAGTCAGTATTCTTATGCTCTGAATGTTAATACGATTCTTTGTGATACGAAAAAAAGTTCAAACATGAACTTCGCTTCTACTTAAGTTCAGACTGTTTTGTGATATGCCTGCAGGGTGTAGACGATGTATGCTATCACGCTTTACTGTCGTTCTGGTAGAGAATAACCTTGTAAATGAGATACAATGGGAAATTTTAGTCCCAGCATAGCAGGCACGTCATAAATTAACTGCTTCACTACATCATTTCACGCGTATATAATTTGTTCCCTTGATGTACAAAAAATTAATGTCCTTGTTCTAGGTAAAGCAATTAAAAAGTCCCATTTCGTATGATGTTAAATACCGTAAAATAAATTATTTATTACCGTAAAACTGAATGCACAAAACAATCTTTTATTATGCCATACAAAAAACCGATTTTCCCACGAACGTGAACTTATTACCAAACTTTACATGAGTATCACATGTCGCCTAGATTATCATCACACAGTCGTTAATATATCGGCTGATGGAAAGTAAATAGTACTGAATGAAACCGATTCCTGTGTTCTTTGCAATTCTTGATATATTTCTAATCCATTCGACCGATTTAAATCTCATCTGGTACATATATTAATTTTTGTTGGGAAAGAATAGTTGTGGAGTGAGAACCACGCACCTATCTACGGGATTGGGAAGAAAAAGCAGTATAGCCCATGCCGCGAAAATACAGAGATTTTATTCATCCTGTGTTTGAGAATGGGAGCTCTTAGTGATTTACAAAAAACTTTACAAACAACTTAAAAACTTTGCGAAACGGTTTTTCGTTCACAAGCCCCAGAAAATGATGAATAGCGAAAAGTTTCTCGTTTACGATATTTCCGCTTTTTATGCAGCAACGCCCCGCATCAGGCATGAAGTTTTAATTTATTCCTTCTTTACTACCAATTGTATTCACGACACACTTTGCAGAGAGTATTCACATATACCATTGCGTGTATCTGAAAAATTATATCATTGTATGACACATACTTCTGGATGTATGACGTCATCAACACTGAGACGCGTGAAAAACAACGGCGTCATATATGGCGTTTAAGTTTCTTACTTATTCGCTACTAAGTCCATTCGCAATACATTTCCCAGACAAAAATGGTTCAAATGGCTCTGAGCACTATGGGACTTAACATCTGTGGTCATCAGTCCCCTAGAACTTAGAACTACTTAAACCTAAGTAACCTAAGGACATCACACACATCCATGCCCGAGGCAGGATTCGAACCTGCGACCGTAGCAGCCGCGCGGTTCCGGACTGCGCGCCTAGAACCGCTAGACCACCACGGCAGGCTTTCCCAGACTGTATTGACATATGCCGTTGAATGTACCTCCACAACTTTGTCATTTTACGACACGTATTTTGGGAGATAGGACGTCATAAACATTGAACTGCATGAAAGGTTGAAATCCGCTAGCGGTATCGGTAAAATGTGTGTATAAATATGTGCGAAATACGTTAAACATACGTAAAATATATGTGACATGCGCGTATAAGAGCAAAGCCAAGGATAAAGAAGTTATAAATACCACGATCGATTTCAACCAAATTTGGTACAAGTATTACATGCTGAAAAGTAATGCTTCCAAACATTTTTATGAAAACTCTTAACGCTTTTGAAACATTATTAACATTCTACATCTGTATTCTTCATTTCTGCATATTTATTTCTGAACATAGTCACCATGACAACGAACACATTTCTCCCAACTGGAGACCAATTTGTTGATACCGTCACTGCAGAAAGTTGGTTTTTGCTGAGCGGGGCCACACCTCACCTCTGCCTACAGCGTCTCAACGCTATCCAAGTGAACCCCTCGAAATTGTTCTTTAAGTTTTGTCAGTAGATTAAAATCGGATGCAGCCAAGCCAGGACTGTGAGGAGGATGATCGATGACAGTGACTCCAAGGCGTCGGATTGTTGCAGATATCGTACACCTTGTGTGTGGTCTGGCATTGTCATGCTGAAGCACAAAGTGCTCCATGTGTGGCTGAAGTCTTCGTATTCGAAACTAGATTACAGCACCCTGTTTGTCACACACTGACGTAGCTATGTTCCTCATCGCCATGTTACACATTACAATTCTGATTCCTCTTGCGGAAGAGGACTACTAATATGTAGTCATGAATAGTAAAAATATATAATGTTAACAACGTTTCTTTAATATAGAAATCTTCAAGATTTTTTATTGAAACATTCGGAAGCATTGCTTTTCAGCACGCCCTGATTCTTACTGCTTGGAAAGAAATACTGTGGCGGGGAGAGCCAGCAACCTCATTTGGGATGATAACACGGACAGAGAAAGGGGAAAGGAGGAAGAGATGGACGTACAGAGATGGGGAAGGAGGAGATGGACATAGATATGGGGAAGGAGGCGATGGACAGACAGAGGAGGAGGGGAAAATGGACAGAGGAAGCGAAGAGGGGGAGATGAAGAGAGAGAGTGATGGAGGAGGCGGATATGGACAGAGGAAGGAAAGATGAGACGGAGAGGAAGAGAGGAGAGGAGATGATGTACTGAGGGAGGTGGCAGGAAGCAGTGGACAGAGATGGGAGAAGGAAATGGGCATCAAAAGGGACATAGAGAGAGGGGAGCAGGAGATAGATTGAGAGAGGGGAGGAAGAGGGGATGGACAGAAATGTGGTGGGGGAATGGACAGATAATGGATCAGAGAGAGTGAGGAGAGGAGGAGATGGACTGAGAGAGAGCGTGGAGGAGATGGACAGAGAGAGAGGAGGAGGAGATAGAGGGGGTGAGGAGGAGAAGGAGGGAAAAGGAACGGATGGACTGAGGGATCGGTTGTCCAGTGATCAAGAGTACTTCAGCGCATTTCTCGTTCCCTGTTAATAAGATTATTGCTTTTTAATTCTGACAACCTTTTGCTTTGTTATTCTTTTACATATTAATTTTTGCATTCCTGTACGATATTGTAGAGTTAACGTTAAAGAGCCACAACACCATGAGCACCTGTGTGACAACTAGTTAGTGCGGATTTTGAACTGAATAAGGAAATGGTTCTGACGTGGATTCGATAAATCTTTGATAGGTTACCGGTGGTAAGTGGCACCAGATTTCATCTCGTATGCCACGCAGTTCGTGTAAGCTATGGGCCGATTGTTTGTGGCCGCGAAGCAACCACCCAATACCGTCTCAGATGTGAGGAGGAGGTGGAGGAGGAGGAGGTTAGTGTTTAACGTATAGTTGACAACGAGGTCATTAGAGACGGAGCACGAGCTCGGATTAGAGAAGGGTAGAGAAGCAAATTTGCTGTGCCCCTTCAAAGAAACCATCCGGGAATTTGCCTTAAGGGATTTAGCGAAATCACAGGAAAACTAAATCAGGATGGACGGACGAAGGTTTGAACCGTCGTCCTTCCGAAAGAGAGTTCAGTGCGCTAACCACTGTGCTACCTCGCTCGTAGTCTCAGATGTGTTTCATCGGGTTCATATCAGGTCAATTTGGTGATCATCAAGACTTGAATATCATACTCCTCAAAGAATTGTAGCGAATTCTGGCCTTGTGAGATGAACAGTTATCATGTTGGAAGAAGCCATCGATGTCGAGGAAGAAGGAATGAAGTTGCTCCGTACCGTCTCACGTTGTCCATCAGCTATCATGGTGTCTTTTATAACTGCCACACGTTCCATGAAAGCCCAGGTGAATATTCCGCCAACGACCATCGACCTGGTGTAACCAGGAACGTGATTCATCAAACCAGGCGACACGTTTCCATTGATCTGCAGTGCATCTGGATCGTCTCATGACGCCTGTAATCGTAACTTACAAAGACGTCGGGGGAACATGGGAACACGGAGAATTCCGCTGCTAACACGCAAGCACGACAATGTTCGTTAAACAGAGGAATCCGAAACACTTTTGCCTCCGTCAGCACTGAATTCTGCGGTCACAGATTGCCGTCTGTCCTCCTTTCTAAAGCAGGCAGTCCTACGGTCTCCCCGTTATGTGATGGAGAGTGGACGTCCAATATGTTGTCATTCATTCATGGTTTCACCGACCGTCAATCACTTTCCATAGATGCTCATGACAGCAGCACGCGATCCGTCGATCATCATCAGCGTTTCCGAGATGCTTGTTCCTAGATGGCAGGCCATAATTATTCACCCCCAAAGTCGCTTATGTCTGTGGGTTTCCCCATTGGCGGCTCGTTTCGTTGCTGCAAACATTTCCCACTCGACTCTGTTCCGCGAATATACTTTCATAAACGTTTCGCGTGACCGCAGTGCCACCAGGCTTCATTCAGTTTCGCGGTAGGCTGTGTTCTTCATGTATTGGCTTGTCATTGTATGTTAAATAATTCTGTAAGTCATGATTTTGTAGTACACGGGTGCCAGAACTATTAACAGATGAGCTAGAGAAAAAAATAGGTGGCGTTCATTTATTTTATTGGCTTAGTTAAGCTTCGACGAGGGATCTGACATGGCCTTGGTACATCGTATACTGGCATAATTTTGAATTTGAACATGTGTCGAATTTTTGTTAATGAAACCAGCAGTCCGAAATTTACTTCAATCGAGTAACGGGAGGAAGATACACCGGGATCGATAAAAAGGTGAAGAACGGGGTGAAAAGCCATTTTGAATCTAAAGCTGAGATACTTACTTGTTTGATTCATGGGAAGCCACGTGTTTATTACTCTATAAATGAAAGTATAGTCACCACCTCAGCGAGAATGATCTTGTGACAGGACACAGCTACATGCCTCTTCTAGGTAGATGCACAGTGCTACCTAGCAGTGTAGGCGACAAAAGTACCGCTGGTGAATCGTCGGGGACAGCCGAGACAGTTAACGATAGTGTGAAAGTTACGGAACACCTTGATTTGTTAGATATGGAAAAATAAGAATGCTCTTACAATAATTATTCCAAAACGTTTTGGGAATGTGAGTATCAACAACAGTCAAGTAATGCATGTTTGACCATCAGCTGCTTTTATTTCAAACCCAAATATCAACCTCTTTCAGTCATGGACCACTTCACGGATGAGGGCTAAAATGGTTTAAGCCACAAAATTATATTTGTCATTACTTAAATAATGTGTGGAGCCTGACATGAATATCAGTACACGACACAGGACTTTTAGACTGTTTACTTCTAAAAGTCCTGTGTCATATACTGATACTTATGACATGCTCTACACATTATTTAAGTAATGACATATGTAATGTGGAGGCTTAAATCATTTTAACCCTCATCAGTGAAGATGGTCCATGACTGAAACCGGTTGATATTTGGGTTTAAAATACACTACAGGCCATTAAAATTGCTACACCACGAAGATGACGTGCTACAGACGCGAAATTTAACCGACAGGAAGAAGATGCTGTGATATGCGAATGATTAGCTTTTCATAGCATTCACACAAGGTTGGCGCTGGTGGCGACACCTACAACGTGCTGACATGAAGAAAGTTTCCAACCGATTTCTCATACACAAATAGCAGTTGACCGGCCTTGCCTGGTGAAACGTTGTTGTGATGCCTCGTGTAAGGAGGAGAAATGCGTACCATCACGTTCCCGACTTTGATAAAGGTCGGATTGTAGCCTATCCCATTGCGGTTTATCGTATCGCGACATTGCTGCTCGCGTTAGTCGAGATCCAATGACTGTTAGCAGAATATGGAATCGGTGGGTTCAGGAGGGTAATACGGAACGCCGTGCTGGGTCCCAACGGCCTTGTATCACTAGCAGTCGAGATGACAGGCATCTTATCCTTGTAACGGGTCGTGCAGCGACGTCTCGATCCCTGAGTCAACAGATGGGGACGTTTGCAAGACGACAACTATTTGCACGAACAGTTCGACGACGTTTGCAGCAGCATGGACTGTCAGCTCGGAGACCACGGCTGCGGTTACCCGTGACGCTGCATCACAGACAGGATCGCCTGCGATGGTGTACTCAAAGACGAACCTGGGTGCACGAATGGCAAAACGTCATTTTTTCGGATGAATCCAGGTTCTGTTTACAGCATCATGATGGTCGCATCCGTGTTTTGCGACATAGCAGTGAACGCACATTGGAAGCGTGTATTCGTCATCGCCATATTGGCGTATCACCCGGCGTGATGGTATGGGGTGCCATTGGTTACACGTCTCAATCACCTCTTGTTCGCACTGACGGCACTTTGAACAGTGAACATTACATTTCAGATGTGTTACGACCCGTGGCTCTACCCTTCATTCGATCCCTGCGAAACCCTACTTTTCAGCAGTATAATGCACGACCACATGTAGCAGGTCCTGTACGGACCTTTCTGGATATAGAAAATGTTCGACTGCTGTCGTGGCCAGCACATTCTCCAGATCTCTCACCAATTGAAAACGTCTGGTCAATGGTGGCCGAGCAGCGGGCTCATCACAATACGCCAGTCACTACTCTTGATGAACTGTGGTATCTTGTTGAAGCTGCATGGGCAGCTGTACCTGTACACGCCATTCAAGCTCTGTTTGGAGGGGCACGGCCAATTTGCTTCTCCACCCTTCCCTAATCCGAGCTTGTGCTCCGTCTAATGACCTCGTAGTCAACGATACGTTAAACACTAACCTCCTCATCCTCCTACACCACCTCCTCACATCTGAGACGTTATTGCGTGGTTGCTTCGCGGCCACAAACCATCGGCCCGTAACTTATACGAACTGCGTGGCATAAGCGATGAAATCTGGCGCCACTTACCACCGGTAACCTATCAAAGACTTATCGAATCCATGTCAGAATCGCTTCTTTATTCAATTCAAAATCTGCACTAACAATGCGTATCAAGGCCGTTATTACGGTCAGAGGTGGTTGTTCTGGGTACTGATTTCTCAGGATCTATGCACCCAAATTGTGTGAAAATGCAATCACATGTCAGTTCTAGTATAATATATTTGTCCAATAAATACCCGTTTATCACCTGCATTTCTTCTTGGTGTAGCAATTTTAATGGCCAGCAGTGTAAAAGCAGCTGATGGTAAAACATGCGTTTTATACAATAATTATTCCGTTGACAATATACATAAACGAACGAAACAGCAATTTCTACAATACTAGGAAGAATATAAGTTCGGGCACACAGAGATGGATATTAAAGTTAGCAGATAAACACACAGAAAATTTATTGTATGTAAGGGATTCGGTTTTATAATGTGCCCGAATAAATTAATCATCACGCGTCAACTACAAAATATAATCTTGCACATTTAAGGAAAAGAAACTGTCGTATATGAGACGGCAAGTGGATTATTTCGAGGAATGGGTATACAGCGCGGATAAATCTTAGCAGTATGATTTTGTGCTAGAGTTACAGTCGAAAAAGTACCAATCAACATTTTGTCGTTGCCAGACGTTTATCTCACAGCGGCTCTCCACTTCTAAGAACAGCGCAGCATACCATAATAATTGTACCGACTCTCTTTTTCTGGGAGTGTACTGCAACTGTGACCACCACGCCAATTGGCTTTGTAAAGAAATAACTCGTGTGCAGGGCGAAAAAGCCAGAGTGAGATCACGATTATAGTCTCAGATAGAACAATAGGCCCCAGAACTGGGTAACATTAGACTCGAAAATGAAAGGAGTTGGGCGTTAAATGTCCCGTACTGCCAAGTACGTGCTGAATGATCGGCAGTGAAAGCGTGTGAGGCACTCACGAGCAGATTTGAGGTGCACACCCCCTGCTGCCTGCTGTATCAGAGGAGCGCCTTGAACACAGACAGTGCCTGAGGCGGGGAATGCCGCGGCTAAATCATCCGCGCCAAGCGGCAGGCGGCAATATGCTGTCGCGAGATTTAGTGTGCGGCCCGTCACCGCGGCAAACAGTGAGTTACGGCGGCGGTCGCAATGAAGAGGAACGCGCGCCGCCACGGATCCTACAGGTGGCCCCGCCCTTCGCGACTTCACTGCCACGTAATGGACTAGCGCTCACACAGTTTGTATCCTAGGTGCCCCGTTTGAGCAGTAAAAGTGTACTTAAATCTAAGCAGGAACTTTCTTATTGGTGGAAGAGTTCGTAGCTTATTCTGGCGGTGCAACCTTCTATTTTTGCTGTTACTTTTACTTTCGGGAGAGACAGAGAGAGAGAGTGAGAGAGAGAGAGAGAGAGAGAGAGAGAGAGAGAGACAGAGGCAGAGAGGGAGTGAACAAACTACAGGGTCGGTTTCCTGAATGGAATCGAGGAGAAAAGGTCCTATGATCCTGTATGGGAACGCATAGTTGCCACGGTAGATGCTGCTGACGAATGGTTCCTCTGACCGGGCGCCGTGAGTTCCTTGTGAGTTGCATCTACATCTACATCTACATCTACATCCATACTCCGCAAGCCACCTGACGGTGTGTGGCGGAGGGTACCTTGAGTACCTGTATCGGTTCTCCCTTTTGTTCCAGTCTCGTATTGTTCGTGGAGAGAAGGATTGTCGGTATGCCTCTTTTTGGGCTCTAATCTCACTGATTTTATCCTCATGGTCTCTTCGCGAGATATATGTAGGAGGGAGAAATATAGTGCTTTACTCCAAGGTGAACGTACGTTCTCGAAACTTCAACAAAAGCCCGTACCGAGCTACTGAGCGTCTCTCCTGCAGAGTCTTACACTGGAGTTTATCTCCGTAACGCTTTCGCAATTACTAAATGATCCTGTAAAGAAGCGCGCTGCTCTCCGTTGGATCTTCTCTGCCTCTTCTATCAACCCTATCTGGTACGGATCCCACACTGCAGAGCAGTATTCAAGCAGTGGGCGAACAAGCGTACTGTAACCTACTTCCTTTGTTTTCGGATTGCATTTCCTTAGGATTCTTCCAATGAATCTCAGTCTGGCATCTGCTTTACCGACAATCAACTTTATATGATCATTCCATTTTAAATCGCTCCTAATGCGTACTCCCAGATAATTTCTGGAATTAACTGCTTCCAGTTGCTGACCTGCTATATTGTAGCTAAATGATAAGTGATTTTTCTTTCTATGTATTCGCAGCACATTACACTTGTCTACCTTGAGATTCAATTGCCATTCCCTGCACCATGCGTCAATTCGCTGCAGATGCTCCTGCATTTCAGTACAATTTTCCATTGTTACAACCTCTCGATATACCACAGCATCATCCGCAAAAAGCCTCAGTGAACTTCCGATATCACCCACTAGGTCATTTATGTATATTGTGAATAGCAACGGTCCTACGACACTCCCCTGCGGCACAACTGAAATCACTCTTACTTCGGAAGACTTCTCTCCATTGAGAATGACATGGTGTGTTCTGTTATCTTGGAACCCTTCACTCGAATCACACAATTCGTCTGATAGTCCATATGCCCTTACTTTGTTAATTAAACGACGGTGGGGGACTGTATCGAACGCCTTGCGTTAGTCAAGAAGCACGCCATCTATTTGGGAACCCGTGTCTGTGGCCCTCTGAGTCTCGTAGACGACGCAATGTACTGTAAGCAGCATAATGGTCCGGTGTTCATGTCGGGAACAAGCCGAGGTGGTGTTTGCGTACGGCTTATCAAAAGATGGAGAGGTAGCCCGGCTATACGAAGCCACGCACCCTCACTGATACCAAGCACATGACACAACATTTAAAGCCATTTATAGGCGTCTGTGTGATCGTGGGTCCTTTCAGACACACGGACGTTCGGGGAGACGACGAACTGTGCGTAAACCAGAAATGGAAGACCGGGCTCTACAGGATATTGAGTCGAGCCCCGGTACAAGCTCCAGGCAAGTGGCTCGTCAACGTGGGTTTTTGAATATAAGTCGGTATTGAGGCAATTTTGAAGTTAGAATTACGAATACTGTTATTTGGTTTTTCGGTAATAAATAAATAAATATGTGTTTCAAAATTTTTGGAAAGCCCCCCATTAAGGGCGTGTAATGTTTTTTTGAAAATAAGTCAGTATTAAAGTAGGCCTACTCCTAATGCATTTTTAAAATTATATCTATGAAAGTAGATATTTCACTTGTTAGCTATAAATAAAAATGTATACTTCAGTGTTTTTGGAAATTCTACCCATGAGGGGGTTAAAGAGGAAATGAAATTTTACATATAAATAGTCCATTGTGAAAGCATTTTTAAAGCTAAATCAAAGAAAATTGGTACTTGACATCTCGGTTACAAGTGAAAATTACGTGTTTCACTGTTTTTGAAAATTGAGCCCCTAAGGGAGTGAAATAGGACCTGACTGATTCACTGGATCATTACCCTCAGTCAAAACTGATAGTACTAGAAATATGACATTTGATGAGAATGTTGCTCTTATGCTGTAGGCATCGTTTAAGAACTGATTCTTTGAAATTACAATTCTAAGGGCTGAAATATTGGATGAAAGGCTCTTCGAAAATGTGTCGCAATTAAAGCAATTTTGAAGCTGGAACAAGAAAACTGGGTGTAAGTTTTATTGAAAATAAATCGTTATTAAAGAACTACTAAAGCATTTTTAAAGCTACATTAATAAAAACTGGTATTTGACCACTTCGTTGGAATTTAACAGTATGCGTTTCAGAGTTTTTGGAAATTCAACTCCAAAGGGGATGAAATAGTGGACGAAAACAAAATCCTAGGCTTCAAACTACCGGAATCGCTTCTGGTCATAAGTTCATTCGGAAAAGGCTAAGATTCTATGGCCTTAATTAGCGTGAGAAATTTTAAAGGTGTTGCAGTTTGTGAACAAGATAAAAATTCATTAAAAAAACAAACTTTAAAAAATCTGTGCAGATCACACAGCGTACACGAGCGAAGCAGTGGGCACTAAGTTGGTCGTTTATATATTCTGAAATATGTGTACAGACTTCATATCAAGTGAAGTAACAAATGGCAAAATATTTTACGTACAAACCACTTATTAATGGGTTACTAGACCCTTTACCTTACAGTAGAGAATCTTACAAAATGTTCAAAATGGTTTCCAACCTATTCTCCCCACCACTGGATATTTAAGACTACGAATCATTGCACCTTTTGTAAAACACCGTTCGTTGAAAACCATTTCGTAGACATCTACAACACATTTCTGAAAGATACCCCCATTGTACTGCAGTAAGGAGCAATTTAATTTTCAAGTCAAGAAACGAAACGCATCTGGATAACTATTCAAATGCGACGGAACACATATTTCAAAAGTTGGTTCTGGAGTGATTCGGACCTCTCTCGTAACTGAACAACGCGATAACTCATACGTTTTGAGGTACCTCGTCCAGAAGAGCTGGAAGATTGTGTACCTGTAAATATTAGTTCCAGGACGACGTGGTGAAATAGAAGACTCTTCACAAATGTCACCTTCAAAACCAGGATACAGATAGACCCTCAACTGTTAGGCTGTACGACCTGAATTCTCTTTTCCTCACTATTGTGGTTGTGGTTGTTTGTTGTACTACCTTTCCAGACCTTTGCTTCATCTGTAAACTGCACGACGGAGACGAACAATGAGAGAACAATAGTAGAGGTGAACGTGTTGCAGGTAATCATTAGGTAAGAGACAATGTACTTAATAAGCATATTCACGCATTACATTTCCTAACTCTACATTCTTTGGCAGATATCTTGCACTGCTACACAGATCATGCACGGTACAGTCTTCCACCTCTAGTGTACGGACGAAATGGTTCAAATGGCTCTGAGCACTATGGGACTCAACATCTGAGGTCATCAGTCCCCTAGAACTTAGGACTACTTAAACCTAACTAACCTAAGCACATCACACACATCCATGCCCGAGGCAGGATTCGAACCTGCGACCGTAGCGGTCACGCGGTTCCAGACTGAAGTGCCTAGAACCGCACGGCCACACCGGCCGGCTGTACGGACGAGTTTTCGTCTTTCTCTCTCCACGGTTCACGGTGTTGGCTACTTTTCTTCGTAGATCATATGAGAACAATAAACAGAATTTGGTAATTAGTATGTCTTTAATTTGAGAAGGCTCTTCTACAAATGTAAGATGCCTTTAGCCCGGTTCCAGCAGCACGACCATTCATGTAAATGATAACTTCCTGCTCGCATAAACTGTAACTCATCGTTAATTCAACATGTGTATTTGCACTGCAGCATTACTAAAGTATAGTGCACACAGTTACTTGATTTGTGTCATCCATCGGGTGAAATGTTTTTGACAGATAGGATTGTCACAAAGAGGTTAAATACCATGCTTTCCTTGGTGAACACATCATTCGATACGAGCAACAGAGAACTCGTTTTCCCCAGTAATGTAGCTAATATACTCGTGTGTACACCGATTAGTACAATTTCTTAGGTAAAAGTTTTGCATGCAGCCTGTAAACCAGACAATAATAGACATAAGATTATGTAACAATTCTTACGTGTATTAATACGTACAACGCGTCCTGAGAGATTAGACGTGTACCTCAGTGCCACCATGTAGATACTCATTTCTCAAGACCCTCAAGTATACTGTAACGTGCAGAGAGTGAAATGAGCAAGACCCGCATTTAATCCGCGTGCTGCTCAAGAGTCGTTGGTCGTGTACACCGGTTGGTTAGTTGGTCTGTGGGATTGAAGGGACCAGACTACTAGGGCCATCGGTCCCTTTTTCCATGAACTTGAAACACCCACAAAGAACAAAAACAAACAAAGGAGATGACAAAAGACGACACAGAACAAGAAAGACACAGAAACCAGACAAAAGGAATTAAAATCACACAGAGTGTGACAATTGTTGGCCGACCAGGTGGTTCCCGCAACAATGTGGAGATATATCGGATTGGTTTCCATACCTCGCTTCACATACGCAGTAAACGAACAGCGAAAGGAAATGATCACATGGCATTATTGACTGGGAGACCCTGTCTGGAGTTGTTTGGCCACCTAGTGCAAGTCGTCTTATTTGGAGCCACTTTGGTGATTCGCGTATCGACGAAAATGAGATGAAATGATTAGGACAACACGCACAGTCATCGAACGAAGAAAATTTCCGACTCGGTCGGTAATGGAGCCTAGGACTCCGCGATCTAGAGGCAGCGACGTTAATCACGTATCCGTTTGTTTTATTTTAATTTTACTCCGTAACAGATATCTACCTTGAATTTTTCGGACCCGAAGATCGACGTCTTGTCGATTTTTGTCTTTTCTTTCTACCCATTTAATTATCCTTTTTCTTTTGCACTTCCGTGGCGATGATCGACATATCCCAGACGTGTTCGATGAGCGACATATCAGGCTAACGTGCTGGCCAGGGAAGCTGTGGTACCCGTCGTTCTCCGGAGAAGGGTTCCACATCCCTCGTCATATGCGGCCGGTCTTTGTCCTGTTGAAACATAGCATATGGAACCCCCTGCACGAGGGGCAGTGCCTCGGGCGGTAAAACCCCCTAATGTAACGGTAACTGTTCAGATTGCCCTCAAAAGATACGAGAAGAGACCGCGTATTGGCAATGGCGCCCCAGACCATCACACTTTGTGATTGTCCACTATGCCGCTCAACAATACTATCTGCCCGGCTGCGTTCACCACACCGGCGTTGAACACGTATACGTCCAACACTGTAGGGCAAGTTGAAGTGTGACTCGTCCTAAAACACTACAGTTTGCACGCCATTCTCGACGTTTACGTGACCATATGCAATCTGCGTCGCTGGTGGCTTCTGGAAGCCGACGAAATGGTATGCTTGCCACTAGCGTAGCCTGCAGAGGACGGCGTCGAACCGTCGACGTACGCGCGTCCAGACCCGCTGCAGTGCTCCAATGTCGCGGCAACACTGTGGACGAAGCTGTTCTGTCCGTTACGGCCAAGTGGACAAGATGGCAGTAATCTCTCGCTATGGTCATATTGTGTCGTCCAGTAGCCTGTCGGCGCTGTGTGCGGCCCTCTTTTCTATACTGGTTACACAAAGGGCTCACTGTTGAAGCAGCGTGCCCTGTATCAGCCACAGTGTCACAGAACGACATAACCGCCTCCCGAAGACTAATCATTCCCCCCCTTCCGAATGCACTCACTTGCTGACATTCCACCCTGTGATATGGGCAAGGCATAGTGGCAGCTGGCTGCATGTCTCCACGTAGTACGACGGCTCCGCACCGACTGATCTTTTCGTAATATTGCTCTTTCCAGTCACACATAAGAGGGCGCTGTTTGGTGTATCGCCACCTTTCTACCATTTAAGTCACTTATTATTGTTCCGCTGTTCTACATGTCACCTTATCGTGACATGTTTACAGATCATTGCTGTGTTTCAGTTTTTGCAAACGGTAGTATAACCTTCATCACGTCCTATGGACTTACGCCAGCGTTGTGTAAAAGCAGGTATTTCCTGTTGGTAAAAAACCTTGTCCTATGGTCGAAGCCATGATTCCGGTGCATGAATTGCGCCATCATAATCTTCAAAATGTGTTGCAACTAGAGAATCATTAAGTGCCCCCATCGTGCACATTTTGTGAATGACCTCCTTCAGGATAACGACACCGCTCAACTAGAGTGGCTCGCATGTTCTCCAGACATGAACCCTATCGAACATGCCTGGAAAAGATTGAAACGGGCTGTTCATGGACGACGTGGTCCACCAACCACTCTAACGAATCTACGCCGAATTGCCGTTGAGGGGTGGGACAATCTAGACCAACAGTGCCTTGATGAACTTGTGGATATAATGCCAGGACGAATACACGTATGCATCAATGCAAGAGGACGTGCTACTGGGTATTAGAGGTACCGGTGTGTACAGAAATCTGGACCACCATCTCTGAAGGTCTCGCTGTATGGTGGTACAAAATGCAATGTGTGGTTTTCATGAGCAATAAAAAGGGCGGAAATGTTTATGTTGATCTCTATTCCAATTTTCTGTACGGGTTCAGGAACTCTCAGAACCGAGGTGATGCAAAACTATTCTCGATGTGTGTAAATGTTCTATACGGTTTCTTTTTCGGCACCCAAGAATTCAAATGCATCAGGTTGCTCGTAACGAGAGTGTTGCGGAGGACGACATTTCGATTGTTAATTATGGCTATGCCATCTGTCGGAATTGTTTGAAACTATACGCACATGTAGAAGAAAGATCAGATTTCAAAATCCTAAAAAGAGGTTTTACTGTAAAAAAATTTTCAGTCATTGTTTACAAGAATGTACAGGTACAAAGGTAGTCACGACGTTCCAGGTATCACCTTGAAAAAATATCAGCTGCGACTATGAAAACTGATGATGGTGTTTGACGTTCTCTGCATATTCGTTCTTCAATGCAACAAATTTTTTCCAGTGATGAGTGACTTGATGGAAACCATCTTTTATAAGTCTGCTGTCATCTCGACATCATGCTGGAAATCTCTGCCACGCACTGGGTGTCATGGCAGGAGAACACGGCGGTGAGGCAATATTTATTGGTACAAAATTTCAATACGTGTGACTGTGTCTTGTGTTTAAAGAGCTGGGACGTTGTCGTGCGGTAAAAATACCTCATAGGTCAACTTCCCCTGGATAATTGTCTTTACAGCCTCTCGTAATCTCAATAAGAGATTACGGTTATATGTTACTGTTACGGATTTGCACCAAACAGTCGTTATTTTTGAGTGCCACACCATGACAGTCCCAAATAGCATCCAATATCACCTTCTAGAATGATGATAAGGTCTTCGTCTATTTCGGCGGTCGTGAACCCACATGTTTAAATGGGTTGCTTTGATTCTATATCTCTGGGTCATAGTGATACTGTCAGCACTTGTCTATTGGTGAGTTGGCGACTTAGCCGGCCGCAGTGGCCGAGCGGTTCTAGGCGCTTCAGTCCGTAACCGCGCTGCTGCTACGGTTGCAGGTTCGAATCCTGCCTTGGGCACGGATGTATGTGATGTCCTTACTTTAGTTAGGTTTAAGTAGTTCTAAGTCTAGGGGACTGATGACCTCAGATGTTAAGTCCCATAGTGCTTAGAGCCATTTGTACTAATAGACGACTTAAGAGTAATGTAGGTTGGCTTTACGGACCTGCAACATTTCCGACGCTGTCTTGCTTCAGTGGCAACTTTCGCAGTTCTCAAAATGATGCTGATAATTGGTTTTCAGTTTTTCCAATATCACTTCACTTGTGATACGTCGATCTTCCATCATCACAGCCTCCACATCGCTTGCAATTCCCGTTCGTCACAGAGAGATGGTCTGTCACTTCGTTCTTCGTTTTACAGACTGACTTCACCACACTGGATGCGCCTGCGCCACCATATAACGGCGCCGAACGCTTCCACCACTTCGACATGGAATTTCGCAGTGTTATTATCCTGCAAATTCAATAAACGAGTTACCGCAGGTTTGTCCACTTTATAGATGAGCTGCGCCGTCTACCTTTGGCTCCTCTAGCGGCGTGTTACGGTACCGTGGTGTGGGCATGTCAACATGTACCACAACTACAGATATGTGACAGCAAACCAACAATAAATTTAAAACGCATCTGTGGCAGACGTTTCGAGAGCGATATCAAGTAACCGGCATTATGTGCACGGTCCACTCTCATTAATGTGACCACTGCCTGTGTTCGAATTCAGTGAGCGATAACCACTCCCAAAAGCGAGCGGCAGCACTACCAGTGGCGGGTGTATAAAGTGTGTAGGGGGAATTCGGAAAACAGTACAGTATTTGTCGTAATGCGGAAACGCAGCGATTTATCTGAAGTCCAAAATGGCTAAGTCTGTAAACTGTTCTCGTGCGAGCCGGCCGAGTTGGCCGAGCGGTTCTAGGCGCTTCAGTCTGCAACCGCGCGACCGCTACGGTCGCAGGTTCGAATCCTGCCTCGGGCATAGATGTGTGTCATGTCCTTAGGTTGGTTAGGTTTAAGTAGTTCTAAGTTCTAGGGGACTGATGACCTCAGAAGTTAAGTCCCATAGTGCTCAGAGCCATATGAACCATATGTTCTCGTGACGTCGTGGTTTAAGTACACGGCGCTTGGAAAAATGGCGCTATCGAAAACGGGCACCGAGGCAACTGAGGTGCTTACGGGCCATTAATGACATGGGTAAACGATGGCTGCGCAGGTGTGTACTGGCGAACAGACGTGCACCTGTTGAGCAACTGACCACCCAAATGAACCAACGGGTTACCAACAGTGTCCCCTCAACAACCCTTCAGTGAACGTTAAAGCGTGTGGAACTCTGCAACAGGCGCCTGTTTCACGCACCCATACTGGTTACTGGCTGGAATTTGCACAACAGTACACAAGTGGATGTCCATTGAGTGGCGACAGGTGGCTTTTAAAGATTAATCATTTTTTACGCTCCATCTGACAGATGACAGTTGGTGTGTGCGGCGTGAAACGTCTGAAAGCAAAGGGATCCATGTCAGTGAAGTGAGTATGGTCTGGGGAATGTTTTACTGCAATTCCCTGGATTATCTCGTCATTTTGCAAGGCAAAATGAATAAACCCAGGAATTCATCTATGCTTCGGGACCACGCCCACCCCTAAAAGTAGTTTGTTTTTCCTCGGCGCGATACCATGTAACAGCCGGGACCTTGCAACGTTCCACAGCTTGCTGTGTACGTGCATGGACCGACGAGCTCCAGGAAGAGTTAACCGTACTCCTTTGGCCAGCGAACTTCCCAGATTTACACTGAATCAAGAATTTATGGGACCACTTCGAGAGGGCTGTTCGCGTCACGGATCGTCAACCGAGAAACCTAGCGCAGCTGACAACGACGCTGAAGTCGGAATGACTCAACATCTCTGTCAGTACCTTTCTAAACCTCAATGACTCTCTTTCTGCACGTGTCGCAGCGGTCCGCGTCGCAAAAGATGGTTACACATAGTTCTTATTGACAAATTCAGCTTGTGCGGGTGGCATATTGGCATTGCATTTCCAACAACAACTTACAGCTAATGCGAACACCCGTTTGTTAGCATTATACGGACAGAGGCATGTTAGATGTGAAATGCAATGCTTCTGATGATTTCATGCACAGGAAGCTTATTTAATACTTCATAGCGGCCTAGGTGAGGTGAACATGTCTGCATTATTAAGGTGGTTGAAGCAGAAAGCTGAGGCACTGCCAACTATATGAAAGAGTAGGAAATTCACGAGAAACGGAAAGAAAAAGAGAAATTGTTGTGTCTTAGTTTTAAGTAACTGGTATTTTATTTTACAATAAGAAGTATGCCGTTATATGATAAGCTGTAGCAAAGAATGTAAGAGTCATAATAACGCTAATAATACACTGTTACTTAGGTACTTCACAGAGTAAGTTACACATGCCTTCCCAAAATAAGCGCAATGCGCAACAAGAGTAGCGCATTATCAGAACAGAACACATGTTTCAAGTTTCTTGCACATACAGTTCAGCTCCGGTGTGGATAAAAGGTGTACACAGTGTGCAAGTCAAATGGCGCAGCAACTGCACAAGTATTCCAAAGTGATGAAACGATTCTTGTGGGCAGTACATCTAAATTGCACGTAGATTCACAGTGAAATGCTGCTGGTATTCGTATATGGAATGTCGGATCCAGCCGTAACTAAATTGTGTTAACTATTTGACCAAGGCCACACAGACGCTTGTGATGCAGACCGGGAAGGGAGGCCTTCCACGTCGACCACAAACGACAATGTGAAGGCAGTCGAGGAAGTATTTCGCAGCAATCTCAGATTTTCCGACTATTAGGACGTCCTCGAATGGCTTCATCACCAAGGTGCAGATTTCTATCGAGCAACTGAACAGAAGATAGACGATCACACCGTAGTTTACAGAGACTTGGTAACTTTGTCGAATTATAGTGTCATGTATCTGTATGACGTTTGAAGTGTAGTGCACCATCCAATGAAAGTCACTTCTCCTGCCATAATAATATGTAACTTACTTTTTGAACTCACGTCGTACATGTGTTTTGTTATACGTCCACTTCGTGTGTGGACTATTTTCGATATTACAGCTTTAAAGAAAAGGTATTTTTGTGTACGTGTACATCAAATAAAGGAACTAAAAACATTCCATCAGAAGAGGCTATGCTTTTTGCATTTTGAGGGTTCCATTGTTGTGAGATGAAATACGTTAATAATTTTTATAACAGCTACGTATCACTATCTGGATAACGTATTTTTAGACATTTGGCAGTTTTAGTTGGTTGGCAACTGAAACATATCGAAATCTAATCAATGTTTCTAAGGAGCCTGTTCCTTCCTATGAAGCTATAGAGAAAATGGTGGCTAAATTTCTGGTGCCGCATTCCGCGGAATTTGTATCCCCGCCAGAGGTCATGGGACGTCGATGACCCCTAGAGGTCTCAGCATCATCGCGCCGTAAGCTTTGGTGGCGCCCCCCCCCCCCCCCCCCCCTGGCCTGCATTAGTGTGAGGGCGCCACAGTGGAACACGTGGTTCCAGCGACCAATAGTGGCGCCCCCGATAGAGTATTTAAGCGCCTGTCTCTCGCGTAGCCAGCCTTGACCGTTTCAGAAGGTCGTCGCCCCCGTCCTGATCCTCGCATCGACCCTCCCCTGAAATGAGTCCATGATTATTCCCGTGTCGACTGGAATGCCTACCGGGATACCCTCTCTACCCACGTCGATAGCCATCCCCTCACCTACCACCACCCTGATGATGTTACCCATGCCGCCTCCTTTCTCCAGCAGAACTTGTCTGAGGCTGTGGAGGCCCACGTCCCTACCGTCGTCATCCACCAGCACCATCCCACTTTACCCCCACAGGCTGTCCTCCTCCTCTGTGAATCCCACTGTCTCAACCATGCCTTCCTTCACACTCATGACCCAGACACACTACGACGCCACCGGCAACTACAACGACACGTCAGAAACTTGCTCGTAGCTAGGAAACGCCGGGACTGGCGACAGACATGCACCCGTCTTAATGCTACACTTCCTATCAACTCGTCAAGTACTGGTCTGCATTCCGCCGTCTTACCGGTTCTAGCCCCCCCCTTCCTACTACCCTCTCCTTCATGATGACCAACCCTTCCCTGATTACCTTAGTAAGGCCAATCACTTTGCCTCCTACCTTTCCAATACCTTTACCCTCCCTGACGATCCCCAGTTCGATTACTCCCTCTTCCTGGATGTACACAATCGTACTGACACCTCTGTCCCTCCACTCGCTCCTGGCTTCCAGTACTTGGACAACATTACACACAATGAACTCAATGCCCCCATCATCACTCTGGATATCATCCTTACACTCCACACAAAACGCAACACCGCTCCTGGTCATGATCGTGTTACCTATCGCCACCTCCGTGAAGCTCCCGCCTCCTTCTTTTCCACCCTGGCCAGACTATATAATGTGGTCTTGGCCACTGGCTACCACTCCGACCTGTGGAAAACCTCCCGTGTCCTGATGTTACTAAAAACCGACAAACTGCCGTCTGATGCCTCCTCCTACCGTCCCATCAGCCTTACCTCCGTCTTCAGCAAGGTCCTGGAATCCCTCCTTACCTGACGCATCCACCAGCATCTCCGCCAGCACCGCCTCCTTCCCGCTGCTCAGTGTGGCTTCCGACCGTCCTTGTCTGCTTCTCCTTCACCTCACTCATCTGGTCTCCTAACAGCTCAACGCCCGTCGGTCCGTCATCTTCCTCTCCCTCTACCTTGATCATGCTTACGACCGCTTATGGCATTCTGGTCTCCTCTTCAAGCTCAAAACCTTCGCCCTTCCTATCAACTACGTCTGTCTCATCGGGTCCTGTCTTTCCCAACGTCCTTCCTGTGTCACCATCCATAACACGGATTCCTACACCTTCTACCCCTCCGCCAGTGTGCCCCAAGGTTCTGTCCTCTCCCGCCTTCTCTACGTTCAGTATACGGCGGACGTGCCGCCGTCTCCACCCCCCCCCCCCCCCCCCCGTCTACCTTCTCCAGTATGCCGATGACACCGTCTTCTTTGTCCCCACCCTGCAACGCTCCCAACACCTTCTCTAATCCCATCCTGACTGGTTCACCACTTGGTGCAACCAGTGGTTAGTCAAGGTCAATCCTTCCAAGACCCAGGCGATCATTGTAGGCAAAACCATCCCTTCCTTCCGTCTCCTCGACTTCTATATCACCATTTATGGCCGTCTTATCACCCTCACCCCCACTCTCAAGTACCTTGGCGTCACCATTGACCATCGCCTCTCCTGGACCCCCCATCTCTGGACAATCCAAGCCAAGGCACGTTCCTGCCTCTGTCTCCTCAAGCTCCTTCCTGGCCATATATGGGGTCTGGACCCCTGCACCATCCTCCACATCTATAAATCCCTCATCCGCCCTATCCTCTGCTATGCCCACCCTGCATGGATCTCCGCCCCTCCTACCTCTTACAAATCCCTTCAAATCCTAGAACGCCATGCGCTCCGCCTCGCCTACTGCATCCATCTCCCCTCCCCCACACAGATTCTGTATGACCTTATTCTGTTCCCGCACCTCCTCCTTTTCCTCAAACGGATACGGATCCTCTACACCTGCCGTAAACTTCATCCCCCTCACCCGCTTGTCTTTCCCATCCTCTCTCAACCCTGTTTGCTGCTGTGCCTGTATTCCCATGTCCCACCTGCTCTCCATCTCTCCACTGTCTATACCCTCACACGAGGTGGCTTCCACCAACTCCCCCTCCCCGATGACGCCCTCATCCCCTCCATCTACCCCTCCTACCAACTTTGAACCTCCCCTTCCACACCCCGTGTTTTTTTCTTAGGGCACCCTCCCTCCCCTCTATCCCTCCACCCTTCCTCCCCCTCCTCCCAGGCTTCCCCTCTCCCCCGTACCTTCTATTCTCCCCATCTCCTCTTCCACTGGCATCTAAACCCTCCTCTCTCCCTCCTCCAACACCTTTTCCCCTTTTGGCAGGTCCCCAGACTCGTACACGTCAAGTGAACATTCGCGCGCCAGAGATCATCGCCATCGGTTCTTTGTGTGTGCCGTCGTGTTTCCACCGCCCACGCTCCATCGTTCACGTGTGACATTGCAGTCATCAGTTTTCGTGTACAAGTGCTGAACGGTTTTTATTTTTCTACACCTGTGAACGGCTCCGTGTTTTTTACTCATGTGTCTAATGTTTTTTTGTCCACCATTATGTTTTGTTTTTCTGTGTCTTCCTTGTTTCTATTTGTACTATCTGTGGCCGAAAAGTGGCGAAATATTGCCGCTGCCGGCTCACCTTTTGTGTAAGGTGTTGAAATAACAATAAAGAAAAAAAAACACTCAGCCAGCTAGTCTAACTTTGCGTACGTCTCTGGACACATCGCCTCGCCTTAGACAGCTTATTTACTTTCTTGTTCTGTGTACGAGCGGACGTGCTTGTTAGGTTTTCTTGTGACTCCGTTGTTTCGATCTTGTTATTGTTCGTTCTGTCCTTCATTGGTCGTGTTAGTCCTCTCCCGTTGTGTTGTTGTTCGCGGGTCCCGCCGCGCTTTCCGTCACTTCAACCCCGCGGTTACAACAAAATTCTTTCGGACGACCCGTATGAACGGTATCCTAAAACTGAGAAAGAGAGCCATTGGCCATTAAAGCAGTATGAAGTAATGAATAGATGCATTTTAGGCGGAGAAATAACCATGGGTGTACTTGTGCAAGATGGGAGCCATATTTGTCTAATGCTCAGAAATGTACAGAAGTAATTTCACAGCTAAGACTGAAATGTCTTAGGAGCTGTTCTACTCGTTTTTCCAACTATCTTACTCCGAATGAGACGTGAGTCGACCACTTGTCGTCAGAAGCGAGAAATCAGTCAAAGCAGTAGCATGAACTCGGAAACGGCTGGTCCCGGCGGAGGTTCGAGTCCCCCCTCGGGTATGGATGTGTGTGTTTGTCCTTAGGATAATTTCGGTTAAGTAGTGTGTAAGCTTAGGGACTGATTACCTTAGCAGTTAAGTACCATAAGATTTCACACACGTTTTTTTGAACCCAGAAACTCTGGGCCAAAAACGGCGACTTTGATTCATTCTGCAGGAAAAATTATGGTCAATGATTTCTACAATACTAAAGCGATTGATCTTACGGATTACGTCTGAAATTACTAAACAATAACTATTGAATGCTGCGTAGATCTTCCGAAACAGGATGAAACATTAGAGAGAGGAGTCGTGAATTTCAAAAGAAAAATAAATCATATTTCTTCAGAACACTACAGCCACCTACAAAGGTTTGATTGCCAGTAGGAAAACTGTAGGATTTGAAATAAGATTTTTGACAGATGCACACTATTCACCCACAACTTTACTTCCATTTCTTCTAACAATTACATAAATCTGACGTCGTAAAACGTTCTCATTTTAAATAAAGTACGTATTTTGCAGGTTTTCCACGAACGTACGTCGGTGTTTGAGTCTACTCTCCATGAAAAGCTTAGATAAAATATATGGACCAGAAATAGACCTCCTTGAAACAAAATAGAACTTTTTGACCCAAATGGAACTCAAAAATACTTCAAATGGCTCTGAGCACTATGGGACTTAATAACTTCTGAGGTCATCAGTCCCCTAGAACTTAGAACTACTTAAACCTAACTAACCTAATGACATCATCAGGATTCGAACCTGCGACCGTAGCGGTCATGTGGTTCCAGACTGTAGCGCCTAGAACCGCTCTGCCACCCAAACCGACGCAGTGCAACACTACACTTGTTTCGCCATCTGTGGTTATGAGTAAAATTCCAATTATGGATGTATGGAATGAGCATCTCGAACACTGAAACCATATTCTCCTGTAATATTATAATACCATTAATTCACAGTACAATCTCTGGACGTTGTTTGAAAGGAACGTAAGAGGTAACGGGGATGTAGAGAAATCATTTGATCGACTGTGTTGCAAGAACAAGGAAAAATTTCTGATTTAAATGACTTTGACGTAAGTCATATTGTTATTCTCCTGGTGCTCGAAATGAGAACCACGGAAATAGGCAAGCTCGTCTGATGCCCACGTGCTGCCTTCATTAGCATCGATCGGGCGTGGGCGAATAACGGCGGAACCGTCAGTAAAGAACCGAGTGATGGACGTCCATGCCTCAGCCACCCTTCCCTCTATCATTATTGTTGTTATGGCTTTTAAGAGCGAGACATTACACAGAGCAACATTTACCGTAATTTCTAATAAACCTAATGCATTCACTATTAAGTGCTAAACTAGATATCGTTAGTTGTGATTATTAAATAGATTATTACTTTCAAGCTAAACATATACCACAGATATGTGCACACGCAAAAGCCCTTTCTTCCTCTCAGATTTTCCCACACTTGTCGACTCGTTGAAAGTACACTTCCTCAACGTATACTGTTTCTTCGCTAACGGGCATCTTAATTTGCGGCAAGTCTTACAAGTGCCAGTCTGAATGTATCATGAACATACACAAACCAGTCACATTAATGCGAACATCGCCTATGTTTGGCGACAACGTGCAATAACCACTCAGAGTTGGCAGGTGACAGCGCTAGCAATGGAAGGTATATAAAACAAGTCGGGGGGGGGGGGGTAATGCGGAAACGGAGCGGTTTATCTGACGTCCAGAAGAGCATGATCATTTGCTTTCGGATCAAGGTCGGTTTGAAGCATTTCCGAAACAGTTAAGTTCGTAAATTGTTCTCGTGCCGCCATGATTGAAGTATACTGTGCATGGTAAAATGTCGCATTCCAAAACCGGCACCAAGGCAACAGTGGTGCACGACGGGCCACAGATGACACGGGTGAACAATGACTGTGTACGGGTGTATTGACGTGCAGCTGTTGAGCAACTGACCGCCGAGATAAACTAAAGGGCTATCAACAGTGTCTCCTCAATCACCGTTCAGTGAACGTTGCTTTGTAAGGCCCTCCGCAGCAGGCGTCTGATTCATGCATCAACATCACAACTGGACGTCCACTGAGTGACGACATGTGACCTTTCAGATGAATCACGTTTTAGGTTCCATTGGACAGATGGCCGTTGGCGTGCACGGCGCTGCATCAGTCGTCGGAAGGGTGCAAGCTGGAGAAGGGAGCATGATGGTATCTGGAATGTTTTCGTGGCATTTCTTGCGTGAGCTCGCCGTTGTGGAACGCACAGCAGATCAACAAAAGTATGAATCTGCCCTTGGGGACAATGTACACCGCTACATGCAGTTCGTTTCCTCCTCGTCACGACAGTATCTACCAGCATGACAATGAAAAGTGTAATACAACTCCAGTGTACGTTCGATGTTCGAAGGGCACCAGTATGAGATTACCGTATTCTCCCGGCCACCAAACTCCTAGGATTTAAACCAAATCGAGATTCTGTGGGACCATCTCGATTGACTGTTCGCGCCATGGATTCTCAACTGAGAAACATAGCACAGCTGGTAACCGCGGTGGAGTCAGCTTGTCTCCACATCCATACCGGTGCCTTCCAGAACCTCACTGACTCTCTGCAGCGTTAGAAGCTGCAAAAGACGGGTATTCAGGATATTGGCAGGTGGTCAAAATAATGCAACTTGACCGTGTATATAACACATGTGTAACTATACAATTCTATTGTGACAAGACTTTCTGAATATAATTTGTTTACTGGCAGTGCATCTTCGTCTACATTTCGTTGCCTACTACAGATCACGATTAAACGATTTAGGCAGCCAAACAGGACGCTGTTGATATCTGATTTCGTTATCTATTTCGCACACAGACGAAGAGTATCAAGGCAGATGGTTTTGAGGAGCTTCCAAAATGCCGACAATTAATAACAATTTTGGCAATCCTCGTCCTAACAGATCTTGAATATTCCTTTTTGTCAAACCAATGACGCGTCGGCAGTGAGAGATACATTTAGACTTACGGTCGCACTCAGGTTTGGGAAGATGCTTACCACTACTCCAATCATATCGAGCTAGGCGGCACAATTGTGAGACATTGGACCAGTGTTTAAGAGAACGCCGTTCGAATCCACGACCTGTCATCTTGATTTAGGTTCATATGGTTTGCCTAAAGCCGTTAAAGCATATGCCATAAATGGTCCTTTGAAAACAACGCGGGCGACTTTCTTCCACATCCTTTCCAAATATGACTTCCAGCTCCATTTTTAATTACCCACTTGTCGACGGGACGTTAAGCTGTAATCGTTCTTCCTTGCGTTGTTCGTTTCTATCCTTGCGTCACAGAAACCCAAGTTAATCTGTACCTAAAATGCTTCTTGGTACCCTTGTTCCAACATCAACTATTTCTTTCTCCAACGTGTATTTTTTTTCTATCGTGATCCAAACTACTCCCAATTTATATAGAAAATGTACTCACAGTACTGAATATGAGCCACCATCAGCTATGCAGAGTGAGTCACTAATTATTGCCACCTACAATAACTCCGAAAGTATCACAGTAGCTGAAAAGTTTGTAGGACAAAAGTTCCCTGGGACAACGGGGGTTATAATAGGACGTAGGTTTTTTTTTTTTTTTTTTTTTTTTTTTTGCTAGGTGGGGTCGCGTCAGAGATATGAAGGTCGACTTCCGTTTTGGTATTTATTTTCTGATAACGGCTATCGAGACGAATCCAATGATGTGTAACAGTAAGGTCTTTGAAGGTATACGAAGGTCAAAAAGGTGGCATGAACATCCATTTACAGAAGGTGTTCGAAGTATTAACCATTTGTATCAATGCATTGCTGTGCTGCAATATGCTTATCATGAATTGAAGGGTATTCCTTATCACTTCGGCACTTATCGGTTTCAGACCCGAATCCCACAGATTTCTTGTTGGGGCTGCAGATGAGTGTTCGGCGTTAAGAGCTCGTTTAGTCACAGAACTGACTGGGTTAGGGAAGATCGAAATAGCTGATGCTTTAATTGCGGCTATTTGTCGTTCTCAGTGTCCCCTTCATCAAGGTCCAAGGTAACTAATTACACCGAGTCATGTATTTACACTTACAACGCAAGACACTGAAAGGAATATGCCACATTAAGGAGATCGCATTACTTGTCCAACAGGCTTTTTTCAGGCACGTCTACAGCCATCCGCGCCTCAGAGAGAACTAAAACCTCCTTCAAACTCTTGAAAGCAACATGACACTCGGCAACGCAGCTGATGACGCAGAACAATTTTTGGGAAGTGTTTATTATAACATCGTTTACTGCGGTGGATCGCTGTACGAGGTAATCGTTGTGTGTAGCTGTGCTGACTGAAGGAAATCATCTGGTCCATGGGTGTGTCGGATTATTCTGCTGCCACGTCTGTAGCTTGCCTGGCCAGCAGGTAGACCAAGGTGACTGCGGCGGGATAATGTTCTGCTCGATACCACCTTTCAACATCAAACGGGAACTCACACTTATTTGCTGATCTGCTGTCCCTGCACCCTAAAGACATCAGACTACTACTTTCGGTAGTTGTTACTGAAAACTTCACTTGGTAACAATGAGACAGTGGGAGAGTTACTGGGCGTGAGAGGCTGTATTGAGATAAATTAGAGTCGCGCGGGATTAGCCTAGCGGTCTAGGGCGCTGTAGTCATGGACTGAGCGGCTGATCCCGGTGGAGGTTGGAATCCTCCCTCGGGCATGGTTGTGTGTGTTTGTCCTTAGGATAATTTAGGTTAAGTAGTGTGTAAGCTTAGGGACTGATGACCTTAGCAGTTAAGTCCCACAAGATTTCGCACACATCTTTTTGAGATAAATTAGACATACGTTTTGCAATAAGACACACGAATGGGAAGTATCTCTGCTACAAGTTTTTTAACATGTACTCTCTAATTTGAGAGATTTGGCACGAAGACTCCTTGTCGTAGCGCAAGGAATAATATATGAAATCACAAAACATACGGTAAGCGATAATACGTCCAGTCTCTACAGAGAGTGAGGAATGGTTGAACGAGAGAATACGTTGATAGCCATAGTATCCAAATTACGGAAAAAGTTGGCCTCATTCCATTTTGTGAGGTCGTATTCAGGGTGCTCGCACTACAAACGGCGTAGTGATGTGGCAGCAACCAACGTGGCTGCTGCATGTTTCCGAACGCGAACCATGCTAATTCACATGGACCGCCCTAACATAAGGCTGCTGACAAAGCAATAAAAAATATCACTTATATCAGAAAATGGCGGCACCTTCCGCAATACTACTGTTCGCGATATGAAGGCGTCGAAGGTCAGCAACAGAAAGACGCCGTAGCGTTGGATGTCGGTCCTATTTGTAAACTCTTGGACGGAACCGCAGTGTGCGTCCGCAACTAAGAAGGTGGTCCACGCAGCCAACGTGACAGGGCCAGGCAATGAACGGTAAGTGCAGCTTCGCCCCATCGGCCGGCCGGATCTAAGGGGCTCTCAAATTGGGACATCTATTCGAGCGCGAATTCGCCGAACTAGGGGGAACTGGTAATCCTGCGGTACCGAGTGACTTCAGCTAACATTCAAATATTACGGCCATGAAATGTAAAGGAAATTCACCATTCTGAGCATCTTCTACATTAAACACATGGAGAGAGTGAACATTACACTGTCCCCCTCCATTTAGTAGTCGTTCATGTAGGCAATCCCTCGGTGAAACTAATTGGCGGGGACAATTAATCTAACGGCATAAAATGATTGATTTAGTTTGACAAATTTTATATTAGTGATCCCATCTGTCTCACATTATTATCAATGAAATACGAAATTTATAGGCAGCTGGAATCTGCCGTTGCAAATATCAAATTAATTTTATTTTGTTATCTTTCTTTGTGATTTGGAATGACGGTTGCGACCGCACCATTCGTGTAGTATAACCTCAGATAGACTCTGTGTTATGATAGCATCTGTTCACAACGTGTTCGTGCCGGTGGTAGCAGTGTGGGGAACATTCACCTCCACGTTTTTCTTTTACAAAATCCACCTTGAAAATAGCACACTCATTTATTCAAGGCTAATGATTCTCCTAGAGACGTAGCCGCTACCTGCATAACAGTTTCCGCCCTACATCGATACATGGAGCATTAAGGCAAATTTACCACTGCCCTGACACTTGAAGTGGCTTAATGTGAACTCTGACGGAAACATTTTAAGTAACCACGAGAAGCAGCTCAGTGCTCCCAGGCCATCTTCCAGAACTTCGTGGCGTGTGCAGCACGTTTTCTGTCATACGCAGCCATGTACAAAATTCACTGACATTCTATGCGACGTGGAACTGCAGCTGTCTTGCGAGGTAAACATTTTCTATCATACTGTTAACTGATTGGTGCAATTTTTTTCAAGATTATCACACGTATAGATTTTCATTCTCAACGGAAGAAAGACGGAAACGTAAGATATTTTAGACGAATGTTAATGTCTTACTATCTAACTACGTTTTCAGCTTTGGAGGTCATGGCAGAAACATTTCACTAGAACTGTTTGTTGTCGCTGCAACTTCTTATTACATTTTCACACTTTAGTTCTGTCAATTCACACGTAACCATTGAATAACAGTTTTGTAACTGCAAGGAGAGATCAGTTTAGACGGAGTTAGTTCTTGCGAGAAAGAATAAATACATTTACTAACTAACTACTCACACACGAAGACACACGAGTGACTACACGTGAATAGAAATACTTTTTAGTCTGTAATAGGAGTTGTTAGGCTGATATCGAGTAACACAGTTTCTATGTCAATAATGACCTCCACTCTTCAAGGCAGAAAGTTTGATTACGCGTGTTATTGCCAGCTGAAGCAATCACTGATGATGAAATATCATAGAGCTACCAACTTGTGTAGATGTTGAGTGTTACGTTTCGCCTGCTGTTCCAAATAGTCCCAGACATTTTCTATGCGATTAAAATAGGATGATGTAACAGGCCAAGGTGTGATACGATGCCTGAGTGTACATCAAACAAGAAACGTATCCTCTCAGCCCTGTGGATCATTCCTCGACAGTCCGTGAAATAAAGATATAGTAACACCATCGCAATTAGTTGACACACCGAGTGCATTTTTTGAGACTACATTTCTAACAAAGCACATGCATGTAACATCAGATTCACATATTAAATCACGTAGGCCGGTTTTTGTTGTTCGGAAAAGCTACAGACGTTTAGTGTATTGAATAACTGCTCTGACGGCCGGGCTTTAAACGTCACTGGAAAAGAAATATAAAAGAAGTAACACGAACTGAAAATTCGCCTGAGGAAGGAACGCGGGCGTTATTCATGAAGGATAAATGTTGTGAATCCTTCATTAACGGGGTCGCTTCTCCGAATAAATGGAGAGCAAGACGCATTTTTTTTTAACGAAGCTTCTGTTGGTGCGTAACGTCAAATATTTACATATTTACGCACAGAAGACAATTTCAAACTGAGAGGAAATTTGTAATTGCGTAAGCTTCCGCGGCCAGAGACAGTTGACTTAAAAGTTTTCTGAGTATCGCATCACACTGCGTCATAAAGTAAAAAAAATTAAAAAAGAAAGGCTGTACTGGAGAAACCAATGTTTTGGCCACGGTTCCAGTGACCTTTTATGTGCCTAGTGATGTGCTGTAAATGTGTGGCGTCTCTCATTGCGGCTCACTGAACGTGACGTCACGTCACGGTTTTAAAAGGTCGTTTTTATAATTGGTCATTCGAGGCAGCAGGAGCGGGAACTTTATTATAAACGGTTGCAACAGTGGAGTGAGTGGGGATCTGCTCTTGTCTGTTGCTTCTTGCATTGTTTGCTGTGATTGCTGCTCAATGGCGAGTGAGGCGTGGACTACTGTTTTCCTCCTGCCGGACGCAGGCTGCGCGGTGGTAGTCATTCGCCAGTAGACATCGCGCCACGTGTTGTTGCCGCGGCCTAAGGAACTCTCAGGACTGGCAGCCAGGTTGGGGCAAGTTTGTATCCGTCCTCTGTTCACCTCATGCTCAGTTAGCAGAAGTGTAAAAACGTAAGCTTTTTTAAAAATTATGATGCGGTACGAACTCAGAAAAATATTACGTAAACTGATAGCACACTGTTAACTGCGTGCGATACACTGCCACACACGATCTGTTTTGAGGCATTAGTTAGTTTGCCAAGTAATAAATGTGTCTTAGACATTTGGCTTTTTCTATACTATAAACCCGCCCGCCTTCGTAACCAAACGACGAGCGCCGCTGGCTACTGAAATGGAGGTCACGTGTTTGATAGTCACGTGCTGAATAGTCCTGTATTTTGAAAGTCTGAAATGAGATCCACTAAGCCCTGGAAAGCTCATAAAATTCTGCTTAATTAAACGATTACCCTAAACTGATATGAAACTTGCCGAAGTGGTGTCATAGACTGGGAGCAACACGAAATTTTTTTTTTTTATCACTTAAAGTAAGCAACATCAAAAATTAGATTTTTATTGAATGCATACGTATTTCAGAGCAAAATACAATCTTAAGGATTCGAAGATCTTAACTCACATTCCCAACCGTTGCCCGGCTAAGTATTTTGGCAGTAGATATACAAACAGTAAGGGCCTATCAGCCTTTGCCTACAACAGACCTATTCAGTACTTGCAATTTACGGAATTTAGTTTTACTGTTTCAGCACTATTAATTTATTTGACAATTTTTGCTCTTATACAGGGTGGTCCATTGATAGTGACCGGGCCAAATATCTCACGAAATAAGCATCAAACGAAAAAACTAAAATGAACGAAACTCATCTAGCTTGAAGGGGGAAACCAGATGGCGCTATGGTTGGCCCGCTATATAGTGCTGCCATAGGTCAAACGGATATCAAGCGAAAAAAGTGGTCCAACTAAAACTTTCATATTTCTTTACGTAATAAAAAATGGGGGTTCCTATTTTAAAAAAAACGCAGTTGATGTCCGTTTGATCTATGGCAGTGCCATCTAGCGTGCCAACCATAGCGCCATCTGGTTTCCCCCTTCAAGCTAGACAAGTTCCGTTCTTTGTAGTTTTTTCGTTTGATGCTTATTTCGTGCGATATTTGGCCCGGTCACTATCAATGGACCACCCTGTATACATAAATATTAGAATAAAACCCTGATGCAGACTTTTTTACTTACATTTATTTATTTCTTACTTTGTGGTGTATTTTTTACAATTGAATGTACATTCTGTATTAACCTTTACTTAGATTTCGTATACCAATAGTAAATGTTATTTTCTATCAAATAAAGCCTGATGAAACTGATGTAGTACTACAGTTAACGTAATAGTATTTACCATCACGTTTACAACTTGTTGTGACTGTATCCACAACCACAGCTATATATATTTTCGACTGCTACTGCACTACGACCAGTTCCACACTTACATTTCAATGCCGTACACTACATCTCGTTGAAATACCTTGCAGACAATAAGAAGGACTTACCTTTGTGCGCCAGATTCCGCAAAGCACTACATAACTCTGCCATTAGAAAGCCCACACTGCCAGTTCATTTCATGTTTCAAACAACGGTTGTAGTGGAATGTGTGTCTACCATCGGGTCCTGGCTCCCTAAGTGTGGGGGAACCACTCCGCGGTTCTGAGGGAGCAGTATGGTGGCTGGTGAGGAGCGCCGACATGATTTATCCCGGTTCTAGCTACCTAGGTAGCGAGACATAATGTAGTCTCTGAAGTTACAGTTATGTTCGAAGAGTTAGCGCTTTGTATGTGTTCACCTGCCATGGCTGTTAACCTCAACTGTCTTCAGTGCATTGCTGTTCGGTCTTCTATAGTATCCGAGGTAGTCAAGCAGTCGGGGGATGGATGAAGTGTCTTGCTACCCAAATATTTGTTGAACTGTTGTTCCAGATATTATCGAGGTTGTGACGAGTTGTCTCGTTGAGCAATGTCTACCTGATATCATGTCTTCCTTGTCGATACATTTGCTACCGGTCAACATCAGCTACATTGTAAACAGCGGACATCTCCAAACATTGTTTAAAACGGGTCTGAGCACTATGTGACTTAACATCTGAGGTCATGAGTCCCCTAGAACGTAGAACTACTTAAACCTAACTAACCTATGGACATCACACACACCCATGCCCGAGGCAGGATTCGAACCTGCGACCGTACCGGTCGCGCGGTTCCAGACTGAACCGCCTAGAACCGCTCGTCCAAATATTGTGTTCTAGCACGTACACTGATTAGATAAACATTATGACCACCTGCTTAACAGCTTGTTTGTCCATCTTTGGAACGAAATACACACATCAAAAAAAGTTTTGCATCACCCCGGTTCCCAGAACTCCTGAAGATAGACGTTGACTATGGATATTGTATCACAGACACAATCCCTTTGGCCGTTCAGACATGTCACTAAACCCACCCAAAGATGTAAACAACCCCGCATGAGCGGCAACTATTAGACGCAGGGGGTCCGACACCCGATCAGTTCCAGTCATTCCACCAGGAAGGAGGTACACGGCTCGTGTTGTCTGTAGATCAACCATGCCTAGACGGTCAATACCACGGTTCGACCGCGTCCGCATTGTTCCTTTGTGCCAGGAAGAGCTCTCAACAAGGAAAGTTTCCCGACGTCTTGGAATGAACCAAAGTTATGTTATTCGGTCATGGAGAAGATACAGAGAGACAGGAACTGTCGATGACATGCCTCGCTCAGGCCGGCCAAGGGCAGTGGATGACCGCTACCTACATATTGTGGCTGGGAGGAACCTTGACAGCAACGCCACCATGTTGAATAATGCTTTCCGTGCAGCCGCAGGTAGTCGTGTAACGACTCAAACTGTGCACAATAGGCTGCATGATGCGCAACTTCACTCCCGACGTCCATGGCGAGTTCCATATTTGCGCTATGCAGCCCGGTACAGATGAGCCCAGCAACACGCCGAATGGACTGCTCAGGATTGGCATCATGTTCTCCTCACCGATGAGTGTCGCATATGCCTTCAATCAGACAATCGTCAGAGACGTGTTTGGAGCCTGATCGCACTTAGGCACGCTGTCCAGCGACTGCAGAACGGTGGAAGTTCCCTAATGTTTTGGGGTGGCATTATGTGGCGGCGATGTACATCGCTGGTGGCCATGGAAGGCGCCGTAACGGCTTTACGATACTTGAATGCCATCCTCCGACCGATAGTGCAACCATATCGGTAGCATACTGGCGAGGCATTCGTCTTCATGGACCACAATTCGCGCCCGCATCGTGCACATTTTGTGAATGGCTTCCTTCAGGATAACGACAATGCTCGACTAGAGTGGCAAGCATGTTCTCCAGACATAAACCCTATCGTACAGCCTGGGACAGATGGAAACGGGCTGTTTATAGACGACGTGATCCACCAACCACTCTGAGGGATCTACGCCGAATCGCCGTTGAGGAGTGGGACAATCTGGGCCAACAGTGCCTTGATGAACTTGTTAATAGTATGCCACGACGAATACAGGCATGCTTCAATGTAAAAGGACATGCTACTATGTATAGGAGGTACCGGTGTGTACAGCAATCTGGACCACCACCTCTGTAGATATGGCTGTATGGTGGTACAACACGCAATGTATGGTTTTCACGGGCAATAAAAAGGGGGCCGGCCGAAGTGGCCGTGCGGTTAAAGGCGCTACAGTCTGGAACCGCAAGACCGCTACGGTCGCAGGTTCGAATCCTGCCTCGGGCATGGATGTTTGTGATGTCCTTAGGTTAGTTAGGTTTAACTAGTTCTAAGTTCTAGGGGACTAATGACCTCAGCAGTTGAGTCCCATAGTGCTCAGAGCCATTTGAACCATTTGAATAAAAAGGGCGGAAATGATGTGTATAGTGATCTCTATTCCAATATTCTGTAGATGTTCTGCGTATCAGTGACCCGACACTTTGTTGGTAAGATTGTGGGGGTATGTGGCCTTTGATGTATAAGCACAGGTCATGTAATAATGGGCCGCTGATTTGCATGCGAAGTGATGGGTCTCAATAATGACCCACATGGGTTACATAGGAATTACATCAGGTGAATTTGGTCACCGAGTCATCATCGTGAGTTCACTATAATACTCCTCAAACCACTGTAGCAAGGTTCTGGCTTCGACACACGGACTATTGTTCTGCTAAAGGATGACATCGCCATTGCTAAAGACATGAAGCATGAAGGGATTCAGGTGGTTCGCTCATGTCAGCGTGTTTTCGAGTACTACCACAAGTACAACGCAAGGGCAGTAGAATGTCTTCCATACCATAATAATGCTCCCACCAACCAGCGTCAATTGCGCCCTGCACGTTTCCAGCCGCCGTTCACCTCGATGACAACGTTTGTGGAGACCATCAACCTAGTGTAGCAAAAATGTGATTCACCAGAAGAGCCGACACTTTTCCATTGCACGACGGTCGTATCCCGATGGTAACTTGTCCACTGCAATCGTTATTGACGATGTACTTGGGTCAACATGTGAACACGTCTGCAGAGCTCCATGATCGACAAGGTACGATGAACGGTGTGCCCCGAAATACCTGTGTGTGGTCACCATTTGTCGTACATTACAGAGCAGACAAGCCTCCGAATCCCAAGCTCTGTGAAGATTCGTGGACGTTCAACAATTTTCACCTAATGGCAGTTTCAATTTCCCTCAACCTCTTTCCGTAGATGGTCACGACTGTAGCACGTGAACATTCGAACAGCTTCACCGTTTTCGAGATTTTCGTTCACAGGCTCTGCGTAATAATAATCTACTCTTTGTCAAAATTGCTTATCTCAATGGATTTCTCCATTTTCAGGCAGTCTTCGCCTCCCATCGGTGTCTGCTCCGCTCACATATTTTTATTACCACCTCACGTGCTCGCAGCGCCAACAGGCGGGATCCAACGTTGCGGTGGGCAGTGGTCATAATGTTTTGGTTTATCAGTCTATTCTGCAACGCAGCAGCAATCGAATATAACAGGAGGAATAAGAGCCATTAATCGTCGCCGGCTGCGGTGGCCGTGCGGTTCTAGGCGCTCCAGTCCGGGGCCGCGCTGCTGCTACGGTCGCAGGTTCTAATCCTGCTTCGGGCATGGTGTGTGTGATGTCCTTAGGTTAGTTAGGTTTAAGTAGTTCTAAGTTCTAGGGGACTGATGACCACAGCAGTTGATTCCCATAGTGCTCAGAGCCATTTGAACCACCCATTAATCGTCAAAAAGTGCTTTCCTCTTGAGAGATTCAGGTGCATCATTACCAAAGTGCGTTTTATGTTGAAAGTAAGCTACGGGTCTGCCTCTCTGGGTATCGTCCCATCGTTTCTGCCACGAGAAGAAGACCTCATTATGAATATCCGTATTCTTGTTATATACTAAAAATGGTTCAAATGGCTCTGAGCACTATGGGACTTAACTTCTGAGGTCATCAGTCCCCTAGAACTTAGAACTACTTAAACCTTACTAACCTAAAGACATCACACACATCCATGCCCGAGGCAGGATTGGAACCTGCGACCGTATCGGTCGCGCTGTTCTGGACTGTAGCGCCTAGAACCGCTCGGCCACTCCGGCCGGCGTTATATACTACACTTCATGTCATTCATTTCTTTGTGTCGAATACATCAATCATTCATTTTCTACCTGTCGATCGAGTGAATAGATTCTTAGTGTTATCGCTCAAGTTACACAGTACCAGAACCCTTGTTAACAAATGAGGGATTGTGCGTTGCACCGTCTTAACTGCCAGAACTGGTGTTAAGAGGTGAAATCTTTGTGTCCAAGCTCTCGCAAAGTATATCGTTATTGCAGATACATTACAGCAAGGATATGTTATTAGTGGTATCATAAATAGTTTGTAACCACAACTGAGCATGTTAATAATAATTTTCTTCCTGTCTTTTTATCTCCCTTCTTCTACACTGATGAGCCAAAACATTACGACCAACTTAGCAGCTGAAGCGTAGTATGGTAACGATTCTGCGCGTCATAGATTCGACAAGTCTTATGTGGTTTTACAGAGGTACTTAACATCTAAGTAATTCCCTTAGAGTACAGGACGCTGATGTGTATGCGTGCAGCGTGAGTTCGACACCGTACCCGATATTTTGCAACGGTCGCAGATGAGGCGAATTTGGTGGTCCAGATATCAACGTGATATCATGCTCCTCAAACTACACTCCTGGAAATTGAAATAAGAACACCATGAATTCATTGTCCCAGGAAGGGGAAACTTTATTGACACATTCCTGGGGTCAGATACATCACATGATCACACTGACAGAACCACAGGCACATAGACACAGGCAACAGAGCATGTACAATGTCGGCACTAGTACAGTGTATATCCACCTTTCGCAGCAATGCAGGCTGCTATTCTCCCATGGAGACGATCGTAGAGATGCTGGATGTAGTCCTGTGGAACGGCTTGCCATGCCATTTCCACCTGGCGCCTCAGTTGGACCAGCGTTCGTGCTGGACGTGCAGACCGCGTGAGACGACGCTTCATCCAGTCCCAAACATGCTCAATGGGGGACAGATCCAGAGATCTTGCTGGCCAGGGTAGTTGACTCACACCTTCTAGAGCACGTTGGGTGGCACGGGATACATGCGGACGTGCATTGTCCTGTTGGAACAGCAAGTTCCCTTGCCGGTCTAGGAATGGTAGAACGATGGGTTCGATGACGGTTTGGATGTACCGTGCACTATTCAGTGTCCCCTCGACGATCACCAGTGGTGTACGGCCAGTGTAGGAGATCGCTACCTACACCATGATGCCGGGTGTTGGCCCTGTGTGCCTCGGTCGTATGCAGTCCTGATTGTGGCGCTCACCTGCACGGCGCCAAACACGCATACGACCATCATTGGCACCAAGGCAGAAGCGACTCTCATCGCTGAAGACGACACGTCTCCATTCGTCCCTCCATTCACGCCTGTCGCGACACCACTGGAGGCGGGCTGTACGACGTTGGGACGTGAGCGGAAGACGGCCTAATGGTGTGCGGGACCGTAGCCCAGCTTCATGGAGACGATTGCGAATGGTCCTCGCCGATACCCCAGGAGCAACAGTGTCCCTAATTTGCTGGGAAGTGGCGGTGCGGTCCCCTACGGCACTGCGTAGGATCCTACGGTCTTGGCGTGCATCCGTGCGTCGCTGCGGTCCGGTCCCAGGTCGACGGGCACGTGCACCTTCCGCCGACCACTGGCGACAACATCGATGTACTGTGGAGACCTCACGCCCCACGTGTTGAGCAATTCGGCGGTACGTCCACCCGGCCTCCCGCATGCCCACTATACGCCCTCGCTCAAAGTCCGTCAACTGCACATACGGTTCACGTCCACGCTGTCGCGGCATGCTACCAGTGTTAAAGACTGCGATGGAGCTCCGTATGCCACGGCAAACTGGCTGACACTGACGGCGGCGGTGCACAAATGCTGCGCAGCTAGCGCCATTCGACGGCCAACACCGCGGTTCCTGGTGTGTCCGCTGTGCCGTGCGTGTGATCATTGCTTGTACAGCCCTCTCGCAGTGTCCGGAGCAAGTATGGTGGGTCTGACACACCGGTGTCAATGTGTTCTTTTTTCCATTTCCAGGAGTGTACTTTAGCTCGATTCGGACAAGTATTCTGGTGAAAGATGTCATCGTTATCGGGGAAGACAGTGCGACCGTACGAGATGAATGGGAATGAGCATGTGGTGAGGATGATGAAACAAAATACAATCACTCTCATAAACTCTCCGAAAATCAAAATTCTAAAGTGTTCAGAGTTCTATAGCAGCTCAGAGTCCTCACGTATTTCTGCACGAAACAAGTTTACCCACACATTAAACCGCACAAACACTTCATTGGTCCCCGGTAAATGTGGCTGGACTCACAAGTTTGCCTACGTGTCGTCTGTATTTCATATAAATGCAAACATGATTTCCTATGTAACAATAACTTACGCACCCACGTGTTTTTTAAAGCTTCACAAATTTGAGTTTATTTCCAGTAAGAACACAGAAAAATCAAAAGTCACCGTTGACAAAAAATTCATTTCACAACCTGACCGAGTTACATAAGATCTTGGAGGTGTTTGAATAAACCACGATTAAATGCTTGAGCTATCCTTAGAAAACTTTTGAACTTCCACAGTAACTCAAACTGCAAATTCCACAATGGGTACACACTGATACCTTCTAAGTGCGCCTTGTTTCACACAAAACCCGAAATACACACATCAAAAAAAGTTTCGCATTACCTCGGTTCCGAGAGTTCCGGAAAATGAACAGAAAATTGAAATAGAGATCAACATAAATATCATTTCCACCACTTTTTTTCTCATGAAAACCAAACATAGCACGTTGTACAACCATACAGCGAGACATTCAGAGGTGGTGGTCCAGATTGCTGTACACATCGGTACCTCTATTATGCAGTAGCACGTCCTCTTTCCTGCCTCTATTCGTCGTGGCATGCTCGCTACGGTCGCAGGTTCGAATCCTGCCTCAGGCATGGATGTGTGTGATGTCCTTAGGTTAGTTAGGTTTAAGTAGTTCTAAGTTTTTAGGGGACAGATGACCTGAGCAGTTAAGTCCCATAGTGTTCAGAGCCATTTGAACCATTTTTTTCGTGCATACTGTCCACAAGTTCATCAAAGCACTGTTGGTGCAGATTGTCCCACACCTCAACGGCGATTCGGCGTAGATTCCTTACAGAGGTTGGTGGGTCACGTCGTCCATAAACAGCCCTTTTTAATCCATCCCAGGCATTTATGATATGGTTGATGTCTGGAGAACATACTTGCCACCCTAGTTGAGCGGTGTCGTTATCCTGAAGGAAGTCATTCACTAGACCTGCACGATGGGGGCGCGAATTGTCGTCCATGAAGACGAATGCCTCAACAATATGCTGCCGATATGGTTGCACTATCCGTCGGAGGATAGCATTCACGTACCGTACAGCCGTTACGGCGCCTTCCACGGTCACCAGCGGCGTACGTCGGCCCCACATAATGTCAGACCAAAACAGCAGGGAACGATTATCTGGTTGAAGGCATATGCGACACTCATCGGTGAAGAGAACGTGATGACAATCCTGAGCGGTCCATTCGGCATGTTGTTGGGTCCATGTGTACCGCGCTGCATGGTGTAGTGGTTGCAAACATGGACCTCGCCGTGGACGTCGGGAGTGAAGTTGCGCATCATACAGCCTGTTGCGCACAGTTTGCGTCGTAACACGACGTCCTGTGGCTACATGAAAACCATTATTCAACATGGTGGTGTTGCTGTCAAGGTTCCTCCGTGCCATAAACCGTAGGTAGCGGTCATCCACTGCAGTAGTAGCCCTTGGGTGGCCTGAGCGAGGCATGTCATCGACAGTTCCTGTCTGTCTGTATTTCCTCTATGTCCGAACAACATCATTTGGTTCATTCTGAGACGCCTGGACACTTCCCTTGTTGAGAGCTCTTCCTGGCACAATGCGGACGCGATCGAACCGCGGTATTGACCGTCTAGCCATGGTTGAACTACAGACAACACGAGCCGTGTTCCTCCTTCCTGGTGGGATGACTGGAACTGATCTGCTGTCGGACCCCCCTGCGTCTAATAGGCGCTGCTCATGCATGGTTGTTTATAGCTTTGGGAGGGGTTAGTGACATGTTTGAAGAGTCAAAGGGTTTGTGTCTGCGATACAATAGCCACAGTCAACTTCTGTATTTACGAGTTCTGGGAACAGGGTGATGCAAAACTTTTTTTGATGTGTGTACAACAAGTCTATCAGATGTCGAAAGTAGGAGCTCTGAACAATTCACACACGCGAACTAGTGCCTATTTTACCGCTCATCAGATAAAGATTTCTCGAAACACTGCTGGTGCTGATGGTCGTGCTGGTGGTAGTGGTGGTGTCATCTCGATATCCTTTTATGGTGGCTGTCTGATCTGCGTAGCTTGAGGTCTAGGTTAGGCAGGAGGGTGGCAGTTCGGTTGTGACTTGGCAATTCCAGTGAATGAATGTACATCTACATAATTACTCCGGAATTCATATTTAAGTGTCTGACAGAGGGTTCATCGAACAAGCTTCATGCTGTTTCTCTGCCATTCCATTCTGCAACGATACGCGGCAGAAACGAGCACTTAAATCTTTCTGTGAGAGCTCTGATTTCTCTTATTCTATTATGAATGGAAGAAATGAAGGTTGTGGTTAACAGAATGATTTTTAGCGCAGCAAGACGTCTACGTTCGCTGCATCCTTAGCACAGTTTACATTACAAGTATCTGAGACCGCAACATAAATTCTGGGAAGCTGCGTTACACGCTAGACATACCCGGTGAGTGTTTGGCGTATAGTATGTATCTGTCACGTACATCGTATATAAAAAATGCAGGAGGGGAAGGTGGTTACATTTAGTAATTCTTACTAACAGGTGAAACGTCTCTTGAGAAAGGAAGTCGGATGAGCTAAGTTTCTTGATGTTAATGGACGTATTGATGGTAATCACAGTACGTTGTAGTAGAATCCCGAAGCAGATCTTTGGCACCGGAAAACCTCCAGGACTATATTTTGCTCTAAACAGAGCGAAGTCGTTCAAAGGTAGACAGCTACCGAGACTGTTCTCTGCCTGAACGTTGTACACTATGTAGAAACCCTATGAGATATTCTAAATGCGAAACTTTTGGACAGACAACTTTTGGTTGTCATGGTGAATCTGTTAAACCGGGTACATCTCCACTAAAGGCTCTTAATTGGTCAGGTGATCATCCTTTGTGGAACTGATATTGACGTGTTTAACAGAATAAAAAAAGATTCAGGAGCTGAAGGTGACAGGAAAAATCACATACGGTGAGGCTACAGTAGGCTTGAAGGTGAAGCAACCTCAAACTAAAAAAAATATATCTACTTGTAGCTGCACCTGCAAAAATCATCAACCTCAGGGTACAGGAAAGCCGCACCCGTGTTCACACTAACACAGTCATCGCAAAATATGTATAAAGGTTACATAAAACCCCATCAGAGCCAAAGAAAATAACATTAAAACTATCGTATCGCCAGCACTGTCACTTTCCGATCGATAAGACAATGTTGCCCACATCGTTGTCATCATGGAGTAACCAAATAGCCTTACAACTATTGTCTCTATCACCTGCTACACTTCACCCCAGTAGGGAGTAAGGGGAATGGGAAACCTTCACTGATTGATGACTCCCAGAATTCAATGAAAAAGGAACGGATTCAGAAATCATGTAGATGAGCTCTGTCTCCTAGTCAGAAAAAGCCACTGTATCTGTGTCTGCAGCACACACACTTGCAAATTACTGATGTCCCTCTGCCAGCAACCATCTCTCTGTACAGGGCAAATGAGCTTCTGGTGACAGAACTATGGCTGAAGTAGTGTTATTCATTAATAACACGTGACACGCCACCCCTGATCTACTCGCCACCAGCATTCAGACAGTGGCTGTCGTCCATATGACGCTGAAGTCCACGGTGTGCCCACCGTACTACCCACCCCACGACAAATTTAATGTAGAGAAATTCGTAGAATTAATCGGGTAATTTCCTCAGATATTCATACGTATGAAGCATTTTAGTCAACATCATGTAATCTAGGGTTTGAGGGTCGCAAAGGTGTGTGAGCTGAGCGAACAGGGTGGTATAAAGCCAAATAACTTGATTTTAACATAAGAACAGAAACCAGGCTTTGATTGATCATGTCAAATGTCCAATTCATCATGCTGCTCACACATTCACAACGAAGACCACAGAACTCCGTACAGAAATACAGGTGAGGCACTACTGTCTAGGACAGGCAGTTGGCAGTGTTAAGATTGAAGACCAGATCACCACGAGGTAAAAGCTTGGCGAAAATTTACAGACAGTAGAAAAAATCATAGCAAGAGTTTCTCAATTTCATTTATCGTTCTACACAAGACACAAAATTATGGGGGTCCATCTGGTGTATACTTGGCAAGGCAAATAGACCGACACCTACAGGGGATGGGCAAAAATGTGGAAACACAAAAAATGCAGTACATCACTAAGCCTAATACTGTGCAGAACAACAGCTTCCTGTCGTTTCGAAACTGATAAATACGGGTCCTGCATGATTTTTAATGGAATCTCGTACCAGCCTTCCTACAAAATAGTGGCGGGTTCGAATATCGGTAATGGAGATAGTTAGCGATCATGCAACTTTCTCTCCAAGATAGCTATAATAGCTCAAGAACACTGAGATCTGGTGACTGTGGTGGCCAGGGGAGATGCTACAACTCATCCTCGTCTTCACAAAACCAGTTATCGACCATGAGAGCTGTGTGAAAAATGGTGCTGTCGTCTTAGAGCACACACCATCATTGGGGAACATACATTGTGCCATGGGATGACCTGACCAACCAAAATGGTCACATACTCCTTGGTACTAATTTGAAAATGCAGAGTAACCACGCGACAAGTGGAATACCACGATATGGCTGCCAAAATCGCAAAATGATCACCGAAGCCCCGCCATGTTTCACTCCAGGCCAGATTTTGGGCACAGTGTGAATCAAGGCTTATCCGACCAAATAACTTACGTCCATTGTTCCATAGTCTGGGCTTCATGGCTTCGACAACAAGTTTCCTGTTATCGGCATTTGCATCACTGATAAGTGATTTTGGAAATCCAGCTCAACCTGTAATTGTATGCTCATGGAGTTCCCATCGAGTTGTTCTGGTGCTGGTAGGGTTTGCGAGCGTGACATTTAGTTTTGCGGTGACTTTTGCAGATACCGTCATCTCATTTTTCATCAAAATTCTCTTCAGTGACCGTCCGTTCCGATCACTCAACACACAGTTCCGTTCGCGTTGTGACTTAGCGGATGATGTTTTTCGGCTTTCCGTGTAGACGGTATAAATTTTCGATACGATGCCAGTTGAAATACCAAACACTTTGGATACCTCGGTTACATATAAACCTGTCCCAGGAACTCCAGCTACTATCCCAAAATCGACTTCTCTTAGCTCCTAAGTAATGCTCTCACACCTGCTGCTGATGTTGAGTACGCGTTTAAGGAGACGAAACAGCCCAAGTCATTAGTTCCTCTTCACCCTCCCATATAGAAACAGTGTACCCAGTCTGTCTGCATATAGAATAAATTCTGTGTGAATTGTGGGAAAGGTTTCAGCATGTATGCGTAGCGTGTATCTGAGACGGACCATAGGAACCAGCCCAGAATTCACATAGTGGGACGTGGAAAACCACCTAAAAACCACATCCAGGGTGGCCAGCCACCGACTTCTTGTCGTTAATCCGCTGTGAGTTTTGGTCTGGAGTCGCCATACCTCCCCAACACGGAACCGATCGCACCATCAACTGCGACTACCCAGACAGGTCACACACAACTACAAAGAACACTGTCCCGACAGCGACTGACGCCGGCGCGCATTGGAGACATCACCCAGATACCGTTCGTAGTCAAATACAACAACGCAACAAGCAGACTTGGATGCCATCTGCGATTTATGTTCTAGCATGCATTTCTAGCGCTGTTTCCATATTTTTGTCCAACCCGTGTGTCTATACTGTAATGAATAATGGGACTAGCAAATAATTCCACCACTGTCTAGCTCTCTTCAAAACTCATTAATTTTATGTCAGACTCGCCAGTCTCACATTGCTTTTAAAAATCCGCGAGACTAGGCTGTGAAACTGCTTGACTTTCCATGGTTATCTCACTGCTTTGTTTTCGAAGGTCCATGGTTAGTTCGTTGGATCAGCCACAAGAATACTTATCGAAGCACTGAAGGATACTAAGAGAATTATCTATAGTGGAGGAAAGACGCGAGTAGGAAAACAACTTAAAGACAAAATTTTTGAAATTAATACAAATCGTTTGTGTTCATTTCGCAAAATTAAGTTCTCACCACGTTTACGAACACCACCCCAACAATGGAAACATCCTTAAATTGCAGTGCATCCTTCTCCAGTCTTCGAAGGAGAACTCTGCTACCCAATTCCCTATTACCACGGCCCTTCCTCCGCTAGAGAGACTCATTATTTTCCTCCTAATCACATTCGTCTGATACAGAAGAAATTGTTAATTACTCTACCTTCTGTCTGTCAAATTTCTGTTCGCTGCCTCACCCTGGTTTCGTTCTCGACTTCTCCACTGCCTTTGTTCTTTCGTCACCTGGCCTACTATTGTTTCAAGGGCCATCTACCTCTCCCGATACTTTTCCCTTAGTTGAGGAATCACCTGCTGCCCACACTCTATCATACACAACCAGACTGGGTGCCTCACCGTTCTTGGTATAATCTGCTTCAATTCGTGTAAAAGTCAACTTTCTTTACAGCTCTTTAGTGAGCACATCCTTGGACAACACCCTGGTAATTTCCGTGTTAACTCCTCCCGATCATGGATTTTTTGCAGTGGCAATAAGATTCATATGCCTGTTCTCCCGCATCACCTTATATAGACAAACTTTTCATTGAAAAAGCGTGTGACAGTATGTGAAGGTACAAGACACACAACCGGGCCCTTCGTGGAAGGTCCCCATTTTCTTGAAATTAGCCCTTATAGACTGGTAATTCAGCTACCAAACAAGTAGCATGATGTCAAGCAATTTGATAAAAATGAATGGTGTCCCTCAAGAAACCGTTTTAAGAATCACTCGTTTCGCTACTGCCATTATCAGCGTAACTCTTAGAGTGAAGACTACTTCGTTTCTCGACCATTTTATGATTTACTTCTCCTCCTTCTACCTTACATTTACCATTCTTCAGTTAAAGATTACGCTCCAGACCCTAGAGTGTGAGGTACATAAGGTATGCATTAAATTTTCGACTGCTCATTTAAACTGTATCCATCATAATTTTAGTGAACAAGAACTGCGTTTTAGTGGCATCATTCTCCGTAATAATAACTCATTTCGGTCGGTGGGTCTCATGTTAATTGAAGTCTGAGACGGCTATCAAGTTTTAGACTTTATAAAGTGCCTCAGCACAAAGGTCTGAACTGCTGACATCACCTGCCTAAAACAATTTTTAAGGAATTCCCCAGGTCTCGTCTAGACTACGAGTGTTTAGCGCCCAATATCATTTACTATCTAGTCTTCAGCTTCTGATAACGTAGATGACGAGTCGTTAAGTCCGCAAATTCCTGTAGTCTTTGACGCCATTAATCTTATGTAATTGTGCGGTGTTCAAACATTTTACGTTCAGAGTGCTATGTTTCTATTCATGACCATAACGACATATTCAGGTCCATATCACGTTACTTGTTAGGAATCACGTAAAATCTAATGGTTTAATATTGTGCTGATAGAAACTCACGGCGCTTAGGAGATAGAGTTAATTACAGTAATTGCAATCAAGTCCTTCCAGAAAAGAATCATCGCATTTTCCAGTAAACAATTATGCTCTGTAATGCTGTGCTGACGTTCTATGTGAGGATCATTTTACATACGTCAGTCTATCTTTTAAACTGAAGTTCACTGCATATCTCAGATTTTTGCGGATTAAAGGTTTTAATTTGATCAATAATCAGCATGTGTGGCTGTATTTTAGAGTCTCTTGGGCACAAACAGTGGAGATTAAACACAAGGTTTCTCACGTGAGTCGTACCAATCCGAAAGTCATAGAGAACCTACTTGACTGTAAATGATCGTAAAACTGAACTTTCTGGAAGACGCCACACCTAAAAAGAAGAAAGTGTTCTATGCCTCGTGAACACAAATACTTCACGAGCAAAGGATTTGTGACTCAGTGTGTAGCGAAGTGTCCAAAAAATACGGTTCAGCATGGTGAATTGTTAACAAATTTACACTTTTGATCTGCAGGTAACTCTAGAATTTCTAGACTTTTGAATTAAAGGAGAGGTAAAACATCTAAACATTGTTTTCACTAAAGGAAAGACGTCAATTATGCAGCTTTTCAGCTTTATAATATTGCCCGAAACAATCGTTTACTTAAAATGCCTATGATTATTACTAGATTTAGGGTGTACTTCGTGTAAGCATCTGTACTTCATGGTCAGCTGCAGCTGTACTTGCTCATCGTCTGAATTCTAAAACTGCTAGTGCAGTGGTAATGTAATGAACACTAGATGACCGATGGCAAATAATTTGTTATATGTGAGTTTGCATATCTGCCTATTTGACAAGATTCCCTTTTGATACCTATTTAAGCAGTGTTGTGGCCTAATTAAAGCGGTATATGCATAAAATAACTTTTTACCGTTTTGCATATATTTTGCTTGTGCAGTCATTGTAGGGTCTAGGGCAATACTGCTTCAATTTAATATTTAAACATTATCTGCAATGCTTCACGCTAGATGAAACAGACAGTATAGTCGACTAATCTAGGTTACGATACATGAAGTAAATTATTCTGACTCTCCGTTCTCGTGTTTGTATTCCAGCTGTTAAACGAACGACTTTGCGTTGCACAAACCCTTAAATACATTTGTTAGCCTTTCCCGTTTTTACATCTGTCCAACAGTTCTTGTTGAATACTGGTGTCTGAACATTGATGGGATATTGTCACTCTGCTATTATTTCCTAGAAATTGTTATTGACGACTCGTGACTGCTGAGAGACATAACTTTTGGGACTATGCTCAAGAAATACAGTTCACTTTCTCTGAGCCTGTAACTCAATAAAGAATAATTCATCAATATTTAGTGAAACATTGATATTAGGTCTGTCGTCTTTCAAAGCTACGTAGCTTTAATCATTTAGTAATCACTCTTGTGTATCATACATTTCCTGCTGCTTCGATTACTTCTGCAGAACTGTAAGTTTTTCTTTCCACCAATTCAGCACACGTGGTGAGTCAAAAAGTGAAATACTATTTCCGACTAGAAAATCTTAAGAGACTTGTGAAAAGATTATTGATTGGGCAGAACAAAATAGTGGGCTGTGCCGGCTCAATCCATCGCGCAGGGTGTTACACTAGCGAATTTATGCACCACGTGGCAATGGCTCACAGCACAGGAGGCTCTACAGAAATCTGAAAGGCAAAATATGTTGATACACCTCTGTCTGCGCCATCTGATACTTTATGCATAAAACATCGACCTGTGTTCAGCACAATCAATTTTTTCTGTAGCCATGTTGTTTCTAGACATAAACTGTTTTCCTCGCTGAAAGATTGACAAGATTTGTCCTGAGACAGTTCATCGAAGTCTGCGACCCAAATAGACCCTCACTATCACCTGTATTAATCTCTTCGTTGACGGAATATCAAAATCTAAGCAACCTTACTTCTGTTCTCGGATATAAATTGTGTTCTCGGCAATTTTGATAACATGCAACACACTGAGAACATAATGGCTTCATTTCAGTCCATCAGAAAAAACATAAACGAATGTTATTAATATGAGTCCTATACTGACCACTAGTCACAAACCGGTTTTGAACTGTGTAACTAGAGGTTAGCGAAGAAAATCTGCAGAACATCGTAAAAAAGGGAAAAAAATCGATTATGCTTACATACAAGGTGTTCTGAATCCTTAGTTTTAAAATTGTATAGATAGTAGAGCCCCTTAAACTGAGTGTTCTGGGGTAGGGAACAGATGGCTGGAAACGAATATTAAACGCGATAGGAGGCCTTCAACGAGCAGTATGTGGGAGACATGTGTTTGTAAATTGCTTATGTTTCGTAAAAAGCAATAGCATGCCGCATCAACGTTAGTAATTTTACTTGGGAAAACAATACTGACTCCTATGAGTTGCGTCCTCGATGGAGATACCCACTATTTACAGTCCATGACTAGCTGTTTCAGGTGGAGAAATGCTTATTACCTGCAGATAAACATTTAATTTCGGTGCAGAAGGATAAAGACTAGAAAGCAGAACGAGGGTGTATAGTAATGTTTGGGACAAGCGCCATTATAATTCGAATAAATTTACGGCATTTAATTGGGACATACCATAAATTGGCTCATTCAAGTCACGGAGAGCTTGGTAAGTTCCTCGAGAAAGACTTTGTCACAGATTCGAATTTGAAGACAAAGTGCTGGATTCTGCGCGAGAACATTCATCAATAAGCACCCATCAACTTGCCTGTTCTATACACCCTTCGGAGAATATGGTGCGGATGGGTGACCTACCATAGGAGAAAAAAATTACATCCCAGGTAATTCTTGATGTAGAAGTAAAGGTGAAAAAAATTTGTAACTGATAGTTCAATTCTGGAAATAGATTCTCCAGTGCATATTTTAAGTGCTGAACTTCCACAGTTTATACTGTTAACGAATGAGGCTACTATCAACCGTTTTCATATTACTCTATAGCCACCTCAAGACTGATTCAGATACATACGCCGCCCTCGTCAAAGACAACCAGCATCTATTCTCTAGCAATTAGCGACATTGAATTCTACTATGTCATCTTTGCTGCAACTCGGGTTGAATGGTATACGTTAACCTCGATACTACTGTCTGCAAGCTCCTGAACGAGAACACTCTTATCATTAGTTTGGTATTCCTCCTAACTTTATCACTGCACCAGCTGTCAAATTGTACACTGAATCAGCCAGCATCTTCAGAAGTGTAATAAATTTAACTGGGACAGGCAGTTAGTCTCTACACTTCTATGAGTAGTGCAGCTCCTGCAAGATAATTTGGCGCCTGCGCAGAAAAGCATTCTCATTCTCAGCGCTGGGTGAGTCCAGCCGTCCGTTCCACATGGGCGGCCATCTGAGTTGCTGTTGCTTACTAAGCTGTGTGCTTCATCCATTATAAGCGAAACATTCACTTCCCGCCTTAGCGTGGCCGGTAGCTACACTGCTGCAATGGGAGCACGTGCACGCTGGGTACTGTACAATCTTACAGGGTGACAATCATTGAACTATATGAAATAAAATCGTCATAACTTTTGAACGGTATTTGTTAGGACTTTCGGACTGAACATGAGGACCCAGGAGGACCCAGGGGATGATGGTACTTAGCATGATGTGAAATTTTTTTGGTTTACCGCCGAAGCCTATTTTCATTTGGATGGGTTCGTCAATAAGCAAAGTTGGCGCGTTTGGGGGATTTACAACCCACATTTCGCGATCGAGAAGTGTCTTCTCCCTCAACGGGCAACTGTGTGATGAGGAACGTTTACTCGCAGAATAATCGGTGCGCTATTCCTTGATGGCACGGTGACTACCGAACTGTACGTTAAGGTTTTGGAACATGTTTCATCACCATTTTCCGAAGTGACACTGATTTCGACAAGATGTGGTTCATGCAAGACGGAGCTCGACCCCATCGAAGCAGGAGAGTGTTTAATGTCCTGGAGGAGCACTTCGGGGACCGCATTCTGGCTCTCAGGTACCCAGAGGCCACTGGCATGGGCATCGATTGGCCACCATATTGCCCGGATCTGAACAAGTGCGACTACTTTTTGTGGTTTTTTTTTAAGACTAGATGTACAGTAACAACCCCAAAACCACTGCTCAGCTGAAAACAGCCATTCAGGAGGTCATTGACAGCTTCGATAATCCGACACTTCAGCGGGTCATGAAGAATTTCGCAATTTTTCTGCGCCACATCATCGCCAGTGATGGCAGGAATATCGAACAGGTCATAACCTAAATCCAAATATCTATAGTGACTTTTTCCATGTTGAATAAAGTGTAGCCACGTCACAGTTTGTAACTAAGTTACGTTTCTTTTTCATATAGTTCAATAATTGTCACCCTGTATATTTCTCAAACGATTTTGAACAAACTATTCGGTAAAGAAATATGATTGTCTCGCATCTCAAAGCCTCGTTTGTCGTTTTCATGATAAACTGACAATAATTTCAGCAATAATCTTACTGATGGTTATATTTCAACAATAAACCAGCTACTGTACGAAATTTCAATGGTTTTCAGTGGAAAATAGGGATCGCTATAAGTTAAGTTCGTATTTGGTGCATATTAAGTTATACACTCTAAGAAAAAAGAAAACCGACGCGCCACGAAGGAATTAGCCAAATGGGACTGATATCGTTAGTTGTGGTGTACATGTACAGGCGAAAAATTAGCTACAATTTCAGAAAAAAATTGGACGATCTATTCAAGAGAAAGAGCTTCACAAATTGGGCAAGTCAATAACGCATTGGTCCACCTCTGGACCTTATGCGAGCAGTTATTCTGGTTGGCTTTGATTGATAGAATTGTTGTGCATCCTCCTTATGGATATCGTGCCATATTCTGTCCAACTGGTGCATTAGAGCTGGTTGGAGGCCCCTGCACACGATGCTCCAAACGTTCTCAAGTTAAGAGAGATTCAGCGACCCTGCTGGCCAACGTAGGTTTTGGAAAGCAAGAAGACATGCAGTAGAAAGCTTCGACATGTTGGTGCGGACATTATCTTGCTGAAATGTAAGCCCAGCATATCGATGATATTCTACGCCCCGTTTCGTTACTTTTCATGATAACGAAACGGGGCGTAGAATATCGTCGATGTACCGCTGCGATGTAAGGGTGTCGCTGGTGACAACGAAAGGAGTCCTTCTATGAAATGAAATGCCACTACTGATTGTCAGGCCGTATGGCGGGCTGCAGACAATTTGGTATCCCACCGCTGTCCGGAGCGTCTCCAGACACGTCTTCACTGGTCATCGGGGCTCAGTTCGAAGCGACACTCACCACCGAAGACCATTCTACTGCAGTCAATGAGATTACGGGCCGAATGGTCCGACATTACTGCAAACGGGCCTTTACTGCTGGACCACCAGTTGCACGTTGGATCGATGATAATGATGAATCCGGGACTCTGACTGCCTGTCCAATGATTGCGCGGTCCTCACGTTCTGTCATTTCTCTAGGTCGACCGCCTCCTTCTTGACACTGTGTTCGACCGTGGTTCAGACATTCCCGCCACCATGACTAAATAGTGGCCTTGACCTACTGAAATGTCGAGCGGTTCGCCGATTAGTCCAACCGGCATTTTGAGGCCAACTATACGTCCTCTCTAAAATACTGACATCTACGTAGACTGTTGACGTGCCTGTCTGCCAGGCATACTTATTGTCCAACTGAGTGCACGGAATAAAATTTGCAAAGACTTGATCTACTGATATCGGCACGTACCCTGTTCACTCTCCGTACAGGCTATACGAAGAAATTGCGCTGCAGCGTCAGACATTCTTTCATCGGCAGCCAAAGCTTACAGTTTTCCATTTTTCATGGATTCTTGTATAAATACCAATTTGTGACCAATTTTCATTACTACTTCGTGGTGTGTCTGATTTTTTTTGCCTTAGAGTGTACATGCTGTGTGCGAAATTTACCGAACATACTGAATTTTCCTTAGTATCAGCCTCCACTCTGAATAAAATAGATTGTTTGTTATATACTCACTTCTGCTAGTGCGTACAAACGATAGAGTGAATATGAAATATTCATATCTCATAATCGGTTAGAGATACCTAAATAGGTTTTTGGTAAATGATAGCACGCAAAAGCGAGAGTACTTTCTCATAGTGATAACATGTGAAACTTCGTCTACTATGGTACATGAGTAAATACAGATTTTTTCAGTGAAACAAAGTAGCTGTTTTATGATAGCTGGCATGAGTATGGCGTTGCGACAACAAATGTGAAGGAATTACACACTTATTTTTATACCGACCACCAGCTTCTCGTAAGCTACTTACCTGACTTGTCCACAGCTGTTTGATTAACAACACACTGTTTCAGGATTATGTCCCAATTACGAACGCATTAGCAAATTTGTGCGGTGAAATTTTGTTGAACAAAGTCAATTTTCAAATATCAACAAGAAAAAGAAAAATGGTTTTAAAAGTCACGGGTAAAAAACAGCTCCTTCTGTTGGAATTTCAGCGTAATCCTGTAATCCCCTGTAACCCAGAATTATTGGTCGAGCTGGTATAACCTGTTAAAAAAGTTGTTTGTAGGCTGGCTAGCTGTAGCTTACAATTTCTTCGAGATAGGCGTTTGCGTAATCACTTAAGATGTAGAGCTAAACCTCCCTTACCGAACTGTGACCGTCAGCAAGGGAACCCCTATCACAACCATTGTCCACTTGCTTCCTACGATTTTTATGCTGCTGGGGTCCAAGTAATTTTGTGTGCATTCTAAACACTCTACGCTCATACATGAAAGCAGCTTAGCTGCTCTAAGTAAGAATATCTACAAGTGAGCTATAATAGTAATATCAGGTGGATTCAGCGCTACCATACCAAACACCCTGCGCAACCTTAAATAAAAGGTATTGTAAGGCAGTGCCTCAGTGCGAGAGCGCAGCAGCGCAGGTTCTCAAGAACACAGTAAGTGGCCGAAAAAGACCGAGTGGGCCACAGATAGACGTGAACAAATCCAAAAGGACGAACCGAGAGAAAGTCAAATGTGAAGCCGAAAGAGTAGCCAACAAGAGTAACGAACAAAGCCTGAATATCAAACTAAGAAAATAACGTAGAACAATATTATTACAGTGTGCGAATAGTAACGTTGGTGACCAGAAATATGCAGATTTAGACACAACTACCAACGAACGCGCGTTCACTTTCCTCATTGCCCATGCCGCTCGAGGATCTTGCGGACTTGAGTGTGATTACACCGCCCGCAGTACGGCGGCGAAATGATGCAAACCTGAACGGCCAACGCTGGTGTCTTCATCTCGATATAGGTGACCCAATCCGGCGACGATACTAAAAGATGTGTTAATGTTCATAGCTGTAACATAATCAGTCAGTAATAGTAACACAATTTGTGTAATTCTCTTTATTTATTGCCGCACATGCCACCACCTAAACTTGAAAATCACAAAATAAAAAAGTAATCGAACCGAATCATATTTTGTGCGACATAGGGTGATGCGTCAAACTAGGATAGAATTCGAGAACTCGGACTAAAAGCCGCATGGCTTACTTCGAATGAGACCACAGACTATACATTTCCGTCATTGAAGTTACCATAATATATCTGTTACGAAAAATAATAAGATTAAATGAATTATGTACTAGGTTGGACCTTCCCTCTGAATTACAATTAGGAAATGTCTCCAACTCAGGCCTGTACAAATGAATTTTATCATATCAGTTTGGTGTTCGCAGAGATGCGTGTCAGAGTTACTACGTGCGATACTCTGCTCGAGTGTAGCCAGTTTATACTCTCATCACACACCTGCTGGTTATAGCGAGTGGAACGATTGCACATGACGAGATTTAACTATGTTTATTACATGGTTCTGCCACATTAATGTGACCACTTCTTATGTTTGACATCGACATGCAGTGACCATTCACAGATGGCAGGTAGCAGTACTACTAGTGGAGGGCATACGAAGCGTGTCCGGGGAATGTGGAAAACATTGCAGACGCTGTCATAATGTGGAAATGGAGTGCTTTAACTTACGTCCTATAGGGCATGAAAAAATGGCTCTGATCACTATGGGACTTAACATCTGAGGTCATCAGTCCTCTAGAACTTAGAATTACTTAAACCTAACTAACCTAAGGACATCACACACATCCATGCCCGATACAGGATTCGAACCTGCGACCGTAGCGGTCGCTCGGATCCAGACTGAAGCGCCTAGAACCGCTCAGCCACAACGACTAGCTATAGGGCATGATCATCGGCTTTCGGGCCAAGGGTTGAAGCATTTCCAAACGGCTAAGATTGTAACTGTTCGCTTGCCGCCGTAGTCGAAGTATGCCGTACGTGATAAAATGGTGCTGTCCAAAACTGGCGCCGCGCCGAGGAAACTTTGGTGCACCACGGGTCACAGATGACCGGCAAATGACGGCCACGGATATCCGAATGGGGAAACAGAAGTGCAACTGTTGAGCAATTGACTGCCCATATGAACCAAGGAGTTAAAAACTGTGTCTTCGCAATGGCAATTTAGCGAACGGATACATTTCGCGTATGGGCTTTCGTAGCAGGTGCCTGGTTCATACACCCATGCTGACTGCTGTTCATCGGCAACGAAAGATGAAACTTGTACACTAAGACCGCAACAGCACGTCCATGGAGCGGTGACAGGCGACCTTTTCAGATGAACAACGTTTTGTGCTCCATTGGCGGAAACGCCTGAAACAAAACACCCTGAAATAATCGTCAGAAGGGTCTGGTCGGAAGAGAGGGCTTTATCTACATCTACATCTACATCTACATCTACATTATTATTCTGCAATTCACATTTAAGTGCTTCGCAGAGGGTTCATCGAACCACAATCATACTATCTCTCTACCATTCCACTCCCGAACAGCTCTGATTTCTCTTATTTTATTAGGATGATCATTCCTACCTATGTAGGTTGGGCTCAACAAAATATTTTCGCATTCGGAAGAGAAAGTTGGCGACTGAAATTTCGTAAATAGATCTCGCCGCGACGAAAAACGTCTTTGCTTTAATGACTTCCATCCCAACTCGCGTATCATATCTGCCACTCTATCTCCCCTACTACGTGATGATACAAAACGAACTGCCCTTTTTTGCACCCTTTCGATGTCCTCCGTCAATCCCACCTGGTAAGGATCCCACACCGCGCAGCAATATTCTAACAGAGGATGAACGAGTGTAGTGGACTTGTTGCATCTTCTAAGTGTCCTGCCAATGAAACGCAACCTTTGGCTCGCCGTCCCCACAATATTATCTATGCGGTCTTTCCAACTGAAGTTGTTCGTAATTTTAACACCCAGGTACTTAGTTGAATTGACAGCCTTGAGAATTGTACTATTTATAGAGTAACTGAATTCCAACGGATTTCTTTTGGAACTCATGTGGATCACCTCACACTGCCACCTGCCACACCATACATCAATCTTTTCTAAATCGCTTTGCAACTGATGGTTCAAATGGTTCTGAACACTATGGGACTTAACATCTATGGTCATCAGTCCCCTAGAACTTAGAACTACTTAAACCTAACCAACCTAAGGACATCACACAACACCCAGCCATCACGAGGCAGAGAAAATCCGTGACCCCGCCGGGAATCGAACCCGGGAACCCGGGCGTGGGAAGCGAGAACGCTACCGCACGACCACGAGCTGCGGGCGCTTTGCAACTGATACTGGTCTCTGGATGACCTTACTAGGCTATAAATTACAGCATCATCTGCGAACAACCTAAGAGAATTGCTCAGATTGCCACCCAGGTCATTTATGTAGATCAGGAACAGCAGAGGTCCCAAGACTGGGGAACACCTGATATCTCTTCAATTTTACTCGTTGATTTTCCGTCTATTACTACGAACTGCGACCTTCCTGACAGGAAATCACGAATCCAGTCGCAGAACTGAGACGATACCCCATAGGCCCGCAGCTTGATTAGAAGTCCCTTGTGAGGAACGGTGTCAAAAGCTTTCCGGAAATCTAGAAATACGGAATCAACTTGAGATCCCCTGTCGATAGCGGCCATTGCTTCGTGCGAATAAAGAGCTAGCTGCGTTGCACAAGAACGATGTTTTCTGAAACCATGCTGATTACGTATCAATAGATCGTTCCCTTCCAGCTGATTCATAATGATTTGGGAATTGTTTTCGTGGCATTTCCTGGGTTATCTCGTCATTCTGGAAGGCACTGTGGATCAAAACAAATATGTATCTATCCTTGGAGACCATGTCCACCCCTACACGATGGCATCTACCAGTAGGACAATTCTCGCACTGTGGGTGTGTGGTTCTAATAGCATCAGGATGAGTTCAGCATACTCCCCTGACAACAAACTCTCCGGAATTAAACCCGATCGAGAATATGTGGAACCACCTCGATCAGTCTCTTCCGTGCCATGGATCTTGAACCGAGATGTGTAGCGCAGTTATCCACGGCTCTGGAGTCAGCGTGGCCTCACAGTACAAATTCCGCTTGTTGAATGTTACGTGGAAGGTTATTCACATATATGAAGAGTAGGATTGGACCCAAAATTGAATAATGTGGGATTCCCTTTATGATTTCACACCAGTCACTAAAATTTTCTGTCCTTCCAGAATTGTATGAATTATTCTCCACAACATTTTCCACTCTGTTTGTTAAGTATGTTGTAAATCAGCTGTGTACAAAGCCATCAATTCCATAAGAAAACAGTGTTTCTGATCGAAATCATTGAACATTGAATACGTACCGTGCCGCCTGTTATTTGATTGGGTTGTATATCAGATTATACTTATATATCTTCTATTACTGATCTTTTAGTACGAGTACAATAATCTTATGATTTAACCCTGTTCAATCTGTTCAATCCCTTCAGCTGAATGACTTTACAGACAATACAAGTGACGACAACAAGTTTTATGCTCGCTGTTTGCTCTTACCTGTACAACTCCGTGATGTGTTCACTGACTGCCTTTTGTTAAGTTGCAGCGTTCCGTTTTTGTGCTGCGATTGCCACAGATGCACCAAAATACTTACCTGCCCAGTGAAAGTTTAGAGAAGTCCTTTTGCAGTGATCATTTATAAATTAGCCTTCTAAATTCAAAGACTTCGTGGTATGCTGTAAGTCCTTACCGTGAGAAATAAAGATATTACAAAAATTTAATTTGTTTAAAATTGTATTTACTTCAATAATACCGTTTTAAATCCATGATGATACTGGAAACGAGAATTTATCATTTCGTAAATGAATCTTCTCACTTTCGGTTTCCAGTGTAGATCGTTGTTTTATTTTTCGTTTAATAGCAGTTAGCCGATTTCACCCTCTTGGGCATTATCGCTATGAAAATCGTTATGTTTACAGCATGTGGTATTCTACACATTAGTGTGGTGAGAAACCAAGTAGTTATAACAGTTATGCACAACCTTAGCAGGTAGGAGCACAGCTATCTCAGATATGAAGTGTGGTGTCATCGCCAGACACCACACTTGCTAGGTGGTAGCCTTTAAATCAGCCGCGGTCCGTTAGTATACGCCGGACCCGCGTGTCGCCACTGTCAGTAATTGCAGACCGAGCGCCACCACACGGCAGGTCGAGAGAGACGTACTAGCACTCGCCCCAGTTGTACAGCCGATGTTCATAGCAATGGTTCACTGACAACTACGCTCTCATTTGCCGAGACGATAGTCAGCATAGCGTTCAGCTACATTTGCTACGACCTAGCAAGGCGCCGTATTCAATTGATATTGAGATTCTATTAATGTATCATCAAGAGCGATGTTCTACAAATGTTGATTAAAGTTCAGTATTCCAGAAGCTACGTACTTTTCTTTATAGCATTCATTACGTATCCTGTTTCAGACCTCACGCCAGTCTGCGTGAGCTTAACGCGTGCCTTTCGGCTTCCTCTCGTTGTGACTTGGCTGTCTTGCTAAGTCACAACATGAAGACCATTTGTAAAACAGAAAAGTTAATCCTTATGCCGCTTTTGTTACTGTACCGTTACACATACCACATCAAAGTTCACCAGCGTCGTTACTGAAATCGAGACGCGCATGGCGTCTTAAAGTCAAATAGGATGCACATCATCAGCGAACTTAGCAGCATGAAGATATCTTATGAGGGACGCCACCAGACGCCACCACCCTCCCCCCCCCCCCCCCCCCGGCCACTAACACACACTGATGTGTGCAAATTAAAATCAGTAAGCATAAAAATTTAGGATCATTAAATAATAAAACACTGTACGAGTTACTTCCTTTCATGCACAGCATGAAAAAGAACCACAAAAAGACGACTGCAGGACAAGACAGGCAGAACAACACCCCCCATCCCCCCAAACTTCTCTGAAAATAGTAATGAAAATATTTGCACCTGATAATGAGAATAAATTCTCAAAACATGTCGAGCTAAGCTTTAAAAAAAGGAACTGGTAAAATGTTTCATAGTGTAAATCAAGAATGACACAGTTGCAGGCTTTCAAAATGAAAACATGGATTATGAAATTAAAATTACAAAGTAAGAATAATTTCTAATTGTGATCTAGCTTGATAATGCACAAGGGGGAGAAGTTAGCTAATTGATAGATAATGAAATAAGTGTTTATTTCAAAACAAAGAACTGCCTACCTAGGAAAATGACTTCCTGTAAGAAAATAAGACACTTCATCTCATTGCAGAACTGTAATAGCGGAACTGAATAGTGTACGATCAGAAAATATTACACACTTTGTACTTAATATTGTCATCAGTGGGATACTGATTAACATTCACCTTAATATTTCGGCGGTCAACAGACTGTCGCAAAATTCTTAGATGTCCGTCTTGGCTGACAGTGGAACATCTAGAGTTAATAATTGATATGAAGATTCTTGCAGCGTACCAAGAGCGTCAGTAGATTTATATCCTGCAGGGTGGCTGTCCACCGCGCAAACCATTGTGTCACATTATAACGGTCTATCTCGTTAGCTCAAGTTGGCCCTCAAGGGAACGGGGGAGCGCCGTCGGAACGGAGGTGTCGGCTCCCGAGCAGCTTTCGCCTTCTCTCAGCGAAACAACATACATTCCAGTATTCTTGTCACACACTTCCGTGTAACAGAACTATTTGTGTAGCTGTTAAACAGTTGCTTATACATCCTCTATGCTGAATGTGTAATTGCCACAATAAAATATTGAAAACTTATATATTTCAAACATTCCAGTATAAAGAAAAGGAACAGTTGTTTTATTACATACGGAACAACTAGCAGGTAGAAACACAGAGGAACAACAGGCTAAACATTTACACAAATAGTTTGAAACCACTCCCTAAAATTTATAGCCGTGATGTATTTTGGAGAATTAGTTCCATTTTCTAGTCACTTGTTGTTTTTGGTACAAGAGATTTAAAACATACAGGCAAGGCTCAGTAGGATAACAAACAGCATAAATGGGGCAAAATTATAGGACTGTTAGCTCAATTCTTCATGAGCAGCTTATTTCTGTGACACGCATGTGCAGTTCTGTGTCTCTCAATACAATATTCAGTTAGTTTATGACTGATAACAGCGATTCGTCCCTTTTAGTAACGCTGGGAAATACAACACTGTTTCCCAGAAGGGAAACTAAGGCTTCCAAACGAGTCGTAACTAATAAACTCAAAGTTTAATTACGTGTACGTGTACATGTATAAAATGGTTCAAATGGCTCTGAGCGCTATGGGACTTAATTGCTGAGGTCATCGGTCCACTAGAACTTAGAACTACTTAAACCTAACTAACCTAAGGACATCATACACATCAATGCCCGAGGCAGGATTCAAATCTGCGACCGTAGTGGTCGCGTGGTTCCAGACTGTAGCGCCCAGAACCGCTCGGCCGCCCGGGTCGGCCGTGTACATGTATCCTTGAGAAGCCACCTGATGATGTGGCGGAGCAGTAAGATTTCCCGCCCTCCCTGTCACGTTTGCGAATACTGCGCAGGTAATTTCTCTGATTTTTATCGTAGTGGTCATTTTAGGAGCCATGTGCTGGAAGAAACATTACTCTACTTGGACTATACACTCTCGGAATTTCAATATTAGTTTTCTCCGAGGCTCTTGCATCGTCAGGCTCTGGAGTTCGTTGGAAATCTCCGTAACGGTCTAGCTCTTACTAAGCCTTCCCGTCATGAAGCGCGCTGTTATTCGTTTGATACTATGTATTTACTTTATAATACGACCAGACACCGCTCCTGGACCGTTCAGCTATAAGCAAGTTTCCTTCATACGAATATCTTATAAGCCATTTCCTTCACTAAATTTCCATAAATTTTCTCCAGTCAATCTCAGAGTGACATCTGCTGCTCACACAATTAGTTTTTGTGATTATTCTGTACTGTCTAAGAAGACTGCATATCCAGTTTGATAGGCAATGAATAAAATAGTCGTATTAATGAGTTTTGTTACACTAAGAAAATAACAATACTTAACTTTCTTTTATAGGAAATGCGATAGTTCGTCAGGACAAACATTTCATTTCCAACACGCGTACACCTGTAGCTTTCTATATTATTAATGGAGGGATCACCTACCTGAAACTGTGGACTACCTTTAAACTTTGTCTTTGACAAATGGAGTTTTGGATCAGTTATCGGCATATCATACGAAACGGTGTCACTTGTTCTGAAAAATGCAGTGCTTCACTTCATTTCGCTATGAAAACAGCAGAAGCGCCAACGATACATTATTAATGCCACGTGTAAAGATGCTCGCTTTTAAGAAATACGTTATATTGCAGTGACTGCCGATTGTTGCAAAATGACGTAACACTTAAGAATCCCAGGCAGCAGTGCATAGGATTTCATGAGCTGGGAGTCGTTCAGAGCAGCCAGTACTCTGTATACACAAGTGGCATTCAATAAGTAATGAAACACTTTTGTTTCTGAAAGCACGCTTGTTTTAGTTAGGATTCCAATTCGACATACCACTCCCCACTCTTTTCGCTACAAAACCCTGCTTTTCAACATAACCTCTGATGAGTGCGACAGCCTTACGCCATCTTCTTGGGATGGCCTGTTTGCCTGCAAGATACCACTCTACTGCTTTACGTCGGAACCAAAGTCTTGCTGCATCAGTAGCCTCCTCATCATCTTCATACTGTCCGCCCCCGGTAGCTGAGTGGTCAGCGTGACAGAATGTCAGTCCTCAGGGCCCGGGTCGGATATTTTCTCCGCTCAGGGACTGGGTGTTGTGTTGTCTTAATAATCATCATTTCATCCCCATCGACGCGCAAGTTGCCGAAGTGGCGTCAACTCGGAAGACTTGCACCAGGCTACAGTCTGCCCGACGGGAGGCCCTAGTCACACGACGTTTATTATCTTCATACTGTTGCCCACAGAGTGCGTCCTTCATTGGGCCAAACAGATGGAACTGGAAGGCGAGAAATCCGGTAGGCACACACTTTTGTGTGATATCATGTATCGATACCTCTCTAAAGACCTCATAGCAACGGAATTGCAAGTTTTTATGTCGATAGCGGCCATGAGGAATCCGGCGGAGCCAATGCAACATGCCCATTGAGCCATACCTCTAGCGGCTCAGTACCTCAGTCACACTCTGCCCGCCACAGTACAGGAGAGCGGCTCAGACCACGCGCCCTCGGAGACACTTTGCATTGTGATGCTACACAGACGCCTCCTGGTCAAAGGCCCGTCTTTCATCGTTTCTTCTGTAGAAATGAGTGACGTCTCCTTCTGGACATTGTGATAGCTCCACTCTATTTCTTGTTGCACCATCTGTAACGAATCTTCGCATGTTAGGAGAAATACAAGTTAGCCGGCCGGGGTGGCCAAGCGGTTCTAGGCGCTACAGTCTGGAACCGCGCGACCGCTACCGTCACAGGTTCGAATCCTACCTCGGGCATGGATGTGTGTGATGTCCTTAGGTTAGTTAGGTTTAAGTAGTTCTTAGTTCTAGGGGACTGATGACCTCAGATGTTAAGTCCCATAGTGCTCATAGCCATTTGAACCAAGTACAAGTTAAGTAAATCTTCTCTTCGTTGTGTTAACTTTTTCGCTTATCATTTCTGCTCCTGTTCAGCTTTCCTACGACGACAGTTGCCGCACCACTTTGCAGCCCATCTGTCCTTACCGTTGTGTACGTAGTTGTACACAACACTTTATGTGCTCCAGTTAGTGGATGAGTGCGTCAACACTACCAACAGAGACGTCCAGTTGCGCAGTGACATGTTTGATTGTTATCCGTCTATCACCTCGAATGAGCATGTCCGAACATGCCAACATTGCAGGAGTCACACCTGTATACAGCCGGCTGGTACGCGGGAGATTAGATAGGTTTGTACGATCTTGTAGTAATGATGACAGACGCCTCGCTCACTGACTCGCTATGATTTTGTTAACTGCTAGGTCTCCGCAGCCATTCCGCAAGCGCCTACGAATATCTGCGATGCTTGGTTTCTCGCCGAAAGAAACTCAAAAACAGCTCTCTGCTTGGAATGTACCTCCTTTACAGACGCCATTTCGATGGCTATGTATAGTGCCACCACCTATGGGAACTCCATGAAACCATAGTGGCTGCAACAGGAATATTCCATGTCCCACAACAAATTCTGCATTTTTTTCAGCCAAAATAGGCGCAGGAAAAAAGTGTTGCATTACCTATTGAACGCTCCTCGTAGTTCAGCAGTTATCATGGTGCATAGGCAGGTTAGATGCCATGACTTAACCACATATGTACACAACACAATTTTCTATACTTCGAAGTAAGTAAAATCTGCGGTTAACATCCTGTTGACGACGATGCCACTTTTATTGTGAAGGTGAATGTCTCGTGTACAAAATCGAAGAAAAATGTCATGTCGTTAGGAGACGAGGAGTATGTGGATTTCGAGTTAGTCTGTATTCCATTTTCTTTTGGAACCAAACAAAGATTCTCTCCGAATATCTGGATCAACGTATGTTACGATTACTTGATAGAGCCTCGTGTAATGCTAAACTGGCGCAAAGTGCACAAGTTACTTTGTTACTTGCGTGTCACACCACTAGCAGTCCGTCGATGGATGTGCCTCAGACCATTCACATTTCTATGGGTGCACCATAGCGGCTATTACCCTGACGAGCGGAATCTTCTGACTTGCCATCGCCATTAGGTGGCAGCTCCTACGAGTAGGTCAAGCGTACGCCCTTTTGTCCACAACACAGTCATGTAATTTCATTTCGTTGCTCTAACACCAGTTGAAGGAAACTTTATTAACAAAAATGGCTCTGAGCACTATGGGACTCAACTGCTGAGTTCATTAGTCCCCTAGAACGTAGAAGTAGTTAAGCCTAACTAACCTAAGGACATCACAAACATCCATGCCCGAGGCAGGATTCGAACCTGCGACCGTAGCGGTCTTGCGGTTCAAGACTGCAGCGCCTTTAACCGCACGGCCACTTCGGCCGGCCTTTATTAACAGACCATATCCAGAGAGAGAAATAAATTCCATACCACATTCAAAATCAGAATTTTATCTCATTCCAATACAGCAACACATCACATAATAGCTTATACTTACAGGTTTGAGAAAGAGTTAGTAATAGCGTTGCACTTTGTAGTTCGCTTTCTGTTCTCAGGATTATTTCTGATCCATAAACATGCCCTTCACACCACTGGAGATATGGGAGATTACTGTACCATAATTCCGAAGTGGCCGTGCGGTTAAAGGCGCTGCAGCCTGGAACCGCAAGACCGCTACGGTCGCAGGTTCGAATCCTGCCTCGGGCATGGATGTTTGTGATGTCCTTAGGTTAGTTAGGTTTAACTAGTTCTAAGTTCTAGGGGACTAATGACCTCAGCAGTTGAGTCCCATAGTGCTCAGAGCCATTTGAACCATTTGTTGTACCATAATTTCGTTATTTTCTCTGACTCAGCGAATGCCATTCGAGTTATCTAGAATATGTATCGAGTAGTCACTCTCCTTTTCTGGCTAAAACGCTAGCGAGTGGATGCGTCACCTGCTGATTACGAGATAATGCTAAATTTAGGGAATGAAGGAAAAGATGAAACTTGTACGGATGTCTGAGTGACAAACATCGTGCCGAATTCTAATGTCTCGTTGCACACGGTCACTTACTTGTTGACATTACAAGGTCATGAGTCAGTGAGATGGAAGATATTACTAACTGAAAGCTGCTCAGTCATGATGTTTTCTCTCTTAGCCACTCAAGAGAAACAAAATCATGCTGAAATGTTCTCGAATAGGGCACCGACGGATGTGGCGCAGTGGTCACGTTGTTGAAATTAGACTCGGACGCAATGACTTACCTTAGAAGATACATTAAGGAAAGACAAATCAAAGTTTATAGCTTTTGTAGATTTGGATACATCTTTTGACAATGTTGATTGAAATACGCTCTTGAAGGTAGCAGAGGAAAACTATAGGGTGTGAAAGCTTATATAAGACTTAACAATAAACCAAACGGCAGTTATAAAGGTCGAGGGGCACGAAAAGGAAGCAGATGTCGAGATATAATTGAGACAGGTTTGTAACCTATCCCCGATGTTATTCGGTCTGTACAATATAGAAGCAATAAAGAAAACCAAAGGAAAATTAGAAGAAAGAATTGAAATACCAGATGCAGAGACGAAAACCTGGAGGTTTGCCGATGACATTATAATTCTGTCAGAGACAGCATAGGAGAATGAGATTTTCACTCTGTAGTGGAGTGTGCGCTGATACGAAACTTCGTGGCAGATTAAAACTGTGTGCCGGACCGAGACTCGAACTCGGGACCTTTGCCTCCCACGGGCAAGTGCTCTACCAACTGAGTTATCCAAGCACGACTCACGCCCCCTCCTCACAGCTTTACTTCTGCCAGTACCTCGTGTCCTACCTTCCAAACTTTACAGAAGCTCTCTTGCGAACCTGCAGAACTAGCACTCCTGAAAGAAAGGAGTGCTAGTTCTGCACGTTCGCAGGAGAGCTTCTGTAAAGTTTGGAAGATAGGAGACGAGGTACTGGCATAAGAAAAGCTGTGATGAGGGGGCGTGAGTCGTGCTTGGGTAGCTCAGTTGGTAGAGCACTTACCCGCGGGAGGCAAAGGTCCCGAGTTCGAGTCTCGGTCCGGCACACAGTTTTAATCTGCCAGAAAGTTTCACAGCATAAGACTTTGATGTTCAGCTGACGTAATGGACAGTGTATTGAAAAGAGGTACAAGATGAACAGCAACCAAAGCAAAAGAAGGCTAGCGGAATGTAGTCCAATCAAATAAGGCGATACCAGAGGAATTAGATTAGGAAATGAGACACTAGAAGTACTAGAAGAGATTTGCTATTTGAGCAGTAGAATAACTGATGGTGGCCGAAGTAGAGAGAATATGAAATGTAGATTGGCAATGACAAGAAAACCAATTCGGAAAAAGAGAAATTTGTTAATATCAAATGTTGATTTGTGTGTTAAGGAGTCTTTTCTGAAGGTATTTTAAGTACAGGCTTTTAAGGAAGTAAAACGCGAACGATAAACAGTGCAAAAAAGAAGCGAATAGAAACTTTTGACGTTTGTACACAGAAGAATGCTGAAAATTGAATGATTAGTTCATGTAAGTAGTGAGGAGACACTGAATAGAGCTAGAGAGAAAAGAAGTTTGTGGCTTAACTTTACTAACAGAAGAAGGGACAGGTCAGTAAAACACTTTCTGAGATACTGACGTATCACCAGTTTAGGTGGAGCGGGAGGGGGGGGGGAAGAGATTATAGAGGGAGTCCAAGAGATGAATAAGAAAGCAGGTTCAAATGGCTGTAGGATGCAATAGTTATTCGGAGCTGAAGAGGTTTGCATAGGATAGAGTAGCATGGAGAGTTGCATCAGACTAGTCTTCGGACTGATGACCATAACAACATCAATAACACGTAAGTTGAGCAGGTTTGCACGTATATAAGGTTAGATATGCTACAAAAGTTTGAAAAAAGACGTCGACCTATGCTACGTGCTGGTCAAGTCGATGTGGCTGTTGAGGCCAAACACACGCCATTGTGCACATACCGTATCCTACTTGTATTAGGTTTGTCCAGATAGCGTGAACTACAGTGGACCCTGCTGACTCTCACATCAACATTCTCAAGGATTCGGGTGGTTTTCTTCGCTGTAATCATATCCTTTGGAACAGGAGACACGTGATTTAAGTCCCCAAGACCACGCAAAACAAATATTAGCCCATAATCGAAAATATGGCTCAGATGGCTCTGAGCACTATGGAACTTAACATCTATGGTCATCAGTCCCCTAGAACTTAGAACTACTTAAACCTAACTAACCTAAGGACATCACACAACACCCAGTCTTCACGAGGCAGAGAAAATCCCTGACCTCGCCGGGAATCGAACCTGGGAACCAGGGCGCGGGAAGCGAGAACGCTACCGCACGACCAGCCCATACTCGAACACCATTCGTTTGTAATAACCTATTCTTAATTCCCAGAGACGAGAGGAAACTTTCGTAAATTCCACTTCCGGAAATGACGCTATTAAAATTCACATCTACTTCCGTTCTGACTACATTAATGCTAAATGCTAAAGATCTTGAGAGCTATATGGGTGTGAACGAGCTGCAAGACGTTTTTAATTACGGCGAAATGGTTGTTCCACACAAAGATATTACAGAAACTGATGAACGCGAAATTAAGGAGGAATCGGAAAGTGAAAGCGTCGTGGAAGTTAGTGAATTTATGAAGAGGCTACTGTTCCATGATTTATTAAAACGTGGTTCATATGGTACGAGGAACGAAAAACTGTGCAGCCATCTGCCTTTCCGAAGTCATTCATAGCAAAAAATAAATACGCAGTTAATAAAAGTGAATACGTTAGCAAAAGTATTTCTACATCCACATACTACTCTGCAAACTACCTAATGGTATGTGGCGGAGGTTACTGGTATCACTAACTGAACCCACCTGCCCTGTTCCATTCGCGAATGATGTGTGAGAAAAATGACTGCTGGTAAGCCTATGTATTGTCTCTCATCTCTTGAATTTTCTCGTCCTGGTCAATACGCGAGATATAGGTAGGAGGAATTAATATGTTGTCAGAATCTTCCTGGGAAGTGCTCTCTCGAAGCTTCAATAGTAAACTTCTCCGTAAAGAACACCATCTCTCTTGTAACGTCTGCCAGTGGAGTTTGTTGAGCATCTCGGTAGCTCTCTCGCACCAATTAAACGATCCCGTTACGAATCGCATCACTCGCCGCTGGATCTTCCCTTTCTCTTTTATCAGTGCTACATGGTAAGCATCCCATGTTGAAGAAAAATATTCAAGTATCCGCCGAAAAAGCGCCTTATTAGCCCCTTTTTTAATGTATGAATTACATTTCAAGAAGATTCTTCCTATGAATTCAGTCTGGCATCTGCTTTTTTTGCTGTTGTTTTATGCGGTTATTGCATTTAGGTCGCCCTGGATAGTTACTCCCACATATGTTATGGTAGATACTGTTTCCAGCAGTTTGTCATCAATACTGTAGTTGTACAATAGTGGATTTCTTTTCATACGTATGCGCAATATGATACATTTATTTATGATTAGGGTCAACTGTGAAGGCTTGCGCCATTCATCAGTCCTCTGCAGGTCATTCTGCAATTGATACTATCTTGTGGCGTTGCTACTTTGCCATAGACAACCGCATCATATGTGAGTAGTCTTAAAGAGCATCCGGCGCTTTCTACTACATCATTAAATACATTGCAAACAGTAACGGTCCTGTCACACTTCCCTGCGGTACCCCGAAATTACCTTCATATCCCTCGATTTTGTTCCGTTAATAGCGACATGTTGCATTCTGTCTACAAGAAAGTCTTGAACACAGTCGCAAATGTGATCCAATGCTCGATAAGCTCATTTTCTTCACTAAAGGTCATTGAGGGAATGTATCAAATGGCTTCCTGAAGTCCAGGAACAAGACATCAACATGAGCGCCGTTGTGTACAGCGCTGTCGATCTCGTGGAGCAACAGAGCGAGCTGAGTTTAGCAAGAGCCCTGTTTGCGGAATCCATATTGACTTTTATAGACGAGATTTTCGTCCTCCAAAAACGTCACAATTCTTAAGCATAGCACATGTTACATAATTCTACAACAAATTGGCGTCAACGAGAACGAACACCTATATCTTTCCGTACGAGCTCTGATTTCCCTTATTTTATCATGGTGCTCGTTTCTCCCTATGTAGGTCGGAGTCAACAAAATATTTTCGAATTCGGAGGAGAAAGTTGGTGATTGGAATTTCGTGAGATTATTTCGCCGCAACGGAAAACGTCTTTGTTTTAATGATGCCCTCCCCAAATCCTGTACGATGTGAGTGACACTCTCTCCCCTATTTCGCGATAATACATAACGTACTAATGCTCTTTCAACTTCTTCGATGTGCTCCGTCAATGCTATCTCATTAGGATCCCACAGCTCGCAGCAGTATTCTAAAAGAGGACGGACAAGCGAAGTTTAGGCGGTCTCGTTAGTAGATCTGTTACATTTTGTAAGTGTCCTGCCAATAAAACGCAATCGCTGATTAGCCTTCCCCACAACGTTTTCTATGTGTTCTTTCCAATTGAAGTTGTTCGTAATTGTAACTCATATGTATTTAGTTGAATTTACCGCTTTTAGATTTGACTGATTTATCGTGTATCCGAAGTTTAACGAATTCCTTTTAGCACTCATGTGGATGACCTCATATTTTTCGTTATTTAGGATCAGTTGCCAATTTTCGCTCCATACAGATGTCTTTTCTAAATCGGTTTGTAATTTTTTTGATCTTCTGATGACTTTATTAGCCGATGAACGACATCGTCATCTACAAACAACCTAAGAGCACTGCTCAGATTGTCTCCCAAATCGATTATATAGATAAGCAACAGCAAAGAGCCTATAACACTACTTTTTGGAACGCCAGAAATCACTTCTGGTTTACTCGATGACTTTCCATCAATTGCTACGAACTGTGACCTATCTGAGAGGAAGTCACAAATGCAGTCACATAACTGAGACGATATTTCATAAGCACGCAATTTCGCTACAAGCCGCTTGTGTGGTACAGTGTCCAAAGCCCTCCGGAAATCCAAAAATACGGAATCGATCTGAAAGCCCTGGTCAATAGCACTCAACGCTTCATGCGAATAAAGAGCTGGTTGTGTTTTCTAAACCCATCTTGACTGTGTGCCAGTAGAGCGTTTTCTTCGGGATAATTCATAATGTTCGAACACAATATATGCTTCAGAATCCTGCTGCATATCGACGTTAATGATACGGGGCCGGCCGCGGTGGTCTAGCGGTTCTAGGCGCTCAGTCCGGAACCGCGCGACTGCTACGGTCACAGGTTCGAATCCTGCCTCGGGCATGGATGTTTGTGATGTCCTTAGGTTAGTTAGGTTTAAGTAGTTCTAAGTTCTAGGGGACTGATGACCACAGATGTTAAGTCCCATAGTGCTCAGAGCCATTTGAACCATTTTTGATATGGGCCTCTAATTAAGTGGGTTACTCCTACTATCCTTCTTGAACATTCGCGTGACCTGTGTAATTTTCCAGTCTTTAGGTACGTATCTTTCGTCGATCTAACTGTTGTATGTGATTGTTAAGTACGGACCTAATGCATCAGCATACTCTGAAAGGAACCTAATTGGTATACAGTCTGGACCAGAAGACTTGCTATTATTAAGTGTTTTAAGTTGCTTCATTACTCCGAGGATATTTACTTCTACGTTACTCATGTTGGCAGCTGTTCTTGATTCGAATTCTGGAATATTTACTTTGTCTTCTTTTGTGAAGGCATTTCGGAAGGCTGTGTTTAGTAACTCTCATTTCGGTAGACTGTGTTTAGTAACTCTGCTTTGGCAACACTGTCTTCGATAGCATCTCCAATGCTATCGCGCAGAGAAGGCATTGATTGTTTCTTGCAGCTAACATACTTCACATACTACCAGAATGTCTTTCTATTTTCTGACAGGTTTCGAGACAAAGTTTCGTTGTGGAAACTGTTATAAGCATCTTACATTGAAGTCCGCTCTAAATTTCGAACTTCTGTTAAAGATCTCAATCTTGGGGATTTTGCGTCTGTTTGAATTTGGCATGTCTGTTTCGCTGTTTCTCCGACAGTGTTCTGACCCGTTTTGTGTACCAAGGAGGATTAGCTCAGTCGTTTGTTAATTTATTAGGTATAAATCTCTCAATTTCTTTCAATTCAGGCCACATCTGGTCTACACTCACATTATTAATTTGGAAGGAGGGAGATTGTCTCTCAGGAAGGCGTCAAGTGAATTTTTATCTGCTTTTTTGAATAGTTATATATTTCGTTTATTTTTGGAGGATTTGGGGTTTACACTAGTCATTATCGCTACTACAACCCTGTGTTTTCTAATTCCTGTATCCGTTTTGATGCTCGTTATTAACTCAGGATTATTTGTTGCTAAGAGGTCAAGTGTGCGGTTACCACAATTTCGGATGATTTTTTATGCGTACTTCCGGAATTAAACATGTATTTTCGCCAACATATCGAAGGTAAATTAGTCAGCACCTACTATAATCGCATGAGTCTAGTACGTGTTTGAAATGAAACTCAAGTTTTCTTTGAACCTTTCAGCAAATGTATCATATGAATTCGGAGGTCGGTAAAAGGATCCAATTACTATTTTATTCCGGTCGCCAACAATGACCACTGCCCATACTAACTCACAGGAAGTATCTACTTCATTTTCGAGACAAGATAAACTATTTGCAACAGCAACAAACACGCCACCGCCAACCATGTTTAGCCTATCCTTTCGGAACAAAGTTAGGTTCTTCGCAGAGATTTCAGCTGAGGTTATCTTCGGCTTTAGCCAGCTTTCAGTGCCTATAACTATTTGAACATCAATGCTTTCTATTAGCGCTTCGAGCACTGATACTTTCCCAACACAGCTGCGACAATTTACAACGGTTATATGGCTCAAATGGCTCTGAGCACTATGGGACTTAACATCTGAGGTCATCAGTCCCCTAGAACTTAGAACTACTTAAACCTAACTAACCTAAGGACATCACACACATCCATGCCCGAGGCAGGACTCGAACCTGCGACCGTAGCGGTCGCGCAGTTCCAGACTGAAGCGCCTACAACCGCTCGGCCACATCGGCCGGCACAACGGTTATACCAATGGTTCCTAGATCTACATTCTTCCTGTGTTCGGCCTGCACCCTTTGCGACTGAAGCCCTTATGTGTTTTCCCGAGATCCTCTAACCTAAAAAACCGCCCAGTACACGCCACACAGCCCGTGCTACCCGTGAAGACGCCTCCTGCGTATAGTGGACACCTGACCTACTCAACGGAATCCGAAACCCAATCCCCCTTTGACGCAAGTCGAGGAATCTGCAGCCTAGACGCTCGCAGAACCGTCTGTGCCTCTGATTCAGACCCTCCACTCGGCTCTGTACCAGAGCTCCGCAATCGGTCCTGTCGACTATGCTGCAAATGGTAAGCTCTGCTTTCATCTTGCAAGCAAGACTGGCAGCCTTTACCACTTCTGTTAGCCGCTCGAAACAAGAGAGAATCTCTTCTGATCCAAAGTGACAGACATCATTGGTACCGACGTAAGCAACCACTTGCAGCTGGCTGCCTCCTGTGTTCTTCATGGCATCCGGGAGAACCCGTTCCACATTTGGAGTGACTCCACCCGGTATGCACACGGAGTGCACATTGATTTCTTTCCCTTCTTGGCAGCTACGTCCCAAAGGGGCCCCATTACGCGTCCAACGTTGGAGATCTGTCAATAATCCCATCCTCTGTGATTGTCCGGATCTTGTAGGCTGAGAGGTGTCCTATGAAACAGGACAGGCGACAGCATGTGCCTCAGCGACATTGTCAGCCGCAGACAGCACGTGGAACCTGTTTGCCAGACAAAGCGGGGAAGCCTTAGGTGCGGCCGCCTGGGAAGTCTTTTGCCGCCTGCTACGCCCCAGGGCGACCTCCCACTCGACCACATTTGAGGGGTCAACCTCATTGCGTGAAGTAACTGGGCTGTCCACCGGTGAGGACCTATCGGAGAACTCGGACGTGCTGGCGTCCGTTGGATCCCCATGGCAGGCCCACAACAGTGGTGCCCATCCACTGTAGCCTCAAGCTGTGTAACCGAAGTCATCACAGCCTGAAGCTGAGAGTGAAGCGTTGCCAACTCGGCTCGCATCCGCACACATCACACTCAGTCCCTGTCCATACTAAAGACCGTGGAAAACTAAACTATGCAGATAAACGGACTATCAGCACGTGCTGCGCAGCTCTACTGTAGACCCTGACGGAAAAGCAGGAGCTGTGTCTAATAAATTAGATTAATACACACAGATTCAAAAAGGTAACTACCATAGGACTCAAGTGAAACAAAATAATTCATCTCTGATTAGGAACTTGCAATTTTCACAAAATCGGTTACTTCCCTGTTGCTGCTTGTGTCTCGGCCGGATGCTGCTGCCTGACTGCTGGCTGCTGCTTCCTGACCATTTTTTCAAAAGTCGCTTTATGCAAAAAATAAATTTTTCAAGAGGTACATTTATTTAATTAACAAGGAAATTTACAGTGGAAAATTTATACACTTAACAAATTTCAAACAATGCTGAATATGTTTTAAGATAGTCGTTGCATATACACAATTTGTGTGTGTGTGTGTGTGTGTGTGTGTGTGTGTGTGTGTGTGTGTGTGTGAGAAATCTTATGGGACTTAACTGCTAAGGTCATCAGTCCCTAAGCTTACACACTACTTAACCTAAATTATCCTAAGAACAGACACACACACCCATGCCCGAGGGAGGACTCGAACCTCCGCCGTAACCAGCCGCACAGTCAATGACTGCAGCGCCCTAGACCGCTCGGCTAATCCCACGCGGCACATTTTTTTTTATATTTTATCAACTGCTGAGAGTAGAAACACAGTTTTCTTTTTCAAAATTCAGTTTATGCTGAAACTAGATCAGTGATATCAGAATATTAAATGTCCGCTTTTTACATTAAAGTTTTAAAATATTTCGTTTCTCTCTGCTACACATCTTCAGGAGACTATTCATCCTCTTAAATACTTCGTGAACTGTCGTGACCTTCGTATCCCTCACCACTCGCAGAGAGTATATCATTGTTGCAACTTGCTGTATCCTTAGGAATGACAAGGAAACGCATTAAGTTCATTACATCCTTATTCTTTGTTGAACTCGTATGGTTCGTCTTCGGAATAATCGCAGCATGTTTCATGGTTTTCAATGAAGGGATGTTCTTCAAAACATCACAACATTCTTCTGACCAAGGGAAGTACGTCATTTTAACAGCACATTGAATCTTACAGTTGATATGTCTGTAAGTTATTGCTCGTACATACACCGTTTAGAAAGGCAAGGTAGATTTCGGTATTTCCTTAGAAATGCGTTTGGAGTCGTAGGAAAACGAGTCATGTCCCCACACCACTTTCCTAACTTCGCTAGAATATTCCTGTCTTCAAATGGGATTATGATACCTTCTTTCTTCTGATATTCCTTCTCAGCTCTGCCGAATATCGGAATACACGATCCGTTGGCATGAAACTATGACCACAAATACGAAAATAGTGGGTAAATTCAGAAAACACTGTAGTGCGTCCCATAAAATGTGCCAGCATACAGAGCATTACTGATTTCTTCTTCTGGGTAGAGTACGAGGCTTTAATCCTCTCTTAGCAATATCTTACTCCTCTCTTCCAAGTAATGTAGAGCAAAATGTACTGCAGATGCGATTTCATTTGCACCTCTTCCAGATTATGTTTTACGCTAAGTATATTGAAAAATGTTACCTTTACCATCTTTTGGTTCATATATCACCACAGTCAGGTTATAGATCCATGCCTGTAACGTGTAAAAGACTTCTCCAACAGAGGTTTGGTCGAGGTTCATTTTGTTGCATGTCAAAGAGAACTTCTACAGTGTCTTCAGATTACTCGATAATGATTCCGTGGAACTTCTCTGAATGGGCTTTCCGCAAGTGCAGGTTAGTTTTGCACATTTCCTGGCATTCTTCGGTTTCTGCAGCCTTTATTTGCAGTTCGAGCTACTTGAATTTTGAACAGATGTCGTTGTAAGGCCTATCAAAGTCGGGATTAAAATTCTTATAAAACACTGTCCTGAATTTTAGCACAGAACAGCGTTTATTGGTTGCTAGTCTGTGTTCTATGCAGAAAATTTTCCCTGCTATAATGACACTCTCTACGTTTATACATCAGAATCTGCCTTTAACTTTTTGGGTCATAAACATGTCGACTTGAGTTGCTCTTGAGCCACCTCTTCGTTACTGTTGTCCAATCCCATGTTCTTGATAGCGTCGAGCAATCCGGGCTATGCGATCCCGCGATATATATGTCATTTTTTGAAATATAGTAGCACAAACTTGTACTTGAGATCCATCTCAAAGTAAGTTTAATCTTGAACTTGACAGACACTATTTAGAGGCCTTACAGTCAGTGGGATCTAAAACATATCTAGCTGGTGCTAATGTATCCATCCTTGTATGACGGAAGGAATGCAGCTTGCTTGCTCTTATCTACTGAGAAATATAACACAGGTCTGCGACATAAAAATTGTTTCATATTTATTAAGTGATTTTTATGGTGTTTACAACGCTGATTTCGGGCAAAATAGTGAAAAAATTCCATCACATACAGTTATTTCACAAACTGATAGTCTAGTTTTAGCTTTTCTAGATATTTCAGCAACCTAGTGAGTTTGAATTTTGGTTTTTAGGAACTCCATAAACTATTATTTAGCCGTTTTTATACTAGATATACGTAAAATAACGAGTAATTAGGAGAAACCAGCAGTATTTCATGTCAGTGCCTGTCTGTTACGCTGCCCCTTCCCCCGCCATCACCAAGCAGTGAGCTTCTGCTAGTGTCCTTCAGTTCACAGTACCTCTTCACTCTGTGCTGTTCACGTGTTGTTGTTACTAGTGCTTTAAAGTACTGTACTGACAGTTTTCTTTTGTTGTGAAGTTGTTTAATGGACAGTGGCTACCAGAGGATGTGTAAACTCGCCAGATTGCTACATTTGTGGTTACTATACCGTTAAAGAGCAGCAAAGAAACATTTCCGATTTTGTTGAAAAAGTATATTTCGCCTATTTTTGTATGGCCTTGGGCCACACACAAAGTTTGTTCAGTGTGTGTTGAAGAACTGAGGCAATGGTTTCAACGTAAAAAGCAGCCATTACGTTTTAGAATACCAGTGGTTTTGGAGGGAGCCCAAAAATCATAATGATGACTGCTATTTTTGTTCTTGCAACGTACGAGGTTTCAATTTGAAAAACAAAAAGGATATTTCTTACCCCAACATTCAATCAGCCATTCGCCATGTTCCTCATGGACGTGAAGTACCAGTACCCTCTCCTCCAGGTTCTTTGGATGATATAGATGATCACGAGCCATTGGCTCAGCAAGGTTATAATGAATAAGACAGAGATTGCTACGATCCTGGCACAACCGATCCCATTCCATTCTCACAATTTGAACTGAACGATCTAGAGGCCTAGGCGTTTCTAAGGAATCGGCAGAGACTTTAGGGTCTAGATTGAAAGATAAACATATTTTGGCTCCGGGAACATCCTTTTCTTGGTATCGATTGAGGGAAAAGGAGTTTGTATCTTTCTTCTCTCAAGAAGGTAGCTGGTGTTTTGTAGTGATGTTCCTGGGCTTATGGCACGTTTCAAAATAGAATATGCTCCTGATGAGTGGGGACTTTTTATTGATTCTTCAAAAAGAAGCATTCAAGCAGTACTTCTGCACAGTGGCAATAAGTATGCTTCAGTACCAGTTGGACACTCGGTTCACTTAAAAAAATGGCTCTGAGCACTATGGGGCTTAACATTTGAGGCCATCAGTTCCCTAGAACTTAGAAATACTTAAACCTAACTAGTCTAAGGACATGACACACATCCATGCCCGAGGCAGGATTCGAACATGCAACCGTAGCGGTCGGGTGGTTCCAGACTGAAGCGCCTAGAACCGCTCGGCAACACCGGCCGGCAGTTCACTTAAAAGAATGTTACGAAAACCTTAAACTGGTTTTAAGCAAACTCTGCTGTTCAGATCACAAATGGACACTATGTGGTGATTTAAAAGTGACTTCAGTGCTGCTTGGTCAACAAAGTGGCTATAAAAAGTTCCCTTGCTTTCTCTGTGAATGGAACAGTAAAGACAGAAAGCAACACTACGTAAAAAAAGCTTGGCCCTTGAGAAAAACCTTACAGGTTTTGGTTAAAAATGTTGAGAGAAAAATCATTCTGGATAGCAAAAAGGTGTTACTTCCACCACTTCACAATATGTTGGGGCTGATGAAACAATTTTTTAAGGCATTGGCAAAAGAAGGGGAGTGTTTCAGATATCTTTGTGGACAGTTTCCTGGTTTATACGAGGCAAAGCTAAAGGAAGGAATCTTGGTCGGACCGGACATTAGAAAACTAATGAAAGCTCCCAGCTTTGTGGACAAAATGGAAACAAAAGAAAAGGCAGTATGGACTTGTTTTAAATTAGTGGTTACCAGTTTCCTAGGAAACAAGAGTTCCAAACTACAAGACAATCGTCGCAGACATGCTCCACAACTTTAAGAAGCTGGGCTGTAACATGAGCATTAAAGTTCATTTTCTCCACTCACATCTTGACTACTTCACTGCAAACCTTGGTGATGTAAGTGAAGAGCAGGGCGAAAGATTCCACCAAGACATAAAAGAAGTGGAAAGAAGATATCAAGGAAAATGGAACGTGAACATGATAGCGGACTACTGCTGAATGATACAAAGAGATGATCCTCAACGAGCCCACAGCCGGATAAGCAATAAAAGAAGCTTCGACAGTAATCGAAAGCGTTATTATGAGGACTTATGAGCTTAAAGAGAAATGGAAGTGTACTATAAATGTAGTTTATAACATGATTTATAGATAAAATAAAATTTTGTATCGTCGGAAAAGTGTGATAAATTGCCAAAATTTTTTATTATACCCAAAAATACTCCCTTTTTCGTAAGAAAACTTGACGTGATAGAAAAAAATGGATTGCATTTTTGATATCAGCGCTGAAAAGTATATAAAAGTCTGTCATCAAATTTCAAACAACTTTTAAAAAATTTGTTTTTGCCAACCTGTGTAACGGGTTCCCTTTTTTGAAAGAAAACTTGACGTGATAGAAAAAAATGTATTGCATTTTTGATACCAGCGCTGAAAAGTACATAAAAGCCAGTCATCCAACGTGTGTAATGGGTTACTGAAATGTGATAAGTCAGCTGAAGAGTTTGTCTGCATGACAGTCTTTCCCTCCATGGCCGTTTGAGTCACTCCTTTCCGAATGTTGGCAGCCAATATCAGATGCAGCATTTTGGTTTGAATATCGTGATGATTTTGCGTTTGAGATATTTGACTGTTTCGTTTCTCTTGTCTTAGGCCCACCACGTGTTCCACTCACAGAAATATTATATTCTACATCACCTTCGATATTCGCTATTTAACAGAACTCTAGTGTTCTAAACTCAACTGCCATGAAATGACGGTAACTGGAAACCAACTCACATAACAGCTGTCTCCAACAAACGTAGTTTAATACTGCCCATAGAACCTAAATAGACAACTGGCGCCGTGGCTAATGCGAGCTCTGATTAACCGCCGCAACCATTGTCAGCCTAGTTAGTGCGGACAGTATTATGCCCTACCATCTACCGCCCAGCAAAACAATTATTCTAGGTGTACCATAACAAAATCACAAAAGTAATTGTTCTTCTCACATCTATCGCACATTAAACAAAATACGAGAAAACACATCAATACCATGCTCCCCATGGTAGCCACGAGGTCTAGGGCGACTTGCCACGGTTCGCCCCCCCCCCGGCTAAGGTGCGAGTCCTCCCTCGGGCATGGGTGTGTGTATTTTGTCCTTAGCGTAAGTTAGATTAAGTACTGTGTAAGGCTAGGAACATACGACCTCAGCAGTTTGGTCCCATAGGAACTTACCACAAATTTTATTCAATACCTCTAACGTCTTTGGCAAACTAAGTAGCATAAAGCGAGTTTTCACAAGACCCTTATATACAAATGAGGCGAATCTTGCAAAAACTGGATGTATTTCTGTGCTATGAGAGGAATAAAGTAAGTTTTGCAAAAGCCGGCTGCATACGCTTGTAGAGTAAGTGAACACTATGTGTTAAGAAAAAAGATATTTAAAGAAAATCATAAAGCACGTTTTGAGGAAACGGTCATGAATTGTGTGCATCTGTCATACTCCCCTTCTCGAAACAGAAGTGACCATTACTTTACTTTAATCACCAGGTACCCATCGCTGCTCCAGCGATCTGCGATAAGCTGCTGTTAGAAGTGTAGCAAGCTCACTTGCATAATCTTTGTAGAATCTGACAGTTATTTCATCTGGTTCTAATGCCCTTCCACTATTGAGCGATTTTCGTTGCTTTTCTATTCCGCGATCGATTATCTCTGTCTGTCATTTTGACGTTCGTACGATGACTAAAAGGGGGACCTTTTGCTGTCTTCCGCAGTGAAACAATTTCGGAAAAAAGAATTCAGTATTTCGGCCTTCTGTCTGTTACCTTCTGTTTCGGTGCCAGCATGGCCACTGAGTGAATGAATAGATGATTTCGAACCGCTTACTGATTTTATATAATACCAAATTTTCTTAGGATTTTTGCTCAAATTTTTTGACAAAATTTTACTTTCAGAGTCATTTAACGCTTCTCTCATTGCTCTCCATATGCTCATTTTCGCTTCGGTTAGCTTCTACTTGTCAGCTCGGTTTTGACTTCTCTTGAATATGAGATGAAGTTCTCTTTGCTTATTTATCAGTTTTCTGGCACTGCTCGGAGCATACCTGTCAAAGGCATATTGAACGATGCTTTTGAATGTTTCCCGTTTGTGCTCCACATCTTCGTCCTCATGACTGAGTATTTGATGCCGACTACTCAGATACTCTGCAGTTAGTATCCTGATAGCCTCGCTAAGCAAACATACACTCCTGGAAATGGAAAAAAGAACACATTGACACCGGTGTGTCAGACCCACCATACTTGCTCCGGACACTGCGAGAGGGCTGTACAAGCAATGATCACACGCACGGCACAGAGGACACACCAGGAACCGCGGTGTTGGCCGTCGAATGGCGCTAGTTGCGCAGCATTTGTGCACCGCCGCCGTCAGTGTCAGCCAGTTTGCCGTGGCATACGGAGCTCCATCGCAGTCTTTAACACTGGTAGCATGCCGCGACAGCGTGGACGTGAACCGTATGTGCAGTTGACGGACTTTGAGCGAGGGCGTATAGTGGGCATGCGGGAGGCCGGGTGGACGTACCGCCGAATTGCTCAACACGTGGGGCGTGAGGTCTCCACAGTACATCGATGTTGTCGCCAGTGGTCGGCGGAAGTGCACGTGCCCGTCGACCTGAGACCGGACCGCAGCGACGCACGGATGCACGCCAAGACCGTAGGATCCTACGCAGTGCCGTAGGGGACCGCACCGCCACTTCCCAGCAAATTAGGGACACTGTTGCTCCTGGGGTATCGGCGAGGACCATTCGCAACCGTCTCCATGAAGCTGGGCTACGGTCCCGCACACCGTTAGGCCGTCTTCCGCTCACGCCCCAACATCGTGCAGCCCGCCTCCAGTGGTGTCGCGACAGGCGTGAATGGAGGGACGAATGGAGACGTGTCGTCTTCAGCGATGAGAGTCGCTTCTGCCTTGGTGCCAATGATGGTCGTATGCGTGTTTGGCGCCGTGCAGGTGAGCGCCACAATGAGGACTGCATACGACCGAAGCACACAGGGCCAACACCCGGCATCATGGTGTGGGGAGCGACCTCCTACACTGGCCGTACACCACTGGTGATCGTCGAGGGGACACTGAATAGTCCACGGTACATCCAAACCGTCATCGAACCCATCGTTCTACCATTCCTAGACCGGCAAGGGAACTTGCTGTTCCAACAGGACAATGCACGTCCGCATGTATCCCGTGCCACCCAACGTGCTCTAGAAGGTGTAAGTCAACTACCCTGGCCAGCAAGATCTCCAGATCTGTCCCCCATTGAGCATGTTTGGGACTGGATGAAGCGTCGTCTCACGCGGTCTGCACGTCCAGCACGAACGCTGGTCCAACTGAGGCGCCAGGTGGAAATGGCATGGCAAGCCGTTCCACAGGACTACATCCAGCATCTCTACGATCGTCTCCATGGGAGAATAGCAGCCTGCATTGCTGTGAAAGGTGGATATACACTGTACTAGTGCCGACATTGTGCAAGCTCTGTTGCCTGTGTCTATGTGCCTGTGGTTCTGTCAGTGTGATCACGTGATGTATCTGACCCCAGGAATGTGTCAATAAAGTTTCCCCTTCCTGGGACAATGAATTCACAGTGTTCTTATTTCAATTTCCAGGAGTGTATCTTCCTTTCTCAACATTCCTTAACATCCCCATGTCACAGTTCCTGCCACTTCCTTATAATTGCTGACACATTCCCCTACGTTAACTTGTTCAATAAGTTCAGGTCTGTTTGTTGCTAGGACGTCCAACGTAATACGTTACGTTCACGAGTAATTTTCGGACAAAATAGTGTCACACGAATCGCTGTCTCTGACATGAGTTTTGATAACATGGTTATTCCAGTCTATACCTGGCAAGCTGAAGTACCCCCATTACAGCAGCATGATCAAGAAAACTACGAACGCTATTCTGCAAGTTCTCTTTGAAGTGCTCGATCGGTACAGCTCTTGACTCATGCAGTCTACAAAAGCATCCATTCACCGACCTTTCATGCTTAACTTCGCCCAGATTAATTTACGTTCGATATCCGTGATAACGCCGCTAAATATTACCCAATTCTTTATTGCGATAAATACCTGGTCACCATTGGCGATTACCCTATATTCCAATCTGAAATTAGGATTTCGTTGCTTTTCACTCCCGGTTTCAGCCAGCTTCCTGGTCTACATCTACATCTACATACATACTCCGCAATCTACCATACGGTGCGTGGCGGAGGGTCCCTCGTACCACAACTAGCATCTTCTCTCCCTGTTCCACTCCCAGACAGAACGAGGGAAAATGACTGCCTATACGCCTCTGTACGAGCCCTAATCTCTCTTATCTTATTTTTGTGGCCTTTCCGCGAAATATAAGTAGGCGGCAGTAAAATTGTACTTCAGTCAGCCTCAAATGCTGGTTCTCTAAATTTCCTTGGTAACGATTCACGAACAGAACGCCTCCTTTCCTCTAGAGACTCCCACCCGAGTTCCTGAAGCATTTCCGTAACACTTGCGTGACGCTCAAACCTACCAATAACAAATCTAGCAGCACGCCTCTGAATTGCTTCTATGTCCTCCCTCAATCCGATCTGATAAGGATCCAAAACGCTCGAGCAGTACTCAAGAACAGGTCTTACTAGTGTTTTATGAGCGGTCTCCTTTACAGATGAACCACATCTTCCCAAAATTCTACCAACGAACCGAAGACGACTATCCGCCTTCCCCACCACTGCCATTACATGCTTGTCCCACTTCATATCGCTCTGCAATGTTACGCCCAAATATTTAATCAACGTGACTGTGTCAAGCGCTACACTACTAATGGAGTATTCAAACATCACGGGATTCTTTTCCCTATTCATCTGCATTAATTTACATTTATCTATATTTAGAGTTAGCTGCCATTCTTAACACCAATCACAAATCCTGTCCAAGTCATCTTGTATCCTCTTACAGTCACTCAACGACGACACCTTCCCGTACACCACAGCATCATCAGCAAACAGCCGCACATTGCTATCCACCCTATCCAAAAGATCATTTATGTAGATAGAAAACAACAGCGGACCTACCACACTTCCCTGGGCACTCCAGATGATACCCTCACCTCCGATGAACACTAACCATCGAGGACAAAGTACTGGGCCGGCCGGTGTGGTCGTGCGGTTCTAGGCGCTTCAGTCTGGAACAGCGTGACCGCTACGGTTGCAGGTTCGAATCCTGCCTCGGGCATGGATGTGTGTGATGACCTTAGGTTAGTTAGGTTTAATTAGTTCTAAGTCCTAGGCGACTGATGACCTCAGAAGTTAAGTCGCATAGTGCTCAGAGCCGTTTGAACCATATGAACAACGTACTGGGTTCTATTACTTATGAAGTCTTCGAGCCACTCACATATTTGGGAACCAATCCCATATGCTCTTACCTTAGTTACGAGTCTGCAGTGGGACACAGAGTCAAACGCTTTCCGGAAGTCAAGCAATATGGCATCCGTCTGATACCTAATACTACCTGGGCATTATAAGCTTCAGTGAGCGATAGTAATAGTTTTGGCAGGCAGTTGGTCTTTGATCCCAAGAGGGGAATCCCTTAACCTAAAAAACCCCCATCTGCTTGCCACAAATACTCCGATCCTCCAGCATCCGCTTCCTGCGTGTAGTGCACGGCTGGTCTGTTGAGGGGGACACTACGCTTCTGCAACAGGTAGCTGAAGCCGAGAAATTCGCATACGATACAGTTACAGAGTCGTCGGAGCGTCTGCTTTAGAGCTTCCACTCTGTTCCTGGCCAGAGGACCGCCATCGACCAGTGTACGATGCTATAAATAGAAAGGTTATCCAGCACCCCACTTTCGTTCATAGTTGCCTTTACAGAATGAACAATCTGCCAAAAGGAGCCGAGGATGGTCTCAAAGCCCAAGTGGCAGGTAGCATTCATGCTGGCATGTGCCACTATTTGCAGCCAATCGCACATAATGCACTCGATAGCCGCCAGCAAGGCCTCTTCCATGTCACCGGACGAGAACCCCCGCCGAGTGCACACTGGCATTCTCCCCCGCCCTGCATGCTATTTCCCTGAGGGCTCCATTACCTAACATTGGATTTCCCAATAACTAGTATACCCACCATAAGCGTTCTTCAGGACTGGCAAGGAAAATAGGCCGCTGTCCCAATTGGAGAGGATCCCGTGTTGGCTCAGAAGTATTATCAGCACCGGGTAGCACCTTGTACCTGTTGCTAAGGTGTAAGGCCCATTCTCTAATTTGTCTTCGGCACAGTGACCTGCGAACCCATCACTGTCCGCCACTCGCTCTCGACGGAGAAGAGGCCGGTCAGATGTTGCGTCTCAGAAGACACTGAAACAAACAGGTCAGCAGGAGATTCTAATGGCGCAGTCTCGAAACCAGCGTCCCAGTATCGTCGCAGCTTTGACCACTTTTTAGCCGGACGCCTGGCGACTGTGGCCAATGCAACTTACAGCTATTTGCGGGCAACATCCAATTCTCCTTGTGTTCGCTCCCAACGAACACAGTCCCTTACCATATCGTATTGTGGAAATAGTTTATATAATATCTCAAAAGATACAAACAACACGGTCGACTTTAACTTAGAATGTAATAGCAGACCCCCCACAAAACAGAAAATTAACCAACTGTGGAGGTACTGTGATTGCAATGTGCGAAAACTACTGCGAGGAGAATAAACAGACATTAAAATCTCCTCTGCAGCGTTTTTTCGCTGGCCTGATCGCTAGCTCTTAAAACCGACAAATTCCTTTACCGACAATGGATGTATCAACAGTTACATTTTACTATAAATTCTGCTTAACTAACCTTTTGCAGGAAATAAGTATGCAAACTCCATTGAACTGATCTAAACGATATACTGTGTGTTAACACGAGATTTAAGCGTAGTTACTTGATGTGGTTCTTCTAGCGGCGGAAAGTTACACAAGATAGTCACCTGACACAGGGATACGCACTAACATTTACACTAAATCAAAAACTTAGTGTAATTTGTAACCACTGGTCTACACAGTAAAATACATAGTTATAAATCTCTTCTTCGAAGAAGTACGTGAAAAAAACACAAAACAACCTAAATTGTGCATCTTCATGTTTTCGCGGCGTAAAGACTTCCATAAGATTTCGAGCGTGCAGCCGCATAAATTCACCTTGTTCTTCTAATATTTCGGCTGAATACCGCCCAGCGGTCTTCGGAGTGAGCGGCGGTGACTAACGGTCCAGCACTTGCTCAGTCATTTTAACTCTGGCCGCATACGCAGTGGTTCGATCCTCGAGTTTAAAAGGACGAAGCAAGTGCTAGAGCGTCAGTCACCTGCCACTGTCACACATTAAACTACAACTATCGATGTAACAAATATCTTACATGATCAAATTTCGTGCTGTCTACAGGAAATATCTAAAACAGAAAAGCGTAACTTTAAAGGAAAAGGTACGAGGCATTTCTACGTTGCCACCACGCAGAAATGTAGTTATTTAATTATCTCTGAACCGAATTAAACGCGTTGAAACATTAAGTGTAACTGTGGTTGGAAAAAGGATGTCGAGTAAGGCCTGGAGGCGAGATAAAAAACATGGGTTTTAAATAAGAAGGAATATAAGGAATATGAGAGGAAAAATTTCGGTTCTGAAGAGGACATATATTTAGTTTTGAAGAGGGTAAATTTTAGTTTTAGCGGAAGTATTTTAGTTTTATGAAGACGATAATTTTCCTTTTTAGTTACTTTTCCTGGTGAAAGATTTCAAAGCCATTAATGGTGGGAAGAAATGGCCTGACAGCGTGCTCTATTGAAAATCAAAACTGGCGCGTTTTGTCTCTTTTCTTGTGACCTTTCTCTGATAAATATAATAAATAAAGGACGTAATCATGAAATCCAATTGTTGATAACTATACTTAAAACTTTTTACTGCGTCAGTCACTAACTCATGTTTCCAGTACGCATTTCGATGGCTCACGCTATCATCTTCAGGAGGAGAATTGCGTAATAAGATTTCACGTGCTACTGAAGAGCCCAGGAGACTAAGAACAAGGCAGATTATGTTTTGTCTTTTTCTGATGATATTTAGTTTCCAGAAACGATGATGTCAATGTTGAAAAGAATGCATTTGTAAGAGTAAATTGTACTTAAAGAAAACGTAAGCAGAGTGCATGTGCTCTTCATTGCACATTCGTCTACACTGGCGCTTCAAAGACGTTTTACACGTCTGAGATGTATTTGCTTACACTGAATACAAAGATAATTGAAATTTGCAGTTGGTGGAACATTAATATTATTTTAATATATTTTTCTTGTATTTCAAAAATGTGGATGAACTGTAACAGAATCTGGATGCGTGCATAATTATGAAAGTCATCAATGGCAAGAGTAAAATTAATTTAATTTAAAGAGTTAATGAGTTGTTACTGAATTTAAACTTGCTCGTTATTTGTCTACTTACTATGGATTTAAGAACTTAGATCTAGACAACTGCAGATCCAACGTTGGAGGTGCTAGCTTTTCAGACTTTACATGAGTGTATTAACAAACAGTTTTCTTATTGTCCCATGTTTATATTATATTTCTTTAGTTTTTTCTTGTATTAAAAATGTGGATATAAGCAGGTCATACGTACATAATGTGGGTTCATTCCACATCTGCGACTACATCTACATGGCTACTCTGTAAATGACAATCAAGTGCAGGCAGTGAGCTCATGGAACCATCCTCACAATAATTCTAATAATCCTACACTAATCCACTCTCGAAGAAAGTGCGGAAAAAGCGAACACCTATATAATTTCGTGCTAGCTATGATTTCCCTTATTTTATTATGATGATAGTTTCTTCCTATGCAGGTCGGTGTCAACTAAATATTTTCGCATTCGATGGAGAAAGTTGGTGATCGACACTTCATGCGAAGATCTCGCTACAACAAGAAACGCCTTTGTTTTAATGATGGCCACCCCAAATACTGTATTATCTCAGTGACATTCCCCCCCCCCCCCCCTACACCAATATTTCTCGATGATAACAAAAGTGCTGATCTTCTTTGAACTTTCTCCGTTCATCCAATCTGGTAAGGCTCCCACACTACATAGCAGTACTTCCAAAGAGGACGGACAATCGTAGCGTAGGCAGTCTCCTGATTCAATCTGTGGCAACTTCTAAGTGTTCTGTCAATAAATCGTAGTCTTTGGGTCGCCCTTGCCATAACATTTTCTATGTGTTCTTTCCAATTTTAAGTCGTTCGTAATAGTAATTCCTAGGTATTTAGTTGAATTTATGGCCTTAAAATTTTACTAATTTATCGTGTAACCGAAGCTTAACGAATTCCTTTTAGCACTCATGAGGATGTCCTCACAGTTTTCATTATTTGGGGTCAACTTCCAGTTTTCGCACCATAGAGATATATTTCATAAATCGTTTTAAATTGGTTTTCATCTTCTGACGACTTAACTACATGACAAACAAAAGCATCATTTGCAAAAAAACCTACGACAGCTGCTCAGATTGTCTCCTAAATCGTGGATATAGATAAGGGACAGCAGAGGGCCTATTATACTACTTTGGGGAACGCCAGAAACGACTCTTGTTTTACTCGATGACTTTCCGTCAGTTACTAGGAACTGTGTTCTCTCTGCCAGGAAATCACGAATCCAGGCGATATTCCTTAAGCACACAATTTTATTACAAGCCGCTTGCGAGGTAAAGTGTCAAAAGCCTTCTGGAAATATAGAAATATGGAATCAATTTGATATCCCTTGTCAATAGCACTCAACACTTCGTGTGAGTGAAGGATTAGCTGTATATCACAAGAACGATGTTTTCTAAATCCGTTCTGACTTTGTATCAATAGACCGTTGTCCTCGACGTAATTCATAATGTTCGCATACAATTTACGTTACAAAATTCTGTTGCATATTGACGTTAATAATATGGACCTGTAATTTAGTGGATTACTCCTATTGCCTTTCTTGAATTTTGGTGTGATCTGTTCAACTTTCCTGTCCTTGGGTACTGATCTTTCGTCGAGCTAACAGTTGTACGTGAATGTTAAATATTGTGCTATTGAATCAGCATACTCTGAAAGGAACCTAATTGGTGTACAGTGTGGACCGGAAGTTGTTAAGTGATTCGTGTTGCTTCACTACCCCGATGATGTCTACTTCAAAGCTACTTCCGTTAACAGGTGTTCTTGATTCGAATTTTTGAATGTTACCTTCGTCTTCTGTGGTGAAGGAATTTCGGAAGGCTGTGTTTAGTAACTCTGCTTTAGTAGCACTGTCACCGACAGTATTTCCATCGGTATTGCGCAAAGAAAGCATTGATTAAAACAGGCCATACATTGATACTGGGTGGAACTCATTGGTATATGAATGGAAGGCGTTAAATAAATTTCTGTTAATTGAAATATATTGCAATTTATGAAAATGCTTCAAGTACTTTGTCGAAACTCTTGAAAAAGTTGTTCATTATTGTCATTGGGCATATTTCCCTCAAGTTTCTTTATGTAGGTATAGTTTTTTAGTTCTTCGTGTACAGAAAACTTGTGTCCTTTGTTCACTGTGTGTACTGTCTTAAGGTTGTTTTGTACACTGTCGAATGGATTTCCTGTATGTGTGATATGGAAGGCTATTGCAGATTTGTGTGGTGTGTTGCATCGCAAAGTGCTGATGTGTTCTTTGAATAGTGTGTGGAAGCTACGAGCTGTTTCACCTATATGTTAATTTGGGCATTTACTACACACGATTTTATATATGCTACAGCACGAAAATTTATCTTGGTTGCTTTTTGGATTGTGAGGTAGTGTGACAAATTTCATTTTTTTGGAATGAAGACCTCATTTTTTGAGGTTTAAAGTTAATGACAACTTTTTGAGCACATTACTGAGAAAGGGGATGCAGCTTGTTATTTTATTTTCCTCGTTATTGTGGTTATTTTGTACATTTTCTTTTCTACTCTTTACCTGAGTTTTATTATTGTGTATTATACCCATTAGCTGCAACTATTTGTGTTACGAATCTCATTTCATCGAGGAGGTTATCATGATTTAGTATGAATTTTAGAGCTCTATGAATCATCTAGTTGTATGCTGCTAGATTGTGCATGTTGTAGTGGCAGGAGAAAGCATGTGTATTTACGTCAGTGGCGGTTGGTTTCCCATAAATTTGGAAGAAATACTCGTATTTTTATCTTGCGTGCAGATGGTTATATCTACGAAGTTCATCGTATTATTTATTTTCTGTTCACAGTTGAATTTAATGCTCCTATGCATTTTGTTCTCCCCTTCAAAGATTAGAAATGTACCAACTACTTAATGTCTGTAGAACTTAACGTTTCAAATACATGTTGGCTTTTATGTGAACATTTTCGCTCTAGGCGATTGATATATTATGCTTCTTGATACGCTGGCACCCACAGCTAGCCGATTTGTTCATTTGTTGATTTATCCATTAATAGAGAATTATTTAAATTTCAGCACCATTTCCAAGAGGTTAATGATGTCTGTGGTTTGTGCAGGAGTGAGGTTCTTGCACTACATTCTCTTTATTATCGACCATTCGACCATTGCATCATGGGTGGGGATGTTAGTATACAGATTAGTTAGAACTTATTAGAGTATTTAGCATTTGTTATTATCACGTACATTTTTCAGACCTTTGGTAAATGAGAGGCTATTCTTCACAGAGTAGCTGCTATTAGACACAAAGTTATTTTTTAGGATGTTGTTGCGCTTCTCTGTAATTTAATACCCAGAGTAATTTATTGAGATTGTGGTTGGTTCTATGGAGGTATCTTTTCTGTGAAGTTTTAATTCAAATCGTAGGTGTGGTACTATTGGCTTTATGCATATGCAATGGTGCTTTCCTATTGCAGTGAACAGGAAGTTAGCGATTTTGAGCAGGGCCTTAAATCCAATTTTCAATTTGTTGGTAGGGTCTTTAAGTAGTTACACAATATTCTTTTATTCGTAAAACGTACATGGTAAGTGCACTCTATTTCTGTAAATTCATGATTTCTACCTTTTTAACAGCACCTTTCTGAAAAAAAGGTCACGAGCTGAAGATGCAACGTAACCCTGCTTTGCAGGTAATGTGCTGCTGTGAAGAGCCGTTTTCGCTCTTCAATAACACCAGCAATGAAACTACAGAATTCACAATCTGAAGATGATGGAGGAACCATTGAAACACGTTATCGAAGAATAAATCGGGGACAAATGGACTCCACGGGGGTAAACGATTAAATTTTTTTAAATGAGTGTGAGTGCACTCACCTACAGATCCAAATACTTAAAAAAATTATTGTCTGCCAGGTATGTTATTCAACATGCTCTAGACAGGCAGCTGTGCTGGCCGCAGAATGAGTACCGATTTTATGAGAAAACATGGACCACTTTGATGGAGTTAGCAAGCTAAACTCTTCATTCGTGCCGGCCGGAGTGGCCGAGCGGTTCTAGGCGCTACAGTCTGGAACCGCGCAACCGCTACGGTCGCAGATTCGAATCCTGCATGGATGTGTGTGATGTCCTTAGGTTAGTTAGGTTTAAGTAGTTCTAAGTTCTAGGGGACTGATGACCTCAGATGTTAAGTCCCATAGTGCTCAGAGCCATTTGAACCATCTTAATTCGTTGGAAGAATTTTTTGCTCAGCTCTGTGATGCATGCTGTGCATCAACAGCTATAAATAAATGTGAACCAATACTTCAGGAGTATATATGTGAACACTGAGCTACATATTTATTTAAGCATATACATATATCGAACTACATGTACGAACTTACAAATAAAATAAAGGTATATGTGCCAGATGGTAGTGTTATTTTTTCTCTATAAAATCCCCATCTTGGTAATATAAACCCTCAAACAGCTCCTTGGCTGAGTGGCAGAAACACACTCACCATAAAGACTTCATGATAACTGACTGGTTCTGCAGTGGAAAACCAGAAGCAGAAGAAGAAGGAGAAGAAGAGGAAGAGGAAGAATGGACCATTCCTTCCTTCTGATATATGAGCGATAATTAGCGGTCTGTTGGAGTGCTGCAAGGCCAATGTTATTTCGTCATTGCTAACACATTCTGATGCGATCTGCTTCGGGCACGTTTACATGTTTCCAAAAATATTATTTCAACCTAAGTACTAGCTTTTACAGGAGACATTGTCCGTCATTGATATTGTGACACATACAAAATTCAGTTAAAGCAGTGATATTCTGCCACCAGAACGATAAAAGTCGAAGTCTTTTTTTCTATCCCATAATATTGCTTTGCAAATCCAGGATCAAATACCGAAATATGTCTGTTTTGGTCGTCTCTTGGAGGTTGATATCTTCTGCTAAATCCAGGCATGTTTCAGGGTTCTGTAGCAGCCCGTAATGGATAACATAAGCGTTATTATAGCTTTCCAAGAAAACTATATGAATTTAAAACACATTTATCAAGCTCATGTAGGAACTGACCAGATATCCAATTAATTTATAACCATAAGTGGTGATTGTTGGAATCACACACAGTACAGGTCAGGTTTCTGGGTAACGACAGGGCAAGAAAATTGAATGATAGGTGACATAGACACACAATTTCCTAGAGCTTCTTTTTCAATAGACCGTGTTCCGATATACAACTATGTCACTGTTTTGTATACCATGGACAAACTTGTATTAATATCAAGTATCAATTTTGAGAAAATTATGCGCGGTCAGTCATCTGTTTACATATTGATACAACAGTTGTATGAGTCGACGAGAATCTCAGCTCAAAATTAACGTAAGTGGATAGTTTTATTAAGGCAACAGCTATAAAAGGTGGGAATCCCAGGCGGAGCAGCTTAGTAATAGAATCCTTGAATGTGAACTGTATGTTAAGTGAAAAACTGAAGTTATCAAGAAAAGTCTTAGCACAAGCTTAATAGAATTGGACGGGTTTTCAAGAGAAGAGTTATGAAATTTCCCTGATCATGGATATGACTAAATGAATCCACTGTCACGGAGGTGAAATTTAAGAATTAAAAATAAAGAATAATCCATCACCGCTACTAGTTCAGGAGTATGCAGACTGTCTACTGTCTCAGAGCCTGTTTAGAATGCAGAAGCATGTTGACAGAATGTGAAGCACTAATGAGATGTGTAGCTTTTGTGGCAGAACAGTCGTTGGCAGGCAATTTCTGGGGAAAGTGCTACAGCTCAGTGGTATAAGGCACTCAAGCTTTGCCCTGTCCAGGTGGGCACTTACTTTCCTGGCTACTCGAGGGACTTCCAGGAAGACTAAATATCTTTTCCTTTACTTTGGGCATTTCGAATGTTTTGTTGGGTAGAATTAACACCCTAACCAAGGAGACCTCATGTGGCTAGTACACCTGAGGCGTCTGTGAATTAAATACATCCATTATTAGTAAAGAACCACATCCAGTGGTTAATAATGTATTTATCGTTTTTAAGCATGCAGAAGAATCCTTTGAAAGATTTGTCGCTTTTCTCCATCCACAAAGCACTAGAGGGACTTGCAGAGCACCTTAGATCTGACTCCTTATCATGATACTGCACGTTAATCACGTGAACAAGTTACTAAATTCCAAACTACTTGGAGAAAATCGTATAAACTGTGAGCTCTACACTGGATTCAGTTGGTGTAGAGAACTTGTGGCATGGCAGGACATTATGGATACAGATACCAAATAAGTCCAGGAGGGATCGGAAAGCATGAGGGTCCCTAAAGTTCAGAATGTTATAAAACTGAATAATGGCAAACTCCAGAAGACAGTATGCTTTATTCTGTCAAGTAAGCTATCTAAGTTGCCTGAATATACAGCAGCTAGCTTTCTCCACCTTAAAATTCTTCCCTATATGCCTAACCTAATGCTCTGTTTTAAGGGTCACAACTTTGTTCATACCATCACGGGTTGCAATGGAGAGGCTATATGTGGAAGATGCTGCTCCTACAACCCTGGTATCCAATGTAATGCCCTACTCGTTTGTGTCAGTTCTGTCTGGAGCAAGGGTCGCAGTATCTTCGCAGAAGAGATGAAGATCCAGGAGATTAAAGTGACACAACGCCTCTTCTACTCGGATACGAAAGAGACATTGATGGACCTCGCAACCACCCACTCTCATGCAGTCGTTTGCCTCAGCTTTGAAGCAGCCGGTCCAAAAAAACTAACATTGGTACCCAGACCTTGACACTTGATCAGGGTATCTCCACCTGCATCTGTAAATGCAGGTGCAAGCCTATACCGCTAGTGGCAGCTGAAGAGTCCCAACAGTTTCTGGAAAAACGGCCTTTCAATTGCATGCCTGTTATTTGGTAACTGGCCGAAACATTTTTATTCACCAAGATTCATCCGCAGCAGTGAGCGAGTCGGTGGAATGGCACGCATAAACACATCAATTTTTCTTTAGAGAAACCAAGAGGCCACATTTAAACACGTCCTCATCAGCTGGGGAGTGACAGAGCATGACGAATTAACTGGTCCACAGCAGCTGAAGGGTTAAGTGTAGTGGAGATTTATGCTGTGAACTTACGCAGCTCCCAAAGCAAGATGGTTATCGTGTTGAAGAGAAAGCTATTGTCCATATTTTGGGGGCCAATGGTGTGATTTCACAGTCACCGCAGTATGGTTTCGTGACTTCACCTCGAGTATCATACCGGACCAATCCTCTGAAATTCCCGAAAGAGGGTTTTGTAGGGAACTCAGCCATATAGTCCACCGGGCATTCACTCACATTTTGGGTTCCTCATATATCCTGTTTCCTGGGTTGGTTCAAATGGCTCTGAGCACTATGGGACTCAACTGCTGTGGTCATAAGTCCCCTAGAACTTAGAATTACTTAAACCTAACTAACCTAAGGACATCACACACATCTATGCCCGAGGCAGGATTCGAACCTGCGACCGTAGCGGTCGTGCGGTTCCAGACTGTAGCGCCTTTAACCGCTCGGCCACTCCGGCCGGCTTTCCTGGGAATATAACGTCTAAAGAGGGCTGTATTAATGTCCAGAATAAAGTAGACGAATTTTGCTTTGCTTGCCGACTCCTGGCTTTCGAGAGGAATTACGAGAGAAATGTACAGTGTGTGTCACAGTACGAAACAGGTGGTGTTTGTGGATTGTACAACTTCAATGGAATCGCTTTCCCTATAAAATTTCAGTATGTATCTAAATTTCAGAGACAGAATCCGTGTATATCAGTTCGTGCTTCTGATCTGAAGGAACAAGAAAGCAAGAGAGAAGAGCAGCGTGATGTGCTAAAAAAATGGTAAGCTTAAAATCTTCACACTCTCCTCCATTTCCAACTTAGCTGGCCTACGTGAAAACATATTGAGTTGCTGTTTTCCTCCAAGGAGAAGATACAGTACTATGTATGGGTCGAGAACACGTCCCACCTAGTTTCCTCTCAAATGTCAAAACATATTTTCCCTGAACTATACACACCTCCAAAAGTGCATCAAGTTTGGAATAAACCTGAGTACAGTCACCTTTACTGTCTCCTCAAGCTGTCACCCTGATTGAAAGAATGCATTGATGTTAACACCAACAAGAGGGTTTCCGAGAGATACGTATTTGGAAAGATTTCTTTCACTAATGAGTAATGCAGTTTTCGGCAAAACAATGGAGAATGTTAGAAACCACCACAAAATTCACTAATTTACCCGCTGGAAGGGATGTTATGGAGTAAAGTATTATATCATCAGGAAAAATCTTAAATCAAGGGTTTTGTCGCGGTGGAGATGTCTACGTTTTCGGTAGAATTAACAAAACCTCGTGGAGTCATTATGTGAATATTGTACCAATCCAGAGGATACATGTCTCTGTTTCATTGCAGGTTTGGGAAAACTCGTTTCACTGGTCCAGAGTTACTCGATATGGATACGGACAGCTTCATCTAAAGGATGAAGGATAGTAATCGGCATGAAGTAATAAGGTGCCTCCACAGTTCATTCAACGTACCTGGATATGCAACCGGTAAGCGTTGTGGGATAATGCTTGCAAACAACACAGATACTGGCGTCATGAAAAATGAGGCTAAATAGTCGCAGATTCTAGAGATGGTGGGCCTTAGATCGAAAATATCTGTGTGCCGTACGGACACAAGTGCTATCTGAAGACAAGTCAAGGATATGTGTCATGCAGCCCCAGTGGCTCTCATAGTTGATGATTATTGTAGTGCCAGCTCGTTGTTGTTGTTGTTGCTCAGCTTCTTCCTCTGGACTTGGTGCAGCTAGCTACCATTCGGTGGCGAGGTCATGAGGTACACACTGTATTACAATAAAAATCGGTCTGTCAAACCACGATGACAAATGGTGTGTATGCAGATTAGTATGAACCTCTTGCCATAGTGTAAATGTGTGTGTGTGTGTGTGTGTGTGTGTGTGTGTGTGTGTGTGTGTGTGTGTGTGTGTGTTTCTAGTTTCTAGTCATTGCTACTAATTTCTGAATGTACAGTACAAAAAGAAATTGTTGCCAAAGAGAAATACCTCTGAACGTATTGTACAAAAAATTGTTACCATAAAAATTTTATACGTATATCTGCTGAATAAGCCAGAAACTAATTTTTTTTACCACATATCTCTAGTATTCTTCTTATTTACAGACACCTAACTTGATTCTCTCAAACCCAATCACAGTGGTAGTTACACTGTGTGTAAATTTGTATATCATTCTGGTTGAAATGAAAAACAGTTTAGAAAATTAAACACTAATTTATTTTCATTTTTTAATTGCAGTTAACATTTTAGCGTACAGAAATAAGTACTTATTTCTTTAGCAGTGTCAGGCTACCGTGATGCCAATGCGTTAATGTGTTTTGATGGTGATCTTTGTAAGTACATACCATACTTTTCCAAAGAATTGATACACACTCCCACCATCTGAGGCGCTCATTCACAGCACAATCGATGACCAAGGAGGCATACATCAAGTTTTTGAACACTGAAAGTGAGTGCACTGGGCGGTATCCTCGTTTCTGTATATTTGAATTGTTCTTAGGTAGTCCCTAACAACTACTGTACGACGGTCCAGTGATACTGGATCTGTTTGAGTGTTGAACATCACTCACTTCAGTATGCGAGGTATGCAACGGTGAATGCCCAATGAGTAATTCCTACGATGGTTAGAGTAAGTACTCAAAGTTGAGGAAGATGAGTTCTTGTACATCCTGCTGCTCCTGCTCCGATATATCCTTGGTGCTGCTGCTGTGGTGCTAATGCTAGAAACTCAGAGTCAGGAAGAGGCTGATCTGGTAAATCAGGAGGGCTGAGTGGGTGCTGCTGCAATGGCATAAGTGTGGAGATTCCGAGTCTAGGAACAATTGCTGCATGCCCTGAACCGATAACTAAGGAAGCCTGTATGTGTGATGCTTCTGCAGTGGTGTAGATGGTACAGCTTCAATGCATCATCAGGGGCCCATTGCACAGTAGGAGAAATAATAACAAATGATAATGCACATAGTGTGTTATAATAACAATGAGCAATGAGAAAGATTGAGGGACCAATAATATTTACATTAGACTGTGATTGTCTTGTTCTTCCTTTAATTCTGCCTGGACCAGTGGGTGCTCTCTGCTGCTGGCATTTCATTGTGATCATTTGATGTACAAAGCACAGATAACGACTCCTTCTCAAGACGATGGCAACGATATCGAGTTGAATGGGGTAGGGGGAGGGGGACACAACTTGGGCGGGTAGTGCGATCAAATCTACCAAAAGGGGTAACTTCCTACGATTTATACTTCCCCCAATTGAACTAGATGGGCGGGAGGATCTTGAAGACGGCCGTAATACGGCATAGATTATCGTAATCTACCAAAAGGGGTAACATCCTACGATTTATACTTCCCCCAATTGAACTAGATGGGCGGGAGGATCTAGAAGACGGCCGTAATACGGCATAGATTATCGTAATAATGACAAGCTTAAAATCATCTGGTCATAAATTAGACTTACATAAACACAACTAAGTGCAGATGTATCCAATATGTGTACATTAGGGACATAAATTATATCTGGATATACGTAATTCAAGAGCAGAAAACAGCAGTTATTTTACAAAAGGACGGTAAGCAATATCCCCAGTTTCTTTACATAAGGAGAAGAAAGTGCCTATCGTGCTCGTGCCCACTCTGGTCTACTACTGGTATCATTAAATGATATAAAATAAAAATGCCTTCGAGATAAACAATAAAATAAGCCACACACTACATCATAACCTAAAAAGCAGCCAATATAAATTTTCATCCTGTGGAACATATAAAATTTTGTGAAGTAAATGTCCAGATCAGTAAATAGGTGAAACACACGCCTTCCGATACAACACACCACAGTAATTTGCAATCGCCTACAGTGTAAAAGACACAGGAAATGAATTTGCCAGTGTACAAAGAAATCTTAAAATACTACACACAATGCGCAAAGGACACAAGATGTCTCTATAGGAAGAAACTTCGGAAAAATCTGTCCAACGACAATAACGAGACAAACTGTACCAACTTTCTCAAGAGTTTTGACAAAGTATTTAAAGCATTTTTCTTAATTTACAATAAATTTCAATGCATAAAAATTTATTTAAAGTCCTCCATTCACATCCCAATAAGTTCCACTTGCAGTAAACATGTATGATCTGTTTTAATCAACTTACGGTGTATATGTATGATGTGTTTCAGTTCATCTTTGGAACACAAGAAAAAACTAAAGCAATATAAACATAGAACATATCAGAAAGATCTTGCTAATGCAATACAATGAAAATCTAGACCTTGACACGCAAGATTTCTAGTTGTCTAGGTTTGTGTTCTTCAGATCCATAATAGATCATTATCAGGAAGTCTAAATGCAGTAACAACTCGCTAAATTAAATCACTTTGCTCTTGTCATTGATGACTTTCATGCTTCTGCAGATATTCAAATTATGTTACAGCTCAACAATACTTTTAAAATAAAAAAAATCATATTTATGTACACTCCTGGAAATTGAAATAAGAACACCGTGAATTCATTGTCCCAGGAAGGGGAAACTTTATTGACACATTCCTGGGGTCAGATACATCACATGATCACACTGACAGAACCACAGGCACATAGACACAGGCAACACAGCATGCACAATGTCGGCACTAGTACAGTGTATATCCACCTTTCGCAGCAATGCAGGCTGCTATTCTCCCATGGAGACGATCGTAGAGATGCTGGATGTAGTCCTGTGGAACGGCTTGCCATGCCATTTCCACCTGACGCCTCCGTTGAACCAGCGTTCGTGCTGGACGTGCAGACCGCGTGAGACGACGCTTCATCCAGTCCCAAACATGCTCAATGGGGGACAGATCCGGAGATCTTGCTGGCCAGGGTAGTTGACTTACACCTTCTAGAGCACGTTGGGTGGCAAGGGATACATGCGGACGTGCATTGGCCTGTTGGAACAGCAAGTTCCCTTGCCGGTCTAGGAATGGTAGAACGATAGGTTCGATGACGGTTTGGATGTACCGTGCACTATTCAGTGTCCCCTCGACGATCACCAGTGGTGTACGGCCAGTGTAGGAGATCGCTCCCCACACCATGATGCCGGGTGTTGGCCCTGTGTGCCTCGGTCGTATGCAGTCCTGATTGTGGCGCTCACCTGCACGGCGCCAAACACGCATACGACCATCATTGGCACCAAGGCAGAAGCGACTCTCATCGCTGAAGACGACACGTCTCCATTCGTCCCTCCATTCACGCCTGTCGCGACACCACTGGAGGCGGGCTGCACGATGTTGGGGCGTGAGCGGAAGACGGCCTAACGGTGTGCGGGACCGTAGCCCAGCTTCATGGAGACGGTTGCGAATGGTCCTCGCCGATACCCCAGGAGCAACAGTGTCCCTAATTTGCTGGGAAGTGGCGGTGCGGTCCCCTACGGCACTGCGTAGGATCCTACGGTCTTGGCGTGCATCCGTGCGTCGCTGCGGTCCGGTCCCAGGTCGACGGGCACGTGCACCTTCCGCCGACCACTGGCGACAACATCGATGTACTGTGGAGACCTCACGCCCCACGTGTTGAGCAATTCGGCGGTACGTCCACCCGGCCTCCCGCATGTCCACTATATGCCCTCGCTCAAAGTCCGTCAACTGCACATACGGTTCACGTCCATGCTGTCGCGGCATGCTACCAGTGTTAAAGACTGCGATGGAGCTCCGTATGCCACGGCAAACTGGCTGACACTGACGGCGGCGGTGCACAAATGCTGCGCAGCTATCGCCATTCGACGGCCAACACCGCGGTTCCTGGTGTGTCCGCTGTGCCGTGCGTGTGATCATTGCTTGTACAGCCCTCTCGCAGTGTCCGGAGCAAGTATGGTGGGTCTGACACACCGGTGTCAATGTGTTCTTTTTTCCATTTCCAGGAGTGTATATAGTGTATAACAATTAAATAAAATAATTAAATTGGGATGTGTTATACAATATCCGAGCTTCAGAAACTGCTTATTTAAATTATCTTTGTATTCACTGTAAGCAAGTATATTGCAAACATGTAAAACATCTTCGAAGTGTTAGTGTAAACGATTGTAGAGTGAAGAGTACACGCAGCATTTTTCCGACTCTACGTACCTTTTAAGCACAGTTTACTCTTTAATATGAATAGTGCCTTCTTTGAAAAAAGAAACTACTTTGTCACCAGAAAAAGACACAGCACCTGGTCTGATTCTATGAAATGTCGGATGTGCTCTTGTGCTATTCACTAACATGATCAATGTACCTGCAGAATTTTCCACTTGAATGTGATGGTGTTAACCATTGAAACGTGTAGTGGTAAAAAAACAAAAAAAAAAGATTACTAAATATTCACAGTTCATACTGTGACGGTTGACAGAACCGTTCATTTCCACTCAAAACATTGTTGTTTGGATAAATGTCGTGAAGGTGCCTGTATAGACGGACGGACTCCCTCCTAGTTATAGCGCTCTGAGTGGCAAGTTTTGATAACGTTCTTGTCGGTCATTAATCACCAATTTTATAACGTCTTTGTGACTCCTTGATGTGGTCTTTTAAATTCTAGCTCCTTTGTGTTCTACGAAGACTCGAATAATGGTAATATTTTGTCTAGCCAATTAATTATTGGTTTCTAGAACAAACCATAAAAGTTTTTCACTTACGTGAATGATAATTTTGTTGTAATCGTTTTACTTTTTGTATTATTATTATTATTATTATTATTATTAACGACAACGCCCGTCATACGATGTAAGTCTATTGAAAGTTCTATAATACGATCTACATGAAAAAAATTGAGACCAAGGTGAATCACAGTGAAAGTTGTCTGGTACTTATGTCCACATAATCAGGAAGCTCACATTCCTAACGCATACCGCAGAATAGGACTACAATACTCTCGTTCCCCATTGTATAAACTGTATCTTTCTATTTGTTGTAACACATTTACTTCTTCGTTGCTCCAGTGGCCTACCGTGAACTGCTAGGAGGGGAGTAAGCTACAATGCTAAATCTGTGTAGAATGAAATAGAAGTTCCATCCGATTTGGTTTTCTGTCTTCTGTTGAGCGATTTTAGTTGACTTTCTATTCTGCTATCGCATTTGTCACTTCGGTGAACGTACAACGATGAGGAAAAGGAAGATCGATTTCAGAATATCGATCGTCTCTACGTCATTTTCCGTTTCGTTGCCTGTACGTTCGCTCAACGGATTAATAGGTTTGCAGTAAGGTCCGTTGGCAGAGTTTTACTTTAAAATTCATTAAACGTTTCTTACAATGATCTCCTTACTACTACTGTGACTTCGTTAAGCATTTGTTCATCGATTAGCTATTGACTTCATTTTTATAATGAACTTCTCTTCATGTAGAAACTTAGTAACATGGTTATTGAACCACGACGAGCCTTTCAAATCCCACATAACTTTGCTCAGCACCTGTGAATGTAACACGTATAGTACAGCTCTTTTGAATTTTTCTCGCATCTTTGTTCTCAGAGTGGAATACTGTATCCTAGCTACTCTGATATACTGCTGCCTTTCGTAACATTTCTTCACTCACATACAAAACTTGATTCGATCACAGTTTTATGATCACTGATGTTCCGTCAACGTTAACTGATTCGACAGGTTTGGGTTTATTAGTCACTTGGAGATCCAGAACAATGCTACAGAAACGGGTCAGAACACTGTTACAGAATCATGGAAAAAAGCATGCCCAATTCAAACGAACGCAAAATCTCCAAGATTGACGATCTTTTACAAAAGCTCGAAAGTTATCGCAACTTTAATGGGAGATGCTGATAATAGTTTCCACAACGACATTGTCTCGAAACGTTGCAGAATATCCAAACAGACTCTATTCGAACATAAAGTATGCTAGCGGCAAGACACAATGAACACCTTCTTTGTGCGATAGCAATGGAAATACTATCGATGACAGAGCTACTAAAGCAGAGTTACTAAACACAGCCTTCCGGAATTACCTCACCAAAGAAGACGAAGTACATATTCTTGAATTAAAATCAAGAACAGCTGGTAACATGAGTAACATGGAAGTAAGTATCCTCGGAGTAGCGAAGCAACTTAAATCACCTAATAAGGGCAAGTCTTCCCATCGACAATGTATACCATTGAGGTTCAATTCAGAATATGCTAATGCAATAACTCTATACTTAATAATGATATGCAACTGTTCGCTCGTCGAAAGATCAGTGGCCAAAGACTGGAAAGTTGCACATGTCACACAAATATTCAAGAAAAGCAGTAGAAGTAATCCACTAAATTACAAACCCATATTACTAACGTCGATATTCAGCAGGATTTTGGAACATGTATTGTGTTCGAACATTATGAATTACCTCGGAGAGAACGGTCAATTGACACATAATCCACATTGATTAAAAACATCGTCCCTGTAAACACAACTAGCTCTTTACTCACACGAAGTGTTGAGTGCTATTGGCAAGGGATTTCAAATTGATTCCGTATTTCTAGATTTCCAGAAGGCTTTTGACACTGTACCTCACAAGCGATTTTAATCAAATTTCGTGCTTATGGAAGAATATCGTCTCAGTTACTTGACAGGATTCGTGATTTCCTAACAGAGAGGTCACAGTTCGTAGTAACTGACGGTTAGTCATCGAGTAAAACAGAGGTGATTTCTGGCGTTCCCGAAGGTAATGTTACAGGCCCTCTGCCGTTCCTTACCTGTATCAACAATTTAGGAGACAAACTGAACAGCCGTCTTAGGTTGTTTGCAAATGATGCTGTCATTCGTCGTCTAGTAAAGTCATCAGAAGGTGAAAATCAATTGTAAAACGATTTAGAAAATATATTTGTATGGTGCGAAAATTGGCAGTTGACCCTACATAATGAAAAGTGTGAGGTCATCCACATGAGTGCTTAAAGGAATTCCTTAAACGTCGGTTACACGATAAATCAGTAAATAATTAAGGCCGAAAGTTCAACTAAATACCTAAAAACTACATTTACGAACGACTTAAATTGGAAAGAACACGTAGAAAATGTTGTGGGGAAGGCGAACCAAAGACTGCGATTTATTGACAGAATGCCTAGAAGATGCAACAGATCGACTCAAGAGACTGCCTACACTACGCTTGTCCGTCCTCTTTGGAAGTACTGATGTGCGGTGTGGGATTCTTACCAGATAGGATTAACGGAGTACATACAGAAAGATCAAAGAAGTGGGGAGGGTAGTGTCACTGACATAATACAGGATTTGGGGTGGACATCATTAAATCAAAGACATTTCTCGTTACAGTGGAATCTTCTCACGAAATTTGAATCACCAACTTTCTCCTCCGAATGTGAAAATATTTTGTTGACGAAGATCTACACAGAGAAGCGATCATCATAATAAAATAAGGAAAATCAGAAATCGCACGGTAACACACAGGTGTTCGTTTTTTCCGCGTTCTGTTCGAGAATAGAACATTAGAGAATTATTGTGAAGGTGGTTCGATGAACCCTCTTACCGATGTAGATATAGACTGCCGTCACGATTGTATTCTCTAATTATCAAATGGTTCAAATGGCTCTGAGCACTATGGGACTTAACAGCTGAGGTCATCAGTCCCCTAGAACTTAGAACTACTTAAACCTAACTAACCTAAGGATAGCACACACATCCATGCCGGAGGCAGGATTCGAACCTGCGACCGTAGCAGTCGCGCGGCTCCGGGCTCCACGCCTAGAACCGCTCGGCCACCGCGGCCGGCTCTAATTATCAGCTTTAAGTAATTTTCAGATATTCAGAAGAATCGTATGAATGTTCCATTCCAATGCTGGTAAATTTCTGTCTTCCCCTAAGACACTCACATGATCGGGAAAGTTGCTGTCTATATTTTACACATTTTCTGTGAAGCGATCGGCAATTAAAAGTCCTGACGTAGATGATGTGTAAAAGCATTCAGTTACCATTTTGGCCCACTTTTGGTGGTTAATTTAGCTCAGATTATATCATATTTGGATATTGTATGGCAAAAATGGCTCTGAGCACTATGGGACTTAACATCGATGGTCATCAGTCCCCTAGAACTTAGAACTACTTAAACCTAAATAACCTAAGGACATCACACAACACTCAGTCATCATTGGATATTGTAATGATCTCACAAGATACTATTGATTTCTTTATTAAATAAATATGCCACCACCATTGGGACTATCCCACCTTTGTGAAATATTTCCTTATCTGCATTTAGCATTCCGCTACTACTCCTTTCTGGTTTCAGCCAGCTTTCCGTTCATAATACTGTGTAGGCATTATTAATGTTAAAAAGCGAGACTAATTCTGGGACCTTACCGTGAATCCTCCTGCAGTTTACAAATGACGTATTGACCTTTGTGATCTGCAGGGACGTAATTTCTCCTCCGAGGGAATATGAATGATCTTTCTCCTGTTGTGGGAGGCAGTTCAACATTTATCGTTTGATAGAGCTCTGGTCTAAAAGTCGTATGATCGTGCTACATTTTCTTTGCTACTCGAGTTTCCGCTTATGTTGTATTCTTAACGCCGATACTGTTATAGAGAAACCTAGGCCTGACAGCGGAGGTCGAGAAATTCGCTTACGAGTTCGATGCAGACCCGTCTCAGCCTCTGGTTTTGTCTTTCCGCTCGCTTCCAGACAAAGGACCGCAAGCGATTCTGAGTACTATACTCCAAATACGTGAACAGTGCTTGCTTTCCTGAGTGTTGACGCTAGCTGCCTCCACCACGTCAGCCAACCGTCTAAAGTAACTGAGAAGGTACTCAGAACCCAGGCATAAAGGTCTTTCAGGCTGACATGAGCTACGATTTGAGGCCGACTGCAACTACTGCTTTCAGTAGCCGCCCACGGAGCCTTCTCCACGACTGGGAGGAAACACCGCTGTAAACAAATCAATGCAAACTGGCCTCCTTTTTCAACCTCCCTACCATTTAATACTGCCTCAGATGCGTTGTGTCTTGGGCAGCTCCTCATAGCTATTGCTAAGGTGTAGCGTGCAATCGTACGGCCACGTCTTACATTCACTTTTCGTTTGTGGTATGTGAACCCACCACTGCCTCCATTGACCTCTGAATAGGGCGTACCAGTCAGACATTGCTATTAGAAGACGAAGTTACACTGAAAAGAATGGAAGATTAGGGTTTATTGTCCAGTAGACACTGAGATCATTAGAGACGATTTACAAGCTCTGATTGTGTCAAGGATGCAGAAGGAAACCGACCAAGCCCTTACAAATGAACCATCCCAGAGCTTGCCTGGGGCGGTTTAGGCAAAGCAGGCAAAACCTAAGACAGGAAGGTCGTACCCGGATTTGAACCCCCATCATGGAGAATGCGAGTCCATAACAATTACTACTGCATCAACTCCGTTGGTATTGACGGACACAAGTTTCCAAAGGCTTCAGAAGTGCAGCAGCTGTAGGCACTGGCACCCCATCATCATCCTCCTGCAGCTTTTGTATGGGAGGGAGTTCACCTTGCATCAACACATATCAAGTGCACCCACTGCACGTTTCCTCCTACGTGAACTAGTATAAAACCACGCAAAAAAAGAACTTCTAACTACAGCGGTCGGAGATATATGCTAAGCTACTGAAGTGGAAACAAGCTAGTAGGGGATTAAGCACTATACAGGGCAGAAAAGTAGGTTCCCCCACCTCCTCCCCTTAAGGTCACACCTTCCCCTCCTAATTAAGAGTAATGTCAAGGTCAAGATCCCCCTCACCGTTACTCCTCCCTTCTCTCCACCACATTTTCACCTTCACTTCGCCCCCGCCTCCATCACCCGTTTGGTGTTTTCTGGAAACCAATTAACGGCCTACTTTGACTCTGTTTGACAGCGCTGAAAGCAAAATTGAAAAACAAAGTCACAAAAATCGGAAGCTCAAGCTGTATGTATGCCAACTCACTGAGCACAACTGAATACCTCGCCTGCAGACAAAGAATTGCGAGTGTTGACTACCTGCTATAGAACATTCATATCTATAACGTTAAGCTATTCCACAGTGACGCTGCAATGGTCGTAAACTGACACTCCTCAGGTAACGTTAGACACACATATAAGGAAAGAAAAAGAAAACAAGAAATTCAGACGGCGCTGAAGGCGATACGACTAAGCAAGTCGTACAATCGAAAGGAGAAACTTTTGAGTGCAATTGCATTGTTTATAGGCATCACTAGAAATCACAATCCCTTTTTTTCGGCTTACGTGAATATATCGTCACAAGTGTAGTCTTAGAATATCACGCGATCTGCACTGTAGTCTGTTAAACTTGAAGCGGATGCATTACAAAGTTTTCAGAGGTCTTGAGTAAAAGAAAAAACGGACAGAAATAGAAATATGTTTAAATTTAAATTATAATAATTCTTTTCTTGAACACATAAATGGTGTTGAAAAAATGGGTGTATGTATGTGTGTGTGTGTGTGTGTGTGTGTGTTTCATGTATGAAATCTTAAACATAACAAGTAAGACTCGTTTCTTTTTTTGTTTGTTTCAGAGACTTCACACGCGGTTAAATACGGAAGCACAGGATTGTAGCTATTCCAGAGAAGCAAACGTTCAATTAATAGAAATATTAGATTAAAATATAAAAAAAGTATTGGCCCATCCATATCAAGTCCTTTAATGAAGGGGAGCACTTTGGGGCATGCAAGATATAAATTTACCGCAGGAACAGACGAATTTAATAGGAAGTGTCATAGCCTCTCCTATCAAATACGTTTTTTACATTCCTTTTGCTGGCTTAAGTTACCTCTGAACAAGTATCCATAAGCGTCTATTTTTCTACTCGTCTGTTTTGTGCTCTGGCACATATTTTCTGAATGAACAGATCACTTGTCTTTGATCCTAAAAAATATACGATCCGCTGCATACTTTAATTTTTGGAAGACTGACAACAGAAATTTCGCTTTAAAACTCCAACTATTTTGATACGTACTTCTTTGATATTGGTTTTGAGATACTGCTATCAACTGGATAAAAGCGTATTCCGTATATAGTATAGAAAGTAACAAACCGATCTGACAGTATAGTGACACGTTTCAGATACAAATTTTAAACGGTTGTGTGTGAGGTCTAATGACGTTAACTGTAGATCGTACTCACTGCAGAACCGAGATAATGTCAGCTGAGTAATTTTGTTTTGAAACTGTGTCAGAAGCTGACATAAAGGATAAGCGAAAGAGAAGAAAGAAGCAAGGACCTACGTAATATATTTAATAGGGAGGTGAATTTACCACAAGCTGGTAACCTAGTTTCAGAAAACCAAAGTTTTAAGGAGAATATAGTCGTATCAAATTTTCTGCAGTGAACGGTTTTTTTTTTTTTTGTTAACTTCTGAAAGCGTAAGGAAACTGTACCTGCCGATACTGTTCCACAGAAAAACTGTCGAAGAGCAAAGACGTTAGTCAGGAGAGGTGCAAAAACAGGGACACAGTGAATCTGACAAGATAACGGCAGCTGGTGCACTGTCGTGACCAAGTTAGAATTCCGCAGTGGGAAATTAGGGTTAAACGTGCCCTAGTTTGCGGTTTTTCGGAAGTCGATTGACACATATTCGGCAAACTGGCGGTATCGCGGGCAGACAGTGAGGAGATAGAGGCGGAGGTAGGTGAGCGCGGTGCGCTGGAGATGGCGGAGGTTCCGCGCGGACTGGACCTGGAGAAGGTGCGCCGCGAGATGCTGCTAGGCGGGCGCGGGCGGCGCGCCACGTCGGAGCAGGGCCCGGCGCCGCCGAGCGCGGCCGGGCCGGCGCACCTGTGGGGCCACGGCCGGCGCAGCCCCAGCCCCTGGTGCCGCAAGCGGACGTCCGCGCCGCAGGTCGGCTCCTCCTCGGCGCTGCCCGGCGTACGCACCGCGCTCGTCCTCCGCAGCCGGCGCTCTTGGCCCGTCGCGCCGCACACCAGAAGGTAAGTCACTCCAGCTTCCCTAGTAGCTACAGCACCTCATTTGCAAGTCCCTTATCCGCAACCACATCCGCATCCCCTAGTGTTTTATCAACATACGCGGATATCGAAAAACAGGTTGATTACAGTGGAGATGGGTCGCACTCGTTCATTCCCGTGAACTACTTCATTCATTTCACTCTTAGCCGTGAAGCGTTCAAATGAAGTAGTTCATTCGTAAAGTACGGAAGCCTGGCGAAGTTGCGCAGTTGGCCGCTCAGCCGCGGCTACGCTCGCATCGCCTCGCTCGTTTTTTTTTTCTTTTTTTTATAGTGTGTGGTGTGGACTGAAGAGATCATCCTTGATGACTTATTCTTCTAGGATGGGATGTAAGGATAAAAGGAAAACACTTTATTTATTACACATTCAGTTAGGCTTGGGCACGCAATGGGTCCTTTAGCCTGCTGTCTTTGGTGATGTCTATCTCTTGTGGAGGGTGAAATGTGTCAAGGCTGTTATGTGTGACTGCTTCCTCGTGTTATGACAGATTGCCTATGGGGGGTGAAACGTTATTGACTTCGGTACTCGATACTTGTGCCATCTTGCAGGGTTTACCGTTCCTACCGATTCTAATTGTCGAACTTCGTCCCTAAGAGCATCGATCTTGTCAAAAACTCGTAGAGCCTTGTCATGGGCCTTCTCGTGTATAGTGGTCTCGTGGAGTGCGGTGCGGATGTCGACGTTTCTTGTCCACCATGGAGCTCCTGTGATCCATCGATAGCAAATATTTTGCAGCGCTTGGAGTTTGTTGTTGTTGGAGACGCACGTAGTTCCCCACGAGGTGGTGCCATACAACATTGTGGGTTCCACTGTTGCCTTATACAATTGGAGTTTAGTCTTAGGGTTGAGATCCTTACTCTTCAGGAACGGAATCAATGACCTGGCCATCTTCTGGGCTGTCTCTTCTTGTCGTCAATATGCTGCGTAAAGAGTAATTTTTTGTCAAGGTAGACACCGAGATACTTCACTCCCGGCGACCATAGGATAAATTGGTCAGCTATTTGGAGTCTGTCGTTCAGAACTGGTTTCCTCCGTGTGAACAGAACGGCTGCCGTCTTCGTCGGGTTGATCGTTATCTTATTTTGCAGCGCCCAGCGTTCCATTACAGCAAATTGCCGTTGCATCCTAGTGATTAGCTGGTCCAAGTGTCGTCCAATTGTCAGAAAGGCCGTATCTCATTTATATATAAGTTGAAAAGCAGAGGCGAAATGACAGAGCCTTGCGGAATTTCTGCGGAGATCAGTTTCATTTCGGAGTTTTTATCGTCGACTCGGACATACAGTTTCCTGTCCTGCAGAAAGCTGTCTATGAGTCTAATGTAACATGCCTCGCTCGTACAATAAAGCTTCGTAATACTTCATAATTTTACCAACAGATGGCCGAACTATGCAGTAACGTGCACGCAACGGTTTACGCTCTTACAGCGTCTGAGTTAAATAGAGCATGGTCGAAGGGGACAAAGGAAAGAAAAACAGAGAAGCCTGTCACATATAAAGAAGGTATTACATTTAATCTTGCTCGACATTTTCTCATGAAGCGCCAAAAAAGTCTTTATCTGCCAAATGAAAAATTATTTGTTGTATTCGTGGACTGAAAACTAGGGCTACCAATGAAATGCAGTCCAATTTTATGTTCCTTTCAAAATTTAATCCAAAATACTCGTAGAATCAGTACGTGTAGCACTGTCATAAAGTCTATATACCTACGTTAAGTAATTATTCAGAAGTTTTCCTGTAGATTTTATTTATGTTGAGAATAATAACCCTCCAGATTCCAAACGTAAACTGCCACACGTAGTCACTGGTACGATTTCAGGTAAAATCCCTCTTTCAGTGTTATTAACAAACCTTTTATTTTCATGTTGGCTGTGCGTCCTCACACAGCCAGCCTCTTCGTTTGTATCTTTAATATTCATTTGTCTGCAAGCGCTGCCAACGGTAGGCTACCCGTAGACGCGAAGTTTAACTGCAAAAATAGTCACGGGTAATGATGTCAGCACAGCAGGAAGCAACTGACGCTGCTTTTCCCTCGCCCCTCATCACCCCTACCCATCGTAAACCTATCGTTCCCCACAAACAGGCAGTAGAGGGAGGACTGAAGTGAAGGGAGGATGAGTGACGCAGCGCCGATGTAGTGGTAGAGGGAGAGGGGAAGAGAGTGAGTGAACTAGAAAAAAATGTGGTGTGTGCTATCTGTGAAGAGTTTGAAGTACCAGTTCATTGAAATTGAGTGGTTAGTTCACACTGCACTGGAGTGAAGCGTTCATTTGAACGACTCATTCACGAGCTCCCCAACACTAGATTACAGCTGGTTCCTCGGGTTTTGGATGAATGTATTTCACGAAGTATTAAATACAAAATGGTGATTGATGCGTTATATCAGAAAGCACATTTTCAAGTTTCTTACACATGATTACAAATATTCTGCGTACTCTCCTCGTGTTACACGACACACATCTAAGCGGCAGTCGAGCTCAGCCCGTGCACGTTCGAGCATGTCCTTGACAATGTTCGCCAGCGCAGCAGTGATGCGATCCTGTAGTTCAACCAATGTCGTCGGAAACGATGGTACGCACACAGTCTTTCACGTCTCCCCAAAGAATAAAATCACAAACTGTAAGGTTTGGAGGCCGCCTGAAGAGTGCCAAATTATCCTAAGCAAACTGCCCAACCACACTTTTGGAAGTTTTCGTTCAGACGGCGACGTACTTCTTTTTGTATCCCGCCTGGAAGACGGTTCGTGGGTCTGCTCCTGAGATCTGCAAATTAGGCCGAATGAACGAAGTGAGTAGGAGCATGAGAGGTACAGCACTTCGGTATTGCATGCAAAGTAAAAGCACATTTAATAGAGAATATTAGTCAATGACATATACGTAACTTTTGGTAAAGATGAGCACGTAGGTGCGAAGCCGTTGTCCATATATCAAAGCTAACAGTTACTAGTAGCTGGACAAACTATCATTGAAGTAACAAAGGCAAAGTCTGTAATGGCTAGCCCGCTATGGAGTAGTAGCTAAGTTGCTAGGTCGTCTGCTCTTGATTAACTGGGGCAGAAAGCAGAGCGGTGCTCGTTGAGCTCCACAGCGTCTGCTAGAGGGCGCTGTGGTCGGCGTAGTTCGTCCGCTCTCGTAGAGCCAACCTACGGGCGTGCACCTACTCTGTGGCGTCGGAACTATCGATACCACATTTCTCTATGCCAATGAGACGGAGCTCCGTCTTATTGGAATATAAAGCGTGAATTATTAGCTATCGGTCTCGGGAACAACCAGTCTTGCAACATGTGTCGGTACGTCATACCCGTCACAGTTTTCGCAGGAAAAGAGTAGCTCCCGTGGACGTTGCTACGTGACGCAGCACAGAAGACATCCATCTTTGGAGAATCTTTTTCAGTCTCCTCTGTAGCACTGGGGTTTTGGTTTTCCGTGCCTCATGCGCGAACGTTGTGACGATTCACTTTACTGTAAACACGTCGGCACGTCGCCTCGTCATTGAACACGAGTCAGCGGGGAAATTCGTCATCTTTTATTGCTTCTTGAAAACGTTCACAAAATTCACGTTTGATGGTGCGGTCGTTTGGCCGTAAACGTTGCAACAGCTGTACCCGATACGGTTTCTGATGTAATCACTTCCGCAGAATCTTCCACAGAGTTGCCTCAGGAATGCCCAGTTCGCAACTTGCATGACGTGTGGATTTCTTTGGACTACGAAGGAACACATCTCGGACGCTCTCCATTTTTTCCTCCGCGAAAGATGGTCGTCCGGAGGTTTTCCCTTTTCAGGACACCATATCTCCTTGAACTGTCGATACCATCGCAGGATTACACACATCAAAAGCAAGTTTTGCATCACCCGGTTCCCAGACTTCTGAAGATAGACGTTGACTGGATATTGTATCGTAGACACAATTTGACTGTCCAGAGATGTCACTAACCTGTAAACAACCATACATGAGCAGCGCCTATTACACGGTGGGGGTTCGACAGCCATTCAGTTTCAGTCATTCCACCAGGAAGGAGGTACGCGGCTCGTGTTGTCTGTAGTTCAACCATGCCTGGACGGTCAATACCGCGGTTCGATCGCGTCTGCATTGTTTCTTTGTGCCAGGAAGGGCTCCTTGGACATGGAGGAGATATAGAGAGACAGGAACTGTCGATGGCATGCTTCGCTCAGGCCGACCAAGGGCTACTACTGCAGTGGATGACCGCTATCTACGCCTCCAATACGTTGAATAATGCTTTTAGTGCAGCCACAGGACGTCGTTTATGACTCAAACTGTGCGCAATAGGCTGCATGATGCGCAAGTTCACTCCCGACGTCCATGGCGAGGTCCAAATTTGCAAACAAGACACCATGCAGCGCGGTTCAGATGGGCCCAACAACATGCCGAATGGACCGCTCAGGATTGTCATAACGTTCTCTTCACCGATGAGTGTCACGTATGTCTTCAACCAGACAATCATCGGAGACGTTTGTGGAGGTAACCCGGTCAGGCTGAACGCCTTAGACACACTGTCCAGCGAGTGCAGCAAGGCGGAGGTTCCCTGAGGATTTGGAGTGGCGTTATGTGGGGTCGACGTACATCGCCGGTGGTCATGGAAGGCGCCGTAACGGCTGTACGATACGTGAATGCCATCCTACGACCGATAGTGCAACCATATCGGTAGCATATTGGTGAGGCATTCGTCTTCTTCGACGACAATTCGCGCCCCCATCGTGCACATCTTGTGAATGACTTCCTTCAGAAAACGACATCGCTCGACTAGAGTGGCCAGCATGCTCTCCAGTTATGAACCCTATCAAACATGCCCAGGATTGATTGAAAAGGGGTGTTCATGGACGACATGACCCACGAATCACTCTGAGGGATGTATGCCAAATCGCCGTTGAGGGGTGTGATAATCTGGACCAACATCGCCTTGATGAACTTGTGTATAGTATGCCACGACGAATACTAGCATGCATCAATGCAAGAGGACGGACTACTGAGTATTATAGGTACCGGCTGGTACAGCAGTCTTGACCACCACCTGTGAAGGTCTCGCTGTATAGTGATACAAAATGCAATGTGTGGTTTTCATGAGCAATAAAAAGGTTGAAAATGATGTTTATGTTGATCTCTATTCCAATTTTCTGTACAGGTTGCGGAACTCTTGGAACTGAGGTGATACAAAACTTTTTTAACGTATGTATTAGGTTGGTTGTTGGCTGTATGTTATACTATCTTCGGAATGTACGCTGCACGATAGTGACCGATTATGTCTTCTCATATTGCAACACATAAAATTCTTTGTGTTAATTAGTCGCCAGTTTGCAAACTGTTATCACTCTGCCACCCAGTGAGGCAAAATGGAACCTGCAATGGCGTAAACAAAACTTTAAAATATACTCTTTCGATTGGTTATTAGTACAAATGGGTGTTCATTATTCGGCCGAAAGTTTGTCGCCAATGCATTGGTGTTCGAAGACCACCAAACGAATGGTTCGGGACTAAGAGATTCGGCCATGCCGAATCGCATTTGGCCTGCTAATTTGCTGACGTTGCTATTGTTATTAAGTAGCGTTTCAGTTACAGTTTCACCGGCCAATGTTACGAGCGAAGATGCGGATTCAGCGGTCGTCGCATGCGCAGCATTTATTTCACTGCAACAAGCTGTCCATCAGAGAAAAAGTTGAGAGTAGTCTGGTGGGAGAAAATTAATGTCTACCTTGAAACTGTATTGGAATATGGGCTACCTGTTAATTTTTTTTCCAAATGAAAGTGTTACGTCTTCCTTTGCCCGCTGTGTCATTCGTTAGCGGATACAGGAGCGGGGAACAGATGCCGTTCACGAACAGAGAATTCAGATATTAATTTATCTAATATCAACTAGTAAAAATAATTCATAACTTTGTTCTTGTTCGCAGTGTTAGTTGCTAACAGCAGATAACAGTAGATTTGAATGTGGAAGTATATACAGATACAAAAGATTTATAAACTTGTCACTGTTGAGTACAATATCTATTCAGAAGATGTCGAGCTCTGGGCACTATAAGTGTCTGTAAATGTCATTCAACTGGCAAATACACAAAATGGGCTGAGTGCATGAATGTTCGAGCTTAAGTATTCCCATGGCTGGAGCTCCGGGGAGGGTATGCTTGCATCTCATTGACATCGACGTAATCGTTCGTGGCAGCGCCCTCGTGTCGCGATGGCAACGTATTTGAAAGTGCGGCCGAGGGGCTGGTGGCTGATATCGCAGGAAGCTGCAGGTTTGGAATTGTTGATGAATTTTGTAGGCTCTATAATTTTAGGAGAGTTGTACCTGCAGCAGGAAGATTAATGGTCACTTCCAGTTTTGTTTCTCCTTCACGGAGAAATTGTGTCAATAAAAACTCCATTTTCTTTTTCACACTGTTCACATTTCTTTCTAACGGCTCAATTATTTTCCTCGAAGCCTCTGATCTTTTCAGTTTGTTTTTATAATAGCCGTTCGTAATGGTCGATAAACATTCCCGCTCACGATGAAACTATCAGCATTAATTCCCTCTCCATATTACACTCCACTATTTTTAAACACAATGAATACACACCCTTATCTAGAGCACGTACCGCCTGCAGGGGAAACTGCGACTGTTGAAATTAAGTTTTTCAGAATGTTCTATTTGTCGATTTCGCTCTTTCATTTAAAAGCCAATTATCGTATTTTAAACTGTAAATTCCTGAGCTGCTAATGAAGCTCTTGTTAAACTGAACAGCGAAGCCGGTCAACAAAAAATTCTAAGTGCTACTTGTGGCTGTCCTGAAAAAATTAGATGCACACCAGTTACAGAGGCACAGCGAATCGCTACTGAACAAACGAGCATTCAATCCGGCGTCCATACTAGGAGAGGAATCCCAAGCCCAACCACTTGCCAAAAGCTTCGATGTTACAGCAAGTAGACCGATCCGCAACCAAGGCCAACTGCTTCGTTGGCTCCGATTTGGCGCCCGTACACACTAAGCAAATATCGGCCAACGAAGGGTCGGCTGTCCTTCTTTGGCCCTCGTCGGGCTAGTGTGTATGTTCCTTAAAACACTTTGGCCCGTTCGGTGCGCTGGAGTTCTGAAGGGAGCTATGCACACTTCCTAAATTTTCGTCTGCCGAAGTCGGCCCTCGTAATACACATACCGCAGACTAAGTATGCAAAGGTTGGCCGTGAACGCATTTTAGTACCCTACACTATATGCTGTCGTATTCTTCATACATTTCTCGACTTATAGCTTTCTGTTGTAAATCACTAAAGTGGAGTTTTGTGGAATTTTATGTAGAATATTTCTTCAACACTGAGAAGTTAAATGGCCCTGTAGCCGTAGAGTCACTTTATCAAACTACGTTAATTCACCGTAAAGATAAATCATGTTAACGTCATACACTTACTAATGCAACAGACGTTGCATGGTATACTTTTAAGTTTATTTTTGAGAAAACAGGGGGGTCACTAATTTCATGTGCACCATTATTTATGCCATACGAGATACACAAATAGGAGTCAGACAACAGAGCATCCTAGGTGTACTTTCAGTTCGATTTAGTAGGTCACCTGTGTTACTGTGATCGAAACAGGAATGACTCTCAAATATATTTGTGTATCACCGATTTTGATCAAGTTTTGCAAGGGCGTTCTATATTGAAAATAAAGAGACAGGTGTTCCGGCTTTTTGCTAGACACTCCATAGTTTTTGAAAAAATCAAGGTAAAATTTTATGGAATATCGTGTTTTCAACTCTAAACATCGTATGATCGTCTAAAAACAAATAATTTTATTAATACCATATTATGTCGAAAGTTAATCATGTTTGAGTTTTGTGTTTTCAGGCTGTAGTATGGGTACACGTCGTTCAGTGTGTTCATCTAAGCGAGGTCGGCGGTCGAGTGGTGAAGGCACTGGACTATAAACCGCTGGATCGTGTTCGAGTTTAGTTCGTGACTAATCTTTCATTCGATACTTTTTCGGGGTGTCTGATAATATCATGGTAATCAAAATACCTTTCTGTGCCTTTTTGTATGTAAAAGATCGGGAGGCGTGACTAGTGATCAAATAACTATGTCTTATAAGTTAGTGTCAGTTACTTTCATCGTGATAATAAAACAAAATACGCTTAATGTATATTACTGCGTAATCCTAACTGATCGTCTATCGCGTTCTCCAAATCAGTTGGGTGAAACGTACCATAGAAATTGGCCAAACATAAACATTTTTGACATCATAGGCAACACACACACACATGTTTTCCGGTACACTGTTCTTGGAAAACATGTCTGATTCGCGCTGCTAAAACCAGATCTGTCAGTTGTCAATTTGGATGCATACCAAGCATACAAAAGCATATCTTGAAAGCAGGGGCGGATAAATGATTATGGACCAGTGCATGAATCTTCATAGCATCCTCCCTATCTTTTAATTCTCTGCTCTTCTGTGCTGGCGCATGTTTCTTAAGTCGTGCGATAAAATGCTTCACCTTTGGGAAACACCAAACGTCACAAGGCTGACCAATAGAGGTGCGTTTCGGTGGTATTAAATCAAATAGTTCAAATGGCTCTGAGCACTATGGAACTTAACATCTGAGGTCATCAGTCCCCTAGACTTAGAACTACTTAAACCTAACTAACCTAAGGACATCACACACATCCATGCCCAAGGCAGGATTCGAACCTGCGACTGTAGCGGTCGCGCGGTTCTGGACTGAAGCGCCTATAACCGCTCGGCCACCTCGGCCTGCAGTGGTATCAATTTCACGGCGTAAGTCGGTTGAGCATCATCATCTACCAAAGTCCTATCTAGTGCGTCATGAATCACGATGAAAATAATTGCCACTGCAATATATATGCTTATTTCATTGTTAATCTCACCTCGCAATGTTTTATTTTAAAAAAGGAATGAAAGGTGTTAACATTATCACAATATTATCAGGTACATTGAAACAATGTCGAATGAGATGATGCCACAACCAAGAGTCGAACACGGACCAGTAGATTCGTAATTTAACGCCGTGACTGCTCGACCGCCGACCTCGATCTGCTAGACCACTTGAATGACGGCTGCGCAACCTACAATATGAAAACACAAAAACATTAGTAACAAGAGCATTATTAACGTTGAACTTCATATTGAACTGATAGAAATTGTTTGTTTTCGGATGATCTTTCGATGTATAGCATTGAAATTTCGATATCCCGTCATCAAATTTGACCTCAAATTTCTCAAAAACTATGTAGTGCCCAGCAAAAAGCCGAAACATGTGTCTCTTTGTTTTCGATATAGAACGTCCTTGCAGAACTTGATCAAAATCGGTGACCCAAATGTCAGATATTCCCTTTGTCAGATGGAAGGCAGAGGCTGACAGCGTGACAGCAGGAAGTATGTCTAATCGTGCGCGAAACCATTAGGAAGGCATGCTGTTTACAGGGAATTATTTTCTTTTAAGCGTTCAAAGATATTTACACTTTTAAGACTAAATCCGCTCGTGTTGGCCAGTCAGCGAGGAGCCCGCTCCATCAGTGTCTTCAGTTTTCGGGAGATCGTAAATGCATCCTCTGTCAGAGTACACTAATACAACAGAGACTGGGCGGTCTCCTTAGTCCCAAGGAATACCGTACTGTGTAACCACACATCACCATTCGACTTCTACGCCTTCTACATATTCTAGTCGCGGTTTATCTGAATATCCACGTTTCTTCAGCAGTAGGGCCCCAACACCCAGATGATACGTAGAATTTTGTGTATGGAAGGAATGCAGGCTGATAAAATCTACATAGTAGGAGTAAATCTGAGAAATGAATTCTTCTTATTCTCTACGAATATTTGGAAGAAACAAATTCCCGCACTGGATAACCATATTCATGTTTGAGTGGTCTCCCTAATAATTTCCAGTATTTGGTGCGGTGATTCGTTTGGCAAGGACGCTGCTAACATCGTCGTTCGTCCGCCTCGGTAGCTGCGCGGTCAACGAGGCGGATTGTTAAGCGAAGGGACCTTAACTCGATTCCCTTCCGGATCGGAGATTTTCTCCACTCGGGAACTGGCTACTGTGTTGTCCCTACTTCGTATCGTCGTAATTGACATTCTTGTCGAGATCTTTGAATGCGCACGGCTCGAAAGCCAATAAATTGGAGAAAAAGTCCTCGTCGACAGAACACGAACTTTGGTCGTACTTTCTTTCCGATTCCGAACGGTTACACGAGGTAGTCCTAGGAGCATGATGACGAAGTACGAGGTTGAATCAACGAGACATACCGGTTTACTCAAGCATTATTGATTTTGGTATTACGTCTATGTGTAACCGAAGGAATTCAAATCATATTTTACCACAGTCATTCGCCTCAGTATTTATTAAGAAATATCTTCACTGCCAGTCTGCTTGTTTTTTTGATGCTGAAACACTTTTACTGCTTACGCGCACTATAAACACTTATCAGGCATAGATCAGATAACAGTGTTTTGTACAGTTTTCTACAACATTAATACCAACAGGTCAACAGCTTTACAACTATGACAATAACTAGCTGGAATATTAATTCTGAGAGATAAAATTAACCAATAAGCTATATGGCTGCTCAAAGACATACTTTTTGAAAGCTTTATTGATGCATAACATTCGAACGACTGCAACTCGATGGCTGACGAAAAGCTGATACGTGTTGTACGAACTATTTATATTAAAATTAGTTCTTTATAAGATAAAATGAAGACTAAAAATAACATTTTTATTTAATTATATATTATTTACAGAATCGTATGGGACTACGCGAAAGATCACTAATGCTAGAAAATGGGCTTGCAGAATCTGTAGAATGGAGTACAAGCAAAAACTGGTAACATGCACGGAGAGGTGATGTACTTCATAACCCAACACCGTTTCTCTTTCGTAACGGAGAAAGTTACACGAAGCTCTGTGGTCCTTGTCGGAATGGAAAACTGAATGCAAGTGTCAGTATTCTTTGTCGATATTAAAAGGGCGGAGACCGACATGTAGAAGATTTAGAACGAAGCTTAACGATCGGTTTATAGGATATAAATTTGTCTTCTCGAGTCGTGAAATCCGCGCTGCTACTACAATGATGCGCGTGTGAGACCACAGAACAGAAGAGCATAGTACACTGAGTTCACGGAAATTTCGAGATCGGGGACTGTCCAAGAAAAACGCGAATTTGCTTTCAAATATATTTCATGTAGTGGTGGGTGGTTGAAAACTGTATGTCTTACTGGTTCCAGAGTGAAACCCCAACTTTGAAACAACTTAGTGTTTACTTTTGATAATTTCTCCTTGTAATCTTGACAAAGGTGAATTTTGATCAAAATTTTAAAATTAAATTTTTTGCACAGTATATTTGGTACTCATGGATTAAGCGGCGTGGTTGGCAAATGGGAAGTGCGATAGTTCGGAGCGTTATGTAGCAATGTAGAGCATTACATATTGAGGGCAGTCTGTCCAGTATCTGGTTTTAATGCTAGACGAACCGCCCTCACTCAGGTAGTTACTCAAGCCAGGTCCAAAGTGGAGTAGAATTCGTAGGGTTTCTTCGAAGAAAAGCAGAGACCAAGTGGTATGCACTTTCGCCTGTAATGCTCGCATTGCGTATTTAGTTCGCAGGCAGTTTGTTCGTACGTGGTACTGCAGTAACTAACGAGAATAATGTGCGATATGAAGATGAACACGTAGCCTAAATCCTCCGGAATGATTCAAAACTGTCTTTCATTCGATTACATGACGATGAGACGTTTTGATTGTAGAACGTAGGGTATTTACGCCACACAGAACTGTCAGGGTCACAAGTCTGTTCTGTAAGCCCAAGAATTTGGGTATGTGCGTGCCGTGTATCTAATTTGAGGCGTAATGTTCATTTCAGAATACGAATATCTTGGTGTTTCAATTTTCACGAACTCCAGTATTTTGTTAGCGTCATTAAAACCGAATTTTGATAAGTACCTGATCATATCACAACAGAGATACTAACGACAGACGTCTTTAATCTGTCGGTAGTGCGTGTCACACTTAGAGAAGTCTGAACGTAAGTACGATTGTCTTCCAGAAATGTTTCATATTCCCCAAACATACTTCAAGAAAAAGGCATTTTACAACATGTTTGCCATTTATTTGCTTATTATTGCGCTAGTCAACCTTACCGCCCTTTTTTCATCGATTGCTTTGCCCACTGAATGAGTTCGTCCCATATTTATTGACCCACTGTGATATTCCTTGTCGAGTTTACATTTGCTTATTGTGAAACGCTGTTCTATTTACGTTAAATAAGACATACTAACTGCTATCGTCAAGTAAAAAGATTTCTCACTTCATCGAAACGTGTACTAACACATCGAGCTAGTACTTTTTGACGAGTTTCGGTCTTCTTAGGTCTGATTGAGCTTGACACACTTCACGTACAGGGGTTGGACAAAAATATGGAAGCACTGGGAGATATGCATGCTTGAGCATAAACGTAGATGCTAGCCAAGCCTGAACGTTTCACAGTTGTATTTGATCACGAATAGCAACTGTGCAAGGCCCTCAATACATCGCAAGAGTCTGTCGTGCTCAGAACAATATTTTGTGTAGTTGTGAGCGCGTTATGTGGGAGCAAAGTGATTTCGAACGTGGGCAAATTGTTGGTGTTCGTACTGTGGGTGCTTCCGCTATTAATGGGGCCGAAGTGTTTCAGTAGACATCGTGGAGAAGATTTACATCGCATGAACGAAAAACGAAAAAGCATCGTAAGCTAAGTTTCAGCACAGATGACAGAGTGATCACGACAGACAGACATTGAAGAGAACTGTTTAGAAAAATAACAGGATGACAACTGCAAAAGTCATTGCGGAACTGAATGTAGGTCTCTCGAACCCTGTCAGCATCAATATAAGCAGGGAATTGCAGGGCGATCTGGAATTCGTTAACCATTCATCAGTTACGAAAGTGCCTGTAACAGGAAAACGTAATGCAGAGGTCATAAAACCATGGACTATGGAGCAGTAGACGAAAGTTATTTGGTCAGATGTGTCTTGTTTCATACTGTTTCGAACTTCTGGCCGAGTTTACGTCTGAAGAGTGAAAAACAGCTGTCGTTCAGTGATGACTTTGGAGGCCATATCGTGGTGTTCCATGGACCCATAGTTACTCTACAGGGCCACATTATTGCTAAGGAGTATGTGACCATTTTGGCTGATCAGGGCAATTCCATGGTACAATATTTTTTCCCAATTGATGATTCTGTGTTCCAAGACGATAGGGCCCTTGTTGACACAGCTCGAATCATCATGAGCGGGTTTTGTGAACACTAGGATTAACTTCTTTTATCTGTCTTGACGACTACAGTCACCAGAGCATAGTATTACCCTCATCGTTGCCTGAACTTGCCACTGTTTTGCAGGATGAGCGGTATAAGATTCCCTTTAAAACAATACATGACAGAGTGGTATAAGATACTCTTTAAAAATATATTCATCCACTCTGCCCAAGTGCAAGCTGTTTCGAATGTCAATTGTCTTCTTAAACTGTATTAGACGTGGTAATGTGTTGTGTGTTTTCACATTCTTGCCCAGTCCCTGTACTTTCCCACACTGTTGGCGTCTTTCGAAATAGTAATTTTTTTGGGATTATTGAAAAGTCGAACTAGCATATACCGAATGGACGAAAGCCACTCAGGCATACTTATTTACTTCGTATAACATCCACGATGTCTGTGAGCCACACGCGACGCGAAATAATCTCCTTCCTTTTATCACAAAGAACATGATGAAGCTCAGTCACTATTTTGGAACAACATAAACGTACTGAATGAATTTTGACAGTCTGGCACTGTTATTTATATTTAATTTTCTGCCCCAGCGTTTATGCAACGCTGTGCACCAATACACTTTTTATTTTGCATCAGTGGACTTAAAACCTGTTTCCTTTCTGTGGCCGGTTACTGTACGTACCGCTAGATCGCAGAAATTTTTGTGATTTAACTATTTATCCCACTTCAGTGATATATCTTGCTTAAACGACGGTCAACAGCACGTACAGTGTTTTTTTTTTTTTTTTTTTTTTAAGGCATGACACTGAGCAGTGATTAATAATGTTATTATTGTCACAGATGTATCACATGTTATGTCTTAAAGCACGTATGACATGTGATACATCTCTGATAATTTTCCTGCCGGTGGTGATGGTTCAGAACCAGAACCGGTAGCAAAATAAAATAACATTAGCATAGACAGCACAGTGTTACGCATTTTTTAAAATTAAGTGAAATACTTGTTTAAAATGGTTATTCTTATTACCTCTGTTTTCCTTGCAGTACATCCTCTAAAAGATCTAGGAGATAGTTGCCAAATATGACATTCGCTTTGAGGATGATAGCTACAGTTTCGTAATTGATAATGCCATCCAAGGTGTCACGATTGCTCATGAGGCTGAGTACGGAACTGTTATCTGTATCTTGACACGCCACTGCGGCATTCACTGACATTGTCTTTTTTGCATGAATAACTTCTCAAATCACTAAAGGTAATACGCTTGTCACTTGCTATATCGAAGGAGAACTAAGTAATTTCTTGTCTGACTCTTGAGTGAAGCCTCTTTCAAGAATGCAATTCCTTTTATTCGGGCCGGCCGGTGTGACCGAGCGGTTCTAGGCGCTTCAGTCTGGAACCACGCGACCGCTACGGTCGCAAGTTCGAATCCTGCCTCGGGCATGGATGTGTGTGATGTCCTTACGTTAGTTAGGTTTAAGTGGTTCTAAGTTCTAGGGGACTGATGACCTCAGATGTTAAGTCCCATAGTGCTCAGAGCCATTTGAACCATTTTTATTCGGATATTATGGCAAATAAGTACAGTGTGGTCAGGACCTCCTATACACCGATGGTACATTCACTAATTTCCCTTTTATTTATTCCGAGAAGGTCCCGGCAGGACCTTTTGTGACCTGTGAGTAAGTAGATCATGTTGTAATTGTGAGTGCCATGCTTCTTCCTTAGGCGTTTCCTGGCATTGGATGGCCTGTTATCCACACTGTGACCAAAGTTGCCACTGATACAGCACTAATCATCCACTGCTTAGCTTTTCTTTTGATTCTGTTGATATAACGTACGAAACAATTAATTCAAGCTTGTGAATGTATTTCTCGGAGGAACAATAGTGAGTGAATGCGACCAGAGTACGAAACAGAGTGAGGGGTGGAGTTGATTAACATATTTCCAATCCATCGCGTACAGGGACATTTCTTGTAACGAAAGGAAGCTATGCTATGCATACAGAATCACAGCTCTATCGCCTTCATTATACTTTTCTGATAGTAGAATCTAGAGTCATCTGTAATATAAACATAAATTCCATATGAAAATCGCTTCTCTGATACTCAGTAGAAATTGAACGTCTGAATGTGAAAACTACCATACTTTGAGTCGTTACTGTTTATAAAATCCTTCCAATACTAAGAGTTTCCCAGTTTTGGAATTGTAATCAGCAACGTCAACAGTAACATGACAAAAAAAGGAAATTACCGTATTTGTGACTTGTTTAACAAACATTGAGTACGCTGATACAGAAGAACTGAGGTTGAAGTAAAGATAACTCATACGAACACTGGATGGGTCGAAACGCCTGGGTTTTGCGTCGTAGAAAATCTAGAGTCACGAAAGCGAACAACATAAAGAATCGTAGCATGTGGAGTCATTTAGGATATTATTTATACAGTCTGAATAAGCAATCGACATTCTTGAGTGATTGCACTAATTTTCCCGTTTCTCCTGCGAATAATTTGATAGAGTGTTAGATGCGTAAATTCACATCATACTTGGAACCGGATACTGTCTCGATCTTCATCAGCGTATAGGATATTAAATAACTTATCCCAAACCAAATTACTTTTGCTATACACAATCTCAATATACAGAAACTGGCAGAGGCGATCGTAACATTTTGCTCATTAAACTAATGAAGTCCCTCCCTAATGGTCATTATAACTGTTTCCCGTTAGTGGTTGTGTGGTGGGTGGTCTCATACAAAGCTGGTGCTTATCGATCATATCCTAACTTCACGCAGGAAAACTATGAATCACAAGGCCTAGAAACGTGTTTTACAAGAGTTTCATTTGATATGCATATTTTGTGAAGTATCTTTAGATTCTGTGTACAAGAAATATGAAACAGGAGCCAAATCGTTAAAGAAACTGTGAATTTTGTCCGACTTCAATTCTACTCCGTGTTTCAGAATGACAGAAATATGTCATCATTTAGTATGTATAGCGTATTGAGGAGAGTGTTCGTTTAATATGAGAGGAAAAATTAACAAAGAATGCCAATTCATATTGGAAAACAATTGCAAGTATTCTCCAACGTCTAACATAAAACAGCATTTGTAAAATTTACTCGTAATTTGAGACAACTGCAAACGATGGATGAGGGGCAACAAATAGATTTCAAGACAAATTACCGGTGTCGAATCGTTGTGGTTCATCCTCAGACGGTTTACAAGCTTTCTTTATGACATGTGGTGTGTTTTTTACAGATAAATTGTCCTAAAATATAAATAATACATAATTATAAACACGCCACACACAGGTGTTGGCGTTAGAGATTTTCGTTGCATGTGACTTACGTGAAATGTCCGTTTGGAGTGTTTGTTTTCATAACATTCGTCCAACAGATGTGAATACATTCCCACTGGATTCTTATTGTAGCACACGTAATTTTTTTTCACTGAACACTTTAGATTTGTCACTCAGAAGATTTCTACCACACACCACATGTTCTGATACATACAAAGAGCTTACAAACACATGAGTATCAAAGATGTACAAAAACTGCACCCGACTATATCCTTAATGAACAAACAGAGTTAGCTAACACCCCTTTCCTGAAAAATTTCCAAAAATTATTTTCCAACCTCCAAAGTAAATAATATTAGTATGCCTAATTGCAGATCAAGTAGCAAATTTATATGTTACTATAATTCTCAAGGTGATAAATGTAATTAAATAATGTACAATTTTACCTAATATATATATATATATATATATATATATATATATATATATATATATATATATTACCGGGTGATCAAAAAGTCATTATAAATTTGAAAACTGAATAAATCACGGAATAATGTAGATAGAGAAGTACAAATTGACACATGCTTGTAATGACATGGGGTTTTGTTAGAATCAAAAAAATACAATCTTCAAAAAATGTCCGACAGATGGCGCTTCATCTGATCAGAATAGTAATAATTAGCATAACAAAGTAAGACAAAGCAAAGATGATGTCCTTTACAGGAAATGCTCAATATGTCCACCACCATTCCTCAACAACAGCTGTAGTCGAGGAATAATGTTGTGAACAGCACTGTAAAGCATGTCGGGAGTTATGGTGAGGCATTGGCGTCGGATGTTGTCTTTCAGAGATGTCGGTCGATCACGATGCACTTGCGACTTGAGGCAACCCCAAAGCCAATAATCGCACGGACTGAGGTCTGGGAACCTGGGAGGCCAAGCATGACGAAAGTGGCGGCTGAGCACACGATCATCACCAAACGACGCGCGCAAGAGATCTTTCATGCGTCTAGCAATACTTCGTTGTTTTTTTTATATAAACAACTTTATAATGAATGTAACAATATCAACTCAAAAAATCAATGTTTCTGTTCCAGTGCAAAAGGCATTGCAGTTGCGTAAATGAATATACGATCCTTTCCAAACATAGGACATCATCGTCAAATGTTACGATATATCATAGCATCTTTGATACTCATATGTTTGTAACGTCTTTGTACGTATCAAAACATGTGGTGTGAGGTAGAAATCTTCTCAGTGACAAATCTAAAGTGTTCAGTGAAAAAAAATTTACGTGTGCTACATTAATAATGCAGTGGGAATGTATTCACATCTGTTGGACGAATGTTATGAAAACAAACACTCCAAACGGACATTTCACGTAAGTCACATGCAACGAAAATCTCTAACGCAAACATCTGTGTGTGGCGTGTTTATAATTACGTATTATTTATATTTTACGACAATTTATCTGTAAAAAACACACCACATTTTATAAAGAAAGCGTGTAAACAGTCTGAGGATGAATCACAACGATTCGAAACCGGTAAGGTACCCTTTGAATAAAGGAACTGAAAGTAAATTTGTGGCTGGTTGCTATCCCAACACCATCAACATTTGTCTTCAAACAACAGCCACGGTCTCCACCATGTCATCATATGACAAAATTGCAGATAGATTTTATATTCCTAGAATTCCGGAAGGTGTTTGAGCTAAGAGCCACATAGCAGATTGTTAGCAAAGGTCCGCATATACGGTATACATGCTCAGATATGTGAGTGTCTCCTAGGCGTTTTAAGCAATAGACCGCAATACGTTGTCCTGGACGGTGAGTGTTCGTTGGAGAAAAAGATATGGTCAAGAGTGCCCCATGGAAGTATGATAGGACCACTCTTTTTCCCTATATATATATAAATGATCAGACAGATAGGAGAATGAGCAATCTGCGACTGTTTGCTGATATTTCTGTTGTGTACGGGAAGTGGCGTCTCTGGGTGACTGTAGTAGGATACAGAATGACTTTTATACAGTTTCCATCTGGTGTTGTTACTGATGGCTTGCTCTATATGCGTAAAATGTAATTTAATGTATATTAGTGGAAATTAATCCTGTAATGTTCTAAAATATCATTAGCAGCGTGCTGCCTAACACAGCGACGCCAATTAAATACATTGACGGTAGAAAAATTTGAACACCGAGAAGGAGTTGTGCTTCCTAAATTAAAGTTAGCAGGCGTTTTTCCACGTCAGAAGGATGATGTCTGTTCATCTTTCGACCCATTCTCCTTAGAATGACGCTAGTAGCGCCACTATGAGGATGCAAATCTGGTTTGCTCTACATAAATGCTGTAACGGTCGTGAGCGTTAGTTACCTTTGAAATTGGACGTGGTGAGTTGATGTTAGTCCAGAATGCGTTTAAGCCGACAAAGATACCACCGTCAACACCTCACTGAGTTTGAACGAGGTCCTGTAATAGAACTACGAGAAACTAGGTGTCCCGTATATGATATTGCAGAAACTCTTCATAGAAATGTAGCCACTGTACATGATTGCTGACAGCGGTCGCAAGATGACTGGGTTCCGCACGACCACGTGGCATTACCAAGAGGGAAGACCATCGTGTTCGGCTTGTGGCTCTGGCACATTGTACTGCATGTACGGCAGCAATTTGAGCACCAATTGGCGCCACATTGACACTAGAATCTGTCACAAGTCATTTACTTCAGGGTCAAGTCCGAGCTAAACGGCCTGTAGCGTGCACTCCAATGAACTCAAACCACCTCCATTTACGACTTCAGTGGTGTTAAGCGAAAGATCTTTGGAGGGCAGAGTGCAGGTTTCTTGACTTTCGTGATGAAACCCATTCCTGCCACGGTGCCAGTGATGGCCGTGTGTTGATTAGAAGGAGTGCAGTCGAGGGCCTGCAACCAGCCTGTCTGTGTGCTAGACACCCTGGACTTACACCTGGAATTTCTACCTTTTGTGCTGCCATTCATGAACAGCATTCCAGGGGGTGTTTTCCAACACGATAATGCTCACCCACGTACCGCTGCTATAACTTAACAAGCTCTAGAGAGTGTGGACATGTTGCCTTGGCCTGCTCAGTCGCCAGCTCTGTCTCCAACCGAGCACATATCGGACGTCATCGTACCATATCTGCAACGTCATCCACAAACAATTACTGACCGATCATGTGCAAGAGGTATAGAACTCCATCCTACAAACTGTCAACCGGCACATGTACAACACAATGCATGCACGTTTGCATGCTTGCATTCAACGTTCTAGAGGTTACAGCGGTTATTAATGTACCATCATTTCATATTTGCGATGAATTATCTCGCACTTAAATTAAATTGTGATCTTGCTTTGAGGGAAGGCGAATTGTCGGCTTCTGTTTAGTAGGAGAATTCTGGGAAAGAGTAGCTCATTTAGAAAGGACACCGCATACCGAACACTTGGGCGATCAATTCTTGAGTACTGCTGGTACACTTGGGATCACGGATTAAAGGAAGACATTGAAGAAATTTAGAGGCTTGCTGCTAGATTTGTTACCGGTAGTTCCTATCACCGAGCGAGTATTACAGAAATGCTCCATGAACTCAGTTGGGAATACCTAGCGGGAAGAAGACATTACTTTTGCGAAACACTGCTGAGAAAGTTTCCTGGCAGAAGTAGAGCTGTGAGGACGAGGCGTGAGTCGTGCTGGGGTAGCTCAGCTGGTAGAGCACTGCCCGCAAAAGGCAAAGGTCCCGAGTTCGAGTCTCGGTCCGGCACACAGTTTTAATCTGCCAGGAAGTTTCACTGCTGAGAAAGTTTCGGGACCTGGCATTTATGACAGACTGCCGAACGATCCTACTCCACCGTCACACATCCCACGTAAGAACCGCGAAGGAGAGATCAGAGAAATCAGAGCTCGCACGGAAGCTCCATTTGCGAGTTGGACAGGAAAAGTGCAAGTAGTAGTACAAGGTACCCTCTCCACCATGCATCATGTGATTATGGTGGCTTGCGGGAATTTATGTAGATGTAAATGTAGATCTGAGAACAGAGTAGTTTAATGGAATGTTAAATGTAGAAAAGTAACTGTGGTAGTAACTGCAAATTGCAACATCAGTTGATAGATGATGTTTCGTGCAAAAGAATGTCTTTGAACTAAAATGCAAATTCACCTGGTGAATATAATCAAAACTGCTTCACCATAGCCAAAATTACCATCATAATCGTTATCAGCCTCACTGATATTCTTTTAATATCAAATTCAAAAGTTTCCTCTCAGTTCTGTGCTCCATTACTTCTTAGTATCTGCTTTATCATTTATCTCCATATCTGCCTCACAGCGCGCATCTTGCTGGTCTGTCATTGCTGTCTTTAAGCATGTGTACATCTACATCTGCAACAATAAATGCATTTCGCAGACCACTCTGTAGTGCTTAGGAATTTCTTTTCTGTTCCAAAATGGTTCAAATGGCTCTGAGCACTATGGGACTTAACATCTCTGGTCATCAGTCCCCTAGAACTTAGAACTACTTAAACCTAACTAACCTAAGGACATCACACAACACCCAGTCAACACAAGGCAGAGAAAATCCCTGACTCCGCCGGGAATCGAACCCGGGAACCCAGGCGTGGGAAGTGAGAACGCTACCGCGCGACCACGAGCTGCGGACTTTTCTGTTCCATTAGCGTACTAATCGAGGGATAAACGATTCTCTAAATGCCTCTGTACACGCCCTAATCTCTCTTTCCTTATTCTCATGATCCATACACGGGCTTATACGATGGTGGAAGTCACTGAGTATTCTTCGAATATGGGTTCTCTAAATTAACCAACAGGTTCTGAGAGAACTAAGTCGTCTTTCATCCAAGGATACCCATTTAATTTTCCCGAGAATTTGTGTTACATATTTTTATGGGCTAGAGGACCTTTTACGACCAGAGCTATGCATCTCTAAATTCTTTCGATGTTAGTTCTCATGCTTACTATTGATATGGGTGCCAATCAACAGAAAAATACTGTAGAAACGGTCGCAATATGGTCTTGTAAGTGATTTCCTATGCAGACACTATGCATTTTCACACAACCCATGCATCAAAAGTAAGTCTTCCTCTGCCTTTCCGTAATTCTCATTTTAGGTGATCTTTCCATTTCATATCGCATTTTGGTATTGCACCCAAATCCTTATGTGATGTGACGTGCGCAATATAATCTTGTAATCAGATGCTGTTGAGTTCTTTCTATTTCTGATAGCATTATTTTCAACATACTTGACTATGGTGATGCTATTCTCCAAAGGCTTTCGTGCGAAAGCTCACGCAGTTTAGAATTGGAGACGAACGCTCGTGCGCGATATGTTTGTGACGTACGCAGTTTCGAACATATCACTCCTGCCTACGTGAGTGCCGGTAAGCTTAGAGACTATCGAACCCTATGTCTGCTCTATCGTCTTCTCAATCGTTGCACTCCTTGGCATTTAAGTTCTACTCTTTTACTACCACCTGAACAGCACAGCAGAAATACTCATTCTGAATAATGTAAAATCGTCTCTGTACGATCACATGGTAGCACCATGATCCCTAAATCATTTTCTGTATCAGGAACCCGACTTTGGATCAATCTTCCTGAAAAAGTCACAGACATTAAATTCTTTCAAAAGACAATTAACATTTAACGGCCACCTCCAATCACATGTTGGCAGATTTCTTTATTTAAATTCTGTTGTTTCCTAACAGCCACTGACACTGTCATTTCAATCGTGTCCTCTTTCTTTATCCTTTCCGCTTCCATAATATGAAACATGTATTGAAATATGCTATACTAGTCTACATAACTTTGAACGCCCTTTGCTACTGTTATCATTACTGTTATAAGTATCAACTATAACTTTCTTTATTAATGTCATTTCCTATCATCATTATCAGTATCAATCAGCATTATTATTATTATTATTATTATTATTATCATTACACTACTAGCCATTAAAATTGCTACACCACGAAGATGACGTGCTACAGACGCGAAATTTCACCGCCTGGAAGAAGATGCTGTGATATGCAAATGATTAGCTTTTCAGAGCATTAACACAAGGTTGGCACCGGTGGCGACACCTACAACGTGCTGACATGAGGAAAGTTTCCAACCAATTTCTCATACACAAACAGCAGTTGACCGGCGTTGCCTGGTGCAACGTTGTTGTGAAGCCTCGTGTGAGGAGGAGAAATGCGTACCATCACGTTTCCGACTTTGATAAAGGTCGGATTGTAGCCTATCGCTTGACAACGGCGAGAACGAGCACAGACCAGTGCGGTACGTATATCGGCAGGCGGCTCCGGAAAGAGGGAGATGAGGCGGCCACCGGCAGCGCACGTGACTGCCAGCCTCTGCGCGTGCGTCGAAGCTGTTGGTTCTTTGTCCGACAGGTGGCGTAGCTGCCTCTGCAGCATATCTGCGCTCCTGGTTACCGACTATGTCGCTTTCACGCCTGCGCAGTTTCTTCTCAAACTGTCACAAATACGAGGCTACGGTCAAAGCCTCATAAGTGTGTTCGCCGTACATGAAGATGTCGGTCAGTTGCGTCGTCGAAATATTGTGAAACTTTGACGACATCCAACGTCTCCCCCGAGAACCATATTTACAACTACTCCAACGCGAAAGCCTCAAGCAACACATATTGCTCTGCGCCACACTCGAATCCTACCACCAGCTCTTACCATCTGAAATCGCAACTTGTATGAGCAGGCCACGGTTTTCCAGTCGGCTGCGGTCCAACTGATGTGATCACGAGCCCAGTATAGGCGCTGCAGGTGATATCATACTGACAGCAAAGGCTCTCGAGTCCGTCGTTTGCTTCCACAGCCCATTAACCCCAAATTTCGACTCACTTTCCTAACGGATATATTGGTCGTACGTCCCAAATTGATTTCTGCGATTATTTCACTCAGCGTTGCTTCTCTGTTAGCACTGACATCATTACTCAAACGTCGCTCTCGGTCGTTAAGTGAAGACCACTGTGTTGTCCGTCGTGAGAGGTAATGCGTGAATACTGGTATTCTCGGCACACTGTAGATCTTGGAACATTGAATTCCCTAACAATTTCGGAAATGAAATGCCCATGCGTCTAGCTCCAACTATCATTCGGCGTTCAAAGTCTGTTAATTCCAGTCGTGCGGGCATAATCATGCTGGAAACATTCTCACTTTAATCACCGGATAGCAAATGACAGCTCCGTCAATGCACTGCCTTTTATACGTAGCTGCGTATGTGCATATCGCTGTCCCATGACTCTTTGTCAACTATGTGTAAGTATGCCCTCAGAGCTTCAACTGTCCTCGTGATACATCACACATTTTGGATCTCCCACGAACCGTAACTTGGTCATAAGCAACAATTCTTCCCGTAATTAGAATGCCAGATTTTCAGTTGTCAACAAGTTGTCCACATACATTAACACCTAACCTCCCCCACATACGTTTCACGTACCCACCTGCTTTACCTAAAAAAAAGAAGAGTAAGTTGATCAGTTAGTTTCCAGTTGGCGCCTGTGACTAAGTAGCAGAACGGAGGGTTAGAAAATTATCTTTTTCTGCGTTTTTCCGCAGTTTCATTCTTACATTCCGTGCGTGTTATTGTATAAGGGCGGGGGGGGGGGGGGGGTGACAAAGTTTCGTTTCGAAGGCCGTACAGTCCAGAATCGGTATGGCAATATGGAAAATCGCCGTGACCGTTAAGGTAATCATCCCACCGACGCAACAGGTTTGGTAGCAAATGGTTCAAATGGCTCTGAGCACTACGCGACTTAACTTCTGAGGTCATCAGTTGCCTAGAACTTAGAACTAATTAAACCTAACTAACCTAAGGACATCACACACATCCATGCCCGAGGTAGGATTCGAACCTGCGACCGTAGCGGTCGCTCGGTTCCAGACCGTAGCGCCCAGAACCGCACGGCCACTCCGGCCGGCGTTTGGTAACAAATCGTGTCCTAATGGATGAAGTAGTCCGTAACTACCTACTGCGCGTTCTCATTCGATACGAGTCCTCTACTCTTCAAATCCTTTTTTAGGCGACCAAAGGCGTGATAGTCGTATGGTGGGAGTTCAGGACTACAGGGTGGGTGTCGGAGTGCCTCACACTTGAGTTGGCGTAACATACACGTTTCGACATTTGCGATATGGTGCGTGCGTTGTTATGAAGCACAGCTCGAGTTGTCGCAGTTTCCCCATTTCGCAACGGTGGTTTTCGACAGACGTCCTGCCCCGTACCAATTTTCATTCTCCGATGGATGTGTACATCTGTTTTTCCTTCGGCAGCGAAGAAAAGAATAACTGCATGATGGTGCTGTTTGGACGCACTCGATGGTAAGGTGACCATAGTTCATGTTTCCACATTTACGGCACTCACGCCAGAAAGACACGAATGCCACACTAATCCCCTGACTGTTGGTCGGTGCATGTAAACCCGCATCGGAATCGCGCTGCGTTGCATCCACGCTGCAGCAGCACCCTGAAACGGAATTTTTTGGGTCGTTCTTTGTATTTTAAATGAGTAATCTCGATTAGCAATAATTTTAGAGCGTGGACTCTCAGTCTTGACCACAGATGTTATTTCTTTTGAGCGGACAGCTACACATCTCAGCAAGGCGTCAGTCTCAGTTGATGACACGTCAGGTAGGTAGCAAATTACATATGTCACTCTCTTTCTATGCTTTTTAGTTAGTTCCTCAGTTAGTAGCAGACGCAGAAGGAGCTGGCCACTATGGCTAGAAAAAAGGAATAAAAGTGAGATAGTCTTAATACTTTCATCCTTCTTTACGTCCTCTACATTACTGCAGTTGACGTGTCACTGAGCACATTTGTACTGTGCATGCAGTACACGTGAGGTGCCTAGTTGTTTCCACTGCTCTGTGTGGAATACATAAGTTCTTGTACACTTCACTAACCTGCTGTCTTCCTGATGATGATGTCCACAGCGTAGATAACAGCACGCAGGTCGTGGATTCTTTTTCTTGAGGCTGAAATTAACTTCACAAGGAACTGCTGCTACGAATAAACTATAACTAAATGGCTCTGAGCACTATGGGACTCAACTTCTGAGGTCATTAGTCCCCTAGAACGTAGAACTAGTTAAACCTAACTAACCTAAGGACATCACAACCATCCATGCCCGATGCAGGATTCGAACCTGCGACCGTAGCGGTCTCGGGGTTCCAGACTGCAGCGCCTAGAACCGCACGGCCACTTCGGCCGCAAAAACTATAACTCATTTGGGATGTGTTGTGTACATAGTTCCGCGTAGTCAGCGCGTACACAAGTTTCCCACTAGAGCGCGCCCCGCTAAGCACAACAGCGCAGGCGCAGCGCTCGTCCGTCTCCGCACTACGAGATGGCGCTGTCATAGAGACGGACCAAATTCTGCTTCCGCCGATCCGCTTATTAATATGTAACACAGCCAATGAGTGTGCTGCTAACGTAGAACCTTTTCTCCTCGCGGATCGCACTCGCGCAGTGATACCTAAACGCGCGAGGTATTATAACGAGTGTACAGACCTCCGATCAGTCAGTCTGCATTAGTCTGCATTTGTCTGTACCAGTCTATAGTCAAGTTTCAGTCTGCGCCTAATACGATTATCATATTCCTGTACATAGCCATGAAGATAAATGAATAGACACTTTGTCAAGTATCAGAGATATGTGAGAATAAGATAAACGTACCAAGACCAAAGTAACTTCAGATTGTCAATTGTAATCAGTATCCAGAATCAAGTTAAGTAATTTTTATGACTTTTATTATTTTAATAAATGTGTGTGAAAATTAAGCAAGTTCTGTTTAAAGTTGGTCACCGTCAATCTGCTACTCTAAGCGTGCAAGTGGCATTTCTATCGTCTGACCTAACGGCAGAAGATAAACACGCCACGATAAGACCACGAGGCATTTTGCTGACACTCGCCTACTTCGTTAGAGCGACAATTCAAATAATCTGATGGTGTTTGTACCGAAGGTCTTATAGTGTGCACACCACAGGATGCCACTCGCGTTTTTATTGACATAGACACGAGAAACTATTCTTGATCACAACGTATTGAACATATCATTCCACAGTCATTATATCTGGCTAAAATAACATGAAATACATCCTGCCACAGACAACATGTCTGTCTACTGGAACCGTCAGAACTGGAGAATAAAATTACATGAATCAAATATTACTGTTACCGACAACATGTCTGTACCTAGCGATGGTCGCAACTGTAGTAAATAAAACTGCATGAAACAAATACTGCTATAACAGACAACATGTCTGTGTACTGGAACGGTGAGAACTGGAGAGCCGGACTGCCCGAGACATTTCGCGCGCCAAGCCAGCAAGGCGTGACCCGAACGCCACCGAAGTGCATCGGCAGAAATATCGTCAGTCTTTTGTTTTAGTAATACTTTGATTTTAATAATTTTGAAATGACTCATTGATAGCTGGCTGTTGAGAGATGTTTATTTAAAAAAATGAAGTAATTTGGATGACAGGTTTAATTAATGATAGCACCTAAAGTTTAACGTTTTGGCGCCCTACCGCTGAACACAGCAGCCAATCACAGAACAGCAGCACCATGCAAGCGGTCTTTCTCACGGAAATGGTACCGAATCTAACATCTGTCACCAGTACCTCACCCCACATTACCGAGCGAGGTGGCGCAGTGGTTAGCGCACTGGACTCGCATTTGGGAGGACGACGGTTCAATCCCGTCTCCAGCCATCCTGATTTAGGTTTCCCGTGATTTCCCTAAATCGTTTCAGGCAAATGCCGGGATGGTTCCTTTGAAAGGGCACGGCCGATTTCCTTCCCAATCCTTCCCTAACCCAAGCTTGCGCTCCGTCTTTAATGACCTCGTTATCCACGGGACGTTAAACACTAACCACCACCACCACCACCACCACCCACACTGCGTCATCTCTATGCTTCTTGCATCTCCACTGCCCTGGGAATAGCTTCCTGGGGCCTAATATGATGGCTGAATAAGCCAGAAATATTGCACCACACCAGCTGAAGACTATGGGTGTGTTGGTGACGGAGAAACTGGCGCGTTGCATGGTACTCGTTGGGTGTCGTTTGATTCTCCCACGGGTTCTGCTGTCGAGGCACGTTGTAGGGTACCCGACGCGGTGGAGCTGCTGCCACCACAGGCTGAGTGGCGAGTGGTAACGCGCTCAATCATTCACTCTGTGAGTGGACTTGTACCCGCTCCTTCAGCAACGTCCGAGCATGGACACGAGAGGGGAGAGGGTAAATGGTTGCTGTATATCGGGAGCGTTATAGAGCTCCTTTGGGAAATAGCGTCCAGGGCCGGAAGGGAATCGAATGTGCACTCGGTGTGTCTGCCGGTGGGCCTCACTCAAGATGTGGAGGAGGCCCTGGCTGCTGCTGTCGAGCCTGCAGGGTGTAGTCGTCTGGAAGTTGCGGTTCGCTGGCCGCTGTGGCCGAGCTGTTGTAGGCGCTTCAGTCCAGAACCGAGCGCCTCCTACGGTCGCAGGTTCGAATCCTGCCTCGGGCATGAATGTGTGTGATGTTCTTAGGTTAGTTAGGTTTAAGTAGTTTTAAGTTCTAGGGGACTGATGACCTCAGATGTTAAGTCCCGTAATGCTTAGAGCCATTTGAATCATTTCTTGAAGTTGCGGTTCACGTAGGCACCAATGACGTCTGCCGCTTGGATTGTGAGTCAAACCTCAGTTCACAGGGCGGCTAGCGGATGTGGTGAAGACTGCTGGAATCACGCACGTGGTGGAAGCAGATCTCATAGTTCGCAGTGTTTTTCGCCAAACTCATCGGGATCCGTTGCTTTGGAGCCGAGTGGAGGGTCTCAAACAAATGCTTCGTCGATTTTGTGCTGCTGTAGGCTACAGATTTCTAGACCTGCGTAACGATGACGAAAACTGTAGTACTCACCATGATAAGGCCTGATGTGCAGTACACAAAGGTAGCAGCTACTCGGGTATCAGAGTACTTGATGTGCCCATAGGTCTTTTTTAGGTTAGGCGGTAGTTAAAAAACCTTTGACGAACGTTCTCGAGTAAATACGCAGAGAGCGACATCAGACAGCGTTGTAATCGTAAAAAAATGACTTTCTTGTCCTCCAGGAATGTTATTACGCTCAGTTTATTCTTGGAAGTGAGAGCTGGGTGAAACCCGAAGTAGAAAGCTCTGAAATATTTAGCGAGGAAAAGAACGTATATCGAAAAAAACATGTTAGACGCCATAGAAGGGAAGTGTTCAATGCAGTCAACAAAAATGAGTCTATCAAGGCACAAATTGACATGACTGTGAGTTATCTGGACGCATGTAACAGATCTAGGTGAACTAAAGTTATTCATCGGATGCCTTCACCGGCCGCCCGATTTCACTGTTACATTCATAGAAAATCTGCACTCGGTATCGCGGAAATATCCAAATCATGCGATATTACTTGAAGACGACTTTAATTTATCTAGTATAGACTCGGACGTCTATGGATTCGTTGCAGGTGGTAACTGACAGGCAGTTTTTGTGAAGTACTTTTGAACATGTTTCCAAAAAAACGGTTCAAATGGCTTTGAGCACTATGAGACTTAACATCTATGGTCATCAGTCCCATAGAACTTAGAACTACTTAAATCTAACTAACCTAAGTACATCACACAACACCCAGTCATCACGAAACATGTTTCCCTAAAACTGTCTCAGGTAGCTGGTTAGGCAGTCCACGTGTAATGAAAATATTTATCTTGTAGCTACAAAGTTGCGAATTATGGGCAAAGTTTGAACTGATTGTAAATGGGCGCCATGTGTAAGTACGTGCAGTGTAAATTGATTTAGGACGGAAATAACCCACCGTGGTTTAATAGTAAAATTCGGAACATGCCGAGGAAACAGAGATGTTGCACTCTCGGTTCAAAAAAGAATGTGAAAATGTCGATGGCAAATTTTAATAGAAATTTTTGCGTCCGTAAGAAGATCGACGCTTGAAGCATACAACAACTTCCGCCGTCATGGCTTAGCGAAACATCTTGCCGAGAACCCAAGAAAAGATGGGAGGACAATGTGAAAGCTGACTTGAGGAGCCTAGGTATTGAAGGTGAATGGAAGGAAATAGCCCAAGACAGGGACAGGTGGCGAAAATATGTTGCTGCGGTAATGGACTCTCGAGTCCGGTATGACCAGTGAGTGAGTAAGTAAGTAAGTAACTAAATTACTGTGTGATACAACCGTATGGAACTTCATTTTATCTATTTCATCTGAAAGTTTCCTTCTGTTAAGTAGGAGAATGTCCACTGAACTGACGCATTATGAAGCTGATCATTCAAAAGTACTTGAACTAACCTGTGTGAAATGATATTACAGAAAAAGGTATAAAGTGTTCTGTCTTAACGACAACAGCCGTAACGAAGACGAAGAACGATAACCCGGAGAAGGCGGTGAGGAAACGTCAGCGGGTAGCCCGCTGACAAGGACCGAGCCGCGCCAGGAGCAACCCCTGCAAGAAGTGAATATAAGCGCAGCTCCTGCCAGCTGCATCCGCTCAGATCGGCTCAGTAGACAAACCGTTATCAGTGACGTGTGTCAACTTGACTGACATTTCACATATCACAGGACTCTGAATTATATTGCATTTCGCCCCTCGTCTGCGACAACATTTTGTGGATCCAAGTTAAGTGTTGTCAACCTGCCTTAGAGAAATAAAACTACTAATGTTACTTGTTTGAATTGTTGTATAGCCTTCCGAGAACGCAGCATCCTTCTGTGCGCCCTATAAGCAACGAGTGGGCAAGATCCAACATAAAGACTCTATTTGACACACTCTTTTGAGTGTGTGTGTGTGTGTGTGTGTGTGTGTGTGTGTGTGTGTGTGTGTGTGTGTGTGTGTGTGTGTGTACGCCCAGCATATCTCCAAAATTTCCGAACTTGGCGCCGTGTTACACGCCTTTCTAATACTATGCTTTGGTTATCTAGAGAGGAAGGCGATGGTCGGCCGCGGTGGCTGAGCGGTTCTAGGCGCTGCAGTCCGGAACAGCGCGACTGCTACGATCGCAGTTTCGAATCTTGCCTCGGGCGTGGATTTGTGTGTGATGTCCTTAGGTTAGTTAGGTTTAAGTAGTTTTAAGTTCTAAGGGACTGATGACAGATGTTAAGTTCCATAGTGAACCATTTGGAAGGCGATGGGGAGAGCGAGGAAAGGAGTAGAAAATGGCTCTGAGCACTATAGGACTCAACTTCTGAGGTCATCAGTCCCCTAGAACTTAGAACGACTTAAACCTAACTAACCTAAGGACATCACACACATCCATGCCCGAGGCAGGATTCGAACCTGCGACCGTAGCGAGGAAAGGAGTAGAGTAAGGGTTACAAGGCGCAACTGAGCTGTTATCACGATCTTTGGTTTCCAACCATCCAGCAGTTTTTAAATTTACCATCCACCGCCATACTTAATTTTCAAATTTTCTTTATGAAATCACGTCACTGCAGTGACGTCTGGTGGCGAAAACTTGAACTGTCTCTCAGAACATATAGATATGCTATTGACAGATTCCAATTTAGCTCGCATCTGAACAGAACACAACATTCAAAATGCCTGTGTGTGTATGTGTGTGTGTGTGTGTGTGTGTGTGTGAGAGAGAGAGAGAGAGAGAGAGAGAGAGAGAAAGAAAGGGGCGGAAGTGGAGGGGTGGGGAGGGGGTTTCGGGGCGCTCAACGATGTTCGTTGCTTCACAATAGTTACATACATCAAAGACAATGTCAATCGCTACCACATAGTTAATAATCGAGAGTGAACGCCTCGTAAGTACACACACAAAAGTAATTATTAAACTTCAAAAGCACTCAGACAAAGATAAACAAGTAATTCGATTCTGCTTAGGAATACGTAGTACAATGGGAAATCACATTGTTTACACAGCTGGTGATTCTCGAGAGGAGGAAGGCATCATGTCACAAAATACACATACTGCACTACACTGCATTGAAAATTTGGTCTACATGGTACTGTAATTTAGAAATACGTGAAAGCTACATTTAAGTTTGGCTATAAGAACAGTATTCTGGAAAAGGGGACTGAAATCTCCTTCTGATATTCTCAATGTAAGTTCCATGCAATTCAGTCAAAAGTTAGAAAAGCTTTCTTAAAAATTCATTACACGATTTTCTTCACATCTTTGAGCCAGTGTGGAGCATGGCCGATTTCCTTCCCCGTCCTTGAAACATTTAGAGTTTGTGCTCTGTCTGAAATGTCTTCCATGTCGATGAGACGTTACATCCTAATCTTCTTTCCTTCTTTTTTTGAGCCAGTGCTCCAGTAGAAATGTGTGCATTGAGTGGTGTTAAGGCACTGGATGCAATCCATGAATGAATTTCCCAACCGGTCATGCTGACAGGTTAAGTAGTTCAAAAAATAAAAAAAATAAAGAAATACGTTGCAGTTTCCTATGACTTCACTAAGCAGCTTAAGACAAACACTGGGCTTGTTCCTTTGAAAATGGAACACCTTGCTTCCCTCCATTTTTTTCCAATTTCGTGCTCATCTCCATCTGACATCTTATTCTACAAGATATTAAGCTGCGCAGTGGTCATGCCTTGTAAGGTGGCAGAATAAATGCAGGTCAGATTTGCACCTTACAAGAGAGCTTTATACACTCCTGGAAATGGAAAAAAGGACACATTGACACCGGTGTGTCAGACCCACCATACTTGCTCCGGACACTGCGAGAGGACTGTACAAGCAATGATCACACGCACGGCACAGCGGACACACCAGGAACCGCGGTGTTGGCCGTCGAATGGCGCTAGCTGCGCAGCATTTGTGCACCGCCGCCGTCAGTGTCAGCCAGTTTGCCGTGGCATACGGAGCTCCATCGCAGTCTTTAACACTGGTAGCATGCCGCGACAGCGTGGACGTGAACCGTATGTGCAGTTGACGGACTTTGAGCGAGGGCGTATAGTGGGCATGCGGGAGGCCGGGTGGACGTACCGCCAAATTGCTCAACACGTGGGGCGTGAGGTCTCCACAGTACATCGATGTTGTCGCCAGTGGTCGGCGGATGGTGCACGTGCCCGTCGACCTGGGACCGGACCGCAGCGACGCACGGATGCACGACAAGACCGTAGGATCCTACGCAGTGCCGTAGGGGACCGCACCGCCACTTCCCAGCAAATTAGGGACACTGTTGCTCCTGGGGTATCGGCGAGGACCATTCGCAACCGTCTCCATGAAGCTGGGCTACGGTCCCGCACACCGTTAGGCCGTCTTCCGCTCACGCCCCAACATCGTGCAGCCCGCCTCCAGTGGTGTCGCGACAGGCGTGAATGGAGGGACGAATGGAGACGTGTCGTCTTCAGCGATGAGAGTCGCTTCTGCCTTGGTGCCAATGATGGTCGTATGCGTGTTTGGCGCCGTGCAGGTGAGCGCCACAATCAGGACTGCATACGACCGAGGCACACAGGGCCAACACCCGGCATCATGGTGTGGGGAGCGATCTCCTACACTGGCCGTACACCACTGGTGATCGTCGAGGGGACACTGAATAGTGCACGGTACATCCAAACCGTCATCGAACCCATCGTTCTACCATTCCTAGACCGGCAAGGGAACTTGCTGTTCCAACAGGACAATGCACGTCCGCATGTATCCCGTGCCACCCAACGTGCTCTAGAAGGTGTAAGTCAACTACCCTGGCCAGCAAGATCTCCGCATCTGTCCCCCATTGAGCATGTTTGGGACTGGATGAAGCGTCGTCTCCCGCGGTCTGCACGTCCAGCACGAACGTTGGTCCAACTGAGGCGCCAGGTGGAAATGGCATGGCAAGTCGTTCCACAGGACTACATCCAGCATCTTTACGATCGTCTCCATGGGAGAATAGCAGCCTGCATGGCTGCGAAAGTCGGATATACACTGTACTAGCGCCGACATTGTGCATGCTCTGTTGCCTGTGTCTATGTGCCTGTGGTTCTGTCAGTGTGATCATGTGATGTATCTGACCCCAGGAATGTGTCCATAAAGTTTCGCCTTCCTGGGACAATGAATTCACGGTGTTCTTATTTCAATTTCCAGGAGTGTATGTTGCATCAGGAAGGTGAATATGACACCTAACTTAATTCGGCGGTTATAAGCAAATTTGCCTATCATTATGTAATGCAAAAAGGGATGACACCCAGTTGACGGTAAATAACACACCGTTCCCATAAAATGCATGTCTATGAGCAGAAGGTGCAACAAGCAGCGAGAGGCGTGTTAGTTTGGAATTCAGAGGGTCGAGAGCAGAGGTAAGTCTGTGCCACGGGAGATACAACAGAAATCACTTAAATGGACGTCCCAAGCCAG